>NC_138548.1:209675999-210275999 GCF_964273705.1 Natrix helvetica | reverse complement strand
TGCTGTACCAGATAAGACCACTTTCACTGGTTTATTCACGCATACTAATTTCAAGATTATCTTGAATAAGGCTAAGGTCTCTACCCATTTGGGCCCTGCCACCCTGGACCAGGCGGCTCCTAATCCCTCGAACCTCAGTGAGGGCCTGTTCGAGGAACCGGTTCAGGCTCAGGAAGTAGTGCCCATTCCCAAATTATTCCTAAACGTCGTACCACAACAATGGGCACAGCAGGGTACCCTTGCCACTCCTAGTGGTAGTGACAGAAAACTATAAACGGTGGATGCTAGTCTGGAGGACTTGCTGAAGCTGCCCCCTGTGGACGCGCCGGTGGCTGCACTCACGTCTTCCTCTGTGCTTCCTCCTGACCTACTGGAGGGGCTCAAGGCAGAGGACAAGAGAGCAGAGAAAGCCTGCCATAAAATTCATCAGGCGGCTGCTTGGGTGATTAAGACGTCTGCCTCTGCTTCCTTCCTTTCCAGAGCCTCTCTCCTCTGGCTGAGACAGTTACCAAACTCCCGGCCATGGATAGCAGACTCAGACAGGATGTCAACAAGATTATTGCGGCTACTGAATACACGGCGGATGCCACCTTGAATGCCGCCAAGTTTGCATCTAGGGCCTTAGCTTCCAATGTCACCATCTGTCGCCTCTTATGGCTTAGACATTGGAATGTGGACATGAGATCAAAGTGGAAGCTTGCTTCCGCCCCGTTAAAGGGGGATAAGCTTTTTGGGGAGGCACTAGATCCAGTCCTTATAGAGAATAAGGACAAAAAGAAGGTTATGCCTTCGGTCACCAAAAAATCTGAACGTAAGGGTTCCAACTTTTATAGGAAGCAGCCCTTTCGGGCCTCAGACCAGCCCTCCACCTCTGGCTGCTACCAGATGCCCTACTCCCAGAATGCTGACAGGTCTCATGACCGTCAGTCCTTTTGTGACAGAGGCCGCCAGCAGAATTTCTCTAAGCGAACTTTCCGCGGGGGGGGGGGTCTGGCTGCAGACCTTTCCACCGGTACAAGTGACCACCATCGGATGGCTCCCATAGGGGGTCTTCAGCTGTTCCATGCCCAATGGGAGCACATCACATCAGACTAGTTGGGTTCTACAAATGATTCACATAGGTCTGATACTAGAATTCATTTCACCTCCACCTCATCACTTCATCCAGTGCCCAACCCCCTCCTGCCTTGTCAAAAAGGCTCTCATGGAACAGGAGATCCTTCACCTCAGGGAGATCAGGGCCATAGAACTGGTTCGACCCGGTCACGATGGGACACGGTTTTATTCCATTCTATTCCTTGTTCCAAAGAACTGGGGAGGGGGGCTATGGAGGGGCATATTAGATCTAAAAAATCTAAACCATCAAATAGCGTACAAGAGGTTCAAGATGCAGTACCTCCAATCCATCTTGGGCTGTATCAGGCCAGGGGACCTTCTAACGTCCATAGATCTGAAAAAGGCTTACCTGCATGTACCTATCTGCAAGGCCCACCGCAGATTTCTAAGGTTCTTCTATGCAGGCCAGCACTTTCTGTACAGGTTTCTGCCATTCGGCCTGTCATTGGCACCCAGAACTGTCACAAAAATCCTCGCGGTGCTAGCAGCCTACCTCAGATCGCGTCCAGTGCAGCTCCAATGCTACCTGGACGACATTCTCATCCAGTCATCGTCCCGCCAGCAAGCAAAGCAAGACCTGCAGTACGCGATGAAAATCCTCCGAGACCACGGGTTCTCTGTCAACCTAGAAAAAAGCCATCTGGAGCTGACCACCAGGTTGCAGCACCTCGGCGCCATCATAGACACTGTAGCGTGTCAGGTCTCCCTGTCTCCTGACTGAATGAAAAGCCTCAGGACCCTTGTGCAACAGGTACACCAGTCACAACACGCCCCAATTGTACAGTTATCCCAACTGTTGGGCAAGAAGATATCCTGTCTGTCCATTGTGCCTTGGCCCAGGCTCCACTCTCGATGGCTGCAATGGCATCTCTTACTGCACCAGCGGGCCAAACAAAGCAGCGGTGATTCCGGTCCCTCGGGTGCGTCGGTCTTTCGGAGGGTGGATGACTTCTGCCCTAGCAAAGGGCTCCTTCTTCAGAGAACCAAACTGTCTCATTATTACGATGGATGCCAGCATTTTCAGCTGGGGGGCTCACTTCCACAACCAAATAGCACAAGGCAGGTGGTCAGCAACCAAGTTGACACACAGCATCAACTGGTTGGAGTTGAGGGAGGTGAGATTGGCTCTGCTTCATTTTCAGAGCAGCATCCAGGGGCACCACATGATGATCCTGACAAACAATGTAGCGTCCAAGACACACAGAAACCACCAGGGGGGCACCCCGATCCAGGTATCTGATGGCGGAGGCTGAATCCCTGGGAAGGTGGGCAGAAAGACACCTGTGCTCAATTCAGGTGGAGACATCTCCGGGGTGAACAACATCCAGACGGATTGGCTGAGCAGGGCCACGGTTGACCATTTGGAGTGGCGCCTGCATCCGGACCTGTTCCATCGTCTGTCGCAGAGGTTCGGCCGACTGATAGTTGATCTATTCACCACCCTGGAGAACACTCACCTTCCCAGTTTTTTCACATGGTTTTACAACCCGCAGGCGGAGGGGGTCAATGTCCTACATTGCCCCTGGCTGCCGGGACTTCTTTATGCATTTCCTCCATTGCCTCTCCTGCCCAGAGTGATTCTGAAGATCCTGATGGAGGGAGTAGAGGTCCTGCTCATGACTCCCTTCTCGCCCAGGGGGGTCTGGTTCGCCGATTTTGTGAGTCTGTCTATCAATCCACCTTGGCGAATTCCCCTGCAAGAGGTTTCTCTCAGCCAGGGGGCTCTACAACATCTGGAGCCCCAGTAGCTTCAACTAGCTATCTGGTACCTGAGAGGGACCTCCTGAGCAAGGGCAGACTCTCCGCCAAAGTCATCTACACCATTCAGGCATCCAGAAGACCTGCCACGACCAAGATATACGATGCCACCTGAAAAATGGTGCACGACGCATGAGGTAATGCCGGCAGCAGCTACTGTCCCTCAAGTTCTGGACTATTTACAGGATGGACTGGACTAGGGCCTGGCGCCTAACACCCTCAGGTGTCAGGTGGCTGCCTTATCCATGATCCTTGTGCCTGACAGTCACTTGTCACTTGGCCGTCACCCCATTATCCGTAGTTTCCTGTGGGGTGTCATCAACCTGAGACCACTGGTCGTCTATAGGTACCTGTCATGGGAACTTGAGGTCGTGTTACGGGTCCTGATAGCCACGCCCTTTGAGCCTCTACGTTCTGCCAGTCTGAAACATCTGACATTTAAGACTGTCTTCTTAATTGCCATCATGTCTGCGCAACGGATCTCGGAGTTAGCAGCTCTGTCGGTTCAAGAGGACTTATGTCTGATACATCCTGACAGAGTGGTCCTTTGGCTAAGCCTGGCATTTATTCCCAAGATCAACTCCTGGTTTCACCGGGCCCAGGAAGTTGTCCTTCCGGATTTCTGTCTGCATCCCAAAAATCCGAGGGAAAAGAGATGGCACATGCTTGACGTTTGTCGCACGCTAGGTAGGTACATCAAGCGAATAGCAGCTTTCAGACGTTCTGAGTCGCTTTTGTGTCCTTTCAACCTGCATCCCAAGGTCACAAAGTCTCTTCATCTACCATCGGACATTAGCTGCGTGCATGCATTGCCCTCTCTTATGTCCTGCAATCCAGAAGAGTGCCACACCATATTACTGCACATTCTACATGGAGTGCCGCTACCACCAATAATCTCTACTGTGCTTTGAACTCAACAAATGTTCCTTGTTATTTGTGCCTGATACTTTCTATTCCAATGAAGGAAGTGGTGAGCAATGTCAACCAGCAACTGTTTCCTATCCATAGCAAAGAACTTATTGTCCTTGTTCATTTATCCTAGGATTAAGGCATAGACATCCACAACACATAAGCTACAAATTCAAACATAGGACAACATTACGTAGGCATGAAAACAAGATGTATGACTCTTTCTGTGAATCCTCAACAAGAAAACGATATATTGCTGGTGTCTATATTCAGGTTGGCAGTTCAAAGTTAGTCAGGCCCCAAATTTATTCTGCAGCAGGACAATGACCCCAAGCATACAGCCAAAGTCATTAAGAACTATCATCAGAGTAAAGAAGAACAAGAAGTGCTAAAAGTGATGGCATGGCCGCCAAAGAGCCCTGATCTCAACATCATCGAGTGTGTCTGGGATTACATGAAGAGACAGAAGGATGTGAGAAAGGCTACATCCACAGAAGATCTGTGGTTAGTTCTCCAAGATGTTTGGAACAACCTACCAAGTTCCTTCAAAAACTGTGTCCAAGTGTACCTAGAAGAATTGCTGCTGTTTTGAAGGCAAAGTGGTCAAATCAAATATTGATTTGATTTATATTTTTCTTTTGTTCACTCACTTTGCACTTTGAAAATTGACAAAAATAAACAATCATTTGTATTTCTGAAAGCATTCTTTGTTTACAGCATTTTTTCACGCCTGCCTACAACTTTTGCACAGTACTGTATGTCAGATGCGCTAAATCAGTGGTTCCCAAACTTTTTCAGTCCACCGGCCCCTTGGTGCTACAAACTGATCCTCAGTGCCCCCCACCCAGTGGTGGAATTCAATTTTTTTTTTTACTACCGGTTCTGGAGGCATGGCTTGGTGGGCGTGGCTGGGTGGGTCATGTGACTGGGCGGTTTGCACGACGGAAGGAAGATAGTAACAGTAAAATTCAAAACTGTAACAATTGCACATTTATTCAAAATCCAATTTAAAAACCTTTTTAATTAATGTTAATTTAACAAAATTGTTGAACATGATCCCTTGATACCAGGTTTTCAAATTCTGATAGTCATTTATCAAGAACCTTAGTAACTAGTAGTAAACTCAGTAGAATTTAGTAACTACTTCACTGTTCAGTAAATTCTTAATGTGATGGATGGGCTTGATGAAGTGATACCAGTTTCCCAATGTCTGGTTTTAAGTCACTTAACAGGAGTCTTAAATCACCACGTTCAGAAATCTGGAGTCGATTTCGATTTCGATTAGGACTGCGATTATATCTATAATTATTGCAGGTAATTGCTGTAGTCTAGTAAGATTGTAGGTGAGCAACAATAAAGAAACTGTTCAGAAGTAAGTCCATGTGTTGTTCATGGTTCTTTAGGTCTGACAAAGCCAGAAACCCAAGTGTTGCTGGACCTCTGCTGTTGTCAGGAATGCAAGAGGTACCTGTCTTGTGAACACTGGAGAGATGTGCCAGTGTCTCCCAACACTGGAGATATGTGCCACTTCCCAAATTCATTTTTGTTCCCCACAATAGGTTGCTGATCTCAAAATAACAGATAATAAGCAATACTAATTTGCACTTTGTAGCTATGGTTGAAATAATATGGACTTATGAGGAAAATGCCACTTTATAGCTAGTACAACTAACGATTAAAGATATTTCACTCATTACTGGGAATAAGATCAGGGCAATGACAATTCATTTTGGGGGGAAACACAAGGATGTAGTCAGGACATGATGTTAAACTGCACTGTAAGCTACTTTTGATAGGTGTGTCAATGCTTGAGAACCACTTGTCTCAATTCCACAAACTATTCTGAACAAAACGTGCCTCCCTCTTTCAGCAGATCAGCCAGGCAGCTAGTGCTATAAAAATTATTACTAATTTAAAATACATTTTGTGAAGTATTTCCAGCAGTGGGCAAGATTAAGATTGTTTATTGATGCAGATGATTTTTAAAAGAATCCTATTAACAATACTAATCCTATAGAAAAAAACATGCATCTATGAAGTAGCTGCAAAATCACGCCCTGCCCCAGCATGAAAGGATTACAATCCACAACCTCTTTTGTACGCTATTCAATCCTTATTTACATAAGAAAGTAGCTAAAGCAGAGTAGACGCTCTTCCTCTTAAGAATCACATTCCAAAATTTCAGCTTCCCCTGCAATTTTTTACAGAGGCAGCAGCTCAGTTTCTACATAGCATGACAGATCGACTGAGGGTCTTCGTGCGCTCATGTCAGGTGGAATAGGACTTTCGGCTCTTGTGAAGTTGTTCACCCACGTGCCCATTCAGCGGGCCGCGGAGAAGGAAGGGTGCAAAGCCAGTGAGAAGCGGGGAAGATAACTCCATCGCTATGTTTAGGGGTTCACGGTCGCCCCCCCTGCAGCTGGAGGAGCAGTTTTAACTGCCAGTCTCACGCGACGAAGAACCCAGCCCTTCCACCTGTTGAAGGCGCATGCGAGACCCGAGCCTTCCCAAAGGCGTGGTGTCGCCGGTTCCTGGTGAGACAAGACTGAGCCGCCACCTCCACACAAGCCGCACATTGAAGGACTCTCGCTTTTGGTCCCATTGCATTCCCTTCCACGCCTGCGCGCTAAGCTAGGCGAGTCAGGAATACAGTACAGCAGAACACCTCCAGCACTCCTCTGCCACCTCCCTTGTCTCTTAGCGCCCCCCTACCGCCCCTCCTTGCCTCTTAGCGCCCTCCTGCCACCCCCTTGCCTCTTAGCACCCCCCTAAGTCATCCCACCACCCCTCAGGCGGCGGTACTGCCCACTTTGGGAACCACTGCGCTAAATGACCATTGGCTTATCTGAAGGGTCGTTTTCTATATGCTGCGAGGAGAGTCCAAGCATGGGTTAAACTTAGCCAATCTGCCCAGGACTGAATTGAAACTTTAGCCACGCCTCTCGTGTTGCCTTGACTGCCAGATTTTTCAATGAAGGCGTGGATCTGTGCGCGTTGAAAGGTAGTCCATAAGATCATCCAATCGACAGCGGAGAAAGACTCCAGGGTGGGGTTCGACTCTCCTCGCAGCGTACAGAAAACGACCCTTCAGGTAAGCCAATGGTCATTTTCCTGTATGCTGCTTGGAGAGTTCAAGCATGGGACATCCCCAAGCCAAATGTCACTAGGGCGGGAAGCTGAAGAGTCCAGGGTCTCTCCGTTGGTATAAATACCCTGTAGGACTTGCCTCCCAAATGGCCCCTCCGCAGAAGCGAGTTTGTCCAATTTATAGTTCCGAACGAACGGAGATAAGGAAGTCCAAGTAGCTGCCCTGCAAATCTCCTCTATTGGTGCCTGGGTCGCCCTTTCAAGTAAATGCATGCAGTTTGCTCAATTCTGAAAATACTTCAGGGAAATCATTGGGAGTTACTAAATAAATACATTTAGGATTGGGTAACATTTGAGAATATGAGCTGTTAGATTGTCACCTAGAAAATAATTTCCCTACCTCACAGGATAATTCTGGGGATGAATATGTTAAAAACTTCATGTACTAGGATATAAATGTATTGGGGCCATGTAAGCATCTAAAAATAGAAAATGTGAGCTCTTCAGGGGAGGGAACTGAACAAAATCTGTAGGAGTGAAAATACATAGTGACCTCTCTTAAGAATTTGTGATGACTCTGAGTTCTATTTCTGTCCATGTCATCTTATTATGGGAGGAGAGATGGAGTATTTATTGAAGATCTATTTTAAAGCCCTATTGTGGCACTAAACTTACTAATTAACCTTCCTATCCCACAAAATAAGGTAAATTCAAAGAACAGTTTTTTGATGTTAAGGATAAAATCCTGTGCCTCCGATTGCATTGTGACTGCTGAAAAAAGCAAGTGGTTTTGCATATGCATATAGGTGGAGGCATCCTGGACTAAGCAGGCTTTGAAATGGCTGTGTGCACTTTGTAAAGGATGTGGCTGCTTTAATGGTTCAGAGGGAGTTGTTTTAATCATGGCTATGTAGTTGGCAAAGTAATATTTTCAAATGCCTTTCACAATCTTGCATGTATTCTACTAAAGTGGAATTTCGGCAGCACCTTCAACTAAATAAGTGGGCTCTAGAAGAAGAAAGTATTTCCTTTCTGGGAAAAAAGGAGCTGGAATACAAGTAAAATTGAACTCTGTTTTTCAACAAGTGTAGTGAGAGCTCTTCTTTGATATTTGGCTTAGCCATTATTATTCGCCAAATGGTGCTTGCTCTAAAACTTGTATGTTGTAGATTAAAATATATATTTATTAAAAATCCCCCCAATCTAAAGCACTTTTCCCAGAAAAATTCAAATCCTACTTCATCAGGTTTTCAAATCAACATATTCGACTGTGTGGGGGACATTTTCCAACCCACCCATTTCCCTCAAGAGATGTTGCTAGCACTAAAGAAGATTTGGGTGCTGTTCCAGCTGACATCGATTTCTGAAATAAGGAAATTGCTTTTTTCTTTAAGGAACTATCTAAATTGGTGCAAGTGTCCTTTTATCTTCTTGATTGTATCCCATATTATTATTTCAGCTCTCTGCATATTTGCAGTTAGAACACATGACTAGCAGAAATTTTAGATTGCGTGGGGGCGTGGGGGGGGGGGGGGGGAGATAGAAAGAACAGAAGTTGGACAACATGGCCAAAGACGGAATGTGGCTTATTTCTGTTAAGGGAAATTAATGAGAATTCTCATCTTTATGACTAAAAGAAGAAATACCTTGATGTATTGCATTGTTGATTAGGAGTTTATGGTGTTGTTTCTGGTTTGTTTGTTTGTTTGTTTGTCTGTTGTTTCTACAGACTCTTTTATCTGTAGGAAAATGTGTCGCCTACCTCATTTCACAAAGCAGCACCATAGATCTGTGGCTATACCCTGTTTTCGCAAATGGAAGAGATGAACGCACGTGCACGACTGCAAAACAAAACACAGCTGGCAGCAGAGCTAATTTTAGGTTATTTGCTTGGTCTACTTTAACCGTTGTGGAACGGAATTCCAGTAATGGAGAATCTTGAAGGAGCCTTTTGACCTTTAGAAATCATTTCATTTTCATAAAGGAATGATATCTTGGAATTCTTCACTGGAAATTCAGGCATCATTTAAAAATCATGAAGATTCCCCCCCCCCACTCTTCCTAGCAGCTCTGCCAAATATTGACTGACTTTGGTCCTCCCCTCTCCCCACTTTTGTGTTGATAGGGACTTCATCTGTTAGCTGAATGCTTCTACTGATCCTTCCCTTAACAAAATGTACAATTATTTGTTATTAGCATGTAAGCATTTTCTTAACAATTCCATAGCCTTCTCTGAATATTTGACACAGTTAAAAGAGGATACTTTCCTTTTGCTACTTCTTTGAATTCAGTATTGCATTTCAGATTTTTTTTTCCTTTTTAATAACTCATTAGAGAACCGAAGAGCAAGAAAAGATGGAAGTTTATCAAGCCGGAGGGTTAAAGTAATTTAACTGCTATATGTATTTATTTGACTTAATTTATACATGGCATTTTACTTTGCAAATACTCAAGGTATAATATGGGTTGTTCATGCGGAAATGGAAGAGATACTGCAAATGTTTGATGGAGCCATGGCACAAGTATGTGCATTTCAAAAGGATATGCATTTATGCTTATTAACTGAAGTCTGTGATAGTGAACATGATCTATCTGAAAGAAATAGGCATTCTAGAACATTTGATTTGGATGATAAAATCATTGTTCAATAACCAAGAAGCCCTTGTCAGAACAATTTAGAGAGACGAACTGGTTCAAGAATGGAAAAAGTGTACAGTAGGGCTTTATTTTATCCTCATTTTAATTCAAAACACAATGGCAGTTTTGAAAAAGTTTAACAGATGATTTGGAGATGATTTAAGATATACTGGCACTACTTTACTGTCAAAACATTTAAAATATATAAAACAACATATCTTAGAAAGTAAAGACATATAGTGAAAAGGCTGGATTGTAGCTAAACAAGAAGACCAAAGTAATGACAATAGTTATAGAGTGACAGTGAAATAAAAATTAGTAACAAAGACATTGATTTAGGGCTTTATTTTGCTTGGTTCCAAAATTCACTAAGCAGAACATACTGAACCCAAAATGAAATGCAAAATATCATTTGGGTACACTGCAATGACCAATGTGGATAAACGAGGACATCAATCTTAATACCAAATGCAAAGTAATGTTATCCCCCCCCCCCCCCCATGGTTATAAAAATTGGCCAATAAAAAAGGCAGATGGAAGAATATTAGATTCCTTCAAACTATGGATTTGGACAACAAAATAAAATTTTAGATTGTATCAAGCTAGAAATACCGCTGGAAACTAACATGACCAAATTAAGGTTGTTTTATTTTGGTCATGTCATTATTTTAAATTCTTTAAAAATAAGTTATATTACAAAGTAGATATTAGAAACTAAATAACCAGTGATCTGTTGAATCATAATTTCAGAGCTATTTACTTACCAGGTCATTTCATTCTTTTAAATTCCTTAAAAATAACTTATATTAGAAACTAGATAACTGATGTCCTGTTGGGTCATATTTTCAGAGATATTTCCTTACCAGATTCCTTAATGCCTTCAACAGTGACAGAGCTTCTAATATACTGCCCTTAGTGGAAAAGTTGGAATATATTAAGAGATGCCTCTGGCTTGAAATTAGCCCATGTTGAACTATAGAGCAGAATCAAACATCAGCACGGGAAATGTTTTATGTAATAAACTTGTATTATGTAATAAATTAAGAATTATGTAACTTACTGCTTTATGATGATTTTTATGACATAAGATGTTTTATAAAATTTGTGAAATAATTTCCATGGGAATCATGGGTTCTGGAGTTTGGATGCATTCTGAAAATCAGCCATTTTGAGCTACATTGGTTCAAAACGTTTTGCTCTACAGTATACTATTTCAGCTACAGAAACCAGAGGTTTAGTAGTATATAAATTGTTGGGGGTCATAGAAAATAATGCCATCAGATAACATGCTGGATAAATACGGTCAAGTAAGACAGAAATATTAACATTGTAAAAACATCGGCAAGAATGGTGATACATAGATCAATGAGGCCTTTTACAATTTTCCTTGTCCCTTTTTCCTTTCCATCTGTCAGATGAGAGAGGGAGAGGGAGAGAGAGAGAACTGATTTATCAGTAGTGGCCTTTCTACCAGGTTCTAGATATCTGGTGGAATTAAGTTTGCTACCCGCTTAATGAACTGTGAAGAATTTTCAGATTAGAAAATCAGTTTGAATGGAAGTTGTTAAATATATTTATTTTTCATGCATGAAGCATACAACAGTCTTGGTAGATTTAACTATAAGGAAGCTTATATAAAATAATGAAATCCAAAAAGAGGTTCAGTGTACTTTAAAACAGAGGCCAATTGGATGCCAGATTCAGCCTCCAAGGACTTCAATGTGTTATTTACCAAGGTAGAATATTATAATGGCAGATACTGAAAAGTATTAGATGCATCACTTTTTAACTAAACAAAAATATGAAATAATAAATGAAATCAAAAGTAGTTCTTTTACCCTTCCCCGACCTTTCTGGAGGGCAACCTTTAGCCTAGATCTCAAAAACTAAATACAGCTGTAATCCTAGGTAAGGTTGGGCAATCTGCTCTAAAGATTAAACTTGATCTAAATAGATGTTTTGCATTTGCTTGACTGGAAATGTAATTTCAGATGTAGATTCAGAACTGTTTGTATATTGTACAGTTTTCTAATTTTGTGTCAAATGTCAAGATGCACGCATTGCATAAAATTGCAATTTCTCTTCTCCCATGTATATATACTACCTATGTTTATGTGAAATTGCAAAAACTTGAGAGTAATTTGTACTCTCAAGAGACTTGTTAAATCTGAAACAATGCAAAACGTAGCTTGCAGTTTTCTCTAATCTAAAACCTGCTTAGTTGGGTCCTTGTTTCTAACCTAGGACATGGACAAATTATGAAAAACCGTATGAAAACAGTTCCTAAAGTACAGTGCACGTACAAATAGTATCACCCGCATCAGTAGATAGTATGTGTTTTTAGAAGTAGAATATATTTCTGAAATCAACTGCCTCCCTACTTTTTCTCTGTTGGAAAAAGAAAACCTTGATTGAACATGTTGATGGGTGGCCATATAAATTTGATTAATAAATACTTTGATTAATAAATACCGGTTGCCTGAAACATAGGTTGGTTGCCACATTGTGTTAATGAACAATTGTATGATTTATAATGTTATTTGAATTAAACTGCCAGTTTCAGAGTACATTAATGTGTATACATTTCGAATTGGAGAGTTACAAAGTATTAACAGTTGGGAGCCAGCTCAATGGTCATGCTCTTGTTTTATCATGGTCTTCTTTTCCTGGTTGCTAACTAGTCTGTTTACAACTAGAATTTGAAGCCAATCTTAATTTGTACGTCACAGGTAAGCAATCTGAAGTAGCTGCACTAGCCTGTGCTGCAGTGGTGGGTTCCGGGGCCAGGCGTCCATCACATGATTGCATACAACACGCTCGCATGCATACTTACTGCCCGTGATGCTCCACAACGCCTCCGTGATACTCCAGCTGCTTGGCGGAGCGTCGCGCAGGTGCTGTACGCTCTGCGCATGCGCGGAAGCCCCGAACAGCTCAAATACAGATGAGCGTGGGCGGGTGGGTGGGCCCTCAGGAGCACTGTACTGGAACGGTACCTGGTGCGCCCAGCAAGCACCGGTACGCCCATACCGGGGTGTACCGGTCGTATCCCACCACTGCTGTGCTGGTTATCTAGATACTGATAACGTTTAATAAACCTGAAATATTTATTGAAGTATACAAATCTGATTGTCAAAACAGTATGATGCTTATCTTTGAGGAAGTCTCAAGGGTTTTTTTCCCTTTTACAAATGGTAACTGCTCAGCATTCATCTATGACTTCAGTGGTCAGTTGTTTTCTTGCTATCTGGTAATTGCAGTGTAGACCGTATTTTGATAAATAGTCACTAGCAAAGTGTGATATAAAAAGTGCAGTGTAAGCACAATTGTGATGGGGGAGGGGATTTTTGAAATATTGCAGCCATATATCCTGTGAGAGCAGTGCTATACTTTGGAACAAAAATCCCTGGCAAATTTTACGGAAAGGTCAAAACTGGCATGCAGGAGAAAGGAATAGTGAGGATAATTAATGAGAAACCATCTTCCAGTGATAAGCCTTAAGATATGCAATTGAATCTGGTAGAAGAGGTCTTGCTAACCTTACTGATTCTCTCGCTGGGTGATGTCCCTCACTGTTACCCTCCACCCTCATTTATACAGATGCTTTTAACTCCTGTTGGAATAGCACCACCAGTTGTGCTACTATATTTAGAGTTGTGCCAGTATTTCCATGATAAAGACCCTGCTTTTCAAAGCAGGATCCACAACTCATCTTTAGTTAGGAAGGCAAGAAAACTCTTGCTTGAGCACAAACATCTTTGTGAATTCAAAATGTTAAATGCATTTCTTTATTAAAGATTGAGAGTGTTGTACAAAATTGCATTAGAGGTGCCAGCATATTGCACGTATTTAGTATAAGGATGGAACAATTACTTGTACAAGTAGAGTGTACCTCGACTTGCAACAGTTCATTTAGTGGCCAAAAGTTCCAACGATGCTGAAAAAAGTGACCTTACGACCGTTTTTCAGAGTTAGCAACCATTGCAGTATCCTCAAGATCATGTGATCAAAATTCAGTTGCTCGGCAACCGGTTCATATTTATGACCATTGCTGTGTCCTAGGGTCTTGCAACCTTCTGACAAGCAATGTCAGTGGAGTAGCCAGATTCACTTAAGAACCAGGTTAGCAACTTATCAACTGCAGTGATTCACTTCACAACTGTGGCAAGAAATGTCGTAGAATGGGGCAAAATTCACTTAACAAATGTCTCACTTAACAACAGAAATGTTGGGCTCAATTGTGGTCATAGGTTGAGGACTACCTGTATTAAGCTATATTAGTTGCCTGTCTGTGATGGCATAGTAAGAATTATTTGCAATTAGCATGTTATAATTCTAACAACGTGCAAGAATCAGAGCTACTGAACCTCATATTTGAAATGATAGGGTCCTAATTGCCTCCGTCACCATTTTCAAAGCTATGGCAGTGTGACAGTGCTTCTACTTAGCACAACAAACAGTGGGAAGCATGTGGAAGAAATAAGTGGGTAAGTTGATTTTTACAAATTGCTTAAACAGCTTTTGTGATATAGCTGAAGATGAGATTGGTGTGATTTTGAGATTGGCTTAGCTTTGCCTTAGAATTCTTGAACTCAAATAATCATGAATGCTGCATGAAATCTTGTTCAGCAGCCCAAGGGCCATAATACTGAAGCCTTTTTTAGACCTCAGTCTAAAGTAAATCTCTAGTACAGTAAGTAAGAAACAAAGGAAAAGGAAAAGAACCCATAATACTACAATATCTTAAGTAAGCCATCCATTAATTTAAATGTTGTCTCTTGACAAATTTAAAGGTACTAGACAATACATGCTTCCTGTTTATGTGAACTGAATGAAGGAAATTCATTCCGTTGAAATTGGGAAATATAAAACGAGGGAAGTTAGCAACCTATCATAAGCAACTTTGCTACATACCTTTGAATTTCCATTATTCCATTGTTCCTCACTAATTTTAAGAAAGGGTAGAGGGGTTCTTTATTTCTGAGGGACGTACTTTTTTTCCTGAGGAAAAACATATAGATGGTCCTCAGTTAATGACCTCTAGTTCAGCTACTGTTCAAAGGACATTGAATGAGTGGTTGTTATGACTGGTCCTTGGCGTTCCGGCCATTGCAGCATCCCCATAGTCCCCACAATCACATAGATTGTGTTCAAGGCATTCGGTGTCCAGCTTGCGAATACAACATCACAGCATCCTATGCTCACACGACAGCCACTTGCAAGCTTCTTTTCTGGCTTTTGACAAGCAAAGTCAATGGAGAAGCTGGCAGGAGGTCGCAGAGCAAAGAGTGGCTTTTTTGCTTGTGATTCGCTTAACTCCAACACTTGTACTGCAGGAATGATCTCTTAAGTGGTGTTTGCATCACGTAACAATGGCAGTTCTGGCCTCAATTGACTTCATAAGCTGAGGGGCCATTTGTACTTTATTTCCAAATCTGACTTTTGCATCTGTTGACATCTCAATAATTTTTACCTGCTTTTCTGGGGGGAAAAATGGTCATTCTGGAATAATGTCACTGGGAATCTTAATACAATGAGGACTGAACCACATTCCATAGATGAAACACATTTTCTCCTGAGTCTAGGCACATCTGTATTTCCAAGGGTGCAGTTTACCACATAATGTCAAGATTGAAGTAGAGTAGTTTATAATCTGAGAATTTGGAGTTTAAGCAAGCATGGAAAAACAGCAATGAAAGAAAACCTTCGAAACACTCGTGCTTTAGCATTAAAAAAGGGAAAACCAGTTGCTTTACACATTATGGACACTGATACATGGGAAAATATTTATGTCTGTGTATGAAAGAGAAATCTAGTCTTTTATATACTCTATATTTCCCTAAACAAAATTTAACAGCTGGTTCTTATGAACTCAATATTAATGCTCCTGTCACTTAGATGGCCGCATACCATCCATGTAAATTTGAACTCTATGCCCTAGAGCAGGGTTTCCCAACGTCTGCTCTAGTACCAGTCCATGGCCTGTTAGGACCACACAGCTGAAGGTGAACGAAGTGAGTGAGCGAAGCTTCATCTGTATTTGCAGCCGCTTCCTAGCGCCTCAGCTCCATCTCAGATCATCAGGCATTAGATTCTCATAAGAACATGAACCCAATGGCAAACTGTGCATTTGAGGGATTGCCCCCCTCCCCTGTTTGTGGAAAAAATGTTTTCCACAAAACAGGCCCTTGATTGCCCTAGAGGCTTAGGGATAGCTTTTTTAATATATGTATTTGAGAAGAGAAAGTTGAAGAGGAGATGGACGAGGTGGACTTTGTAGACCTTACACCAATGGTTCTCAGCCTTTTCTTCACAATCCAGGGCTGGGGGATTACTTTTTGTGGCCATGTACCATGGCCATGAACCACCAAGACTTAACTCAAGATTTAAATTGTAACATTTCCTGAAGCCTTCATGGACCACTTGTGATGACATCGCCCCCTTCTCCCAAGAGGCCTGTGGGCCACAGGTTGAGAAACACTGCCTTACACAGTCAAAGATGGATCAACTATGAAGTGAAATATATTGGTGAATGCAAACAAACAAAACAAAACAGAACTGTCATCACAAAATACTTCTAGCTTAACACACTTGCTTTAGCTGATACAGTAGCAAGGCTGTAGAAATTAATGGCATAGTTTTGTATCAAAAATTTAAAATCTCCACTTCCTTATAGCAGGTTTATTATAAACAACAAAGTATGTAGCTTCTGAAGATGATTATGCTTGAGTAGAAAGCATTATTTGCTTTTATTGATTTGGAATTTATAGCAGATCATTGAGCGGGGGGGGGGGGGGGGCTTACTGTAGACTAGAGTTGGGAATTAGTAGCTCTATGGAAGTTACTGATTTCAACTCTTGTAAGTTCCAGTCAGAGTGATCAAAGGAAAGGGATGTTAAAGAGTCTGGAGATCAGTAGTCTCACAAATTTTCTGTGATGAAACTAAGATTCAGTTTGTGTGTCAAACTTTGAATGGGAAAAATGATGCCCGTGGAATTATTTAACTTTGAGACAGTATAAAATTTGAAATATTCACCAACCTAACCGACTTTAGTATGGTTTTGGTTTTAAACAGGTAGTGTAGATAGGATTAGAATTAAGGCAGATATTCAAAGTAAGCTTGATTTAGTGTTTCTATCATCAAGTGTTGCATTCACCTGCTTGTTGGAATTAATGATTGGGGTCCAAGGTGCTGCTTTTCCAGATTTCTTTAACTTAAGATATTAGGAAATCACACGTATAAAGCCTTTTTTGCAGCTGAGTCTTTGCTCCAATTTTTGGAATCTAGCTTGTGTGTTACTTTAATTTCAAGTAATGTTAAAAATCATTTTACATTGCCCACGATGAAAAGAATAAAGTATTGTGCCTTAAAAGACTAATAAAATAAATATGGGATAAAAGTTTCATGGACAGTTCTGTTTGATAGATGCAAAAGTATTTCTGAGAGAGAGATGAATGAATGAATCCATGATCTCTCTCTCTCCCTCTCTCTCTCTCCCTCCTTCCCCTCCCCCCCCCGTGTTTGTGTGTGTGTGTGTGTCTTTCTCCACCCCCACCCTCCCCACATAATTGGGGTTGTGATGGAGGGTATAAAGATATATCAGTTTATCAGTTTATCTTTATATAAACTCTGGTTCCAGGGTAGTCTATTGTTATAGGATATACTATAACATAATTTTGAATATCTGTTAGAATTTCCCTCTGCTCCGTCTTGTACCGTACAGAATTTAAGATGTGATTATTTGATCTTTCTCATGCTCCATCTTTCCCCAAATGGAGATGTCATCTACTGTCTCTTTTATATGCACATCACTCATGCATTCCTTTGCTACAATTATCCCTCTATTCTCGTCACACAAGTTTGGAAATGAAGATGAAATCCAAATGTAAAACTTTTCACTTAGGTGGTTTGGTCAGATTATTCTTATTTATTATTTATTCATTAAGTTCATATCCTGCCCTTCCTCCAGAATTTTGAGGAAGTGTTCTCAATTTTCCCCTATCCATAACAATAATTCTCAAAATAGGTTGGACTGAGAAATAGTATTTTATATAGTACTAAGGCCACTCGGTTTCTGTGGCTAGGAATGTATTTTAATCTGGGTATCTCCAGCTCTAGCCAGGCATCTAAACAATCCATACTGTGTCTTTCTCTTTACATAGTGCACTTACTTGGAAGTTAGCTACCAGATTTAAACCAGGTCATTGAATCTGCCTGGAAGCTTTTATGATAAAGCTGTTATATATTCAGCTAACAATAGCCAAGCAAACTGGACTAGCAAGAAGACGTGGTTTAAGAGGAAATTGGGAATCTAACAACAGCAAGATATTAAATAAGGTTGGGCCTGACTTGTTTCACTTGACATATCGGAATTAAGTGAGGGATTTATCAATAGAGGTGCCCCCTTTAATTGTAGGGGTTCATTCCAGTGTAAAATCTCTGTGAAATCACAAACTGCTTCTTGAACCTGCAGACAGGCTGAAAATAATCTGGCCAAACTTCTGAGGCAAACATTTGCTCCATGCACAGAGGAAAACATCCTTGTGCATGTCCTTTTCCAGATGTGAGAATATTGGTTTTATTCTTTAAAACCCTAAACATTTTATTTCTGTCTGTACTTACTCATCTCAGTTTGAACCTGCCCAGTTATTAAGACCTATGGAGCAAGTTCTTTCTTGATGACACTGTCACATCCAGAATTATTCCTGTGCTCCACGCCAATTTTAGAACCTAGGAATCCTTGCACCAACCTTCTTTGCTTTTGAAAAAGATAATCAAGTTGCGTCTTTTCAATTCATACAATACAAATTATTATATTTTTGTTTTGTTTTTTTATCATATGGTTGATCATCTTCCCAAAATGAACCTTTGCAACAAATGACAGGCTCCTCCAGAACCTAGCCCAGCCATGACTAGGAAGGCCTTTGCATACCTTGGAGTTGTGCCTATTCTTGGCGTGGGAGGCCCTACTCACCATCATTGCCTTGTTGCCCCCTGGGTGGACTACTGGAGTGCTCTCTATACAAGGCTGCTCCTGAAGAATATTCAGAAGCTTCACGTAGTGAAGAACGCAGTGGCACAGGTAGCTAATTTCGCCAGGTATTCGGTGTACATATCACCACTACTTTGTGAGATGCCTTGACTACAGATGTGCTTTCAGGTGCAACCCAAGGTGCTGGCAGTTATCTTTAAAACCCTTCATGGCTTGGAGCTGGATTAATTAAGGGACTTTCTCTTCCTGGTTGTCTATTTGTTCCATCCGGTCCTGCTGGATGGCAATGCTGGGAGTCCTCCTGGCTAAGGAAGGCCCAGAAGACAAGCCATTTCTCTCATAGCACCCACTCACTAGGTTGACTTCAACCCTGCTGGCCTTTCATAAGATGCTAAAGACCTGGCTCTGTGCTCAGGCTTGAGGCTCTGAGTGTGTCAAGGGACCCGTCTCCTGGCTACGTGGGTGATGGTTTGTTTCTCTTGGCTGCTGTCTATTTAAATTTTGGGGTATGTATTTCTTTTATTTTTATCGTTTCACTACCCCGCATCATTGTTTTGATGGTTGCTGTATAAACTGATTGAAAATAAACTTAACAAAGATAGGTGATTTTTCAGTTTGAAAACGAGCGCCATTGCTTAGCAGTAGGAATGCATTGCAGGGCTGGGTATTTTAATAATGATAATGTATTTCCCTTGCTTAAAAAATAAAATAAAATGAGCCACTGCTTTTAGGAAGCGGCGGTTTGATGAACCCGCTGTATGCTGATGGTTGACTAATAGTGTTAGTGAGGATTGAAACGCCTGGGTCTATATTGAAGAATAGAACATGATGCAGTAGCAGCCCTATTTGAAGGCAAGAGAGTCTGCAGAATACTTTCCATCACTGTCTGTGGGAGAGGTTGGGGTGGAGGGGGATTTTCAGTACCAAGGATATCAGTCAAGATCTGTCTTAAAGGGAAAATCTTCAGTTGGGTTGAAAACATTCACAGATTAATAAGGTTATTCATGTAATTTTCATGAGGCACAGCCAATTAGAAGCTGCAGTCGTTAGTGGAAGTGGGTATGTTACTCTTACCTTTTGTTGTGAAATAGCTTCACTGAAATGAGAAGGAAGCCATTTTCCTATTCTGAAAGAAATGGAGAAATCAGCAACAAGCCTGGGATTTGTTGAGATGACCAACCTGCTTGGGGCCATGTGTGGTTTGTGTTGCTTATAAAGAACTTGCTGTTCTAAGAACTATATAGCCCAGTGATGGTGAACCTATGGCACGCGTGTCACAGGTGGCACACGGAGCCATTTGTCAGGGCACGTGAGGCGCTGCTCTGTCAGCTGAGTTGTCAGCTGAGTTCACTGTTTTTAAAAGCCATTTTTCACCCTCCCCAGGCTCCAGAGGCTTTATAGGAGCCTGGGGAGGGCGAAAAGAGCCTCCCCCCCCCGAGGCCCTCCGGAGGCTTCAGGGACCGTCCGGAGGCTTCCCTGAAGCCTTCGGAACGCTTAAAACGACCCTGCGAACAAACCGAAAGTGACTTCCAGTTTGCCCGGAGGGTCATTTTGAGCGCTCCGAAGGCGTCAGGGAAGCCTCCGGACAGTCCCTGAAGCGTTCGAAATGCTTAAAACGACCCTCCGAGCAAACCGGAAGTCACTTCCGGTTTGCTCGGAGGGTCATTTTAAGCGTTCCGAAGGCTTCAGGGAAGCCTCCGGACGATCCCTGAAGCCTCTGGAGGGCCTCCGGGGGGGCGGGGGGCTCTTTTTGCCCTCCCCAGGTTCCTATAAAGCCTCTGGAGCCTGGGGAGGGTGAAAAAAGCATGTAAAATGGGGGTGAGTGGCTGTAGTGCGCGCATGCGCACTGGGGGTGTCGCGCAGTGCATTATGGGTGCGGCACGCCCGCACACGACCCCCCTGCGCTCCCTCTACTTGTGGCACGTGAGCCAAAAAAGGTTCGCCATCGCTGATATAGCCTCTTCAAAAAATAGACAGGATAGGAAAGAAATTTAGCAGTCACCTAGAAAATGTATTGGTTGCCCTAAAGTACTACCAGAAGCCTTCTCCAATCTGGTGGCATTCAAATGTCCTAAACTGTATCTCCTAGGACCGCGATGGCAAACCAATGGCACACATGCCACAGGTGGCATGTGGAGCCCTCTCTGCTGGCATGCGAGCCATCGCCCAGATCAGCTCCACCGCGCATGTGTGCACGCCTCCCGTCAGCCAGCTGATTTTCGGGTCTGCTGTGCATGCGGGAGTTGCACATGTATGCACGGGGAAGGGGTCACACGTGCATGCATGGGGGAAGGGGGGAGCACGTGGGGTGTGCCCCCTATGCCACTTTTTCTGTTTCAGTAGGCTTCAGAGAGGCCTGCTAGGCCCAAAATGAGGCACGAGGGGAGCGCAAGCATGCGTGTGGGAGTGTTGAGGGGCCTGCACATGCACAGGAGCGGGGGTGGTTGTGCGTGCATGTGCATGGGGGAGGGTGCATTGCATTATGGGTGTGGGCATGTGTGTATGTGCTGTTGCGCACACACAATTTTGGCACACGAGGACAAAAAGATTAGGCATCACTGTCCTAGGATCTTTTTTTTTTTACCAGTATAGGTAATTTTTGAACTTCAGGCTCAGCAGCAGAACCAAATCTTTAGGAAGAGAAAGCCAGTAGCAAGTTAATCTCTGTGGGAAATACGTTGCAGAGCAGGGGTGAGGAACCATGGCCCTTTTATGACTTGTGGACTTCAACTCCCAGAATTCCTGAGCCAGCCAATACTTCCTAATGGGTGGGATCCAGAGCATGCCTGTCCTACTGGATCTTACAGGATAGATATGTATAATTGGGGAGAGACATTCCCCCCAAGTAATCCAGTCCCTTCTCATGGAAGACTTTATAGACTACATATTACCTTGAATTGAACTGAGAGGCCTACAGGCAGCCAATGCAGCTTGTGGAGAAAAGGTGGTCACATGCGCCAGAAAAATGTTTGTAACTGGCCACATTACTTCATTGCAGTTTTTTCTTTTCTTTATCATTCTACTGGCAACTAATTGATTCCCCCCCCCTTTAAATCCTTGAAGCTATGGGTTGACTGTTTGAGCTTGCTCCCAACTAGTAATCGTCTGGATTTATATGCCAAGATAAGGAATGTTGAAGAACTGGAATTTGAGAAAGCAGTTAGTTGTGTGGATTACCGTGAGAGCTGTGAATTATCCTAAGAACATACAAGAAGTCCTCGACTTACGATTTTGAGCACAAAATTTCTATTGTTAAGCAAGACAAGAGAGTTTTGCCTCATTTCTTGCAACAATTGTTAAGTGAATCTGGCTTCCCCATTGACTTTGCTTGTCAGAAGGTCACAAAAGGTGATCACATGACCCCACTATACTGCAACTGTCATAAATGTAAACCACTTGTCAAACACTCTTTTAAGTCACTTTTTCAGTGGCATTGTAACTTTGAACAGTTACTGAAGGAATGGTTATAGGCCAAGTATTACCTGTAACACGAAGAGAGAAAATAAGGAAAAAGGATTTTGGAGGGAGCAGAGTCCAGTGGGAAGGGAATTCCTTGCTAGGCAGGCCAAATTGTACAAGAGTGGAGTCCTTTTGATTGTATATCCAACCAGGTCAGATTCAAGGCTTCACACACTCTAGGTCAGGGATCACCAACCTTTTGGATCTCAGGGACCACTAAATTCATAATTCTAAATCCCGCAGACCACTAATATGGTTTTTTAAAAAGATAAATTGTATTTAGTGCAACATAAAAAAATGCAAATAATTTTTCTGCTGACCACTAACATTTTCTTGCGGACCACCAGTTGGTGACCACTGTTCTAGGTGGACTAGTGGACTATCAGCCAATCCATTTAAAAGCAAACTAAAAAAGTGTCTGCAGAAGCAGGAATTCTGGTCTTCCTTGTAGCCCAAGGAGGACCAAGGGGTTGGAGAAAAGGTTTGGGGGGGGGGGGAGGCAAAGGGCTTATCTCTCCAGTCCACATCAGCATGGCTTACAGTTTTTCCCCACCTTTTGTTAATGGAACACACACAACACACACTCAAAAATGAAAGCTTAAAATATATCTAAAAAATAAAAATGTGCACATTCAATATATGTCTCTCAAAATGCAACTTAAGCATTTCAGTAATCACATTTTATTGTAATAATCCATAGGTAATTTATGTCAATAAGTGATTTTTTGTTTATGTGTTGCTAATAATATCAGCTCTCTAAATCATTAAGTAATTGAGGCCATATCTTACATTCTTCAGCCTTGGAAGGTTGAACATATCAACATGTTTTAATTTGACTCCAGACAGTGTCTCCAGGCAGAATATTAGGGAAAGCATTCCTTCTAGAGTATAAGCATCTTAAGCTATCCTCAGCAGAAGGAGGACTCCAAGAAACAGGTTGAGCATGCAGCCTTGTGCTTGGGGAATGGTTAGATACCTGCCCTTGTGCCCGGGCAATGATGCTGTGTGAATTGGTCCATAATCTGACACATCTAGAGACAAGATTCGGAAAGATTGTTTCATGTGGCTGGCTGCAAGGATTACAGTTAAGATGTTGGAGGTGAATCTTTCAATGCTCTGTACAGATATAAAGAACTGCTTTTCAGATAATATGTTTATGTTCTATGTTCCTTTTGTACCTCTGGACTTTTAGATTGGGTTCACATGTCACATCATGCTAAACCACACTACAGGTAATTGTTGCTTAACAACAGTAATTGGGGCTGGATTTACTGTTGCCAAGCAAGTGCAGTTAGCCGGGAGAGGGGTTACAACAGTGCCATACAAACATGGCCAAATGAGCAAGCGTGCAATACAGAGTGTGTGCTTGAGGGTGGTGCAACTTAGAGAGATTTGCGACCTTCCCTGTTGACTCCCCCATTGACTTTGCTTGTTGGAAGCCAACAGAGAAAGTCAAAAGCGACAATCACGTGGCCATGAGACGCAGCCACTGTAGTAACTGTGTGAGTTGGTTGCCAAGCGTCCAGGATTGCAATCATGTGACCCAGAGGATGTTGTGATGGCTGGAACTTCCAAGACCAGTTGTAGGTACTAGTTGTAAGTACCCGTTGTTCAGCACTCTTGCAACTTCATACCATCACTGAATGAGGGGACTATCTATACGATTGTTGATTATGGCATAGTGTATTATAATATGCCAAGTTGTTGCAGCTGTGAGTCCTGATTTATGACTTGGATGAATCCAGTTAATTTAGGAATCTCTAGTTAAACACCATGGCTTAAAACTAAGCACCGCTTAATTTAAGTTGGGACTGGGTGTAACCTTCCATTCCAAATGAAGCCAGTATCTTGAGCAGAATAATTAATAACGCTATTCTGTAAGCAACAATGTATTCCTATCACAGTAACATTTTTCCTTTTTTAGTTGAGTAATTTAAAATCACCCAGAAATTAGCTGCCTGGCAACATAGAAGTGCAGATATTAAAATGACTTCCATGCCTTCCGACTGTTTCCATTACCTTGCTAAATTTAGATCAAGTAAAGCTTAGGAGCTGGCATTTTAACAGAAGTCAAGAAGGATAATACTGCATCTAGTCTATATAATCACTGGAGAATAAAGTAGCCATTTCTAGCTTCTTCTCAGTTATCCAATTTACTTCATTAAGACACATAATTCATCAAGTTCTCACTGCAACATTCATATTGAAGTGATTTGCTATATATCACCCTCTTAAAGAAATCTTGCATGTCTTCTGGGTTTTGCTCTTTAGTTCCTGCCTCCCACATTATCCACATTGGCTGGGAATTTTAGTTCAACATCATTTAGAGAGCTGCAGAATTGATATTAGCATAGAAATACTTCTTAAGTACATAAATCAAATGAGGCACTATTCATTTTAATAACATTAAAGTTGCCTCAGGTTTAAAAGGAATTTTTAACCATCTATTAACATCTAGTTAAAGCCTTTCTAAATGCTTTGGGTTATTTGTTTGCATATACCGTATTTTTCGGAGTATAAGACGCACCTTTCCCCCTCAAAATCTGGGTGCATCTTATACACTGGGTGCGTCTTATGCACTGAAAATCTGGGTGCATCTTATACACTGGGTGCGTCTTATGCACTGAAAATCTGGGTGCGTCTTATACACTGAATACAGCATTTTTTGCCTCCTGAAACCCCGCCCCTTCACCAAAATGGCCGTACATAGCCTTTAGGAAACTTGCAGAATGCTCCTGGGGGCTAGGGAGGGCAGAAATGAGCGAAAATGGGTCATTTTTTGCTCAATTTCCCCCCCCCCCAGCCCCCAGGAACACTCTGCAAGCCTCCTAAAGGCTATGCATGCCCCTTTTTTGACAAAAAAGGGGCCGTTTTCATGAAAAATCGGCCATTTTTGGCCTCCCCACACCCCAGGAGCACTCTACAAGCCGCTTAAAGATATTCTTGCCCTTTTTTTTTTGAAAAAAAAAATCAGGCCTGCTTTTGCAAAAAATGGACCGTTTTGGGGAGGTCTGCGGACTGCCAAAACTTTTTTTTTTAATTTGCCTCTTCAAAATCTTGGTGTGTCTTATACTCCGGTGCCTCTTATACTCCGAAAAATACGGGTATTTAAAATATTTTGGGGTTTATGAAGCCCCAGATATTTAATATAATCAATAGAAATCATGAAATCCATCTCTTTATGTAATTGGATGTACTACGGTCTATAATTTATACACTGGTAATGTAATATCCTTAGTATCTAAAGATCAGTGCAAAACTTCTTCAAAGCATCGGTTTACCTCTCATTGCTTAGGCACCAAAAGCTTGCTTTGAAGGTTCTTGAACTCTGATTCCCATTGGGAGACTTTTCACTTGAAACATTTAGAATGTTACTCAAGCTATTGAATCATTAAGAAGCAGCCTCTGTTCTACAAAACGTTTGCAGTGATGGTTCAGAAATTTACTCCTGATGCTTTTGCCATTTGAAGTAGGAAGATTGTTAGGTTAATTCTTGATCTGCTAAACAGTGGATGAAATGGCTGGGGCAAAAACATTGGGCACATTTTAATAAATTCTATGATGATATGTAATGCTTTCTTTTGAATGATCAAAATAATTAATGGGTAGCAGGCTGGTAATCTCCAGAACAGTCTGACATGAAGAATCAGTTTGAAGCTAAGAGATTCTGTCTTAGGTAAAATAATAAGATTTAAGATGGAAAATTCATAGCTACATTGCTGAATGTTTGTGAGTTTTGTAAGTACAAGTAGTACTCGACATGACTTTAATTGAGCCTAGAATTACGGTCATAAGTCATGCTAGTTGTTAAGCAGGTACCACCACCAGACAAAACCATTTCTGATTTTACAACCTTTTTCCAATGGTCGTTATTTACTTTCTTACTTATTTATTATTTATTTAATTTCCATAGTTGCCCAACTCAACCAAGTGACTCTGGGTTGCTATAAAAATTGAATAAAATAGAAATTGAATAAACTGAGTGAACCACTGCGGCCATTAAGCAAATGCCGTGATCCTTAGGTGACCATGTCAATTGTTTAGAAAATCCATTGTCTGCAAATTTTTTTTTTTTTGCTGGAAATTGGAAGTAAATGCCGTTTCCAGCAAAAAAACAAAACAAAACAAAAACCCCAAAATCTGCACATTGCGATTACGTGATCGCAGGATGCTGTAAATAGACATAAATGAGAGTCAGTTGCTGAGTGCCAAAAATGCAATCGCATAACTATGGCGGGTGGGTAGGGGAATCATAACATCAAACCTGGGTCATAAGAAACTGGGAGATCCATCATAACTTCAAACAGTCGCTAAGCAACCCGCCATTAGTCAGTCTAGCTGTATTCTTTATCATGCATTGCTGTGATCTGTAATATATTTGTCTTATTTATATATCAATTGGTTGTGGTTTAATAAACAGTACCTAAATAAAAGGTAAAGGTTCCCCTCGCAAATATGTGCTAGTTGTTCCCAACTATAGGTGGTGGTGCTCATCTCTGTTTCAAAGCGAAAGAGCCAGTACTGTCCGAAGACGTCTCTGTGGTCATGTGGCTGGCATGACTAAACACCAAAGGCGCATGGAACACTGTTACCTTCCCACCAAAGGTGGTCCCTATTTTTCTTCTTGCATTTTTACATGCTTTGGAACTGCTAGGTTTGCAGAAACTGGGACAAGTAACAGGAGCTCACTCCATTACGCAGTGCTAGGGATTCGAACCGCCGAACTGCCAACCTTTCTGATTGACAAGCTCACCGTCTTAGCCACTGAGCCACTGTGTCCCCGGCATAAATCCATTACTTGGTTGGCTGTGATTGGCAAGTAAT
Source organism: Natrix helvetica (assembly GCF_964273705.1). Classification (NCBI taxonomy): domain Eukaryota; kingdom Metazoa; phylum Chordata; class Lepidosauria; order Squamata; family Natricidae; genus Natrix; species Natrix helvetica. Next base: position 210,249,216 of record NC_138548.1, on the reverse strand, counting down.
GGGAGATAATTCTGTTACGCGACACTAGGGATTCAAACTGCTGAACTGCCGACCTTTCTGATTGACAAGCTCAGTGTCAGTAGCCTCTGAGCCACTGCGGCCCTAGTACCTAAGCAGGAACACATAAATTGTCTTTATTGAACTATTTGAACAACTAGTCATTTCTTTGTTAGAAAAGGCTGAGTTTTAGACATAATTACAAGTGGTGGCATATCCTTTACAAGTAATTATTTCAATCAGATGTTCCCTGAACCTGTTGATCATTCATGCATACATAGTGCATGGAAATTGGGTATGTCCCTTTTAGGAAGTTGCTTCAGCTCCTTATTAGTTTTGAACCATCTAGCTTGCTGCTGGCTTCAAGTCAATTGGATTAAAATTAGAGCCTTCTGTCAGCCATTCTGTAGCCTGAAATTTTTTTTTTTTACCCATTTTGTTATAGATTTACTTGTGTGTTTAGGATCATCATCATACTGCATGACTCACATTCGTTTCAGCTTCAGATTACGGATGGGCACCCTGACATTCTCCTGTAGGATTTGTTGGTGTAATTCAAAATCTATTGTTCCCTCAGTGATGCTGAGCTGACTCATCTCAGAACAACCCCCGAATCATGATACTTCCTCCACTATGCTTAATGGCTTAATGAAGTTCTTTTTTTTATGGAATGCATTGTTTAATTTTCTCCAAATATAGCATGTTTCATTAATGGCAAAACATTCCATCTTTGTCTGAACTTTCCACAGAGCATTATTCCAATCACCTGTTGTATCCTTTAGGTTGTCTTTCCAACCTTGAGACAGATGGCAATATAATTTTTGGAGAGCGGAGATTTTCCCTTTGCTATACACTCCTGTCAGTGGTGGGTTCCGGATCCTGTTCCAACCGGTATGGTTGGAATGGGCCTGGTGTCGTCCACGATGCGCACAGCGTGTGCGCATGCGTTGTACTGTCCAGCAACGCCTCTGTGAGCCTCCGCAATGCTCCAGCTGCTCAGTGGAGCATCGTGCAGGCGCTGTATGCGCCGTGCATGGAAGTGCCGAAGACTTTAAAGAGAGGTAAGGAGTGCGGGCGGGGGGGTGGGCCGTCTGGACCACCGTACCGGAACGGTACCCGGTGTTCCGGGCAGGCTCCGGTACGCCTGTACAGGGCGTACCGCCTGCAACCCACCACTGACTCCTGTGCTCATTCTGTGTTTTTCTTATGGGGAAGTCATGAAAACCAGGATTCCAGCCAACATTAAGAGTGGCATCAGATCCTTTAGGAATCTCTGGCTTTTGTTGGAAGGGTACTCTTGGGAAAAATAACAATAGCATTCATTTTCTCCATTTGGGCACCATCAGCCTGACCATAAGTTGATAAAAAGGCAAAGCTTTTCCAGTTTCATCAGTATTAAAAGCTTTTTTTTAAAGTTCACAGAGATGTTTTTTTCATTAGGACATGATTCATTTCCATAGATTTGTATTGGGAATAGCAGGCTGTGATGGCAATAACATGAGTGTGTGTTTTTTTCAACATTGAAGGGTCTCTCAAATTCACACATGATTATAGTCCCATTGATTGGAATATCTCAATATTATGAATCTCTCTCTCTCTCTCTCTCTCTCTCTCTCTCTCTCTCTCTCTCTCTCTCTCTCTCTCTCTCTCTCTCTCTCTCTCTCTCTCTCTCTCTCTCTCTCTTTTTCTCTCTCTTTCTCCCCCCCTTCTATTTCATGTGCTCAGTGAAGACATGGCACAGTAGTGTTTTAGTTGTTTAGTTAATCAGAATTTTTAATATGTGATTGAGACTTTGCTAAACCACATATATTGTAGATCATGAAGCTACAATATTACTGATAGTTTTAAAGGGTTCCCAAACTTAAACTTTTATCTTAAAGAAGTGCTGTTTTACTTTTTTGGGTTTTTAAACTTTACTGTTAATCATGTTAATGCATACAGTGTTCCCAGGTTGACCGTTTAATTTAAAGCCTTTTCTGTAATGTGAATACTTCTGGATGCTTGTCTACTAATCAGTTGAAGTATTGCTGTCACAGAGTAAGATATATGGATTTCTTAGAAAGTTTTTTTTCCTCTGTATTGAAGCAAGTAACCTAATGTTCTGTTTTTCTACATTACATCTTAGGACTGCTTTGGTACAAATTAACTCCAGGTTAGTACTAGGGCTTACAGTGAGTAAGTACAGTACTGATTCATTCAATATCACTTAATTTGAACTAATACAATCTCCAATTCTTGCTAGAGGAGTATTTGGGGCAGTGATAAATTGCTCTGGGATTTTTCATAGATTTCTTTATCAGAAGCCATCTTTTTAAAATGGCTTTGGAATTTGCATTTGCAACTTACCCTTCTTTTGGCTATTCCACTGGCTGTTCAAAGATAAGAGGGGTGGGGAAATCCTTCCTTTTTAAACTTGTTTGCAGTTGGGAAATCTGCTGTCTTTAAAATTACCCCTTGTACCCTTTGTCACATGCCTAGGTTGTTTCTTAAACTATATTGTGGATGGAATAGGGTCCCTTTAGGTTGTCTCCCTGAGTTTGTAGGCAAAATGGTGGGGAGGGCAGTAGCCCTCCCAACCTTATTTTTCACTTTGAGGGTTAGCGATGCGTCAGATAAATAAGTGGGTCTCTTACTTCATAGGCCGCCTCTGTGTCAGAACCCTGGGATTTCCTTCCGTGCCTTTTTTAGTGTGGCTCAGGTTGATGTATCCCTTCAGATATTGCCCAGCTTTCATTTTGTATTGTGTGTGTGTGTTTTGTGTGCACAGCACAGCCTATGACTCATTTATGACTCCCATTAATTTCCTTTCCAGTCAGTGTGGGCACAAGCAGCCCACTTGCTTTGTCAGCCTTTAAAAAAAAAAGTTAAAGTTTTAATGTTGGTTTGACGTGATCTTTTGAAAAGGCTGTTTTTTTCTGATGTTACTTTCCTCAGAAATTATTTAATTGGAGGCATCGTCATTTCTTTCTTTACCACTCGCATTTTTATTTCACTAACTGCAGTCCTTGAAAGGGGGGGGGGGAGGAAGAAATAAAAGCCTGTTGTGCAGCAGAAAATTAAAATACACCCCTGCAATTCAGCACCTTGCAATTGAAATATAACCATGGATGTCTGCTAAGGTCTTTGAACCATTGTCAGTAGCATATATTTTTCTCTATATTTTTCAGATCCTAAGGCCAAAAATGAGCAAGCTTTCATGTCCTATTTAGCAAAATTCTTAATTTTATCCAGCAGTTTTTACATCAGCCTTGGAATTATTCTTCAGTTGTCATAGAGATGGTGTGTGTGTGTGTATATATAACTATTTTTAATGCATGTTTTCTTCCCGCGCCTCTGCGAGGTGGAACATTTATTTCTTTCATCACCATGCTACAGAAGCAGTATGCGAGGATAAATTGAGATGTTCTAACTTCCCAATATATAAATAAAACTGCCAGAAACATTAATCCTATTTTTTTATACCCATATATAATGAGACGATAGGCTTGAATGGCAAAGATTGTTCTACAGTTATATGACAAAAAAGGGTTTATTTCATATTTAGGATATTAATTTGAGAAGCTTAGATGTGGGCATATTCAAACCTGTCAGGAAATGGTGTGATTGTCTCGGGATGATTCTAGGTATAGGATGTACGTTCTCATGAACTTTGCTTATTTCTAGAAAATGGAATCAGGAGGGCAAAGAGTATCTTTATAGCAATCTTGAGTTTCATTAAGAGGGATATTACTTGGCTTCAGAATAGAAATAATTCTGCCTCAAGAATTCTTCTGCACTGCTAGTAAGGGGGGGGGGAAGAAGCATGCATATTAGCGTAGCAAACACACCAAATTTGTCTACTTATTTCAAAGCAAACACTATCTAAATGATATGTGATACATTAGAGACAATTTGATGGAAGAAGTTAGATAAAAGAAATATTTCGGAGCAGCCTTGTCTAATTGAGTGTCCTTCAGCTGTGATATAATATAATGATTTAGGTTATTTTAAATCACTTTTTAAAACAAATCATAATTCTCCATAAGAACAAGATATAAGTTTTAAAAATGATTCATGAAACCATCCGGCACTGCCTCCCCCCTTTTTTTTTCTTATAGGACATTTTTACATAATTTTGGAAGCAGTATTACTGATTTGGGACATACGGTAGCTAAAGCTGTTGTTGAACCCTTGTACATTAGTTATGGGAGATCAGTCATGGAAGAATATTAGCTTATCAAATAGCAAATTTGTATGTAACTTCAGTTTATTCATTATTTGATATCTTTGCCCTTACCAATCACAGGATTAATGTGAGCAGTTCCTATAATGCATGTCGATTGATTATGGCATATTGTCTTATGATTGGCTGAAATAGGAATATTATCTATTCTTAGAATAGCTCATAGTTAAAACTAGTTAAGTTATTTGAGGATTTTTTAAAGCTCAGCCTTACGTTTCCAAGATATTCCCATATTGTTTTGTTGATTGAATAGTAATAACTTGTCACATCTAGAGAGAGAGAGGGGCAAAAATCTTAAACATATTTAATGATATAATCTGTTTTTCACACTAGGACATTGGGAGATCTTAGTTTCCTTTCTTGTCTTATTCAGTAAAATGCTGACATTTTTTCTAATACCTGAAATATAATTTTGTCACTTACAGTCTGTACTGCAAATAATCTACCAAACCTTCCACAGTTTTGCACTATTGTTAGGATATATTTATATGTTTGACAGTGTTTTTTTCCCAAGAGAACAGAAGAATGTAACAGATTCTGCATACAGATATAAGTTCAAATTCAGTTCATCTATTTATATGGTCTTTGAAAAAAAAAGTTTTTTTTCCAAAATAACCACAATTATGCATCTTGCTGGATATAGAAACTGGAACAACAATTTGCTTGCTGTTACCATCTCCTTTTGTTTATGATAGTCTTTGTACTGCATCATTTTATATTTAGGAATGTTATATGCTATCAAAACTATCAATACAGCATTCCCATTAACACATTAAGAATAAAGTCATATTTTTAATTATGTACATGTGTTGATCCATACAATTTTAAGCCCGGATTTCAGTTTCCATGAAATCAAACTAAAATCATGTCTTTTGTTACCCATCTTTTTCTGATATGAGCGCTTAACTTGACTTATGACCACATTTATGTTGCTAAGTGAGATATTTGTTAAGTGAAATTTGTTCCACTTTACCACTTTTCTTGCCACTATTGTTAACTGCATCACTGCAGATTGTAGGTTAGTAACATGGTTGTTAAATGAATCTGGCTCCCCCCATTGACTTTGTCAGAAAGTGGCAAAAGGTGATCACATGATCCCAGAACACTGCGACCGTCATAAATATGAGCCAGTTGCTAAGCATCTGAATTTTGATCACTTGACCATGGAGATGCTTCAATAGTCGTAAGTGTGAAAAATGGTCACAGGTCACTTTTTTTCAATGTTATAATATTGAACTGTAACTTGTAAGTCGAGGACTACCTGTATGTATTTTTTGTTGCAATTTGTAAACAGCACTTCTTCCTCAAGAATTCTTTAAAAAAATACTTTAAAAGCACCAATTAAATATCCCTCCAGAGAAGGAATCCAAGTGTTACTTAGTATAGAACGTATGGTACAAATGGCTAGAGGAAAGAGGGAAAAATAGGAAAGCAATAAAGGGAAGAAAAAAGATTAAGAGACCAGAAAATAAATACAAAACTGCAGAATTAGCAAGAGGGAAAAATATAAGATGTATTGTATATAAAAATAGTATGAAATTTGATCAAATGTATTAAAATGATGTATTGTATGGAATTAATAGAGATAGAAGATGTGTGTGCATGTGTGTGTGTGTGTGTATACAAACACATAGATGCATAAGGCATATATGTATAGATAAAAGAAATATAATGGATATTTAAAAGATGTAGAAGGGTTGCAAAGACAATATAAATGTATAGTAAAAAATAATAAAAAATATCCCTCCAGAGAAAATAATTAATTTTAATAATGTATTAATATAATTTTTCATAATTCATAATTATATTCATAATTAATATAATGGGATTGAACATTGGTTTTCTTGGCTTCAAATGCTATAATTTAAATGTGCGTGAATATTTGAGGACATGGATGAATTGTCCTGACTGGTCAGCCTATTAGCCAAGCTTCCTGGTGGTTAATTGGTTTTTTTTTTTTTTAGCATATACTGTATATGCTGTGGCTGCTGCAAGAATTTGCTGGATGACACAACTAAGGTAAAGGTAAAGGTTCCCCTCGCACATATGTGCTAGTCATTCCTGACTCTAAGGGGCAATGCTCATCTCCGTTTCAAAGCCAAAGAGCCAGCGCTGTCCAAAGACGTCTCCATGTTCATGTGGCCGGCATGACTCAAAGCCCAGTACTCTTCAACATCTTCATCAATGATTTGAATGAGGGAATAAATGGGGAACTGATCAAATTTGCAGATGACACCAAGCTGGCAGGAATAGCCAACACTTCAGAAGACAGGCTTAAGATACAGAAGGATCTCACTATCTAATAAAATGAAATTCAATGGTGAAAAGAGTAAGATTCTACATTTAGGCAAGAAAAACAAAATGAACAGGTACAGTATAGGTGGTACCTTGCTCAATAGTAGTAACTGTGAGAGGGATCTTGTATGGACAACCATTTAAATATGACCCAGCAGTGTGCAGCAGCTGCCAAAAAACTAACATAGTTTTCCAGAGTGGGTTTGCAGGATGGTCCAGTGATGATATTGTCACAGCCAATTGGCCTCGAGACTGGGTTGAATCTGAAGCCACGCCTCTGGGCTCCTCTCTTCTGACAGATCCAGGTCCAGGTCTCTCCTGGGGGGCCCTTCTAGGCAGGATTCTCCCCCCAGGTCCCTTGATTTCCTGAGGAGGTGCAGGGGGGGGCCTGCCCATTCCCCTCCCCTCTCCATGGAGGATCTTGACCAAGTAGCTAACCAGCCTGAGTTTCTATCCCTAGAGACACAGCTGGGAGATAGAGATCTGTCCAGGACCGCTCTGGAACCTATCCCCAGCCATAGTCAGATGCCAGTGGGATCCAGCTGGGTTTCCTTAGATATGGAGGACCTGCCTGTGGGTCTTCAGAACCTCATTGAAAGAGCCATTGCCTCTGGTGTTGCTGCAGGTATGCAGCACCAGGTGCCTCACTCTGCTTCTCACGGCGAGGTCACTGTTCCCAGCTCTTCATCATCCCAGCCACAGGGCCCTTCCCAGCCAGCATGTCCCCCTAGGTCCCTTCCTTGGCAAGTGAGGAGTCTGTCCTGGGGGACAAGGTGCAGCGTGACCCAGATCTCTCTGAGGACGAGGAAGATCTGGAGCCTGACCCCCCGCCTTCACGGGATTGTTCCCTGCTACCTTGTTCCGGTCCCTCCTATGCAAAGCGCATGCTACTGCTCAGCTGGGGGAGGGGGGCAAGTCGGCAAAGGAAGGGGAGCCATCAAGGAAGCTCCAAGGCACGGTCTACTCTGAGCCCAAAACGGTTAAGGAGGAGATCTCTGCTCCTGACCTATTCCTGGAAGTAGTTAAGAGGCAGTGGGAGACACCTGGGGCCTTCCCTACCCCAGGCAGCAATGACAGACGGTTCTATAACATTGAACCAGATTTTTCCCAAGCATTGCAGATGCCCTCTGTGGATTCGCCGGTGGTGGCTTTGGCTGCCCCAGACTCGCTGATACTCAAGGATGTCGCAGACAACCTGAAGGCAGAGGAAGACATCCTCAGGAAGACATTGCGACCATAGAGAGAGTCCCTGCGGACCAGGCGGCAAGGGTTTCTATTCAGACCTGTTCCTAGTGCCAAAATCATCGGGGGGATGGGGAGCCATTTTAGACCTAAAGCTCCTAAACCAATTCTTAGTACATAGACTTTTTAAAATGGCATCCTTCAAGTCCATCCTGGTAGGGGTTCGGGAGGGGGACTACATGGCATCCATTGATCTCACAGAGGCCTACCTGCACATCCCCATCCTCCCCGGACATAGGCATTTTCTACGCTTCTCCTACTTAGGGCTTCACTACCAGTACAGGGCTCTACCATTTGGGTTGGCTTCGGCCCCCAGGACCTTTACCAAGGTGTTAGCGGTAGCGGCTTCCCATCTGAGGGAGATTCCCATCAGGCTCTTTTGCTACTTGGATGACATCCTCGTCCAGGAGACGTCTCCTGCTCAGACTAGGTCAGATCTTCAGCAGGTCATTGACACCCTCCAAGGCTTAGGGTTCTTGGTTAACTTCGAGAAGAGTACTCTCTCCCCATCCACCCGAATCCTACACCTGGGGATGGTGATTGATTCCCAGTTGGGTCAAGTGTTTCTTTTCCCAGATTGCAGGTCCAGCTTCTTGAAGTTAATTAACCAGATCTGGAAGGATCGTTGTGTCCCTGTAACCCTTCTTTCCAGCTTGCTGAGAAAGTTCATCTCATGCATCGAAGTGTTCCTATGGGCGCAACTACATGCCAGGACGCTCCAATGAAGGCTGCTGCCATATCAGAGGGCCAATTCCAGCAACTCGACGCTCAAGGTACCAGCGACGCCACAGGTGCTGAAGTCTCTCAAGTGGATGTCCCCGGCATTGCTCAGGGGCTGCGAATTCAAGGAACAAGAGTCTCATATTGACAACGGACGTCAGCCTGTTCAGTTGGGGGGGGTGACCCTAGGCTCCCAGCTGGCACAGGGCCGGTGGTCAATGAACGACCTTCAACACAACATAAATTGGCTGGAGCTCTGGGCAGTCCACCTCGCCCTACAATGGTTCCAAACCTCAGTAGAAGGTCATCACGTCCTCGTTTTAACAGACAACGTTGCAGCAAAGGTGCACATCAATCGGCGGGGGCACACGATCCAGAGCATTGCACACTGAGGTGATGTCGCTGGGATACTGGGGCGGAGAAACACTTGCGCTCCATCCGAGTGGAGCACATCACCAGCATTGACAACCATCAGGCGGACTGGCTGAGCCGGGAGACGGTAGACAACAGAGAGTGGAGTCTGTCCAAGGAGCTTTTCCAAGGGATCTGCCAGAGATTCGGGAGACCGGTGGTGGACTTGTTCGCCACTCTGTCCAACACTCAGCTGCCGTGATTCTTTCAGTTCCCAGCTCGGGGAATGGAGGGGGTCAACGCCCTTCGCTCCAGGTGGCAGGTCGGGCTGCTGTACACTTCCCCCCCCCCACCTCTCCTTCCCGGGGTCATCCAGAAGGTAGTCAGAGAGCAGGCCGAAGTAATCCTAGTGGCCTCTTATTGGCCCAGGAGGGCCTGGTTCACGGACCTGCTGAGTCTGTCGGCAGGGAGACCGTGGAGGATTCCCCGGGGTGAGGTGAGATTGCTACAGGAGAAGTTGGCCCATCCAGATCCACAGTGGCTCCAACTGGCCGTGTGGAGATTGAGCGGGAGCGCCTGAGATGCACCCTCCTGTCCCAGAAAGTGATCAAAACCATCGAGGCCTCCCGCAGACAGTCAACCAACAGGATTTATGATTCCCCCTGGGTGACGTTTGTTGCCTGATGTCAGACCGCCCACGTGACCCCTTCCAGCCACGGTCCCTCGTGTCTTGGAATTCCTCCAGGAGGGTCTGGACAAGGGCCTGTCCCTAGCCACGGTTAGGAGACAGTTGGCGGCACTGGCCACGGTGCTCCCTGGGGAGGGCCCCACTCCACTATCCCGTTTGCCCCTAGTTAAGAGGTTCCTCAAGGGGGCAGCCCACCTTCATCCACCGCCAGTCCACAGGTTTCCTACGTGGCACCTCTCTACGGTGCTACGAGCCCTTATGGCCGAGCCTTTTGAATTGCTCTGGACGGTCAGCCAGAAGCTACTCACTTGTAAGGTTGTGTTCCTGGTGGCAATCACCTCGGCTAGGCGGGTCTCGGAGCTGGGACCTCTCTCCTCCAGGGAGGATCTATACATGTTTCACAACAACAGGGTAGTGCTACGCCTAGACCCAGCATTCCTGCCCAAGGTAAACACGGTCTTCCACCGGGCCCAGAGGTGGTTCTCTTGGACTTCTGCCCAGACCCGGCCAGGGAGCATAAGCACAAGTGGCACCACCTAGATGTAAGAAGGGCCTTACGGATCTACCTAAGGTGGACGGCGGAGTTCCGAAGTTCTGAGGCTCTGTTTATATCGTTCCAACCCTCGTCGCTAGGAAAGAGGGTTTCCCCGTCCACCATTAGCCGGTGGATCCAGCTGGCCATTGCCCTAGCCTATGAGGTGTAAAACTTGCCAGTTCTGGCTGGCATCACTGCCCATTCCACTAGGAGCGTGGTCACCTCGGCGGCCTGGGCCACTCAGGCCCCTATAGAGGACATCTGCAGGGCAGCGACGTGGGTCTCCCCGTCGCCCTTCATCCAGCACTACAGGCTGGATGCCTTCGCATCTTCCGACATGGCGTTCGGCCGCAGGGTCCTGCAGCAGGTCCTGTCGGATCAGTGAGGGCCCACCCTATGGGACGGAACTTGGGTATGTCCCATCACTGGACCATCCTGCAAACCCACTCTGGAAAATGACAGTTGGTCTTACCTGAACTATTATTTTAAGAGGTGTTTGCAGGATGGGCCAGTTCCCACCCTAGGTTAGATAGACAGTATTGGAGGTGGAGGTGTCTCTTTTGTGACTTGTTTTCAGGATCTCGGGAGCGCATACTGCATTGAAACTGGAGTCAGAGGAGAGGAGGCCAGAGGAGTGACTTCAGATTCAACCCAGTCTCGAAGCCAATTGGCTGTGTCAATACCATCACTGGCCCATCCTGCAAACACCTCTTAAAATAACAGTTCAGGTAAGACCAACTGTCATTCTAGGCTACATAAACAGAGGGATCGAATCAAGATCACGTGAAGTGTTAATACCACTTTATAATGCCTTGATAAGGCCACACGTGGAATCCTGCATTCAATTTTGGTCGCCACGATGTAGAAAAGATGTGGAGACTCTAGAAAGAGTGCAGAGAAGAGCAACAAAGATGATTAGGGGACTGGAGACTAAAACATATGAAGAACGGTTGCAGGAACTGGGTATGTCTAGTTTAATAGAAAGAACGACTAGGGAAGACATGATAGCAGTGTTCCAATATCTCAGGGGTTGCCACAAAGAAGAGGGAGTCAAACTATTCTCCAAGGCACCTGAGGGTAGAACAAGAAACAATGGGTGGAAACTAATCAAGGAGAGAAGCAACTTAGAACTGAGGAGAAATTTCCTGACAGTTAGAACAATTAATCAGTGGAACAGCTTGCCTCCAGAAGTTGTGAATGGCCCAAGCCTGGAAGTTTTTAAGAAGATGTTGGATAGCCATTTGTCTGGAACGGTATAGGGTTTCCTGCCTAGGCAGGGGGTTGGACTAGAAGACCTGCAAGGTCCCTTCCAACTCTACTATTGTATTGAATTCCAAAGGCGCACAAAACACTGTTATGGACATTACTATATGATTCCCTAAAAAGCTAAAATGAATTCTCAGCCACTATTCTTTAGTAAGCACAACAGACAAACAGGAACAAAGGTGTTTAGCCAGAGAGTTTTAAGAGGGTGGAAATGCAGTTGACCTCAGATCCTGCTAAAAGACTGGATGTTTGTGGAACAGCCGTGGTGACTTGTCAGGTGTGTGTTGTGTTTGTCTTCTTACCAGAAAGGTTTGCTAATTGGACTTACTGCAAGTACAAGCTTGTTTCTGTGCTGGAGAAAAAAAATCAATGGCTGGAGGCTAGCTTTTCTTAACAGAAAGTTTTCTAGGAAGGCCAGCAAATGAAATCTCTTAAGGAGGACAGAGTACAAGAACTTAGCTTGAGTGCAAATGATAGGACATGCTATTAGAAGATGAGTACTTGGGAATCTGTAACCCCCACTCAAAAACAAACAAACAAACCCAGGAAGACATTTGAAATTGATTTGAAGATCTTGACATGGAAGGTGTGGTGCTCCAGTCATCTGAGATACCATCCTTTCCAGAACAGTGGAAAAGACTTTCAGCTCTGCAGAGATCAATAAAGCAGACCCTCTCTACTAAGAAGAGTGTGGTAATAGAAGGTGGCAGAGGGGCAAGAATAGTTCTGTTTGGATAAATAAATAAGAGAACTTTTATTATGAGAAGTTTCCTGTCTTGCCCTGCCACATATCTAGGGGTGTCAAACTCGATTTCATTGAGGGCTGGATCAGGTTGACCTTGGGGGTGGGGGAGCTGGTGTGGCCTGTTTGATGCCACTCATGTCAGGCATCTGTGGCAGCCTGAGTGCTCTGCCAGCGAAAACAGGCTCCCGAGCTGCGTTTCCAGCTGCGACAGCCTCCTGCAACCCTCTGCCAGCGAAGACAGAGCTCAGGAGGGCCGCATGCATAAGTGACTAGGAGGGGTGCTGTAGGAGAAACATAGGATTTTTTTCTTTGCAGCCCCTAACTGATTGAGACATTTTTCAGTTCACCCCTTCCTTCCAAATTTGGTTCAGTTCTGTTTTTGAAGAGTTATTATGCTGATGAGCAGATAGATAAAGTCTTGATTCTCTTTATTTAATTTCTTCCCGACATTTGATTGGATGGGGAGAAATGCAAATTATACATAAATCCTGCTGGAAAAATGAATTTACTGTGTTCATTGTCCCCGAGTATCATTTCCAAGAATGAAATTATAGTCTCCTCCGCATCATCATTACCTGTGGATAGCTTTGTGAGTTGGAAAGTGTCCTGGGATTTTGTTTACCGCTGTAGGCAAATCTAAGTCTTCAAACAAAAAAGAAGAGAGAGAAAGATGACTTAATTTAGAAAGAAAGATGTTTCCTCCCCCACCCTTGTTAACAAGAGTGACATTACTACATGATTGTAAACAAGCTACCTTTAATGGTTTTGTGATAGAAAAAGCTCTTATTAAACTACTAAAGCATTTGCATTAGCTGCTTATCGGGGAATCAATCAATAAAGGAAAGATGGCTCAATTAATTTTGATAGATAGTCCAAAACCATATAGAAAGACAGAACTTATTTATGTTTAGGCCATGATTGGTGAAAATAAGTGATTGCTGAATGAAGTGTAAAGTGTGTTTTAGATATTGAAAGATGAATCTGGAAGGGAAGGAGTGAAGTCCAACTTTCCTAGGGGAAAGATAGGGCTTAAGGTTTCTTTCTGTCATGTGGAGAAAACCCTGTCCCTTTTAGTCTCATGGAATTACTTCAGCTGTGTGTTGTTAAAGTTCTTTATTGAATAATTCACTTTAGCTACAGGCAAAGAAACAGAGAAAATAGAAGAACATTGTACCTTAGTAAATATGGTAAAGTAGTTAATGGGTTGACTTTTGACTGCCCTGTTCATCTAGGATGGGAATGTTAGGTTCATCCTTTGGTGACTAGAAATGTACTTTGGGGTAAATTTATCCACAATTCTTGGACAACAACAAAAATGACATACTATGGCATTATTCCCAGGAAAAGTCAGTGGAAATTAAAAGTACCTTCTCTGAAACTGTGTGCTTGAAGGCCATGTTTGCAGAGTTGTTTATTTTATTTGTATCCTGCCTTTATTTATTTTATAAATAAGGTGGCAAACATAGCCAGCACACCTTCTTCATCTTATTTTCAGCACAACAACCCTGTGAAGTGGTTTGGGCTGAGAGAGAGCATTGTTGTTGTTGTTGTTGTGTCGAAAGTACCAAAGGCACTTGCTGGTTGGAAAGGAATAGCCAGTGGCACCACTGTTCCTCAAGGGGTGCCCAGTTTGAGGCTTGAGAGAGAGAGTGGCTGGCCTAAAGTCACCCATCTGACTTTCATGGCTTTAATGAGCATAGTTGGTTCTGCCTAGATTCCTTCTTTATTGGAGCTATTGATATAGCCACCCTGCATTAAAATGTGGATCACCTTATCTATTATCTAGTTCATCCAAAATCTGCCATGAGACATTGATGTGAGGAGCTTAGACCTTGGCTCACTTTACTTGGGCCATGAAAGACATTTTTCTTTTAAAAAAAGACACTTGCTATGCTGAAGAAGCTATACAACCATGGTTAATGTTAGTTAAATATATGAAGACCCCCAACTTTTCTGTTTGATTATAAATTTTAACTTATATTGAACTATGTGGGAATAATAGCTGAGAATGAATGAAGAAATGCAGTGGAGGGTATTGTGGTCTCTATACATGTAACTGCATTTAATTGTATTTATCTCCATGCCTGGCTTTTTTCTTTTATCCATCCATTTTTTAAATTTTTTGTTATAATACCCTTCATTTCTTAAGCGTGATAGGTACCACGTATTATCTCAGATCAGGAGCCTTCCTTCAATATTGGGAGTAAAAGAAGTTCATTTCCTATCTGGAGAATCACTGAGCAGGGAGCACTACAACCATATCAATATGAGACGTCATACGTGATTAACATAACAAATACATCAATAGACATGAATATTATATTACACGATCTTATCCTTGTAAGAATACAAATCCTAGTAAAAACAATGACGTTACGGGAGCTCTTGGCTCTCAGGCTACCCTTGCAAAACAGAATTGATGCCTGCAAAATACATTTTAAAATATCTACGAAGGAGATTTGGGATTGTTAGAGTATAATTTTTGAAAGACTCAAATGATGCATACTTTAGCAGAAGTGCCAGTTTGTGGCTTCACATAGTAGGTTCAGGTTTGCCCTGGATTTACAGGTGGTGACAATGGCTTTTTCTATACTTGACTCAGTAAAGATTGGGAGCAGCTGGTAAATAAAGGATGGTCTTTAAGGTGATCTGGAAACTTCAGCTGGTGTAGATTGTGGCTATTTGAAAATTCATGGCACTGATGTGATCAATTCATGTGATATCTACATTATGCCAGCTGGACTGATTTTAAATTAAGTTCTTTGCAGGATGTCTGCCATTCACCTCACGTATGTTTTTTGAGAAAGGTTAGTTGAGTCTTTTCACCAGTGGTTTTATGAATAAGTTATCTTCTGTTGCCAATGAATCTCATCATTATAATTTGTTAAACAGTCTGACTATATTCTGATAGTTAGAATATAGCTTTTAATGCTTTTAATGAAACTGTATGATATGTTATTATTAGCTAAATGCTGAACTTGGATGTTGCTTGTAGTTACTGGTGTCTTTAAAAAAAATTATACTCTTTTATTATTGCATGAAGGTTTATTTTGGAAATTGCCTTAAGGTACCTTTGCCCTTAGAGAAATCCTAAGATGCTTTTAATAATAATTAAATGTGTTAACTTTTTTAACATTAATACTGTTGGTTTAGCTTAGTCCACTGACTTTTAAGCTAAGTTTGAAATACATTTTAAATCTTTCTCAGCATTAATGCTAGAATATTAAATGTTATTCCTACTTGCCATTGTTCAGTTTGGAGCAATATATATTTGAAGTCTCTGTGCAGTGTGAAAACTCCATAAACTTCACTGTATTTGATTCCTATTTAAAGAGCAACACTTAGGGGTTGTACAAAACATTCTGTGCAAAAAATGTTCCATACATAGAATGGCTACTTTTGAATTGTCCATGCTTGGAATGAAATGAGGCTGCTTTGTTCCTAGCAGAAATGACTTGGAAGGAGGGAGGGGAAAAACCCCCAAGGACATTGGCAGCTGGGAGGGAGGGAGCAGACTGGTAGAAGATACACTGTGAGGGGAGGAAGTGTGACTCCCACCTGCTTTTGCAGTTCATTTAGACTTATATACTGCTTCACAGTGCTTTACAGTCTTCTCTAAGAGGTTTAAAGAGTCAGCATATGTCCCCAATAATCTTGGTCCTCAGTTTATCAATCTTGGAAAGCTGAGTCTTGAGCCGGCCAGGATTGAACTCCTGGCAGTGGAATGCACAGTTAGCTTGCAATACTGCATTCTAACCACTGGGCCACCACAGCTCTACTACTCCCTACTCACCTTGTCCGGATTTTATCTGAAAATTTGAACAAAAGTATTTTCAGTTTTAGTTCTGCTTGAACTGTCGCTGACCTAAACAGTTTGGCATACCTCTAGACCAGTGATTCCCAAAGTGTGCGCCGCGGCTCCCTGGGGAGCCGCGCTATCGTCATAAGGGCGCCGTGAAATATTCAATTAATTAATATTCAAATATTCAACTAGCGCTGCCGGGGAGAAATCAGCAGGAGGGGGAGAAGAACACAAACTTCTGCTAGGGATGCCTTCTCCCCCCCCTCGCCTCCCCCTGATCTCTCCCTGGCAGCACTCGCCTCACGCGGCAGCAAAGTGTGTGTGTGCGTGTGTGTAATGGGGGTCTGGCTGGGACCGATCAGCTGAGAGGCTGGCAAAGAAGCGGCGCTTGGAGGAAGAAGGCAGAGATGCTGGCTGGCATTCGCTTCCCTTACTTTTTGCCGCCGCCGCCCCGGCAGGACGGAGCATTACCACCCCCTCCCTGCTGGTTGCAGCCCAGGCCCCACCTGCCCTGCTTAGCTGAAAGTGGCGAGGGAGCAAGCCGCGATGAGCAGGAAGGGAAATGAGCGCTGGCCACTATCCCTGCCTTTTCGCGGCAGTGGGGAAGACTTCTTTGCCAGCCTCTCAGGTGATCGGTCCCATCCAGCCCATTACACACACACACACACACACACACACACACACACACCGCTTGTTGCCGTGCGAGACCAGCGCTGCTGGGGAGAAATCTGGGAGGGGGAGAAGAAAACAATCTTCTGCTAGGGATGGTCTTCTCCCCCCTCTCCCCCTGATTTCTCCCCAGCAGCTCTCACCTTGCACGGCAACAAGTGGTGTGTGTGTGTGTGGCCGGCGCTCATTTCCCTTCCTGCTCATCGCGGCTTGCTCCCTCGCCACTTTCATCTAAGCAGGGCAGGCGGGGCCTGGGCTGCAACCAGCAGGGAGGGGTGGTAATGCTCCTTTCTGCCGGGGCAGCGGCGGCGAAAAATAAGGGAAGCGAATGCCAGCCAGCATCTCTGCCTTCTTCCTCCAAGCGCCGCTTCTTCGCCAGCCTCTCAGCTGATCGGTCCCAGCCAGACCCCCATTACACACACACACACTTTGCTGCCGCGCGAGGCGAGCGCTGCCAAGGCGTCCCAGTACCAGGGCTGAAGGGGTGGCGGTGGCGAGGACGGGCGGCCAAGGGCTTCCCTCCCTCCCCACCCAAGCGGACTTCTTGCACGGCTCCAGCCTACGGCTCTGATGAGGATCCGCGGTCCTATTTGTGCGAAGCTGGGTTTTCGGCAGTCGCGGTAATAAAAAGTAAATATCGCTCGAAAATTAACGTCGAGCAAGAAATGAGAGTCGCCATTTCCAATTTTATTCCAAGATTTGAGAAGTTGTGCAGCGAACAACAAGCCCATCCATCCCATTAATAATTTTAAATCATTAAACGATGTTCAATAAATTGTGAATTTAAAGCTCGTGTTTAATTTATTTTTCAATTAACCTAACCTTAACGAACTAAAAAGTAGATTTCCAAATCCTTAAAAAGTCAAAAATTAAAAAAAATCGGATGTACCTATTAAGGGAGCCTCGGAAAAAATCTGAAGTGTTATGGGAGCCGCAAACCGAAAAAGATTGGGAACCTCTGCTCTAGACAGTTGTTCAAGTGTAATAAACTTGGTAAGAATATTAAATAAATGATTATTTAGGTTAATTAAAACATAATGGCAACTCTCTTACCATGTAGTTAACGGAAAGCTTTTCTTGAAGTAGATGAAAATAAAATGATCTCAATGGCTGGTTAAGATACAAGGGTATGAAAAATAAGATACAGTTCTTAACACCATTGCTTTCAGAATTGGCAAGCCACATGGATTCTAAGCAAAAGAATATAAAATTGTGCATGTGCATTGTTTCTTGTTGACTAGAGCAGATGTAGGTAATATTTTTGGTTCACCAGGTACAATTTGCCATTTGGAGAGGAATGATCGAGAGTTTTACATTGTATTACTGTAGTTCTCCAGGATGGTGTCTACCCTCTGCTTACCTGTTTGTATTTGTGCTGAGGCCACACTTTCCAGGAATGGTTTTAGTCATTCATTCATTCATTGATTCATTCATTCATTCATTCATTCATTCATTCATTCATATTCTGCATTTATTATTTAGAATGTTTATGGAGCCTGGATAGATGTAAAAGCATCAGTAAACAAACATTATGGTAGTGGCTTGGTAGGATAATACTTTATTTAATTTTGGATAATTTTTGAAATCATAAGCAATTACACATGTAACAGTAGGTGGCTGTGTCAGGTCTTTTTGGCATTTTGACAAGCTAGTCTTGGCACAGGGCACCATTAGTAAAAAGACAACTGATTTTCAGATTGGAAGATGCTGAGGTTCCTATAACCATCCTGATCACAAAAAATGCAAGCAAAGTTAAACTTTCCATGTATTGTGCTGTGATCTTTCAAAGGTTAGTGTTCCAACAATTAAATGTAATCATCCAGAAAAATTTTGAACAGTTATGATAGTTTAATAATGTAAGACCGTATTCCTCTCTCTCTTTTTTTAATGAACCTATGCAATTAAGTTAATGCTAGCATTTTGAAGATTCTTGTGCATGTGCACATGTGACAGATTTTGAGAAACTGGAGCTATAAAGCTGATGAAACTGTTCTGTACTGGTAATCTTGGACTTACATTTATTTAGCAACCATCCAAACTTAAAACAGCACTGAAAAAAGTGACCTGTTCCCACATTTAGGATTGTGACAGCATCCCCATAGTCACATGATCAAAATTTGGTGCTTGGCACCTAACATGTATTTGTGGCAGTGACAGTTGTCACGTGATCACCATTTGTGACCTTCCCAGCTGGCCTCCGACAAGCCAAGTCATTGGTAGAAGCTGGATTCCTTTAATAACTGCAGTGATTTGTTTAAATATGGCCAAAAAAAAAAGTGTGCAAAATTGGGCATGATTTGCTTAACAAATGCCTTTCTTAGCAGTGGAATTTCTGGTTCCAGTTGTGGTCATAAGTTGAAGACTACCCGGAATACCAATAAAATAATAATAATCTTAGTGTCATAACTGTAGCCATTGCTGTTTTCCAAGTGTAACGAACTTTAATTGAAGGCTAAAAAGGTAAAGGTTCCCCTGGCACATATGTGCTAGTCATTCCTGACTCTAGGGGACGGTGCTCATCTCCGTTTCAGAGCCAAAGAGCCAGCGCTGGCTGAAGATGTCTCTGTCATCATGGGCCGAAGGAGCATGGAATGCTGTTACCTGCCCACCAAAGGTGGTCCCTGTTTTTCTACTCGCATTTTTACGTGCTTTCGAACTGCTAGGTTGGCAGAAGCTGGGACAAGTAACAGAAGCTCACTCTGTTATGTGGTGCTAGGGATTCGAACCGCCGAACTGCCAACCTTTCTGATTCACAAGCTCAGTGTCTTAGCCACTGTGTCCCTGATCATTGAAGGGTACCCATGTGAAATATCATATAGCCGAATCAATAAAATCAATCCCCATGAATAAATCAAACAGTGCTTCTATGGCACATAATGGTTTTAGGTTGTTGAGCTGACTTGGTTGGGCATGCATGTAGAAGAGAGGGCCTTTTTCGGTAATTAAGGCAGTAGGTGAAAATTCCATCTGTTGTTTACTTTAGACACTTTAATTACAGATGAAAGCAGATCCCCTTGGAGATTTACAAAGGCACCTAATATCTCTGCTGTTGTGCTTAAAGAAGTAGCTTGTCAAGTTGCCCCAGCAACTTTGAAGTGCAACTCATGTGAAAGCAGCAGCAGCAGCAGTAATCATTCTACCAGAAGAGATCAGTTGACACAGATCCTCCCCATTTAGCTACTAACATTTGTTTTTGTACCAACTTTCTTTTGGAATCCATTAAAAGGGTACAGAAAAATAGTCACCCAATGGAATAAAAACAAGAATTAATGAAGCCATTTAACAGAGAAGGATACTGTTGAATAATTATTTTTCTGTAGAAAAACAGAAGAGTTCACCATCTACCGCTGCTAATTTAATAATCACATTTTCCCAGGTGCCTGAACTTTTCTTTCAAGAACTACTTTAAATGCAACTGGTTGCTGCTATTTGAATTATTTTACAATCTGCTTTGATATCATGTACATTTTGTTCTGTTAGCGCTTCAAAAGAAGCTCGGTGTTTGCTTTTTGAAGCATTTTTGAGATTATTTTTTATTTCATATCCACTTATATAGTCAGGGGAACAAACTACTTTTGGTCTTCCAGTAAGTAGAACACAGGTGACATACTATCATTGTAAATCTGTGTTGCTTGAGGCTAGGTGGTATGAAGGAGATTTTTTTACATACAATTTCAGGCTTTTTTCAAGGCATTCAGTAATCTGGGGAAGGGATTCTGAAACAAACACATCTAAAAGGAACCACGTTTGCGAAGGCAATTGTTAGCTATACCCATCAAAGTCTTTCCTGAAAGTAAACTGAATTGTAAACACATTGATTTTCTGTGAGAAAAGTGCATATGATTCTGGAAGGGAACATTGTTTGCTTTGGCACACTTCATTTGATGATATAGGGAGAGAACAAATGGACTGTTTGAATTTAGACACTCAGCTCAGTGTTGTGGAATCAGTGCAATAAAACATTCCACAGAGAACTGAATCCTGGTAAACTTTTAATAAGGATTCTGCCAACTGTGCTTGAAATATGCAGTGTAGGGATAGTCATTGCCTTGATATATCGTTCAATAGTTGATTTTTTTTCTGAAAAGAGTTAAGACAAGAGCCAGGAAGGCAACTGAGATAGTCCGCCTCTAAGGAGGTCACCATGTTGCAGTGCTGGTTAGAAACTGGGCTATGGGTTGAATTCAGACGCATGAGCTTATGTGAAACAAACTGGCTTTTCAGAAAATAACTTTTTTTGTCTGTTCTTTTAATAAGCAGTTATTTTCTAAATCTTACAGCTGGTATTTGGTAAAATGCAAATTTATTTTTGTCTAATCTATTAAATGAATGCTGACAGTTTTTAATTGGCTGGCTGTTCTATTAAAATAATGTATTTGTGTTTAGTCAATACTTGCTAATCAGTCAACTGGGTTCCCCCTCCCCCCCCCCTTTTGCTTTTTTCACTGTTCTGATACATAGAGCTGCTCTGACTGTCGATCGCATCTATTATTTGACTCCAACTAATAATCCCACCCACCCCCCAGTGGTTTTTATGAAATACGCTATAAAATAGTTGGAGATACTTTCTAGCACTTTTAATTTTCTTAATATTTCTATTGATCTTCCCTGTTTAGCAAAATTAATTACAATTTAAACACGAGAAAAAGAATAATCTGAAAGGCAGAACATCATAAAATGCATGACACTAGATTCAAACATATATTAATGTCACAGCAAACTGTGGATAGTACGCTAGGTTTGTGGCTTTGTAGGCAATGTACACAAGTACCACAGTGAGGTAGAATCCGAAGAGGTGTGTTAAACAACACAAAGCTAAAGTGCAACAATTTTAACTGCAAAGCATAAGATAGGCGGGAAACATTCACCGTCAAGGCAACCAACAGGAAGTAGCAACATTCATTAGAGGAATGTGAACACGGAGCAGAATCTCATGTTCTTTTAGATGTTGGAGACCCATCAATAATAAGAATGAATGTTCCCCAGATAATACTGGCTGGTATACAGTAGTTTTCTGGGGAATACGGTCTATATTGCAGCTGATCCCTAAGAAGGTTTTCCAAACATGCCTAGCTGCTATTAGTCATATTTCTGCTTAAGCACACTCATCGTTTATATGTCTTGCCTAACAGCTGTCAAAGGTTTCTGTGGGACAATATCGGCAAATCTTCCCAGCAACAGGTGGTTGACCTTGAAGGGATAACCTCCTCAGCTATACCGCATTAGAAGATAAGAACACAGCTGGGAATGGGGAAGGACTGGGAAAACTGAGAGACTTGCTTTAGAATCTTATTAAGCAATGCTCTACACATCTATATATTAAAAGAGTCATTTTCTTTTTTTTCTACAAGAAAACACAAAGGGAGAGGGAGCATGCCTCTTTGCCATTATAATAGTCTTCTGCATTGAGATTTAAAGCTTTTTGGATTACCCATCAATTATCTCAAATACTGTTGGGCCTCCTAAAAGATGTAGTTGAATACTCTTCTCTCAATAGCCTTGAAGGCAGGTGTATTAATACATCTTTCCTTCCAGATACCTTGCTCATTGCAGATTAGGGGAGGTAGAGTCAACACATGGTCTTATGGCACTAGTTCTGTACCAGTTGTTTAATAACATTCCTTGAGTCCCTATCTAAAAAAAATACCAAATGTGATATTTGAGGGTCAGATAGAAATCTAATAATTATATGCCGATAGTTCTTGACTTACAACCACCACAATTGAGCCCAACATTTTCCAGGGCGCTGCTCTGGAGAGTCCAAAGAAGGGTTAAACACAGCCAATCTGCCCAGAACTGAATTGAAACTTTAAGCCACGCCTCTGGTGCCGACTCTCCTCAGATTTTTTCAATTCAGCTAGCCCAGTAGACGCGCTTTAAGAATTTCTCCAGTTCTAAGATTGATTCCTTGGACTCTCCAGAGGAAGAATAATTTTTTAAAACAGTATATTTAAGGATTTTTAGAGCAGGCTGGTGAGTTTAAATTTAAGTTGTTTTTTTCCCTTTTTAATTGGGTTTTTCTCACCCTTTCGGCTCTCCTGGAGTCCGGGGCTTTGCTCTGGCTCCTAGAAGCCACAGGCAGCTGTTGGGGGAAGCGCGTGGGTCGGAGTGCCGACGCCAGCGCTGTTGGGGCACCCCTACTGGGGGCCGATTCCCACTGGAAGCCCTCCGTTGCAATTTGTGCTTCTAGCAAGTCAAATTGCTGCGTGGGCTTCCAGGGCAGCCATTTTGGCTTCTTCCCTCTTTAAAATTGGCGCGCAAAGCTCCGGTGAGTTCCGGCCACCATTTTGGATTGCGCAATCTTCCGGCTTTACTTTTAAAAGTTTTTGCCGCAGCTGCCTGGTGCCTGGCTCTTTGCAGGAGCCACGTGGAGTCAGACTTGCCCGGTGTGACCGGCGACCTGGGCCCCAATCCAAGCAAGTGATAGCGGCGTGGGATCGTGGCCTGCTGGGTCGCCTCCTTTACTCCTGCAGGCGCTGGGAGCGAATTCTGCTCGCGCCTAAGAAATTCCAAGCTACTTCAGGCCTTGCAGTTTCTCTGTCTCCTCAGGAGCATCGTGCTGCGGTGGGCTTTCTGGAGGTGGTGAGTGGTGGTTTCCCATCCCCCTACTGCCCCAACCAGTGATTGTTACCATGGCAGATCAGGTCCCTGAGACTTCTGAGGGTGTCTCTTCCAGAGCCCCTGTAAGACAGGCCGGGAAAGCTGCCAGGGAGGCCATTAGAGGGAGTAAGCCTTACTCCAGGCATGGCCCCAAGCAGGGCTCAGGCCTAGACAAAGATGCATTAAGGCGGCAGAAGGCCTTAGAAAAACAGTTTTCCAAAGCCCAACAGCAGGCCCAATCTTCCCTTTCGGTGTCTCCTGGGGAGCCCTCCAGGGAAATTCCTCCAGCCCAGGGAGGCCCCATTTCTGATAGTGAAGAAGAAGGGGATTCCTTGGCCATGGCAACTTCTCCAGGCCATTCCATGGCTGATCAGGCTGATCTCTTTGCCTGTCCCTCTGATATGGAGGAGGGACCAGCTCCAATGGGGCCCTTAGCCCCTCAACAGCCGATCCCCGGGCCCACTCAAAGGGTTCGCCCCATTGAGGCCCAAGGGCCTAACCTATCCACTGAAATGCAGGAAATAATTAACAGGGCCATTTCCCAGGGCATTGAGGCAGGCATGCGAAAAGGTGGCAAGCGCACTCGCAAGACCCACCATTTGCAACCCCAGGAGGATTCCAGAGAGATGACTCCTAGCCTTCCACCCCCGTCCCTGCATTCTTCAGTGGCCTCCGATGAGTCAGACTGGGAGGAGGAAGAGGATTTTCTTCCTAGGCAGGAAGCTGAATTCTCTGGGGATGAGGCAAGCCCCGCCAAAAAGCCGGCCTTTTCAGGCTTATTTAATTTGGATAATTTCAAAACCATTTTAGATAAGGCTAAGATCTCAACTCACATGGGGTCCACCCCCCCCCCCCCAGCTCAGGTGGTTGTAGACCCTGATGATCTATTTGGGGATCTCTTTGAGGAACCCATTTCGGTCCAGGAAATAGTTCCTGTACCCAAGATGTTCCTCAATTTAGTTCAAAGACAGTGGGCGCAGCCAGCTACCATGGCTACCCCCAGCAGCCATGACAAGAAGCTATATACGGTGGATGCCAGCCTGGAGGAGCTGCTCAAGCTCCCTCCTATCGATCCCCCTGTAGCGGCTCTTACCTCCTCTTCTGTGCTCCCTCCTGACCTGTTGGAGGGGCTCAAGGCTGAGGACAAGAGAACCGAAACTGCTTGTCACAAGACCCATCAGGCAGCTGCATGGGCCATTAAGTCCTCCGCTTCAGCCTCCTTTTTCTCCAGGGCGGCTCTCCTGTGGCTGAGGCAGTTGTTGAGGAAGATACCTGCCAAGGACGTTAAAGTCAGGCAGGATATTAATAAAATCATGGCAGCCACAGAGTACACTGCTGATGCCACTCTGAATGCTGCTAAGTTGCCTCGCGTGCCCTAGCGTCTAATGTTACTTCCAGACGCCTCCTGTGGCTAGGCACTGGAATGTGGATATGCGCTCCAAATGGAAGCTTGTTACTGCCCCCTTTAAAGGGGACAAGCTGTTTGGTGAGGTCCTTGATCCAGTCCTTGTGGAAAACAAGGACAAAAAGAAAGTGATGCCATCAGTCACCAAAAAGCCTGATCGTAAAGGTCCTGGCTCTTACAGGAGGGAGGCCTTTCGGAACAATGAGCCCTCCACCAGCTCCGCCCCCTATCATCGGGCGTATCCCCAGCAGGGTGAGCGGTCAGTCCTTTCAGGACCGTCAGTCCTTTCGAGACAGAGGTCGCCAGCAGCCCTTCTCCAAGCGGCCATTTCGGGGGGGCTCCGGCTCCCGACCCTTTAGGAGGTATAAATGACCATCACAGGTCAGCTCCCATAGGAGGGCGGTTGCAGTTGTTCCACGCCAAATGGGAGCAGACCACGTCGGACCAGTGGGTTCTTCAAACGGTCCGCATGGGTCTCACTTTAGAATTCTGGTCCCCCCCTCCCCGCCACTTCATCCGGTGTCCAGTTCCCTCAGGGTTAGTCAAAAGATCCCTCATGGAACAGGAGATAAGGCACCTCAAGGAGATCAGGGCCATAGAACCTGTCCCAGCAGGCCAGGAAGGAAGAGGGTTTTACTCCATCCTGTTTCTGGTCCCCAAAAACTCAGGAGGGTGGAGGGGGATATTAGATCTAAAGAGGTTCAATCACCACGTGACATATCGCAGGTTCAAGATGCAGTCCCTCCAGTCCATCTTGGGGGCATCAGGCCAGGCGATATACTAACGTCCATAGACCTCAAAGAGGCCTACCTCCACATCCCTATCCGCAAAGCCCACCGCAAGTTCCTGAGGTTCTCTTACGCGGGCCTCCATTACCTCCGGGACCACGGGTTCACCATCAACCTGGAAAAAAGTCATCTCGTTCCCACGACCAGACTGAAGCATCTAGGGGCCGTCATCGACACCACCTCGGGCACGGTATCCCTGTCCCCGGAAAGGGTGGCCAGCCTTCGGGAGATGGTCGTTCAGGTGCAGCAGTCACGTCTAGTCAAGGTGGTTCAGCTCTCACAGCTCCTCGGCAAGATGATCTCGTGCCTGTCAATCGTGCCTTGGGCGAGACTTCACTCCCGTCCCCTTCAGTGGTTCCTGCTTCCATATCAAAGAACAAACGAAAGCAGCTCAACAAGACTGATTCCAGTTCCAGCAGAGGTACGTCGCTCTCTAAGTGGTGGTTGTCTCCGGCCCTGTTAAAGGGGTCGCCATTCAAGGAGCCAGTCAGGCTCACCATCACAACGGATGCCAGCCTGTTCGGTTGGGGGGCCCACTGCCACAACCAGCTCGCACAGGGCAGGTGGTCCCCTTCCGAAGCCGCTCACAGCATCAACTGGCTGGAGCTGAGGGCAGTCAGGCTTGTGCTGAAGCGCTTCCAGAGCACCGTTCAGGGCCACCACGTGCGCATCATGACAGACAATGTCGCCACCAAGGCGCACATCAATCGACGGGGGAACGCGCTCCAGATCCCTGATGAAGGAGGCGGAGCTCTTGGGTCGATGGGCGGAGAGGTATCTCCTTTCTCTTCAGGCGGAGCACATCTCGGGCACGAGCAACACCCAGGCGGACTGGCTGAGCAGATCCACAGTCGACCACTCGGAGTGGCGTCTACATCCGCTGCTGTTCCAGCAACTGTCCCAGAGGTTCGGCCTCCCGCTGGTGGACCTGTTCGCCACCGCGGCCAACGCACATCTTCCGCGGTTCTTCACAAGGTTCCACGACCCGAGGGCGGAAGGAGTCAACGCGCTGCACGGCCCGTGGCCGAAAGGTCTGCTTTACGCTTTTCCCCCGCTACCTCTTCTTCCCAGAGTCATCAGGAAGATCCTAGCAGAGGAGGCGGAGGTGCTGCGGGTAGCACCGTACTGGCCCAGGAGAACCTGGTTTGCAGACTTGGTGAGTCTTTCGATCACACCACCGTGGCGGATTCCTCCACAGGACATCTCTCTCAGCCAGGGGGCCCTTCAACATCCAGAACCCCAGTGGCTGCAGCTGGCCGTCTGGCACTTGAGAGGGATCTCCTAAGCAGAGGCAAGTTGTCAGACAAGGTGATTGGCACCATCCAAGCGTCACGACGGCAGTCCACGACGCGCATCTACGACGCCACTTGGAAATCCTTCACCAGCTGGTGCACGGCTCATGGTACGTCTGCGCCCCTTGCTTCGGTTCCTGTCATCCTGGACTTCCTGCAGGAAGGTTTGGACAAGGGCCTGGCACCTAACACCCTGAGGCGCCAGGCGGCAGCCCTGTCAACCATCCTCTCAGTTGAGGGCTACGCATCTCTTGGCCGGAATCCGACCATCCGCAGTTTCCTCAGGGGAGCGACCAACTTGAGACCCCCCGTGGTCCACAGATACCCATCTTGGGATCTCAATGTAGTGTGCGGTCCCTCATCGGGCCCCCGTTTGAGCCCATTAAGACGGCCAGTCTCAGACACCTCACATTCAAGACGGTTTTTCTGGTCGCTATCACGTCTGCTCGTCGCATATCGGAACTGGCTGCCTGTCAGTCAGAGAGGACTTGTGTCTCATTCGTAACGACAGAGTAATCCTGAGGCTGGACCCTTCCTTCAGTCCGAAGGTCAATTCCGGGTTTCATCGGGCGCAGGAGGTGGTCCTTCCGGATTTTTGTCCGCATCCTCGGCACCCGAGGGAAAAGCGCTGGCACATGCTGGATGTGCGCAGGACTATTCGCAGATACATCAAGCGCACGGCCAGTTTTCGGAAATCCGAATCTCTATTCGTTTCCTTTCAACCAGCTTCTCAAGGCAAGAAAGTCTCTTCATCTACCATTGGCGGATGGCTGCGAGCCTGTATTGCGCTTGCCCACGTTTTACAGTCCGTTCCTGTGCCTCGCAATATCACAGCACATTCGACTAGAAGCGCCGCCACCACAGCTGCTTGGTCTACACAGGCACCGATTGAAGAGATCTGCAAGGCGGCCACCTGGACTTCTCTGTCTCCATTTGTCCGAAATTACAAACTGGACAGTTTTGCATCGGTGGAAGGGGCCTTTGGGAGGCGTGTTCTTCAGGGCATCCATACCAGCGGAGCGACCCTGATGGCTGAGCCTTCCCGCCCTAGTGACAGTTAGCTTGGGCATGTCCCTTCTTTGGACTCTCCAGAGCAGCGCCCTGGAAAATGACCATTGTCTTACCTGAAGGGTCCTTTTCAGGGCGCTGCAACGGAGAGTCCACCCCGCCCTGGGGTCTATTCTCCGCTGGTGTTTGTGAAGTCACAGTGTTTGTTGTTTCTGTTATTGTTGTTGGACTATTTTTGACTTGTTCCATATTAGACTTCCAGTTGAAGTTTCAGCGCGCAACTGTTCCACGTCTTCATTGAATAAATCTGAGGAGAGTCGGCACCAGAGGCGTGGCTTAAAGTTTCAATTCAGTTCTGGGCAGATTGGCTGTGTTTAACCCCTTCTTTGGACTCTCCGTTGCAGCGCCCTGAAAAGGACCCTTCAGGTAAGACAATGGTCATTTCCATTGCTAAGCCAAGCCACACAGTTGGCAAGCGAGTTTTGCCTCATTTTGCCACTTTTCTGGCCAGAGTAGTTAAGTAATTCGCTGCAGTTGTAAAGTCAGTAACATGAGTGTTAAGTGAACCTGGCTTCCCCATTGACTTTGCTTGTCAGAAACTTACAAAAGATGACCATGTGACCCTGGAAGACTGTAACCATCATAAATACATGCCGCTTGCCAAATATTTAGATTTTGGTCGTCTGATCATGGGGATGCTGCAATGGTTGTGAGTGTGAAAAAGTCAAGTCACTTTTTTCACTGAAGTAACATCAAATGATCACTAAAGGAATGGTTTAAGTTAAGAACTACCTGTACGCAATGGCAAAATATTGTCTTATAGCAAGTAAGACATAAGAAAACTGTGGTATCTCACAGTCTGCTTGCTCTTTATCAGCTTATCTATTGGCTATGTTGGTTGAATAACCAAGGCTATCCATCCTTTTTTACTTTTCAAGCCTCTCTCTCTATTTCCTTTCAAACTGTTTAGAAGGCTCCCATCTCCTATTTCTACTTATTTGCTGAATGTATGTAACTTTCAGTATTTAAAGTAAGCCCCAAACTTATTGAACAACCCCTTTTAAACATGAGTGGATCAGTCAAAAACAATGTATTTGTCATTCTGACCCCTTTTTCACCTATTTCATTATGTTTGATGTTGGGACTGGTGTGTTTTTTTTCCTATTTCCATAGACTTTTCATTGTCTTCTCTCTGAAAGAAGGATGCAGAATTTATCTCCCCCTCCTTGACTTAAAAGTTTTTGGTAGATACACACACACACACACACACACACACACACACACACACACACACACACACACAGTGTTTTCCCTCCATTCCTTTGAATTTGACATTGTTTGTTTTCAGATGAAAGGGTGGGGTGGGGTGGAGTAAGCTGGTATAATGTTGATATGCTTGTATTTTACTGCTTGGTAGAAACTGGGAGATCTCCCAGATAGCTTTTATTATGCACTATTCTCCCCCCCCCCCCCCCCGATTATTGAGGTAAAATATGTGAAAGAGACAAAGTGGTATTCTGTTCAAGATTTGAGGTGGCATAAGATATTTGGAACTAAGACCTGCAGTAAAGGTAGAGTTCTGGAGAACAAATACCTTGATCACTCAAAACGGTTCATTTTAAAGGCTGCAACTTTGATTTTTAAAAGTGATAATGCTCATGTTTTAGAGATAAACATGTAATAGTGTTGATTTAATTGTGCTAAAAGCTGGACATGATAACACAACTCCATTAAATCAGAATAGTATTTTGGTTGATTAAAGCTGAGATTTCCATTGTCTAAGAAGTGAATCAATGATGACTTGTAGTTCTTTAGTATTCTTCATGATAAAGATGGAAATGTGAGTGGTTTGTTGTTCTTGAGCTTAAATCTAATTTATGATATGCTGTTATCCTCCTTACTGAGAAATTTAACTCAATCTTGGGTTTTCATTAATTCATCTTTGGTGGCAAAAATGATATTTTCTTGTTCTCTCTCTCTCTCTCTCTCTCTCTCTCTCTCTCTCTCTCTCTCTCTCTCTCTCTCTCTCTCTGTGCGCGTGTGTGTGGGGAACTGTGTAGCCCTCTTTTAAAAAGAATGAACAGGTACATTTTGTGCTTATTCAGATGAACAAAATAAAATTGTGTTGGTTAATAAAGTAAGTTCCAGTGACAGTTCTATATTTTTTTTCTTCCAGTAGAACTTGCAAGGACTTACTTACAGACATGGCTTATCTCCTTGGAAACAAGTGGAGATTATTATAAAAGAAGAGAGAGTTAAAAGACTTGGGTAGTTACCTTGTCTTCGTGGCCATCATCTCAGATGCTGAATTTCCCGCTGAATATCCAGTTACTTGCAGTTTTTGAAATAATCAGTATTGCTTAGATCTAGGATAGGAAATTGTGATCAAAAGTGACCCTATCTGGGAAAAACATTTAAGGAAGAAACTCTCCTTTGTTTTAGTGCAAATTGCTTGTATCAAGTGCATTCTTCTGACATCAATAGTCCAATAACAAGTTTAACGAAAGATTTATGAGAATAAAAGATACAACTGGGGTAAAGAACACTTCAGTTGTATAGTCCCACGCACGATTAAAACATTTCTGTTCAGATTTATTCAGAGATGCAATATTTTCAGGAATTTTTAGGGCTGGAAAAAAATATCAAAATACAGAATAGCTGTAATTAGTTCTGTCTCCTATTGTTCTGTGTGAGTGCTTCCATGTTTTACAGGAGACAATAATTGTTGAAAGTAAAATACCTAGCCAGTGAGAAAAGATTAACAGCAGAGATAGTAAATTACAACTAGTTTGAAACCTCAAATTTTGGGATAGATGGGGTGGGTGGGTAAAATAGGTTGATTAACATTGGCATTTCCATTAGTACTGTATACCTTAGAAGTGAATCAGCAATGCGTTGTATCTTTTAGTATTCTTCATGATAAGGACGATCGAAATTTCCATGTGTGTTTATTCCCTGGTTTTCTTCCATCTGATCCCGAAATGCAGTGGATTTATATCGTTAACGAAAGAGCTCATGTTTCATCTTGCTGAATAAGTATTTGTTTTAGAATGAATTGCTGCATTTCTCAGAGAGAACGAATGGGGCTTTCGTTCTTTTAAAGCACCGGGTGTTGGGTGACAACAGGATGTCGTGATTGCTGCAATCTGGCGGCAGCCGACTCTGTCATGATCGCAGCATCTGGTAGCTTTTTGATTTGTTGACACAGATCCCTGTTCTCTATGGTGCTTGCACTCTTGCTGTCTCCTCTTTTGACTTCTCTGTGTTCTATTTTTAAACCCTGCTGGGGACTCTGTATTGCGGTATTTTTCTTCCTGAATTATTTATCATTGTTTGGAGCTGAATGGAGCAGCATGATCTCCACCTCACCCTCCATCCCCCCCCCCCCCCCGCCTTACTTGCTCATTAGAGCCCACAGGTCTGTCTTGACAGATTTGGTTCATGTCAAATTCTGCCAGCTTCAGGAAAAGGAGAAAGAAGTGTGGATACCCTGCCAGTGATAATGCATCCACTTGCGACCTCTCCTCCTCCTCCCAATGGGTGCATGTGTTATAACCTGATTTAGAATGGTCAAAGTCAAGGGTCCTCAAACTTTTAAAGTAAAGGTTCCCCCACACGTGCATGCTAATCGTTTCTGGCTCTAGAGGGCGGTGCTCATCTCCGTTTCTAAGCTGAAGAGCCAGTGCTGTCTGAAGACGTCTCTGTGGTCATGTGGCCAGCATGACTAAATGCCAAAGGCGCACTGAACACTGTTACCTTCCCACCAAAGTGGTCCCTATTTTTCTACTTGAATTTTTTACTTGCTTTCGAACTGCTAGGTTGGCAGAAGCTGGGACAAAGAACGGGAGCTCACTTTGCTAGGGATTTGAACTGCTGACCTTCTGATCGACAAGGTCAGCGTCTTAGCCACTGAGCCACCGTGTCCCTCTTTTTAAACTTTTTAAACAGGGGGCCTATTGATGGTCTTTCTTCCCTAGGGAAAATGAGGAATTACTAGACTGGCCTGCCTTCCCAGAAAGTGCTCCCTCTCTCCCCCCCTCCCCAACCCAAATTTGGTTATTGAAATTAAGGCTGGCTTCCGCTCTGCCCTGCTCTTGATCAGGAAGCCCATAGCCTCAATCTGAAACCTACGAAGAGGGATAGGGGAGTATGGGAGACGCGCTCGCATATTCCAATTAAGAAAACTTAAAATGCTGCTTTTTCAGAATGCTGCGCCAAAACCCTTTTCTTGAGTGGGAAGGAGGAAAGCCACCCTTAGTGCAGGGCTCCTGCTCTCGCTGCCACCATGTAAGCCTGGTGGCAGCAGAGGTGACATCCACGGGGCTCTGAGGTTGGGGGTTTCCTACCTGTGATGTTGCATCGCTGCCGCCTGACAGGTGAAGTAGGAGCGACGGGCCCTCTTTATTGCGAGGGCCTCCTGGAAGGTATTTGGACACTTCAGATCCTCCTCTACGCGCTCCCCGGGGGCAGATATTAAACTCTGCCTGCCCTACCAGAATTGGGCAGCGAAGGGTGAGTGTCCCAAGCAAGGCGGAAAGCAGCAATGGCGGCATTTGGGGCAGGGAATTCGGCTTATGCGAGGAGCTTTAGGGAAGAGCCGGAGAGTGTTTCAGGAAGCCTCACTAGTAGTCCCCCCCCCCCCTGCCACCACCGTCCTGTCTGAAGAGCCACCACAAACTTCCCAAGCACATCAGGGAGTGGTGGCAGTGGCATTCAGAGCGGGCCATAGTTTGAGGACCCCTGGTCAAAGTGCAGATGGGTGCACTTTGCTTTTGGACAGAAGTGATTCAAATGTAGCAGGAGAACAAAATATTACAGCGTTATGAATCTGCTAGGAGTGGGATGAAGGGCTCTGCCAGTACTGAGGTTGGTATGTAGATTTCTTTATCTAGAACAGAGGACAGCAGTAAGGGTGCTTATGTTAGTATAATGAACTTCAGTTCCAGATTTAGGGCATCTAGAACTGATCAGGGCATCAGCTTATTTGATGGGTAACACCTAGTTTCCTGCCCTGAGAAGAGCCATATTTCTTGTAGAAGACTTAGTGGTATGTCTAGGGGCCCCATCCTGCCTTGCCCTTCAAACTTTAAGCTAAGGGTCTGTTTTACACCTGTATATTATAGTGGTCCATCAAATCAAATCTTGTTGACATTTGTAATCTTTTCTCTAAAGTTTCCTGGGACCCACTGCAGGACAGATAAGTGTAGTGCCTGCTATATTTTCCATGCAATCTATTAGAATCCTTGCCCTGATTCAAACAATAAGGTAGCTTCGTACACAAAGCAAAGTGCCAACCTCTAGGCTTCATGTAGATAGCCACATTAATATATAGAAAAACGGTTGACTGCCTACCTGCCCACAAAAATGTTAACCAATTTTGTCATTTTGTATTTAATCCTGCTCTTTTTCATTGAGCAAAGTCAAGTCTGTTTCATGTTCACCTCAGTTCTTGATGACTTATTATTGGCAATGACAACATGATTCTTCCTGGATCAAAGTTAAATAAATAACTTTTATTTATTTTAACTTAGAGTCTGGGGGTTCCTGTTGGTATTTGATTCAAGTACTAACCAAGTCTGATCCTACTTAGCTTTTAAAATCAACTAAGGTTGGATACTTGCTGCTATTTTGCTGGATACAACAACTAACCTTAATCAATGATTTATTTTCATTAAATCTCTGTGCTGGGCTTTGCTTTTAATTATGTCTTTTTTTTTTGCAATTTTAAATAGAATTTATTACAAGGCAATATAATGGTTTAAATTAGCTTTCAATTATATAATATCCTTTATATCTTCATATGTAAATTAGTTTCCTGTCCTTCTCTCTTCCTTTCCTTCCCTCATTTGACAATTTATTGCTTACATGAAAAAAACCTTTGACTGCTTCAAAATTTGCCATTAAGTATAACTTTGAATGTGACAGAAGGAAAATGCATTATGTTCAAAAGGAGTAATTATATTAGTTGCCTTGAATTACATTCACTTAATCTTAATTAAATTTAGACCTGAGTCAAGTTTGAAGAATGCAGCTGCCTATTGTGCTGTGCCAAGCAAAGGCAGCCTTGGCCTCCTACAGTAGCTTGTGCATCTTTGATCTACTGGGTCAGCTTTCTAAACTGAAAGCCCCATCAGAGAAGAGACAGCCTTTTTCCTTTTGGAAAGTGCCCCGTGTCTGAATGGTGACCTTACATATGAAAATTTAAGTCTTTTCTTCACTGGGGACATTCTGTTTAATGAGCTGCAAATTAAACATTGGCCTGGGATACCGTTACTAATACTAATGGCAGTCCATTCCCCTCAGGATTCCCCTCAGGATTCAGAAGGCTTCAGAATTCCTTCCTTTCTTTCACAGAAATATTTCTTCTATATCTTGAAGAAATTTGGAATGGGAAAATAGTATTGCGGACTTGAAACTGGTCTATTGGCACCTGTTCATCTACGTTGTATTGCTTGTACTTTGCCCACAGCTATGCTTTAAAATAAAATAGAAAATTGCTAACTGTACCTATTTATTTCAGAGTGCTGGTATTTATTCTGAGTATATAAGTGTTTCATAATAATCTGCCCATAATTAGTTTCTTTGCTGAATTTGGATTTGTGGGTAGCACATCAGCTTATAGGTCATTGGTGTTAGTTGCGTTGCTCCTTAATCCTGGGCAGTTTATTCTCATCTCATGAGTTCAGAGAAAGCATAAGATCTTGTTAGACGCATGATTTCACATTTTATTAAATCCATACTGCACTTTTGGGTCAGTGAGGCATGAGTAAAGTGGTCAGCTTTAGGTGATTTTCCAACACCTTCTAACAAAAGAGATGTAAAATCTTCTAGCTTGTCTCAGTAGGCATTTAATTTGGCTACTGTTGCCTACATTTAGTCTGATTCAATTGTCTTCTGAAACAGAGGAATTTCTGCTTTATTGCGGGCCACCCCAGTGGTTAGAGAGTGCAAATTTCCTTTCAGAAACATATTTTCAAGGCCAAGTAGCTGCAGAGACCAAATTTAAGACCTAATGGAGCCAAAATTCAGCTTTTGATCCAAAAGCATTGCTCTGAAATATAAAAAAGAGCATGTCGAAACAAGTACAAGTTTATCGTATTTGAGCTTTATGGAACAATTCTTCATGGTTACGAATGAGTCATACAAATTCTCTCTCTCTCTCGCACACTCTGGTATGATTGTATCTAATGAAGAATTCCCTGTGCTGCATTTTTAGAATTTCCTTTTGAGGTTGCTCAGTTTTTGACTTTTGCTGCACACCAAAGTCTCATCTTCAAAGAAATGATGGCTTGAAAATATCTGGGAGAATGTTTTCCTGAATGGGAGAACATCTTCCTGAAAACTTACCAATAGAGGGCTAGATTATATTCATGGCTTGTGGTACTTTGGATTGTTCCTGGGCCAGTGCCAGCCAGAGAATTGATGAAAATAGTCTGTCCCTACTTCTGGCTGGAAGAATGTCCCAATGGTCCTGAGCAAGTGCTTGACTTCTAGCATACTGGATTGATTTTTATTATTGTTGCTCAACAGAAAGCTTTTACCAGGCTTGCATGCAATTGATGGGAGTGGAAGAAAAATGAATTAGAGTAGTTAAAGAACTGATTTGGCCTATTGTGAGTTGAATGTCACACATGAAAGCATTTTGCATTTCAAAACAAGAATTGTGTCATAATTATGCTCTGAACAGAAAGCCCACAAGAAGTCCTTCCTCCTGCTTTTTTTAAATTAACAAAGATGATTAGGGGACTGGAGACTAAAACATATGAAGAACGGTTGCAGGAACTGGGTATGTTTAGCTTAAGAGAAAGAAGGACTAGGGGAGACATGATAGCTGTGTTCCAATATCTCAGGGGTTGCCACAAAGAAGAGGGAGTCAAACTATTCTCCAAAGCACCCGATTGTAGAACAAGAAGCAATGGGTGGAAACTGATCAAGGAGAGAAGCAACTTAGAACTGAGGAGAAACTTCCTGACAGTTAGAACAATTAATCAGTGGAACATCTTGCCTCCAGAAGTTGTGAATGCCCCAACACCGGAAGTCTTTAAGAAGATGTTGGATAGCCATTTGTCTGAAATGGCATAGGGTTTCCTGCCTCGGCAGGGGGTTGGACTAGAAGACCTCCAAGGTCCCTTCCAACTCTGCTATTGTATTGTATAAATTTGGCATTATGCACCTGATTCATCCTCTACTAGATATCCCAAATCTAGGGCAGAAGTTGTTGCTTGTCAGCTCGTAAACTGGCAAAGTGTTGTTATTATTATTTTTGCCTGTGACCTAATTTCTGAAGCCTTGTTTTAAATATTTTCCAATGCTGGCAGCACGTCTTTGAAGGTGATTCCAAATTTCATTCCCAAACAGCTCTATAAATATGGATATTATATTTCATTAATTCATAATAAGAACCACAGAAGTAGCAAGCAATGTGGTTAGCACGTGATTTGCATGTAGGACTAGCTATGGCACAGAATAGGATGGGATTGGGACTTGGGAGATCTTCAATCAGATGCTTGACTGAGGCTGCTTGAATATGGTAAAGGTAAAGGTTCCCCTTGCGTGCTGCCAGTGCTGTCTGAAGATGCCTCCGTGGTCATGTGGCCGGCATGACTAAATGCCAAAGGCGCATAGAACATTGTTACCTTCCCACCAAAGGTGACTCCTATTTTTCTACTTGCATTTCAATTCAATTTATTTGTGCTTCTAGACCGCCCCCTCTCCCAGAAGGGACTCGGGGCGGTGTACAGTCCATAGAGAATATCACAAAAATACAATAAAAAATTAAATATGTACAGTTTGGAGGAGGTTAAAATTCAATTAAAAGAACTGTACAAAGCTAAATAAATATAATTTTTTTAAAATCCCTAAAACAGACACAACAGATTAAAAAACCCTAAGATAACCAGATAATAATACATTTGCCAGGAGGGATTTTTACATGCTTTCAAACTGCTAGGTTGGCAGAACTGGGACAAGTAACAGGAGCTCACTCCGTTACGCGGCACTAGGGATTTGAACTGCCGAACTGCCGACCTTTCTGATCGACAAGCTCAGCTCAGCAGTCTGTTTTCTGTATGTAATGTGCCTTGTCTACATTCTGCTAACCTGGGTTGAATAAGTCATGGTTGATGTTAGATGTTGTTCAGGGAATCATCTACAAAGCTTAAATTGTCTGGTAGCTGGATTTTTGTCCCATCTGTTGAAGCTATTTCACTGTGTATATATCTAGTGAAAGCCATCCCAAGAAGCAGAATTTGGTAAACTTTAATGGTGGCTTTGAATACTATGACTAGGCTTAATGTCTCTGGAGATTCTCAGTCATTCAGGTCATGGCTGTTCCAAAGGTGCTTTTCCAAGAAGCAACTGGACTTTCTTGGTTTTCTTTGAAGATGTTTTGCTTCTCATCCAAGAAACTTCAGCCCTGACTGGATGGAGGGATTTATATTCCTTGCAGACAGCTGGTCATTTGTATTATTTTAGAGAGTTGTTCAGGCCACTTAGGATGTTTGTCTGTGTCCTCAGAGTCACCTGATTTGGGACAATGATGACTAACAATCTTCATAGACATTTAGCTGTGCATTTTGGGATGAACATCCTTCAAATGTTGCGGTAGTATGAATGGATTTCTGGAAAAAGTGCAGGCTACAAGAACCATTTGTGCTTCAGTTTGAGATGCAGACAACACACACTCATCCCCAACAGCCTGCGCCTGTGTTCAACAGTGAAGGGACACAGAACAGAAAAACTTCCTGAAGAAAGCACAGCTCCACAACACAGTCCTCTCAGCATTTCCAAAAAGGCTCCACATCCATTTGCATTACTCAGGACACAGACAAATATCCAAGTGGCCTCAACAACTCTAAAAGAATGCAAATGACCAGCCTGTGTACAAGGAATATGCATCCTTCTTGGATGAGAGACGAAAAGTCTTCAAAGAAAAACAAAGTCCAGTTGCTTCTTGGAAAAGCACTTTTAGGGGTAGGCTTGCATGGAAAGCATCCCCCCCCCCAAATTTAGTTAGATATGAAACTACTAGGTTTAACAGAATAACAGAATTGGAAGGGACCTTGGTGGTCTTCTAGTTCAATTCCCTGCTCAAGCAGGAAATCCTATACCATTTCAGACAAATGGCTGCCCAGTTTCTTCTTGAAAACTTCCACTGATGGAGCATCCACAACTTCTGAAGGCAAGCAGTTCCACTGGTTTATTGTTCTGACAGGAAATTTCTGCTTAGTTCTAGGTTGCTTCTCTTCTTGATTAGTTTCCATCCATTGCTTTTTGTCCTGCCTTCAGGTGCCTTGGAGAATAGATCGACCCTCTTCTTTGTGGCAGCCCCTGAGAGATTGGAACACTGCTATCATGTCACCTCTATTCTTTTCATTAAACTAGACATACCCAATTCCTGCAACCGTTCTTCATATGTTTTAGCCTCCTGTCCTCTAATCATCTTCGTTGCTCTTCTCTACCTTCTTTCTAGAATCGCAACATCTTTTTTATATTGTTTGCTTCTTAGCTGCTTTTGAAGCTACCTGTTGAAATCTTATTTATTCTTACAACAAGGCTAAAAGAGGCTCAAGAATAGTAATTCAGCTGCAGCCAGATAATGAATACTGGATCTTTATAACTACTCTAATATGACTTCTTAAAGTTAATTCATTGTAATAAAGTAATAATGATTTTGTCAGTGAAGTCATTCAGGGCCAAACAACTGATTGAAGGATCATCATATGTTTAATGCTAAAAGCCTAAGAAAGATCACACCAATAAGGCAGACACATATATTTAGAAATCAAAACAGTGGTGGGCGAGGCTTGTTTTATAATTGCCATTTACAAAATCAAGCACTTTTTTCACAAGAAAAAAATGTTTTTGTTTGAATTTCATGCTTTTGAATCATGAGCCAGATGGAAATCCATGGTGTTTATAATTCAGAATTAAGATTTAGCAGAATAGCTTTGAAATGCTCTGATCTTTTAAATGAAGCTATAACTTTTGGAGATACAGTTTAGAAATCGGCAAGTACCATCAGCAAATGATCCATCAGAATTGAGTGTTTCTTATAAATTCTTTTAGAAACTAAAAAATTGATTGATTGATTTATTTATTTATTATTAGCGTTTATATACCGCCCCCTCTCCCGAAAGGGACTCGGGGCGGTGTACAGTCCGTACCAAAATACAACAGATTAAAACGTAGAAATAACTATATAAATACATGTATAAGAGGAGGGTAAAATATGCCAAACTGTACAGCTAATAAATAAATCAATACAAAACTTTAAAATATCAAGTTAAATTTAAAACAATATCCCTCTAAAAACCAGTAAGAATGTGTATGCCAGGAGGTAGACGTTAAAGTTATGCCAAACCAGCCAGTCGGAACAGGTGTGTTTTCAGTTTCTGTCGGAAGGAGCGGAGGTCAGTAGTGGTTCTAATATCGGGGGGGAGGTCATTCCAGAGGGTTGGGCCCATCACAGAGAAGGCCCTACTCCTTGGAGTCGCCCGTTGGCATTGCCTCGTGGACGGCACCAGGAGAAGGCCCTCCCTGTGAGAGCGGATTGGCCGCAGGGATGTATGTGGGAGGATGCGATCCCGCAGGGATGTATGTGGGAGGATGCGATCCCGTTTTACTGACATATCAGTAAAAATGTCTTAAAATTTAGGGCCGTTTTCTTCTGTGCCCCATAAATATATCATTTTCCATAGTGAGGGGAGGAGTATCCAGGATGGGTTGACCTTGTCCTCTCATTAATTGGGCTGAGTCAGATAAGCTCTTTGGGCCACACCCTGGTCACCAGGTACCACCCAGTTATCGACTCAGCCCCTCAACGGGCGGCTGTGAT
The DNA here is from genome assembly GCF_964273705.1 of Natrix helvetica. Classification (NCBI taxonomy): domain Eukaryota; kingdom Metazoa; phylum Chordata; class Lepidosauria; order Squamata; family Natricidae; genus Natrix; species Natrix helvetica. The sequence continues at coordinate 210,209,755 of NC_138548.1, read as the reverse complement.
CATCCCAAGCTCCTGGAAAATTTTAAAGAAAGGATTGAACTCACCATTAACTTGATTGCATTCGCTGCCTCCCTCCCTGCCTGAGTGAGTAACTGGCTCTTGCTGATTCCCTGGCCGGGAAGAGAGAGAGAGAGACCACACACAGCAAACCCTTCAGGGCAGCGCGCAGCCCATGTCATAGAGACCTAGGGCACTAATCGAGACTGTGGATGAGGGGACGGTCCCCTGAAAGCCCTGGGAAGACAGTCACGTCGGAGTGGTTCAGCCGGCGCCGGAGCGTTCTGCCGCTTCCCCTCCAGGGGGTCGAGCGGCGAACTGCGGAGTTTTTAAACGCAGCAGAGCGCCCGCACCTGCCTGCAAATGCTGGAGAGAGATAGCGGCCCGCAGGAGCTTGCAAAGCTCGGAAGAGAGCAAAGGAAGCGAGAGAGAGAGAGCTCTCTAGCAGCAGCGGAAGCCGCGCGGCAGCCCCAAAGGCACAAGCCGCTTCCACATGTTCCCAGGGAGACGAACTTTTTGAATTTGCAGCTGGTGGCCATTTTGGAACCACGTGATTCAAGATGGCAGCACCCAGCAGTACAGGGGATGTCGGCAAGTCTCAAGCCTCCAGCCCAGCAGCCAGCAGCCCCACCGGAGGAGCAGAGGAGCAGCTAACCAAGTCAGAGACTGCTACAGAGGCTGCTAAGGGAGGAGGAGGAGGCAAGGCAAAGGCAAAGAAAAAGCATGTCTCCTCCAAGGGGGCCAAAGAGGCAGGCTGCAGCTGCAGCCACATTTGCCACAAGGCCAGCAGCAAGAGGGCTACCCCTGGCCAGGAACCTGGGGAAGGATTTCCAGGGATTCTTTCTCCTGGCCTCATCTGTGGCATCTCGCAGGCTGCTTTGGCTGAAGCAGTGGCAAGCGGAAGTACGCCACAAATGGTGCCTGGCAACGGCCCCCTTCATGGGAGAATCCCTCTTTGGAGCAGCCCTCGACTCATTCTTGGTAGAGAACAAGGACAAGCAGAAGGTGCTCCCCACCGTTCACAAGAAGTCCAACTTCAGGGCAGCGCCATACCCTAGATGCCCCAACTCCCGGGGGCAGGATTTCGGTACCTCATTCCTGAGTCAGGATTCCTTCAGGGGGTCAGAGTTTGGGTACTCGGGCCCCAGGCAGTGCCAGGGAGGTTTTTCATCCAGGCAGAGATACCCAGATAGACAGCAGAGGGGCAGGCAGCAGAAGAGGCCCTTTTGAGGTGGCGGAGGAGGTGGCGGTGGGCGCTCCTTCTGCAAGAACTAGACCTAGACCTAGCTCACCTCCCCTTTTGGGGGCGCTTGGCGTACTTCACCGACCGCTGGGACTTAACCTCCTCCGACAAGTGGGTCGGTATGGTGTTCTGAGGCCCTTTTGAAGGAGGCCAAACGACTGGGGCAGTGGGCCGAAAGGAACCTTCTGTCATTGACTGAGGAACATATAGCTCAGCCGGACCGAGGTGGACAATGCAGAGTGGAGGCTGCAGCCGGAGGTCGACCTGTTCGACACCCCTCTCAACGTCCAGCTTCCAAGGTTTTATTCCAGGTATCAGACACGGGGGGTGGAGGGGGTGGACGTTCTCCGATGCCCATGGCCCCGAGGGCTCCTCTATGCCTATCCACCATTACCCCTGATTCCCAAAGTCATACAGAAAATCCTGCGGGAGGAGGCAGAGGTGGTGGTGATTGCCCCACACTGGCCCTGGAGGCCTTAATTTGTCGATCTCCAATCTCTCTCAGTGGGCAGGCCCTGGAGGATCCCCCAGGAGAGGATCTCCCTCATCCAGGGATCGCTGGAGCACCCTGACCCTCAGTGGCTTCAGTTGACCACTTGGCGCTTGAGCGGAGCATCCTGAGGGAAGGCCACTTCTCCCCCAGGGTGATACAGACTATTCAGGCAGCTCGTAGACCTTCCACGGAGCACATTTATGGCGTTACATGGTGTGCCTTTTCAACATGGTGCAGCTCCAGGGACCACGATCCGGTTCAATTTGAGCCATGATCCTGCAGGTTCTGGACTTCTCTCAGGCGGGCCTGGATAGAGGGTTAGCTCCCAACATGATTAGGAGACAGATCTCGGCCATCTCATCGCTACTTCTGTGCGGTAGGTCTCAGACCTTGACTCACCACCCCATGGTCAGGCGATTCCTCAAGGGGGCATACAATCTTAAACCACCCACGGTACACAGGCACCCCTCCTGGGACTTGCATAAGGTGTTGGATGCTCTGACAGGCCCTCCTTTCGAACCCTTGCGAACTGTGTCTCTTAAGTTTTTGACACTCAAAGTGGCCTTTCTGGTGGCCATCACCTCAGCCAGGTGGATATCCGAACTACATGCACTGTCGGCCAGGGAGGATCTCTGCGTGTTCCACCAGGACAGGGTGGTACTAAGGTTGGACCCCTCCTTCATCCCTTCCATCGCTCGCAGGAATTGAAATTGCCCAATTTCTGCCCGGACCCCTCTCACCCGTTAGAGAGGAAGTGGCACACCTAGACGTAAGGAGGGCTCTGAGGATTTACCTCAGAAGAACCCGGCCGAACAGGAAGTCTGAAGCCCTGTTTGTCTCTTTCCAGCCAGGATCCCTGGGGAACAAGGTGACATCCACCACCATAGGCAGGTGGTTACGAACCTGTATTGTTACCGCCTACCAAGCACGGGGTCTGCAAATACCAAGCTCTATTACAGCGCATTCCACATGAAGCACGGCCACCTCAACAGCCTGAGCCACCCAGGCCTCATTGACTGAGATCTGTAGGGCAGCTACGAGTCTTTCCCCTCACCATTCGTGAGGAACTGCAAACTGGACTCCTTTGCCTCTGCAGAGGCTTCATTCGGGTGTAGGGTGTTGCAGGCTGTGCACAGGGCGGAGGTGACGCCTCACCAGGCATAAAGTTTGTATGAGCTCTTAACATGGGTAACCCTCCCTAGGGACGTGTAAGCTTTGGTACGTCCCATCCTGGATACTCCTCCTCTCACTATGGAGAAAGGGCGTTGGTACTTACCTGATACGCCTCTTCTCATAGTGGGGGAGGAGTATCCAGCCCCTCCCTAATATGGGTATGTAACATGAACGTTAAGTTTGATGGTTGAGCTGCTCTGTTGAAAAAATAAATAAAGGTTGAAACTAAGATAAAGTCTGGAGTGGATGACACAGCGAGTCGGATAAGGTTCTTCGCCAATAACTGGGTGGTACCTGGTGACCAGGGCGTGGCCCAAAGAGCTTATCTGACTCAGCCCACTATGAGAAGAGGCCTATCAGGTAAGTACCAACGCCCTTTTCCTTCTGTTTTCCATGTATTCTCCCCTGATATGCTCCTGCTGGGTTTGTTAATCAGGTACACCTTTTCACTAATTAGATAAAAAATGTAAAAAGAACCCCCCCACTCACAGATTGCAATTTTGGATTGAAATGTATAAATTAACACCATTGCACTAAAGGAAACATAAGATTCAACTTAAAAGATTGACTGCTATTTTCAAGTTTGCCCACATCCTCCTAGCATCTACTGAATCTCTTTTTCTGTTCTATTTGACTCTCTTGAGGCCAGAGGAGAGATGAAACTTATGTTGCTGTTCTGGTACTAGCTGCTCGGCCAAACTAAGAGGGTGGCTTGTGCTAACAAGGGAGGATGGTATGAAAAATGTTTTTGCTTTCTTTAGATTAGTAAGAAAAATGGTTCTTGTTTAAATGAGCAAGCAAGGGAGAATAGCAAATTGCAGGCTAAATACAGGGAGAGAGAAGATCCATCCTTTGACAGTGCAAGGTCTTCTCCAACCCTTTTGGTGCTTTTTATTCCCCTTGTAAATGGAATGGTGGTTTCCTTGCAGGCTACTGTTGAGAAAAGGGAAGATTTGGCTTTCTAATCTTTTTCATTTAGAATTACCCACCACCCCCTTTTTAAAAGGACAGGTTGGAGGGAGGAAGCAGCAGCTCTGCATAATAATGAATATTGCTGTAATAATCAGTATAGCATAGTTCCTCCATAGGAAATAAATTACTATGGCTGTTGCCTGTAGAGATGTAATGATGAATGAGGTGGTACAGGAGACAATTGGAAAAAAGCAGTGGTCCATTTTGTGGATTCTTGTCACACCAATGTCACAGAGTTTGTTTCTTACAAAGGAGGAAAAATTGAGTCTCTACATTATGAGCACAATAAGTTTAATTGTCTCTTGAATTGCCCAGCTCAGTCTCAGGTCGCTGGGTTCAGACAAGGTGCTACTTTACAAACCATACCACATAAACCCAGCATGAACGGATCCCAGGGCTGGCACAATTTGTGACCCAGCATGATCTATTTTACCAGTGCTTCACCAGAGTATAAGAGCAGAGATCCTGGCATGCTGTACTTTTAGAGACTCCTTGGCTGAAAATGACAGGGACCAAACCCAAGACATTTTATACACAAAGTAATGGATTTATGCCGGGGACACAGTGGCTCAGTGGCTAAGACGGTGAGCTTGTCAATCAGAAAGGTTGGCAGTTTGGCGGTTCGAATCCCTAGCACTGCGTAATGGAGTGAGCTCCTGTTACTTGTCCCAGTTTCTGCAAACCTAGCAGTTCAAAAGCATGTAAAAATTCAACTAGAAAAATAGGGACCACCTTTGGTGGGCAGGTAACAGCGTTCCGTGCGCCTTCGGCGTTTAGTCATGCCGGCCACATGACCACGGAGATGTGCTGTCTCTTCGGCTTTGAAATGGAGATGAGAAACACCCCCTAGAGTCGGGAACGATTAGCACATATGTGCGAGGGGAACCTTTACCTTTACCTAATGTCTTTTATCATTGAGCTCTAGCCTCTCTTAACAGAATAGCAGAGTTGGAAGGTACCTTGGAGGTCTTCTAGTCCACTCCTCAGGCAGAAAATCCTATACCATGTCAAACAAGTGGTTAGCCAATCTCTTCTTAAAAACTTCCAGTGTTAGAGCACCCACCATAAATTGGAAAAAAAAGATTGTATTCCTGATAGGCTTAAGACTACTAACCAGGATGGATCTTATTCTTGTTTATTGCGCTCAGCCCTGACACTCATATCAGAGTTTGTACCAATATTTGTTGACTAGCCATAGTAACTAAGTTCACATATAATGTTAAGCTACAAATGATGCTTTATAAATAAACACAATGGACCACACAACACAGCAAGTTAAAATGTCGTAAAGCCCATTATAAGATAGCACAGTATGAGAAATTAGTCGAACTGTCCTAAACTCAAGATTAAATTTTGGCTTTGCTGGCCATGTCAACTGTCCGTAGATAATACCTTCCTTTCTCTTTGCTTCCTGCAGTTTAGTCAGTTTAGGCCAGGGGGCTTCTGGCTTCTTACTGTGATTCTGTCTCTCTCTCCCCTCCTCCTCTCTCTCCTCCCCCTCCCCACCCCAGTTTGGAGGAAATAGAAAATTAAGATGATTTAGGAGTTGTTGTTTTTTTAACCAGGGGCCTGAAAATATGAGAAGGTTATTTTTTTTAATCCCACTTCATCTGTTAAATACTCTTCCCCACCATGCTAGATACCTAAAGCCCCAAATATTACCAAAACTGAAACAAAAAAACAAAACAAACAAAAAAACCCTGGTCCTCTCACTTGCTGCAATCAAAAGCAGGATTTATTATAAATGGCTGGAGGAAGAACCGAGCAAAGAAGGCATGGGCTCAAGTCTTAGAATATAACTGGCATTGGGGAAATTCTAACCCCCCTTCCCCCCCCCCCCAATCCTCTTCATTTATAGTGGGGTATAAGAAAAGCTGCCTCTGCTGGAGATTTTGAAGAAAAGTTGTGTGTCAGAATCAAAAGACAGCAACAATAATCCGATCTGGAATAACCAATCCTCATCTTCTGTTACTGCTTTGGAATTTTGGTGGGGGGAAAAACATGACTTTTACCTAAGAACAAGCCGTCTTTGTAGAATGAGAGTAGGAATCAACAGGGAAAATAGGTGTGTGTACACAGTAAATCTACACATACACACACACACACACATGTCAGGAGTGTGCTTGACAAGCTTTTGGCACCAAACAAACCTGCATGCCTTTCCCTTTCCTGATGACACAGACCCCTTCGTTATAAATCTAAAGCACGAATGACCCAAATTCCGTTGCATGCACCTGCTGGGCCTAAATTAATTGTTTCATACGACAAGTACGGCCCAGCCAGGTGGTATATGAGGAACACTCTACTCTCTCATTGTCATTCGGGTAATGACTTCCACTTCTTTGCCCTGGAGTTATTGCTGGGGATAAATTTGACCATTAAAAAGAAGTCCTTAAGTGCACAGCCGCTCTTTAAACAAAGACTGAAAATAAACATTGCGAGTGCTGCAGATTAGGATTGTAAGATCTCTCTTGGCCTATATTAAACTGTTCAGGCAATTGAGAGAGGGGTGGGGGGTGGGGGATAGAAAGTGTCTGGGTATGCTGTGCTAAAATCTTAAGGGGAGGGCAGCACCACATGAAAAGAGAGAAGCATATGCTTTGCCATGATGCTAAACACGTGAGGCAGCCAGAAATGTTATTGCTGTGCTCTGAATAACTGTCTGCGTATGAAGGTTTGAAACAATTCCTGGACTTTTTTCTTTCCTTCTCAAAGCACATTGTGTTACCCTTTTGATATGGCCAAAGATAGATGAATTTCATCTGATATTATGACTCAGTGCGTAGGACAGGTTGGTAAATAGACATTTTCCTGGTGCCCTGTGATGAGTAAGAGTGACAACATCTGGGCAAACATTTCCCCCTCCTTTGAGGGTTCTAAATAGCATATATGTTATGCAGGCTCATAATTTTTGTGTGGTAATGGGAGATCACTTTTGCAACCCAATCAGCAATTAAACTCAGTTCAAGAATCAGGAGTATCTTTACTTAGCATATGTATTGTAAAGGGAATGTAAAAGGCAAGATTCAAAATTTATTTATTTTTCCTTTTACTGATCTTTGGCATTGGTCTCAGAGCTTTGCTTTTGCTTGATGTGCCATTACTCTTGTCGCAGTTTTCAACTGGATGTATTGATACAGAAACCAGGAGGGGCTTGTCTAACTTTCTGTTCTGAGAAGGGTGGGTTCTGACAGTCACTATTGCTGGTTTGCCCCGTGGGCGCGCTGGGCACGCATGCACAGTGCAATAAAAATTCTTCTGCGCATACGCAGAAGCAAAAAACAAGATGGCGCCGCCCAGAGAACTGCTTTGAGGGCATGGCAGGCCTGGGTTACTGCCGGTTCCAACGACCCAGGCCGTCAAACCACTAGCGGTTCGGCCGAACCGGGCCGAACCAGTAGGAGCCAACCACTGGTTCTGAGGTTGCCTCTTCTGCAGGTATAAATGTATCCTAAATTGTCTAGGCAGGAATAGGATGAAACCTGTGTTTGGCATTGAATCTTGATTTTCTTATAGTGGATTATTAGATTAATTAATTTGGTCCTTTCAGCCAGTTGATAGTTGCCTGAAATTGAGCTTGCTACAACAGATTTTACAGGAGAGCTTCATTGCACTGCAAGATTATAATTTAACATCCGTTAGTTTATATTTCTGCAAATTTTTCAGAAAGCGATCTTTTCGTGAAACCTTCTTTAAACAGTTGTGTAACCCACATGCTTAATGACATGTCACAGTAGCCTGATTAGATGCATACTTTTGAACATTATGTAAAATTATTATATATCTCTTTAACTGTCCTTTTAGTATTTAGTGAGTAGGTAGATTCTAGCTTCAGAGATTCTGCCTTCAGTTCTATCCTACATATAAGCAATCCCCTAACTTTCATCAATTAGAATTCACTAATTCTTAATTAGAATTAAGTGCAGTGTAGAGGTTTTAATTTAGCTCCCATAATGTATCTGATCAAAATTGTTGCAGTTTCAGAATAACCGTATTAATCAGCTTAAAGCCTTTTCTGTGTCACCGCTACCATTCAGAATTTCTGCCGCTGTGAAAGAAGCTTTTCCTTTACCCCCTCTTCCCCAGGTGTTCTTCCTACAGAAATACAAAATAAATTGTGACTGCCAATAAATTGTTGTTACCATTAGCCCCACTTTCTAGTTAGTTCCTCACGAGAGCCTTCTAGAAACCATTGCATAGCCAGTTCCTGAATATTACGAAGGTTATGTTTTTAGAAAGTAAATAGGAAAAGAGTACATGTAAAATGGAAGGAATTTGGCCCTAATAGGACAGACATTATGTGGATCATGAGGGGACTTTTCTGTTTCTCTTAAGATATGAACTCAGAACATTGTATAAAGATGAGAGCAGACGTTATAACAAAAACAACAATAAAGGTGTTACTTTGATGGAGACTATGCTGGCTTCTCTCTTGTATGGTTTTGTATGGAGAAACTGTCTTCAAATTTGAGTTTTCTTGATTTCAGGATCAAAGAATGGACAAAATTGAACTGTACCTCAGTTTTAGCCCTACCATAAGAACTTTAAATACTTAAATCAAAAAAATCTTGCACCTAAATATTTCAAAGCTGAGAATACAACCATATTGTAGAATGTTCATGGATGAATACTGCCATTTGAATAACATTTTGATTATTTCTATGTAGCAGAATGTAATTCTTCCCACTTTCCCCTTATACTTTTTTTAAGTATGAAATTTACAAAAGAAAGTGTGAATCGGTTCAGCTGGTGGCTTTTCTTGCTTTACTAGATTTGACAGCCATGGGGCTGTTTACACGCGTTGCCAATATACATTTATGTGCAGAGACCAGTTCTATTATAAACTTTAATGTTGAGATAGGAATTCATACATGCTCAGGTGGCTGGTTAAAGTTGCTCTAATATTGTTTTTAATGTGTAATGAAACATTATTATACATTAATATTGTGGGTGTCTTTGTTTTTTGACAAAACCCCATTCATATTATAAAAGAGCTAGAGTATGAAAAATGGGGCATCTAAACATTTGTTGCTTCTTGGAAATGCTGAATTTTTGAGTTGAAGTCCCTAAGGAGCCTTGCATATCCTGAATTTCAGGACTCCTCAGAAGTTATAGAATAATGTGACCTCCTTTTTAAGGTGCTCACCTTAGATTTAAAAGGACAAAACATCCCCTCTTAATAAAAGGATAAGCTGTGCCACATCCATGTATGTGACAAAAATATCTTTCCCTTGTGAAGATATGGATGACTGCCTTTGTTTGGCATGTAGTTTGACTGCATATTTTTCTAAATAATATCCAAAGTAACATAAAATAAACATGCCTAAGCTAAAATACCATCCTGCATTCGTATTTTAGTTCATAGTAATGCATTAAAACCATGTACAGTTTTCTTCCTGTAGCATTTAGAAATAGCCAGGGTGGAGTCAAATCAACTCGATTTGAATCACAATTTAAATCACTAGTAAAAAGACTTTATTTAAATCAACTCGATTTAAATCATAATTGACTCACTGACAGACCCAATATTGCAGAATATACAACCTCATGCTACATAACTAAGCTCCATTTCATGCTGAATAAACTAAATTATTAATGTATCTTTATTAGAAAACTACCTTTAGATAGACTTTTTATTCCAAAAGCATTTTATTAAAATAAATGTAATTTAAAAAATCTGATTTAAATAAAAAAAAATCTGATTTAAATAAAAAAGTCTGATATTTTTATTTTTAAAAAAACCATTCATTTTTATCCACCCTGGAAATAGCTGTCAGCTGTGATCCCTCCCCACTTTCTGAGAGTAGGTATTTCAGTGCATAAAATGCATTTGAGCAATTTTTTTCATCTTAGCTTTCAACCATCAGGGACAGCTATTCTATATCACAAAATGGGCCAACTCGCAACAGCCAGCTTCCTGTGGGACAATTTGCCATAGCCAATTTTCCACAGGCCAATTTAACGTCAATTTCATTATTCAAAATATTTTTTAAAAAAATATTTTATCATTCATATTTCATTCTATTCCACCATTTCTTTCATATTAGTGCAACTGTTGTCCTACAATGAATTGTTCCATAGCGAGTTGACCAATGTGAGTTGGCCGTGGTGAGTTGGCCATGGCCAATTGTCATGAGCCCTCTAGATCATGTTGTCAATTCAGGAACTTCTGCAGATCGTGGAAACGTCAGATTCTTGGGCACGTAAATATTATAGGAGCACACTAAATTTGTCCAGGTCAGACTGGTTTTCATTGTGTACTGGAGGGCATTTTTAGTTAAGGTTAATTGAGGTTTAGCTCATCTAGATTGGTGGTTGTTTTTTTTGTTTTAATCTTGGCCACTTTTAAGATGCATGAACTTCAGTTTCCACAATTCTGGGAGCTTGAGGTCCACACATCTTAAAATTATGAAGTTTGAGAAACACTGATCTAGATTTATATCAATTCATTCTTTGGAAATCAACCAAATTTATATTGCAAAAGAATGCTTGCAAGGTTTTGCTTTGTTTTAAGGAAAGTTGGTCTACCATACCTGGACTTCTAATTGAGAAACCATAGATATTTTTAAGAAACTCCAACACAGTTTCAAAACGTTGCTATAGAAGAAAGGGTGTCTGTGAATAGGAAGTTTCAGGTATTTTTCTATAAAGGGTGTACATATGTGCCACATAGAAAGGAATGCTGAATTACTGGGGATACTTAAAATTCTGAATTATAAAAGTATTTCATTTCAATTAAGTTTTAAGTAATCCACCTTTCACAAAACATTGGCTTTTTAAGGCACATAATTAAGATTTTTGATGAATCATTTTGGAATATATATAATTGTCTTATTTTGTGCATAAAGAGAGTGACAGCAGGAAAAAACATATTTAGAATGATAAGATTACTGCCTCAGTAATTGTCATACAAAAATATTGTGCTCCGTGGTTGGTTTGACTTTGTGGCAGAGAGATTGGTTAATATTAAGCATTAGGTGGCCAAATACTTTGGCCACCTAATGAGAAGGAAGGACTCACTGGAGAAGAGCCTAATGCTGGGAAGGATTGAGGGCCAAAGAAGAAGGGGACGACAGAGAATGAGGTGGCTGGATGGAGTCACTGAAGCGAGTAGGCATGAGCTTAAATGGACTTCAGAGCATGGAAGAGGACAGGAAGGCCTGGAGGAACGTTGTCCATGGGGTCATGATGGGTCGGACACGAATTTGCAATTAATAACAACAAGCATAAGTAAACTATAAAGGCCAATAAATAAAAGATTTGGAAGTTGATTTCATATTCTTATTTGTTAATGTGATATTGAAAAGAAAAATAAGTGTTAAAGAACTTAACGTGTTGTTAAATTATAAAATGAAACAGGAATCTATCAAATGGTGAAGAGCTTTTTGGATTTATTGTGCCTCGGTGCTGCTAAAATATTGATTTATTTTGATAGACAGTTAGACGTGATTCAAAATCCTGGCTGGATTAAATATGTCCACTCTTTTTATCTAGAAATTGGTTTTTTAATTGACCTGATTAATCAATGTAACTCCATGAGGTCAAGATTTAATCTCTTGTTAAAAAATTTGTATGTTTTTCCTTTATTTTAGCATATCCTCCCCCCCCCTTCCCTTCCCTTTCCACTATATATGGAGCACTGAAAAATCTTTTCAAACCCTGAAATAAGCAGTTGCTTTTTAAAAACAGCCCTGCGGTTCCAAACCCAATATTTCATATTTTATGCAGAATTGCTGTTTTTGTTTGGATAGTGGGTAACCTGGTGGCAAAAGATCGCTGAAATCTCTGAAGGATTTGATTTGACTAGATTGAGCCTTTCAGGGATTCTGATCCCATGTTTTTAATTGTATAAGATTTTCCTTTTGTTTAACAGAGAGATTTTTGTCTTGGTTTTGATTCAGGCAGATCCATAAAGTATATTTCACAGCAATGAAAGTGTCATCAATTATATCCAATCCAATCAAAGACGCTTTGAATATTTTTGACTGCATAGGGTTTTTAATTTTTTGCCTCTGCTAAAATAGAGCTGTATTCAAGCATTAACATCCCAATATCTGTGCAGTATAGTATCATATTATAGCAGGCTCCCTCCCAAACAGAAATAATACTTTGCACTCGGCATCTGAGTCTTGGTACCATAGCTGAAAAAGAACTGTATCTCCATTCTCCAAAAGGGATAGACAGAGGAGGAGCTGGAAGCAGAAATCCATAGAGGATTTAAATTTGCAGGCACATTCTTTTGAAACAAGGCAGATCATGAGACACCTGAATTATTATTTTTTTACTGATTTTTTTTATAGAGAGAGAACTAAAGGAAGGGACTATTTTGTTTTTTTCATTAAAAAACAAACAAACCTTGTAGTCTCAACAAGCTTTCCACTTGCTAATTTTTATTTCACTTGTTTGTCTTTGAAATGTATATTGGTTTACAGTCACTTAATATATTAAACCAAGAGTTAGAACATTCTTAGGGACCCCAAAATCACATTTGCAAAATAGCAGTCTCCTCCTTCCCTGTTTCCCCAACATTAGTAGCGATTACTTCTAAATTTCAGATACCTGCCCCTAGTAGGCAAAACCTCACTATTTTAGCATTAAAAATCATATTAGTATAATGTATTGTGAGCCAGTAAAAAGTCAGGCAAATGTAGTCGATCATAATTGAGGTAGGAAACACTATACCATTTCAGACAATTGGTTATCCAATCTCTTCTTAAAAACTTCCAGTATTGGAGCATTCACAACTTCTGGAGGCAAGTTGTTCCACTGATTAATTGTCCTAACTGTCTGGAAATTTCTCCTTATTTCTAACATGCTTCTCTCCTTGATTAGTTTCCACCCATTGCTTCTTGTCCTGTCTTCAGGTGCTTTGGAGAATAGTTTGACTCCCTCTTCTTTGTGGCAACCCCTGAGATATTGGAACACTGCTATCATGTCTCCCCTAGTCCTTCTTTTCATTAAACTAGACATACCCAGTTCCTGCAACTGTTCTTCATATGTTTTAGTCTCCAGTCCCCTAATCATCTTTGTTGCTCTTCTCTGCACTCTTTCTAGAGTCTCCACATCTTTTCTACATTGTGGCGACCAAAACTGAATGCAGTATTCCAAGTGTGGCCTTACCAAGTGGTATTAATTCCATGTGATCTTGATTGTCTCCCTCTGTTTATGCAGCCTAGAACTGTGTTGGTTTTTTTGGCAGCTGTTGCACACGGCTGGCTCATATTTAAATGGTTGTCCACTAGGACTCCAAGATCCCTCTCACAGTTACTACTATTGAGCAAGGTACCATCTATACTGTACCTGTGCATTTTGTTTTTCTTGCCTAAATGTAGAACCTTACTCTTTTCACCATTGAATTTCATTTTATAAGATAGCGCCCAATGCTCAAGTCTATCAAGATCCTTCTGTATGAATGTGGGCACTTGGCAATTGGCATGTATTCACAGCAGTTACAGCATCCCAGGATCATGTGATCACCATTTGTGACCATCTCAGCTAGCTTCCAACAAGCAAAATCAATGTTAGAAACTGGATTCCTTTAATGATTGTGTAACTCACTTAACAACTGCAGTGATTCGCTTAAGGACTGTGGCAAAAGCAACCATCTTGCTTACCAGTAGAAATTCTGATCCCAATTGTAGTCGTAAGTCGAGGACTACCTGTATATGCAAACTTTTGAATCTCTGTTCAGTGGTCTGGAATATTCGTTGAAACATTGAACTCTGACATATAGATCTGTTGGTGCAATTAAAAATACTAGAATGTATGCGACCAATTTAGCTGCACTTAGGTCCAATTACAGCTAGTTTCTTTTGGTCCAGCTCCTTATATTTCTGTTCTGCCTTTTCCGAATACATACGGATGCATCTTTAATTTCTTTGGCTTACCGTATCTTATCTTTTGGTCTACTTCGCATGATGTTTCGTGCCACTTACAAGGAATAGCGATATGGACATTGTATATATGCATAATGAAGATGGACTGTGTAGACTGAGAGAATATTTGCAAGATGGTGAAGTGTTTCCTAAAGTAGAAACTTGGGAATAAAGCTTTTATATTTATGTACACCTGTCTTTTCCAACCTGGCCATCTTATAGACCATCTCAGGGACTCTCAACAGTGACTGGCTGGCTAGGGAATTCTAGGAGTTGAAGTCCACACTTGGAAGTGTGGACGTTTCCTTGTAAGCTTGGGAAGAGTAATGTAAACAAAATGAAAGATGAATCAAACGTACATACAAATCCTTATGGAATCAAAACAACTGGGCAGCACCAAGAACTTTCTCTTTCTGAGGAAGCCCATTGCATCTTCTATGGGCTTCTTCAGCCTTCCTTTGATCAGATTGTTCTTTTGTAATTGACGTTCTTAGGGCGGAAAAGAGGGTGCTGTGTCTTTAAAGTGCTTATCCTGAGCCTTGCAGAGGCGATTCTGCATAAGTCTTTGAATGAGAGAGAGAGGGTGTGTGTGTGGAAGTTGCCATTGGAGCTTTCTATGCCATCTCTTCCAGCAGATGAGATTTGCTTCCTTCTGAATGGTTTGCCAGGAGTAATTAGCTGCTGTAGCAAGTGGCGAGGAGCCTTCTTTTTTTCACTGGGGGCTGGAAAGGCTGGCACAGCAGTGACGCGGAAGAGGGGGGGTGGGTGGGGGATTCCAAGAACCATGAGCCCCTGGCATGATTCCTCCGATCAGTGTTCCTGGCAAGAGATCCCTGTTGAGGAGGGGAAATAGATGACCTACTTGGAGATGCCGTTTCCATCAGGGTGAGTTTATTTTTAGGACGAAGTCACTAATGATTTTGGAATGATGTGGGGAGGGGGAAGCTGATAGAAGAGAAATCTTGTGCCGATTGCAACGAATCAATTCCTTGTAAATCTATTGTGCAGCTATCTGGCTATCATGATACGTCAGCGATGGGGGTTCCTGCTCTTCGGTGAGGATTTTGTGAATGGCTTTTCCCCTCCCCACTTCTGAATGAAGAATATCTGATTCCATGACTTCTCCCTCCACACAGTCTCTTCTTCAGACTTGCAGGGTCTGGGTGACTTCCATGTCACCAGTTTTGCTGCTTATTGCTGTTCTTTCACCCTAGAGGGAAGAAGGGAATCCCCCCCATAAATGCACTCTTTTCTTTTGTGTCATGAAGAAACTCTCCCTGCTGGATTCTTGACGAGGAAATTTTGTGCACATTTTCATTCTTTCTTTGGTTTTGAGAATGAGGTGAGCATCTTTTTGAACCCACCTCCCCTCCTATTCTGAATTTGTGCACTTTGAATATGTACGTTGTAGGGGGTTTGCTTTGGCAATATAGGTTTGTTCAGATTCAAAGATCATGGCTGTTAAATTGGAGCGACCTGCCAGCCGAATTTGTATGTCATTGAACACAGTAGGATGAAATGGATGCATTTTTTGGCTTTCTTCCCTGTGTTTCATGATGGTCATATTATTTTTTCATAGGGAACCTGGGCTGCCTAAGCGGGATTTCCTCGGAACTTTTCTGGGTGTGTTCACTTAGGTGTTTAATTGGCAGATCCTCCAAACATCTCTGCCTGAAATAAGTGTGCTAAAACTGTACTTTTAGCTGATGGAAATGCTGAAGAAGCATTACAGTGTCCATAGAAGGTTAATTTATGAGCTAGTGGTGTCAATAATGCAGAATTGCTTCAGTTGGATGGTTTCATCAAAGGTGAATGGAAAGAACTTTAGCAAGTGGATGTTCTCTTCAGATTTGTTCTTGTTTCTCTGAAGCCAAAATTCAGATAAGGAAAGCGGGAGGAAGCTGAATTACTGTTGCCATACTTCCACTTCTCTCTGTTTCAAGACTCATTCCCAGTAGAAGGTCCCTTGAGTGCACTTGGTAACTCAGCTGAGAACTGTCTCTGTCTTCATTTTGCCTTTGTCCCTTGCTTTTGGATGTCTCAGAAGTGAACACGCCCAGCACATTCAAAGTAAGCTTGTACTGTCTTTTTTTGAGTGTGGGTGGGCACCTCTGCAACCTGTTTTTTTTCTAAAAGCTGGCACGTATGTTATAACATTAGAAACTTTCTTTGCTGTTCAGCATGAGCTTAGCTCGGTTGTCGGTGCCCACCCCCATCATGTTTGGTATTTTGTTTATTTCTTAATTCAGTTGCTGAATATTCTGCATATCCAGTGGACAGCAATGGTTAATGAAAAGCTCGACTGGATTTCATGCAGCTGCTGTAAAATTATATAACCCTCAGACTCGTTTTGTGCAGCATCTCATTCTGGGTGGGAAAGAGTTAAGAGCTATTTTTATGAGTGGGCATATTTTTTCATCCCCCTATTCCGGAAAGAAGCAGCTGGTTCAGTATTCACCAGCGGCTAATAACCCCAGAATGTTCCCCCTCCCACTGTTGTTATTTGAAAGAATAAGGGAATTGGGCAAAGAAAACGGATGATGCCAGGAAGCGGAGGTGTTGTCTCTGCAGGAATGGGTTAAAAGGAATTCCAGTGCAGTGTCGCACATCTTGACATTACAGAGGAGGTGGGTAATTTTCATGCTAAATTTTCAGGAAATCCCCATGGTGGATGGCCCTCTTAATCGTTGCCAAGAGACTATTTTGACGTCACTGATGGCAGTTCCCATCTGCATCTTAATAGCTTTGAAAAAAAAAGAGAGAGAAATGTCAGCTGATGTAAAACTGGTACTTGTGCTGGGTAGGGGGAATATTTTTTCCTTAATTTCCATCTTTGCAACAGTGAGACAGTCAGAATTCATACTTAAAGCTAATGTGAGGACCGTTTGCGGATTTCTTTGAAAAATGTTGATATCTGTCTGTGTCTCACGGCTAGACTGGAAAGGAATTGTCTTATGAATGTACGTCATCAAAGGGGAAAGACCATGGTTTGTTTTGGCGCAGCCTTCAAATAGGAGGGGCATCGATATAAGTAGGGGTAGAAATGAAGGAAAAACAAGGATTTTTAATGAGCCTTTGGTAAAGCTTGGAGCGAACTAGGAAAGCATCACACAGAGAATCAGTCCAGTTTCTGCCTTGCATAACTTCTAAAGGGGCTTGTTTTGAGCAGAAATGGCTGAAAAGAAAGGTGAAAACCCTTTGCTATGTTCTGCAAAACGAATTACATTTTAAGTCAAGGCTATTACATTTCATTTTTATTATTATTAGAGTCAGCACTCCATCCCCCAAATAACCTTGGGAAATAATTAAAGCAAGATGCGTTTCTGTATAATCCTGATCTCCCTGTCTTTTTCAGAGAGTTAACTATTCTGATTCTGGAAGAATAGAGTTTCTTATCTATGTCTTAATTTGATAATGAATAAAGAATTTTCTTCTCGGCGGAATGGCTATAGTTTTTCAGTATCACATTCAAAGATTGAAATTGCTGTGTACAAAACTGTATGTTTTACTTAGCATATGTTTATCCTGACATTCTCTCTCTCCCCTCGCAGCAACTCAGTGCCTCATAGAAATGAATGAAATATCCCCTTTGAGGCATGAGAGTTAGGAGCTGCTAGTTGGCCATTTCAGGACAACACATTATAGCCGGTTTTCATTTCTTATTCCTTAGTAGGATTCAGTAAATAGAAGTTAACCCCAGAACGTTCCATAGTAGTGCACAATATGGTAAAGTTTTATTATGCTAGATTCCAGTTGCTTTCCCATTTTTTCATAAATATTCTTTTGGATGCCAATTTTGAAGATTTGGGGGTGGTTTTACAGCATGCATATAGCAATAGCACTTAGACTTATATACTGCTTCACAGTGTTTTACAGCCATCTCTTAAGTGGTTTACAGAGTCAACATATTGCCCCCAACAATCTGGGTGCACATATTGTACATATTGTCTTTTTGTAGAAATTTACACTAGCTAGCCTATAAAGAGGAGAGAGCTACTGTATTTTTCAGAGTATAAGACACACCTTTTTTCCTCAAAAAAGAGGCTGAAAATCTGGGTGCGTCTTATACACTGAATACAGCATTTTTGCCTCCCGAAGCCCCGCCCCCTTCACCAAAATGGCTGTGCATAGCCTTATGGATGCTTTTAGAGAGCTCGTGGGGGCTGGGGAGAGCAGAAATGAGCAAAAAACTGGCCATTTTTTCCTGAATTTTGCCCCCTCCAATCCCCAGGAGCACTCTATAAGCCTCCATAAGGCTATGCATACATTTTTTTGACAAAAATGGGCCCTTTTTTGTGAAAAATGGGCCATTTTTTGCTCGTTTTTGGGTCCCCCCCCAGGAGCACTCTGCACTCCCCACCCCCCCAGGAGCACTTTTTGCAAAAAATGGGCCATTTTGGGGAGGTTTGCAGAGTGCAAAAACTCCCCTCCCCCTTGGAAAGCTCTTTAACTGATTGATGAGAATTACATTGATCAAGTGATTAGGTGCTGCAGATTGTCAGCGATTTCCTTCTCCAGCACATGGATAAATAGACGTGGAAACATCTACCTACCTACCTACTCTCTCTCTACCTACCTACCTACTGTATTTCTCCCTCTCCCTCCCTCCCTCCCTCCCTCCCTCCATCTACCTATCTACCTACCTAACTACTCTCTCTCTCCCTACCTATTTACTGTATTTCTCTCTCTATCCCTCTACTTACCTACCTATCTACCTACCTACTCTCTCTCCCTACCTACCTACTGTATTTCTCTCTCTCTATCCTTCTACCTACCTACTACCTACTCTCTCTCCCCCTCTCTCCCTACCTATCTACTGTATTTCTCTCTCTCTGTTTCTCTCTCTCTATCCCTCTATCTACCTACCAACCTACCTACTCTCTCTCTCTCTCCTTACCTATCTACTGTATTTCTCTCTCTCCCCCTCTACCTACCTACCCTCACTCTCTCCCTACGTACCTACTGAATTTCTCTCTCTCTCTCTCTCTCTCTCTCTCTCTCTCCCTACTTTTTAAAAAATTTGCCTCTTCAAAACCTTGGTGCGTCTTATACTCCGGTGCGTCTTATACTCTGAAAAATACAGTAATTGCACGTCTAGTTCAAGGATAGACTGAGTCAAAAAGCTGGGAGGAACTACCACAGGAAGTGTGACATTACAGTTTGTAGACTCTGTCCAATTGGATGCTGGATGGAGTTAACCCATTCCTGGATGCTATCTCCACCGCTCTGAGAACGGGCATCTCAGGTCAGAACCAACACCCATTTTATTCTTAAAGGGAAATTTAGGGATTGATATGATTGATAGTGGTGGCACAATTCCAATTCAGCCCTGTGTGTGTGTGTTTTTTTTTTCTTGTGCTGTTCCTGTATGCTTGCTTATAGGAAGAAAACAATATACCCTAAATATAGTATTAGAAGGAACAAGCATAAAGTATGTATCAAAGTTCAAATATCTACGAACAACATTCACTGAAGATGGTGAAATGGATAAAGAGATTAACATATGATGCAGTAAGGTAAACCAAGTATTAGAACAGCTTGCTTCACTCCTACAACATAAGGTAGTAGATCAGCACAAAGAAGCAAGTCATACAAAGCATATTCATCCCCACCCTATATATTGCCAAATATGGACACTTGCAACAAAACATAAACAAAAGTTAGTCACCACGGAAATGAGATGTTTGAAGAAAGCTGCTGGAGTGTCCAGAAGACGTAAAATCAGAAATGAGAGCATAAGAGAAAGAATTGGCATAGAACCAATCTTAAACTACTTACAAAGAAAGCAAATTAAAGACAGGATGTCATGGGATTCCATACCACACAAAGCATATACAAAAAGAGAAGAAGGTCAAAGAACACGGCAGACCCAGAAGAAGATGGAGAAACAATATCAAAGACACACTACAGCAATATCAATTAACAATGAGTGAGGCCGCCAGAAGATCAAGAGACAGAACTTTGAATCTCCCTCAACAGTAGAAGTGATAAAATAGGAAGTTAAGAAAAAGCTATTCCTGTACTTCCAGATAGTTGTCTGAAATATATATCTTCTTGACTGTGTGAAACAAAGTTTTTATGAAATCACTTGTCGATCATTACCAGGTGACAATTTTTTTTCAGCTGCCAAAGAATTGGATTATTGGAAATTCAATATGTAATGCATCTGTACATTTGGACTTAAGTGAAATTGCTTTATTGTTGGGAATGATACAATTTGGACATCACAGTTTTAATTCTTTATTCCTGAATTAGGTATTTAGAGCCAACAATTCAGGATGCTGCCACAATGAAAATGTTACCTACCTGAACTTTGGCACGTCTTGGCTAAGTGTTTCTTCAACACATCTTGATAGGGAGCTTGTTCTAATAATTATCACCAATGTTTTATTGTTATTATTGAAAATTGATTGAAGGTGAGATTCTTCTGGATGTGGATAATATTTTGCTACTTTTCCTGCAAATAATAATCACTACTTAGTTGTTTGTACTGCAGCGTAACGATAAAACAGCATTACTTAGGTTACCACTGTATTTCTGTAGTTATAAAGAAAGTGGCTGCCTGATATGGTTTGTTTTGTTTATGCAGGCAGTGAAAACAGGTGAGAGGGTGTTTCTTTTTATAATGATAGTATTGATTTATTATTTATCAATTGTCATTATCATTTACAATGGTGGCATGTTGGTCAGGGTGCTGGACAATGGAGAATCCTTAAAGGCATTTCCAGTCACCAGCGATATTGAACACGACTGTGCTCTTGTAATCACACTGTTCAGCATGATATTGTTTGCCATGTTGAAAGATGCCTCCTGGGACAGTGATGCTGGAATCAGCCTCAAGTACAGAGTAGATGGGAGGCTCTTCAACCTGATGAAACTTCAACCTACGTATCGCCAAAGTGAAGGAAACTGTTCGGAGAGATTTCCTTTTTGCTGATCACTGTGACACTTGGAACCAGAGGTGCCAATCAATATTGATAAATTCTCTATGACTTGTGACAACTTTGAACTTACTATCAACATCAAAAAGACTAGAATCAGGCACCATCCTGCTTCTCATGCGCCATACACAGAACCCAAATCACAGTAAAAGGGCCGAAACTACAGGCAGTGGACCAGTTTAATTACGTATCCTCTCCTAAGCAATGACTGTTGATGGAAAAGTTAACCTGCAGGAATAGCAGAGACAAATTCTACTTTTAATGGAATTGCGCTCCACTGTGAGGGGAAGGTCAAGGAATCAGCTGTGGTACTTACTATCCTTTTGTATGCCAATGCAATGTGGATTCTGTACCAAAGACATGCAAGACAGCTCAACCACTTCAACACTACTTAACCTTGCAGGATAACAGGGCAGCAGATGGCAAGATCAAATACCAGATACTAAATTTTTATCTAGAGCATGTCTACCATCAGTCCACACCCAGTTGAAAGAGAGCACAGATCCACTGGGCAGATCATGTCACTTATATGCCAGACAAGCACATATCCAAGCAGCTTCTTTTTGGGGAACACACTGCCTGAAGAAGTGAGTGTGGAGGACAGAAGTAACACTTCAAAGATACACTAAAGGTTTCCCTGAGATTGCTCAATATAGACACAACCACTTGGGAAAAGATGGCACAAAAGTGCCCTACTGGCATCGCCTCATCTATAAGAGCTATCAAGCATATGAAGCAAGGCACACAGCTGAAGCACAGCATAAGTACAAGCCACATTAAGACCAGAGCTACTACTGCAAGAACTACAGTGCCTTCACACATGTCTGTCCAATATGTGTGAGAACATTCTGTGCCCAAATTGGCCGATCAGTCATCTTTGGACATACCACCTCTAATTTTAACATGATTAAAAAAGATAAAAACACAGTGTCAATAGAGTG
Source organism: Natrix helvetica (assembly GCF_964273705.1). NCBI lineage: Eukaryota > Metazoa > Chordata > Lepidosauria > Squamata > Natricidae > Natrix > Natrix helvetica. The sequence goes on along the minus strand of NC_138548.1, from coordinate 210,188,120 downwards.
TTTATCAGTGACGAGGAATGAACAAACACAAGATTTTTTTTTATGCTTTCCTCTAAGATAACAACAGAACCCTCACTGTAAAAAATGGTCTGAATTAGAACTTTTTATCCATGAAATGATAGTGATAGTTTTTCTACAACACAAAAGAGTGGCAGCTTCACTTTAGTCCACTTATTTTTCTTTGCTTATAGACCTGGATCTTTGGTGGTGGTTCTGTAGGCCTAATTTCCCCCAGGCTTAGTGTGATTTAGCAGTTTGATTTAATAACGTGGAGTGGTAAAGAAGATTTGTGAATTATTTATCTATAATCCTAAACTACTGCAATTTACTCTGTGGTCTAAACTTTGTCTAAATCTTATTTATAGATACGGAGATTTTGGTTAAATATGTAAATAACATCTCCCCACCCTCCAAAAAACACCCAACAACCCCAGTTACAATGCCATGTCTTTAATGAACACATTCAATCAACATTCACTGTTGAGGAAAAATAAAAGTAAATATGGCCTACAGATCTATTGCTGTTATTCTGAGTTTCCTTATGATGTTAGAGTGTAATTATTGTGTGTCTTGCTGTTGGGGTCACTTTCGTTGGATAACCATTCCAAGAGTAACAAAGGTATTGCATGTTCTCCATTTGTATACCATCTGCTTGGCCATGGACTGATAGAAATAAACGTGTTTGGTAATGGTTTTGTAGCCATTTCCAACCCCATAGGCATGACAAACCTTTTAATGAGATCTATAGTATATCTTTTGATCAGAGGATGAGTCACTTATCTAAGTGGTAAAGAGGAGACTTTGGTGATATCAAACATTCAGTATGAGCCATATATATGTATGTTTGCATATACAGTATTTATTTATTTAGGATGCTTTCAAGTCAGTATTGACTCCTGGCAACTGTCTGGACAAGTCCCTGCAGTTCTAGCTTATGCCTTAGATACTATACCAAATTGGCTCTCTTCAATGGTGTAATCCTCACATAATTGATTTTTCATAGTTTGGAAAATCTGCCAGTTGACTCCTTGGAAGATATTCCACATACTTTTTCCAATGACAGTGGAAAGACAGTGAAATGATTTAATATGTTCAATGAACGCATGATAGAATGTATTGGCTATTGTTTCAATAAGACTTAGATGAAGCTCTTGTGATAGTAGGCCAAGATATCACTTATATTACAGGACTGCAGATACTCCTAAAGAGTTTGTAAATTTATCTTATACTTTAACTGTGGATCCAAGTTCATTTCCATTGGAGTCTAACAGAGCTGTTACCATTTAACACCTCTAGCATTCATATAAGTAAATGCGTAGACTATGCATAGACAATTTGATGAATACTGAAACTTATTTGTGGACATATCTATCAGTTTCATCAATCTTAGTTTTATGTTACAGGCTGTTGCATGACATAAGAATCTTGGAAATTGTTGGTTAGCTGCAGCTAATAGTTGCCTTTGTTGACTTATAGCTAATGTTTGTGTATGCCATATTTATGCTTTGCTTTGAATGGGTTGGAGGAGGTCAGCATAACTGAGCATGCTATATTACAGGCTATATAATTTAGATAACATCTGAAAGTGTTGATAAGGATGCTACAAAAGGTGAGAGTTGATATTTCCTTTGGTTAATAGAGTTTCCAAGCTTAGTTTATTTCTATGAATTTAATGCTACTTATGTTATGAAAAAAACATGAACAATCCATCATGACAGTAAACTTTAATTAATTTCCTGAACTAATTTGAGGTGCTAAAGCACCTGGAAGTCAGAAGACCTCCTGTTGTTTTTCTCCAAAATATCTAACAACTGCTCTGAGAATAGAGTGTGAAATGACTGTCTATCCACAGTAAAGTTGTTAAATCTCTTCTGCTCTATCTTTAGCCAATAGATACAAGATATTTCAACAGGATCTGGACCAGGAGTGTGTTACTATAGTTCCAGGGCCTCATGGAACCCACAACCCCTATTATATTGTGATAGCAGGAAGGAAACTATTAAATGAATGAAGAGTAACCAAATGATATCGAGTTATTTTAATTAAATGAAATCCAGTTGTAATCCTTATTGGTTTTGTCTCCAGCCACTTTAGGGAATGTGGCCCCCAGTAATGCATCTCAAAGGCCAAGTGTAGCCTTGAGTCAGAAAAAGATTGTGCACCCCAGATCTACTTAAAAGGAAATTCTGCTGAAGAGCAATGGAGCATTGCTAATGATCTCACACAGACTAGAATAAATGGACCCCTGTGCCTTTCATTCGTTATTTTTTTCCAGATTCAATTATTTTTACTGGTTAGAATTCCAGCAGTTTTTCTGGTTTACAATGAATACCAGACATCTTTAAGTGCTCATATATTAGAGTAACTTGGGACAAAGAGTAGGAAAAGAACAGAATGGATTCTTCCAAGAAGTAATGCATTTAAGCCTGGGGTTCTTAAATGACAGCAAGGTTTCCCCAAGGAAGAGGAATAGCTGCCCTGTATGCCTTTATTTTTACTTAAAAATGTATATCCCATCAATACTACTGCAAACTCTGACCATCATTGCTACTGACAAATACAGGATTAAAATAGCCAAAGGCAACGTAAGTAAAAGGCAAAACACAATCCAAGTATCAATTTTAGTGTTTAAAGAATCTCTCGGAATCTTGAGAGTCCCAGGACATAGCTTCTTCTAGCTGACTAGCATAGTAGTCAGTTAGAAAGTTGCTTTCTTAAGGAAATGGAGTTTTCTGGATGCTCAAGTCTCAATAAAATTTAATCACTAAAATCGGTCTCATTGCTCTGACTTTTTTCACAACACAGCAGAGTCTCCTCCAACCTGAGTGCCCTCCAGATGTTTGAACTGTCTCACAGAATTCTTAGTATTGTCCTCCTGGACCCTAGTTTTGTCAGCCAAAGTCAACATATCTGTAGGGGACACACTGGTAAAGTAAGGCTGGCTTACTTTGAAATACAATAAGAGCATATCTTCATCCTTCTCTTGATTTTTGCAGAACTTAGAGGAACACAAAAGCAAAGGCAATTTACTCTGCTCTTGCTAAAATTTGGAGGAAGTTAGGCAGAGTGTCTCTCAGGTTAGCTGAATAATATTCAGCATTGATTCCGAATTTGTATGTTCAAGTGGAGGAGAATAGCAAAGGAGGCACTTGGATGAATTCTTCCTAGACTGCCTTTAAGTAATAACAAATTGTCTTTATCTTACCGGATCCCTAATCATAACCCTCTCACTCTCAATAAGACTATTAGTCAGAAAGAAGGTGTCTATCTCCATCATGGTTGCTGCAGTTAATCTAAGATGTTTTCTCCCACTCTGTTTTTAAGTAATTTTTAAGTAATCTCTCTCTGTAGACACATTTCTGTCATTTAATTGGGCTGAAAAGTAGCTAGGTCCCATGTCAGTGTTTTAAACCAAGCTATACGATCATAGCATTACCATAACCAGTATACAGAAAAGCAGACTTAACTAATTAGATGGAGAAAAATGTAAAGTGGTACACTATTGTCTCAAAAAGCTAACTTCTTGGTTCGCTTTTTAAATATTTCCTTACCCTCACTATTGAAGCGATTATATTCAATAAAGTCAATTCAGAATGCTAAGATTTTAATGCAGTTATGATTGGGCAAAAATGTGCATGCCACTGCCTTAAGGAGTACCGGTAGCGAAGAGAGGAGTTGATTATCTTTCTGACTGGAGTCAAGTGCCGACACAAATTATTTCAGACCAAAAGAAGTTCTCTTGTACGTGCTTGTAAATATTAAAAAGAAATAATCTGAAAAAATACAGATAAAATAATTCAGTATACCAAACGTAGCAGAGATAGGTTGAGCGATGTGGATTATACTAGTTCTGTGGGTATTTAGTTTGCTGATGGAAGGGCTAGTTAGGATCATAAATGGCAACTTTGCAGTGAAGTCTGATGTAATGTAGAATGTTTATAGAAAAAAATAACAGACAGAATTGGTGGTTGGCAATGAAAAAAAGATGGGTGTGTCAATGTCAGAGGCATCTTTGACTCATTATTACTCTTATTATTTGTCATTACTACTATCCAACTTACAGTGATTTTGAAGAAAACAATCCTGTCAAAACCAGAAATAGATACTAACGAAACCCCAGATTTGCTCTATATGAATGACCTTATTTGAAACCAGAAATTGAAATCCACTCATTGACAAACACTGCATGAATTTTTAGCAGAGATGTAGCAATGGAATTGGCACTGAGAAATGTGTAAGAACATTAGAGAAATGTGGTACAATAGCAATAAACTGGGGTAAAATGATGAATAGTAATGGAATTAAAATAACGAATGGTCAAACCATCAGGATGGAACTTAGAGGTATCTGAGCATTTTACAATTGGATAATAACAAGCATGGGCAAGTTAAAAATGAGAATACACCCCCAAAAAAGAGAATACACCCCAAAAATTGCTGTTGATCAGTGGAAACACTACCAAAATCATCAATACCCAGATTACACCTGTTATACAATATCCTCCACTGGAATTATTAATTGTACACAAGCTGAACTGAACAGTTTGGACTAGAAAACAAAAAAGCTCATGACTATTCATGATGCATGACATGTGATATTGATAGAGTATTCCTACCCCACAGAAATTGAGCCAGTGGTTTACTTCAGACCAGCTGTTGAAGAAGGAAATCATGTGTTGGCTGATTAAATAAACAACAACAACAGCAAACCCTGCTGCAAGTTAAAAATGCATTTACTAACTGAATGGGAAACAAACAGTGAATGTGGCAATGGTTTACAACTGGAACATTAAAAAAGAAAAAAGGCCTGGCAGCTTGATTTTGGCTGCTCAAGAGCAAGCCATTTGAACGAATGCAACCAAAGTCAGAATAGAAAAGTCATCAAATGATTCAAATTGCACATTGTGCAAAGAAGCACAAAAAAACCCAGTAGCTCATACAGACATCTCATGCAAGACGACAACACAGACAGGTGCTAAACAATGATATAATATAGTCTACTCACTGGAACATCTATAAAAATTACCAGGTGCCATGGGTGGCAAAGTAAGAGTGGAAAAAGTTGTAAAAGATGAGCCGGTTTAAAATATTGAGAGATTTCTAAATACAAATTGATAAACGTCTTGGAACACAACACACCAGATTTAACTGTGGTTGAAAAGAATGAAGTGTGGATAATTGATGTGGCAACACCAGGGGATTGTAGAATAGAAGTATGGCAGGATTCAAGCCCACACGAAGATGTCAGGGTAGTAAGAATTCAACTTTTGTACCTCACGTTTATCAACAAAGTAGTTAAAGAAATACCATTTGAACAAAATAGGTCTATTATTTTGACCTGTATGAAAGTCTCAGAGCAACAGCAGGACAGTATTCCTTTTCCTTTCCCATTTCCCAGGCTGTATGTAGGCCACCGTGACTGAAGGAATTCAGGTTAAAGCATCTGCAACTGAATCAAAGCATCTTTGCTTCTTTGTTCTATTTTACCTCCACCCACGAGTGTACAGAAGCTGAGACTGCCGTTCTTGCAAGCATCCTTTACACCCACTTACAGAAATGCAGCTTTTCCATACCTTCCCTTTAAGCTCGGTGTGTGTGAATGCCTAGCAGTTTTAAATGAAAGAAGCAACCCTGTTCACTTCCAATGGGTCTTGCGTGGCAGGCCCATGGAACAACTTTTTTCCTCATTTTTGTTTGTTTTTTGTTTTATAAAGAAACTTAGGAACCTAGATGAGAATTTAAAAATAAAAGTTGCCTTGTCGCTCATAGTGATAAGAGACCGTTGCCATGGCAGCATGATTCAGATTGGCTGACCCAGAGGCCAATGAATAAATAGGAAGCAAAAGCATCATCATTTAACCTTGCAGGAGGTACTAATTCAGAAAGATGTGATGTTGACCTCAAACCCTTGTGTAGAGCTATAGAACCGAATACTTAAACGACAGAAGAGAGCCGCTCTGGACTATAGCGATCTCTTCCCACCACCGATGATTTTGCGTTAGAAAGAAAGAAAATAAAAACTTAATTTTTGCCAACTCTTGCAACTGAACAGGCCCATATGAAGACAGCTTGTAGTCAGAGTCAATTTTTAATTGCCAGTCTTCTTTGATTTGTCTGGAAACACTCCCCCTCCCCCCCCCAGATAGGAAGCGTTTTCCTATCCAATTTCTTTTTATTTACTTCTGTGTTAATGTGGGATAGAAGGAAGAACGTAGTAACCTTTACCCAGGCTGGCTGATCCAGCAACTCACCTTATAAAACGTGCTAGGCTTCTTTCTAAAAGGTTACTGTCAAAATACCAGGTAGGAAGAACATTAGCACGTTTTATACTGTCCAAAATTTTGGGAAGAATATTTTCTTGGAGAACATTTACAGTTTTTTTAAAAATTGTTATCTGGGCAGGGACAGTGATATTATCTGGCTAGCTAGGCCAATAATCTGTTTCTCAAGACAAACTTGCAGTCATGTATTGAATTTTTTAAAAAAAGAATAAATACTAACCTAATATTTTTGCATCATTTCATTCCTGCCTCCTGGAAATGTATTTTATTTATCCATTTTATTTATTTATTAGACTTATATGCTGCCAATCTCGCCAAAGGTGCCTCACAATATTAGTATGGAGTGGCCTGTTTGTGAGTTGCTCATGACCAAATAATTTATGTAAAAATGAGCATAATTACTATAATATTGGTAATAGAAACAGATGCATAGGAGAACTGTGTTGTTTACTTAAAGTAGAGTGGAAAGTAGTTGACTTTATGGCATGTTTTCTGGAGGCACCTGGGTGGCAAAGCAGGATGATAAAGTATGAAAATGATTTGAAACTCGCAGATGTGGCATTCCAAAACAAACTGTATACCATAGCTCCATAAATTATCAGTTAAAGAATTTGATCTGTGCTTTCCTTTGAAGACCCAAAATAAAGAAATTTAGGAGATTTTTTACTTGGTAGATTTTTACCACCAAATATAAAGAGCCTCCAGAGGTTGTGGGTGCTCCAACACGGGAGGTTTTAAAGAAGAGGTTGGACAACTTTTTTGTCTGAAATGGTACAGGGTTTCCTGCTTGAGCAAGGGGTTGGACTAGAAGACCGCCGAGGTCTCTTCCAAATCTTGTTATTTTGTTAATCTGTTATATGCACAAAGAGATACATTGCAGAGTTCAAGTGAAATTCCCACGAAACAGAACATTTCAGATCCAGAGTGCATTTTATTATTTTAATATGTCAACCTGAGAGTGTTTTGACCTCCCTATAAAAATGATTCCTTGATATTGGCTGGGTGTCGTTGCTGATGTCAACCTGGTAATTTATGTATTTAATTATTTTATTAACAGCAGGAATGGAAGGCTGCCATTAATGATAGCCAGCCCCTTGACAAGACAGATTGATTTCATTAATTTAATTACGTATTTTGAAGATGGGTAAATGGCTCCTTTCTTTGCTTCAGGAAATGCTCAAGTAACATCCTGGGAATGTGTGTGTAAGGTGTATGTGTATGGGGGGGGGGGAGGAATGACAACAGTTATTAATTAACTTGAAACACCCCGATGCAATTCCTCCCATTCGTGATGAAAACATGCCTTCTGCATATTTAAGCTTGGAGTTAGGGTTAGCGTTGGGGTAGTGATGGCGAACCTTTTAGACACCGAGTGCCCAAACTGCACATGTGTGCACATGCCCAAACTGAAAGGTGCATGCAAACGCGGACATGTGTTTGTGCATGTGTGGACACGTGTACAGACGTGTGCTGATGTGCGCACACACACGTGCAGCAGAGACCCAAAGACCAGCTGGCTGGCACGACGTGGGGCATCCCAACACTGGCAGATTTTTTTTCTTTTATGAGCTTCTGTTTCATTGTTTGCCGAGAAACAGAAGCTCACCAAAGAAATGCCACAGAGATCTGACCTGGGGTGACGGTGCTCATGCCGTCTGCGTGCCACAGGTTCACCATCACGGGGTTAGGGTGACAGAATCAATTTTGTCTCTCTTTGCTCAAGGTGTTAGGTTTCATTCTCTTTGCCTTACACCTACAAACTAGACAAAAACCCTCATATTTCTTTTCTGTGCTTTCCACCTCCAATTTTCCTTTTGCCCAGCTCCTGTGAACCTCAACGTTTTCCACAAACCTTACAGGCCACAGTGCATCATAGTCAGCTGCCTTCTTGCTCCAATCCATGTTTGTCCTGAGGGAAGAGTGGCTGACTCATTCACACAGAAAGAGAAATCTTTTCACGAAAGAGGTTTTTTTCCTTCTTCCCCATCCCCTCCTTTTAATAAAACACTTGGGTGAAACAATAGTTTTCTTTTCTTAATTTGACACGCCAACCAGCATCTTGTGAATGAGGAACATATATAACTGGCTTCTACAGCAATTTCCCACTGAGGCAGAGAGGAAATAGGTCAGCTGGGGACGGTAGCGGTGGCAGAGGCAATGAAGTGCACGCAGCGAGGATGGCGGAGTGTGGGGTGGCCGAAAGGGCAGAAATGGGGGTGGGGAGAGTTGCACATGTCATGATCGTAAATGCAGTCAGACTGCCAGGAATCTGAATTTTGATCATGTGATCACGGACACACTATTACGGCCATAACGTTTGAGGACCAGTTGCAACTACCAATCACCCAGCACTATCGTAACTTTGAAAGGTCGCTGAACAAATGGTCATTATGTGAGGACTTAAATGCATTTCCTGGGCAGAGAAGAGAGCGAGCTTTTCAAGCTGGAATGCCTTCCTCAGAAGGAAGAAAGTGGGGGAAGAGAATACACAAATAAACAGTTGCTTATCCATTTGTAGTTGAAGCTGGGTGGCTGTTTTAGACTCTCGGCATGAAACCTTTTATTGATGTAGAGTGTATTGTGATCGTCCAGTTGGGTGGTGTCCAGGGCAAGAGTCACTGTGAATAGGACTCCTTGATCCAGGGATGGGTGCAACTGGAGCACAATTTGAATTTATGCAAAGGGCCTCCTAGCCGCGACTGCCATCTGCTCCTTGAGCAGGAGTTAGGAATCCAGGAGCAGTCCCAGATTGCACACAGGGTCTGTTTGGGCCAATGCAACCCCTTGCAGCACCAGAGACTGTAGGAATGGTAGTTACGATTTATGGTTTTGTTGATTAGGCAGAATAGATAATGGAAGGAAGAGTCATGATGTAACCTTAGAGAAAGAGGTTAGAATATAAATATACTTATAACTGCTTTAAAGAAGATTGGAAGCTACTGTTTTATATTTTTTGATATTTTCTTTTTCCACTTTATTTTTTCTTCCTTACTTTCCTCTTTTTGCACCTTTAACCTTTTATTTCTTCCTTTATCTTTTTCTCTTTCTCATTCTACCTTAGTTTGTATTAGTTCATTCTCTCTTTCTCTCTCCCCCCCTCTCTCCCTCTGCCTCCCTCCCTCCCTCCCTCCCTCCCTCCCTCTCTCTCTCCCTCCTTCACCATATTCATTTCCACACACATATCTGGGAGCTGAGGAACAAGTCTTAAACTGATGCTATGAAATCAGTTTACATCCCTGGTTAGATATTTTATTTCGAATTTTACTTTGAATTTTGGCTTAGATTGCTGAGACTCTGAAGAGTCTGTTTTGGTTTTCAACCCCTGTCCCTGATCATTCCACAGATGAGGAAGAATAAACTTTAGCAGGCTTGACATATCTTTGGAAGTATAGCCTGTGTTTGCTTTCTATTATTTTCTAGTCAGCTATTTCTCATACTAGAAGGGTTTATGTCACAATCATCTTTACCCTAATTTTTATAGGTGGTAGGGACGTTGGTCAATCTATGTAAATGTTAGTATATAAGTGTTTCCCAGAAGCCAGTATGTGCAGACGTTATATTTTCCTTTCACCTGTGGCAAGATAAGATAAAGCAGGCATAATGGGTGTCAGATTTTGATACCCTTAGGGAATTCTTTTCCTAGTTGTCAGACTTTTACAAATGTAAATGAGATGTTTCTGAAATTGAAATCCTTAGTAGCTATTTGAATGGGAAGCAAACTGTGTATGCTAGTTAAATTATTGTTTCTGTTCTGTTGATAGTTTGTGAAGTTCTTCCTTAATGTGTGCAATTATTAGGCAACTGTATGTAACTGATGTAGCTTCTTCCAGGGTATTTGAAGTTTAATCTGTGTCAGGAAAAATGTACACTCTATAAAATGCATGAATAGTAAGGAAGTTTTCTATCACAAATGCACCCCTTGCCCTTTGTATGCTTTGTTTACTTTTCAAATAGTTGCAAGCAATCTTGAAATGGTATAGAATGAGAAATAAATAAAGCTGTTATATTGATATAATTAATTTTGGATGTTACACGCTCCTTCTTTAGAAAAGTATCTTATTTATTTTATTTAGCATATGGCACGTGTTAGCCAAGAATCAACGAGGTGGCTGGCTGCTTCTTTGAAAAGGATTTTTTTGGGTGATGTTATCTTTACCTGCAGGATGCCTGAATGCCGGTAGGCAATCAGGGGAGGCTCCTTTCTTGTCCCTCCGCCGTTTATTAGCTCACGGGAATCGAGCCACTGAGCTGTCAACCTTAGTGGCGCACAGACGCAGCGTCTTACCACGTGAGCCATCACAGCCCCTAATAACATCTTAAAACAATTACTACAAAAAGATAACTTATTATATGCCTGTATCTCTTAGCAGGACGTGGTGGCTCAGTGGCTAAGACGCTGAGCTTGTCGATCAGAAAGGTCAGCAGTTTTGCAGTTCGAATCCCTAGCTCCGCGTAATGGAGTGAGCTCCCATGACTTGTCCCAGCTTTTGCCAACCTAGCAGTTTGAAAGCATGTAAAAATGCAAGTAGAAAAATAGGGACCACCTTTGGTGGGAAGGTAACAGCATTGTGTGCGCTTTCGGTGTTTAGTCATCCCGGCCACATGACCACAGAGACTTCTTTGGAGAGTGCTGGCTCTTCAGCTTTGAAACGAAGATGAGCACCGCCCTCTAGAGTCGGGAATGACTAGCACATATGCGCGAGGGGAACCTTTACCTTTTATCTCTTAGCATTCTATTCTGTGATAGAGATATATACTGAGCATGAAATGCTAGATGAAGGCCAGTTGAGACCCAGTTTGTTCTAGTGGCTAAGGTATCAGACTGGAAAGTAGGAGACAGTGAGTTCTAGTCCCACCTTAGGCATGAAAGCCAGCTGGGTGACCTTGGCCCAATCACACTCCCTTAGCCCAACTCGTTTGACAGGATTGTTGTTGGGGGGAAAAGAAGAGGAAGAAGATGTGTTGGATATGCTTGCAGCTCTGAGTTATTTGAAAAAATATCAAAGGTTGGAAATAAACAAACAATAAACATCAATTCACCGTGTAATATGTGGCTAAGTGGAACTCTTCTGGTGTAAGAAGCTTTATGGGAGCTGGCTGATTTTCCATCAAATGTGTCACTTGAGTGGGCATATTCATGCTTACAAAATTAGCTGATTATCAATCTGTGTGAGTGGGTGTCTCTTGGCATTTGTGTAATCTCAGAATCTGATTTTTCTTTTAATGTTGAAGAGGAGAAATGGCATGGATTGTCCTTTTTTTCTTCTTCTAGGTCAGGTCCTGCAGGAATTGTGTTACAATTGGTGGCAATTGCATTCCTTCCGGTTATGCTTAGGTGATTTCTGAAGCCATTTATCCTTTGGCCATTTTCCCCAAGCTAACTGGAAACTATGAGAAGTGTATCTTAATTACATCCAGAAGATATTGAGTTGGGAAAAATTGGGCTATATAAGCAGAAAGCTTAAAAAAAAATTGGTGAGTCCAGCCTGCTCTTCAAAACAAAAACAAAACAGATTTTAAGGAAATGTTTAAGATAAGATAGGATGGGCAGTTAGTCCTCAGTTAACATGTGAGATGTCTCAGCATGTGGTATCACCTACCCAATTTTATCTGGCCTTGGAATCTAAGTTTAATTGGCCTAGGGTTAAAATTGTGTGAAAGATCAGGGGAATATTCAAGTCATAAATATATATTGAGAAAGGTAACATCAGTTTCACAATGTTTTCAATACCTGCATGAATGCTCTCATGGTCACCAAGAGTCAAACATGATATGAGGGAATGTTTACATTTTTTTACCAGAGGCAAAAGACAAAGACTTTGAGTATGGAAGTTACATTTAAATATTTCAGCCTTTCCCAAACTCTGCTACTCTGGAAGTTTTAATCCCAAACATCCGGGAAGGAGTTAGATTAATGAGATCTGGCCTTAATTGCTTTACGGATCCAGACTTTCATATACCACAAAGACATATACTTGGTACTAAGATATTTCTCAGGTAGGTGAACCAAATGATCCACCTCCTTCATACCCTGCTTCATCAGTCATGAGGATTATTATGGAGAACACAGTAGTTACACATAACATTTTTTCATTTTGGTATTGCATTCTGTACTGTGTTGTTCAAACCTTATTTTCCGTCATCTGAAATTTCAAGTTGCCACATAAGAAGAAAAAAATCTTTTGAATCTCATTTGAATCTGAGAGAGAACTGTTGCATACAGCAAAGTGATTCTGTCTGGCAAGGCATTTATGGGTTTGCTGAACTGTGCTGTATCTTTTTTGAGGTGTCTGTGTGTTAGACGGGTGAAGGTAATGATTTTTTAGTCTTCCCTGCTGTCAATGAAGACAGAACCTTAGTTGAACTCAGAAACCTCAGTTTGCTTCTCTGCATGATGCATTGCTTAAAGACCTGTGTAGGATTTATGACATTTTTTTTATTTTCTCTGTTCCAAAAATGATCTCCGCCAGATCATCTCTTTTGCTTATGTTGATGTGTATGTGTATGTGTGTATGATGCATATGGTAGGGCAGTAATTACGATCATATGTGTGTGGTTGCATGTTGTGTATGCTTTATATAAAAATAATAAACTTCCTGGTTTTGATTCGCTTCAGGTTGGAAGTAATTGCCTTTTAAAAAGGAGGATTGTGAATGATTGTGAATAAACTGGGACTTTAATGGGATCATTTCAAACAGTAATCTAAAGAATCCAAGCAAGTCCATCAAGCAAAATTAGTACATATTTGATTAAAGGTAAAGGTTCCCCTCGCATATATGTGCTAGTTGTTCCCAACTCTAGGGGACGGTACTCATTTCTGTTTCAAAGCCGAAGAGTCAGCGCTGTCTGAAGATGTCTCCATGGTAATGTGGCTGGCATGTCTAAAAACCAAAGGCACACAGAACGCTGTTACCTTCCCACCAAAGGTGGTTCCTATTTTTCTACTTGCATTTTTTACATGCTTTCAAACTGCTAGGTTGACAGAAGCTGGGACAAGTAACGGGAGCTCATGCTGTTACGCGGGGCTAGGGATTCGAACCACTGAACTGCTGACCTTTCTGATCAACAAGCCTAGTATGTTAGCTACTGAGCTACCGCATCCTTATAACATACTTGATTAGTAGGTTCATTTTTATTTTGGAACAGTTTATTAACTAATAATTCTATAGGAGTCAGATTGGGGTAAATTGCAGATATGCTAAGTGTACCAGGATAGTGTCAGTAGTGTAAATTAACTTCATTCTTCGAGTAACAGGTGCTTTTTTTTTTGTAGTGTTTCTTGGATGCTTTCAAATAATGAGAACTTGAGAAGTTTCTTCTTTTTAAATTAAAACGGACTGATAGAAATTTTTATTGGATACCAGATGGTGTACTAGATGCCAGATTTCATGCATCGGAATGATAGATTAGTAAGAAGGATAAAAGAAAAATAGATTTTTTATCTACATACCCACTTGTTTACTTCACAGTTTAGCAGTTGCTGCTTGAGACCAATGTTGTTTTATTCAACTTAAAATGTCTTTCTGATGCAGTACAGCTTTTTTTTCAGACTGTTAAAATCAAGCAAATCTGTTGTCTCTTACAGTGCAACGCTTGGATTTGAGGATTGCCTAGAACTTCAGCAGTAATCTAGATCTGCTGAAGATCGTTGTGCAAGTCAGTCACACGTGACCTTTTGAATCAATGCTTTATGTTGATGTTCATCTCCTAAGCGTTTAAAGCCTCCAATTTATTTCTCTTTCCTAGGCTACTTGCAGTGGAGCTGAGGTCATTTTAGATTTTCTACAATATGATTGATTTTGTGGTTCTTTTTGGTTCCTAAGGCAGCAGCTCAGGGGCTGTGATTGCATATGCGTGCATATATGTGTTGATTCCTTTTCTATATAGTCCTCCTTATCCAACACATTATTTACACATTAACTCCATGGATCTTCATTAGATTTTCCCTCAGGGTACCCCTGCTCAAGATTACTGGATCTCTGGGAATAAGAAGGAAGTGGTAGGCCTTCCTTCCAGAAATACTTGATCTTCATTAAGGTTCAAGGAGAGAAGCTTTTCTTCTTCCATACTGGTCAGGGGAGGACTCCTTGGTTCAGGTTCCAGCTCCTCAGGATTATGCTTCTTCTATCTTTTGCTTTATCCCTATTTGTGGACCTCATTTAAGCCCTACGTATTCTGTGACTCCCAAAGGAGTATCCCTGGAGGAAAGGGTTCTTCAAAAGAAGAATGACTAAAAACCATTTCCCCCCTAGAAATACAATACAATATAATACAATAGCAGAGTTGGAAGGGACCTTGGAGGTCTTCTAGTCCAACCCCCTGCCTAGGCAGGAAACCTTATACCGTTCCAGACAAATGGCTATCCAACATCTTCTTAAAGACTTCCAGTGTTGGAACATTCACAACTTCTGGAGGCAAACTGTTCTACTGATTAATTGTTCTGTCAGGAAATTTCTCCTCAGTTCTAAGTTGCTTCTCTCCTTGATTAGTTTCCACCCATTGCTTCTTGTTCTACCCTCAGGTACCTTGAGAATAGTTTGACTCTCTCTTCTTTGTGGCAACCCCTGAGATATTGGAACACTGCTATCATGTCTCGCCTTGTTTTCATTAATTTAGACATACCCAGTTCCTGCAACCATTCTTAGTCTCCAGTCCCCTAATCATCTTTGTTGCTCTTCTCTGCACTCTTTCTAGAGTTTTCACATCTTTTACATCGTGGCGACCAAAACTGAATGCAGTATTTCAAGTGTGGCCTTACCAAGGCATTATAAAGTGGTATTAACACTTCACGTGATCTTGATTCGGTCCCTCTGTTTATGTAGCCTAGAACTCTGTTGGCTTTTTTGGTAGCTGCTGCACACTGCTGGCTCATATTTAAATGGTTGTCCACTCATTCTCATTCGCTGTTTTCACATTGGCTAAAATGAGACCTTGAACATGTTAGTTGTTCTAGATTTTGATGGTACAACCAAAGTTTCTTGCTTCTTGGCTTTCTATTCCCTTTCTCCTCCAAATGGTCTATAGGACAGCTCTCCTGACACTCTTTATCTTCCCAGCCTCTTCACTTTCCACTTTCAGCTATTTCCATATGTTTGGTTCTGACCTGGACAAACTAAATAACTTGTTATTCATATACTTATCTTTTTCACATCCCTAGTAGCAATCATAATGTTACTCTTTGTGCTGGGCCTTTAAGTAAGTGAAATCAATATACTTTTCACTGATGGGCTTAGACACCACTTTCAGGAGAGTGCAGGCAAATCTTTTTGTTAATAGCTTAGTAATAGAGCTTCTGCCTATAAGCTACTGCATATGTAAAGGGTTTGAAAGTCACCAATTCACACATGACATGTATTAATTTTTACTTTTAAATGCCTAATGTTGGCAGGAAAGTGAATTACCCTACAATATACAGTATAGAAAAGACATGGTGAGCAAAATTGTAAAAAGCATGGATCCCTCCCTTTTATCACGAAAGCTTACTTTCATCAACCATTCTTCTCTCTCCTCCCCACTTGAGTAGCAATTGTCTGAAAATCACCCTTCTGGCTTCCACATGGGTAATTACCAAGGCGCTGGCTGTAAAATCAGCAATAATGTATGTTTGGTGCTCTACAGCATTACAAATTAAAGATAAATTACTTTGAATTAGTCTGCCTGTATTAGTAAACCCAACCTACGGCCAACATTCAATAAATCTTTGTAGACTTTGACTGCTTTTCTGTTGAGACTTGGCAGTTGTTTAATAAAATGAGTTGATGAACACTCTCTGGGGCTTTTGCTTTCTGTTTCCAAATTGTTTGATACCAACAGTCCTCAAAATACACACTCTACAGATTTAGCAAGGCATAGGCAAGGCACAGCGCTTAAACCAGGGGTGTCCAAACTTGTAGCAATCATAATGTTACTCTTTGTGCTGGGCCTTTAAGTAAGTGAAATAAATATACTTTTCACTGATGGGCTTATTAATTATTATTAATTCTGGGAGTTGAAGTCCACAAGTCTTAAAGTTCCCAAGTTTGGATACCCCTGGCTTTAACCAACCTTCCTGTTTAGCTGAATTTCTGTCAGACTAGCCACATTCCTAATCTTGCACTAAATTAGCAATGATATTTTCTTTTCTATTTATGCATTTTGTTAAAAATAGCTTGTTAACCAAGGGAGTCTCAGCAGCACTAATAAAACATGACAAAAAGTGGGAAGCACTTCTAGATATGTTTGCTTCCCTTTCAGCTGGTTAAATGCAAAGCCACCTGAATTCAGGTCCCCATGATATCTGTTTGAGAAGATGCGGCTACCGTGTTTCCCCGAAAATAAGACAGGGTCTTATTTTCTTTTGACCCCACCTAAAATAAGCCCTTGGCCTTATTTTCGGGGAGCTCATTATTTTTGAAGTGCAGGAGGCGGCGAGCATGGTCACCTCATGGCTGCTGCTGTGTTGCAATATCTTCGGAAGAAGGCTTATTTTAGTGCATGCACTCAAAAGCCTGATTGGGCTTATTATCAGGGGAGGTCTTATTTTCAGGGAAACGGTACCATATTTTTCGGAGTATAAGATGCACCCTTTTTCCTCAAAAAAGAGGCTGAAAATCTGGGTGCGTCTTATACATCAAATACAGCATTTTTTTGCCTCCTGAAGCCCCGCCCCTTCACCAAAATGGCTGTGCATAGCCTTAGAGAGGCTTTTAGAGAGCTGCTGGGGGCTAGGGAGGGCAGAAATAAGCAAACAATGGGCCTTTTTTTGCCCCCTCAGCCCCCAGCAGCACTCTATAAGCCTCCATAAGACTAAGCATGCAGGTTTTTTGAGAAAAAAACGGGCCCGTTTTTGTGAAAAATGGGCTGGTTTTTGCTCATTTTTGCCCCACCTTACCCCTGCAGGAGCACTCTGCAAGCCCTCCCACCCCCAAGGCTGTTCATGCCTTTTATTTGAAGAAAAACGGGCCATTTTGGGGAGGTTTGCATAGTGCAAAAACTCTCCCCCCCTTTTTTTGGAAAGCTCTTTAACTGTTTGATGAGAATTACATTGATCAAGTGCTGTGCCATTAGGAACAAAGTGTTAGGTGCTGTAAATTGTCAGCGATTTCCTTCTCCAGCACATGGATAAATACGCCTGGAAACATCTACCTACCTACCACTCTCTCTCTACCTCCCTCCCTACTGTATTTCTCTCTCTCTCTCTCTCTCTCTCTCTCTCTCTCTCTCCCTTTATCTACCTACCTACCTACTTACTCCCTCCCTCCCTACTGTATTTCTCTCTCTCTCTCTCTCTCTCTATCCCTTTATCTACCTACCTACCTACTTACTCCCTCCCTCCCTACTGTATTTCTCTCTCTCTCTCTCTCTCCCCCTCCCTCCCTCCCTCCATCTACCTACCTACCTACCTACCTACCTACTCTCTCTCCCCCTTCCTACCTACTGTATTCCCCCCCCCTCCCTCCTTCCCTCCCTCCCTCCATCTACCTACCTACCTACCTACTCTGTCTCTCCGTGCCTATCTACTGTATTTATCTCTCTCTCTCTCTTTCTATTTCTCTCTCTCTATCCCTCTAGCTACCTACCTACCTACATACACTCTCTCTTCCTACCTACCTACTGTATTCTCTCTCTCTCTCTCTCTCTCTCTCTCTCTCTCTCTCTCTCTCTCTCTCCCTCCCTCCCTCCCTCCCTCCCTCCCTCCCTCCCTTTACCTATGTAATTATTCTCTCTGTCTCCCTACCTACTGTATTTCTCTCTCTTTCTGTCCCTCTCTATCCCTCTATCTACCTACCTACTTTTAAAAAAGAAAATGCCTCTTCAAAACTTTGGTGCGTCTTATAGTCCGGCACGTCTTACACTCCGAAAAATACGGTAGTTCTGAAAGATGAATTACTGAATTACTTGCAGCCTGCAGCAACTTGTTGTTGTTGTTGTTGTTGTTGTTGTTGTTGTTGTTGAATGGAAGGGTTTCTGTAACTTAAATGCAGTGGTAAATTCCTCTAGGTAGAATAGCAGGAGATCTGGATTCAATCTTTATATAGTATAGGTATCAACTGACTTTGTGGCTGCTTTCCTGAAATCATATACTTAATCATGTGGAACTCCCTCTTTTATTTCATTTTGTTTTTCCTAACCAAAATACTTTGCTGTAATGTGCAGCTCCCCCCCCCCCCCCCCGGCGCTTTGGTTAAGCTTGAGGAAACTTCTTTTGTCCTTTCAATTCTCTTTTACCTTTAGGGAAGGTTCATTGTAATTCTAAGAGAGATATTGAAGAAAATATCTTAGCAATTAGCTATATGGTAATATGGATGGAAAGCTGGTGCATTGTCCTGTATGCATTGCATTGCATTGTGTTGCATTGTCACCTGAAGTAGTTTTGAGGTAGAGAAGCATAGAAATACCAGTAATAAATATTTCAAGTGTACTAGCATAGTATATGCTTTATATACTCTTTTACATACTGAGTGTATCAGTGGGATTTTACTGGCCAATCTAACTACTGAGAAGAGACTGATTAGGTCTACATTGGGTAGGAAAGGAGAATGTAAGTCAGCCATATTCTTGATAAAAAGATACTATATATTAAAGGAGAGCCAGTTTGATGTCATGAGTAAGGTGCTGGCCTAGGAACCAGTACTCTGAATTCTAAATCTCCCTTGGTATGAAAGCTGGCAGGATGACTTTGGGCCAGTCCCTCTTTCTTAGCTCAACCCACCTCATAGGGTTACTGTTGTGGGGAGAATTAAAAAAAATCCAATAATAATAATATATTCCCTCTCAAAAAGAACAGCTATTTGGGAACTGCTTTGTCAAAAACTGAGTAGAGAAGGAACACTGAATGTTCTTTCCAACTGCAAAAGGGATGAAGTGATCTAGAATCTGTAGTATATCTTCAATAATACAAATAATGATCTATGGATCTTTAGGGGATTTAAGAAGCAAAAAAGCCTGTTTTAGGGAAGCCTCAGTTAAGCCTCAATTAAACAAGAGGCAAAAACGAGAGAGGAAATATTATAAATAATAGAGCTCTGTTAAAAGCAAACAAGTTCCAACTCTTTTCCTCCTGCTTGCAGGTATCCATCACTAACACTATACTGTGCTGAAGATGTCTAACAGCAACACCACACAGGAGACACTGGAGATAATGAAAGAATCGGAAAAGAGATTGGTTGAGGAATCTTTGAACAAAACCAAATTTGTATCCAGGTCACCAAGCAAAGAGGAGCCTGAGAAGGACGGGGAGGAGAGTGGTGTACGGCAAGAATCTCAGGTAATTGGACATAATGTCTCATAGATAGCCAAACCAGCAGGCTCATGAAAGCCTTCAATTGACTGGCTACAGTCCTTGGACTTAATTTTATTGTATCTTGGTCAGTTATCTTCAATGATGTTGCTAAATTTACTCCCATTAGAAGCTCCATGGAATCTACCTCATGAAATCACACCAGTATTTAATCATAATCATATTGTTTATAGAGTTATGCACCATTGCTGGAGTGTAGTGCAGATAAAATAATGTTAGAGAAATTGCTACCATTTTACTTTATGTTTGGTGGGGTTGTTTTTTAATATGAAATCTCTTTCAATTCAGTGTTTTCCTCTTGTTCCTAAGAAGAATCCCCTGTAGGTTTTTTTTTTTACATTGATTCTTGTCTAGGATTTGGAAGAAAGTATCTGTGGGTATAGTAAGACCTATTCCCGTGTTTGCCACCTTAATATAGTCATGATGGGCTATTTCTGAATTCTATCAAGAAAACAATAAAAAAAACCCTCCTAAGGCCAGAATCATGGTGCAATGGTATAGCGCAGAGGTCAGCAATCCGTAGCCCTGGAGCCGCATGTGGCTCTTTCATCCCTCTGCTGCGGTTCCCTGTCGCCAGTTGGTAAAAGGAAAAAGGACACCGTGCTAGGAGGAGACTCTTTGGTGGGGGAACCAGACTTTCGGTCCGGTCCAGAATTGAACAGGAGGCTTCCAGTTAGGACCTTTGTGGCTCGTTGAGTGTTTAACGTGGCCGACCCCTGGTATAGTGCCAACCCTGTTCAGTGTCATACACAAAGTAATTTAATAGAAGTGTCCCAGCACAAGGACATTGTAACTGGAAATTCAATAGCATTGAAAGGCAGTTGAGAGAGGGGAAAGGTGAAATTGGCCTTAGTATACAAGTTGTCACTTTGGCTGCTGCTACACGCATAGTCTTCATTTTAAGAATGACAAGGTTAGCAAAATCTTGACAGAAAAGTTGGGAATTAGAAGTCAATTTAAGGGAAGGAAGGAAGAAGGGCATTGGCACTGGAATAGAAGTTTGTTTTTAAGCCCCTGTAACTAAGTGATACAAATTTTGTTTTGGACACAACATATTTCTTTACTTGAACTGCATTCTGTTTCTTCATTTGCCCTTTTGATGTTTAATTTGCTGTCGTCTGATCTTTTTTGGATTTTCCCTAAACATACAAATTAGTCAGTTTTTATTAGACTCTAGTAAGTGTGTCATGGAAATGACAGGCTGCGTAATTTTGTGATCAAAATCAACTAATGCCAAACCCTTTGGCTAGTACATTTATACCTCTTACAAGAGTTCAGAAACAGGCCTAGGACTGACGATACCTTTCCTTTGCAAGAAAGTATATAATTCAGTAAAGAAACTACCATCATTTCTTGGTGTAATACATTTCTTTTAACAAGATGGAATCCCCATACCCTTTTATTATCAGTTGGAGGAAGACAGAATGTGTTAAATGTTCAGTGTTGTGCCTATGTTAATTCTGAAAAGCAGCTGCTGCCTCCTTCGTATGCTAAACTAATAGTATATATACAGATTGACAAAAATGGTAAAAAAAAAAGGCAGAAAGGAAGAAGAGGCATTGGGCAGGCATTGCCAGTCTGGTGCTGTAGGTAGATTTCTGCTAGCTGAAAATTTTGGGAGTTTTATTTCTATCATACTTGGATAATACAGGATTGGGTAAAGCTAATATAGGAATCTGGGAATCCTGAAAATGAAGCAGTAATTTGATCCATTGATTCCCTCTTCCAAGAACAGAAACCTAATTCAATTCATTGACAAAATGAATTGACAAAAAGTGAATGCGGTGTTTTTCAACTTTGGCAATTTTAAATCTTGTGTACTTCAACTCCCAGAGTTCTGCAGCCAGCATGTCTTAACACATCCAGTGAGGGAGAGTACAACCATTTCTGTAGATAACTGATTCCTTTGTTAATTGTGCTTGCTGGATTTCAACTGCTATGCCTTTGTCATTCATTATGGGTAGAGGTAATTTCTCCAGGTCAACAGTACACTTTGCAGTACCTATCACCCCTGCTCCTTCAAGCTTTGGGGATGCTTGGGAGGCACATTATTATAGCAGATATTCATATTTTTATGAATTTTTTTTATTAAAAGAAGATTGTCCTAAGGTTTTTTAAAAATGATAGAAACTTAGAAGAAAAAAGATTATTAAAGGTAAAAAGAAAAGTGAAGAATAAGAAAAAAAAACAAGAGAAAGGAAGTTGTCTAAAGAGCCAACTTCTAATTTTCTTTGCAGCAGTTACAAACATAGCAATTATCACCTCCTTCCTAACATATTGCATATCATAGTTCCCCTCTTCTTCCCATAAAAATATTTTTAATTAACCAATCATGAAATCAGTTCATTTTTGTCCATTTTCAGCAAAAAAAAGTCTATAAAGCAAAAGTCAGCAAAAAGTCTATAAAGGGTTTCTAGTCTTTAATAAAAGTAGTTGTAATTCCCTCCTTAATCAAACAAGTCAACACAATAACATATTCATTCCTTTCCTAGCGTGTGTCTTAGCATGTATAAAGAATGCACAGAATAACTTTTCACCTTCTTCCTTACTCCCATCTTTTTTCTTCTTAAACAGAGGAGAACATCCAATCACGGACATGCTAGAAAAAGAGCTAAGGTAAGAGATTCCCCGTGTCATCTTTTTTATGTTGCATTATTATTATACCTCAGAAGATGGTGATGTGATACTAAACCTGTTTCCATCCTTAGTTCTGAGTCCCAGCCTTCCTAACAGGGTGCCTGATTCAGTACGTATCAATCTGAGTTGATAACCAATTTCAAGGCTCAGAATGCCAGAGCTATTGCATTTTGTTCCTAGATCTCATAAGGATTTTTCAGGTGTCCCCTTTGAATAGCTCACATGCACTTTATCTAGCCATCTCAAGGTGGGAGGTTAAGGCCCCTATTCTCTCTATGGCTACAGCATAACCGTAGAGCAGACTGTTTTTGGAAAAGCATGATGAAAATTATCCACCTTCTGGAAGCCATGTGAACATGTTAAATTTGTCCTAGCTCTGGATTTTGTATCTCGTTTGTTTTAGCTATGTCTCGGTTGTTCTGTTGCCTACAATAAGTCAGGGTGATGATGGAATGCCCCATTATTAAATCTTTCCCATCTATTTTTTTTCCTCTACATAGAGGAATGCCACACTGTGAGGAAAGCCAAGCTCTCTGTCATTTTGCCTGGCATGCTTGTTAACCACACGCTGGGTTTTGTTTTCCTTTTTTTGGTTGCGATGGAGAATTCATTCATACTTTTCCTCCACTCTAGGCTGAATTGGTGCAGCCCAGAGTTCCTATCTTGTTTTGCTTTGTTGGTTCCACTCAGAATCTCCAGGCTGCTTACAAATATTATAAAATAAATAAGTCTAAGATTGCTGCTTCTGTAAAAACAGAGTTGATAGGAGTTTTATTTTTTTAATAATTTGACAGTAAATCATTACTGAATTAGGCATTTGTCATGAATGCTTTTAATATTCTTTATTTTAGTACAGCTTCCAACTAGTAGTCCCTGGAGTTAAATTAATTTATTTCTATTTATTTATATAAAAAAATATGTAGAATACATTCTCAAGAATCCATATTTCAGCACATGGGCTTGTCCTGTGTAAAATGTTGTGGGCATCACCATTCCCGCCCCACAACAAATTCTTCAACCAGTTTGAGACAAAGCTTTATTTTTAGCATATTTTTAAATGAACCTGGCAAACCACTCAGAGTAGCTATGCTTGTTAAAAGCAGTGGCGAGATTCAGCTGGCTTGCACCAGTTCAGGTGAAACGGTTGTCAAATTACCCACCCACCCACCACTATCAAAGTGTACCCTGGCCGTGGGACTGTGCTGCAGTGGAGAAATGGGCAATGGAGTGGCCAGTGTGAGAGAAAGAGGAGGCTACTTTCCCTCTTTTTTCTCCCTGCTCCTCCTCCTTCCCTTGTGCTCTGTTGTCCTTTTCTCCATTGCAGCCAGCAGAGCACAGCACAGCACCCAGGATCCACTTTGATAGCGGGGGTGTGGTGGTGTTTAATTTTATAACTGGTTTGCCCAGGGTCAGGTTGGCCGTCACGAGACACTTGTCCAGTGTGCAGTGGAGCTGGAGTGCAGTGCAGTGGAGCTGGAGGAGGGGGGTGGGCTACACTTCCCACGACAGCCAAGCTGACCCTGGGCAAACCGGTTGTTAAATTATTGGAATCCCATCACTGCATGTAAGGTGCCAGCTGTGGAACGGTAGGTTTGGAATTAAGGCAGGAAGAAACTACTTATTTGTTACTTACTTTTGCTACATATTGGAGGGTGGGGGAGAGAAGTTATATAATGAATTTGCAACTAAGAAGCCCAAATCCCATATTTGTTTGTTGTTTAAGCTCAGAGGATAGATGGAGTGGCAAATTATCACAAATAATGGGATCCCATCTAAGATGCCAAGAGAGGAAATTTGTCCCAGTTATGCGGTTACTAATGTTGATGGAGTTGACACCCTTTGTATTGCTCCATGGCAAAAAAGAAAAGAAAAAAAGAATCTATCTTTTTAATGAAAGTAATGCTACCTTAATTACTAGTAGGTGACTGGCAGGTCCATGACACATCAAAAGGAAGCTGTAGTCACCTGCATCTTAACTTCAGAAGCATTTGTGTGTTTGTTTGTTTCAGTCAAATTCGAAACTGAAATTAGTGAGGGGCCTGGCTGTATGTGAAGAGTCTTCTAGTCCCTTTGTGGATGGGCCTTTGGAAACTCAAGTAAGCCAAACAACAAGTAAATAAATACCCTTTCAGCTGGTGGGAGGGGTGTGTGTAGAGAATCCCTTTCAGTATTAATTATTTCTGGTCTAGATTAAGGTAAGACATCTTGACAAAAGCTTGTCTGAACCAATAGCATCTTGTGACAATGTGATAGCTAGGTTAAAATGTATTAAAAGTGATATTGATATACCATTGCCATATCAGTAATCTCCAATGGTCTGATTACAGATTGCCATATGCATGAGTCCATGTTCTGGACCCTTTATTAAGAAAGCCCGTATTACATAGCATGATCAGGACATATGATTGTATCACGAAGAGTGGCTTAAGGAGAACTTTCAGGATATAATAACTTTTAATCATCTAGTGATTCCAAATAATACATATTGAATCTTTCCTACCTGTAGAACAGCAATCTATGCAGAAAATGATGCACATTATGATCCATGTAGTAAACCACTATAGTTCAGGTAGGGTGCTGTAGGTATAGGATGCTATTATTCTGACCTAGGCTTCCCCAAAAAGCACGAGGCAGAGCCCTGGTCCCGACAAAACCCCATTTATTAAACAAATGTGAATTCCTCTCATTCACATTCAGCAAGGCCTGACAAACAGTCTTTCAAAGGAATATTTCTGAGTACAGACCTTATCTGTCTTGGAAAGCTGCCATGTAAATATTTTCCAAATGAGGTGCTGTGCAAGGGAAGACTGGGCACAGAGTCTCTGAGATTCACGGACAGATCTTCACACTCCTGAAATGAATCGTAATGACCGAACAAATGAATTGTTTCCTGCAAAAGTCCACTCCCCTTTCGCCCCGCTTTTATTTCCTATGGGAGGGGCCAATCACCTTCCTCCTGTGAGTTTGCTCCCAAGTCTACCCTGATTTCTAAGTTGTTCTTTTTTTCTGGCAGCTCTGTGCATGCACACACTGGGAACAGGCTCTAGCTGTTCCTCTGCCTCATTGCTGTCTAGCTCTGTAGGCACCTGATCATTGCCAGATGGCCTTGGCCCCGTCTCTGTCTCCCACACAGAGCCCTCATCCGAGCCTTCCCCAGCCTCCAGGACTGGCTCATGCTCCTCCCCAACCTCCTCACTGTCTGATTCTGGGTCACAACAGCTATAAAACAACAAAATCAAGAATTGTGGCACATACTAGAGATTTACCAACCGAGCGTTGTAGATTATTCAAGCAAGTGAACAATGCTTAGAAAATATCAGTGCAAAATCCAATGGGTTTTTAACCTATCTGATCTGGAAAAGCCTTCCATTGTCACACCTAATTGATCATTTATTGGTTGGCTCCCTAAGCAGAATTTAGTGTTCTCTTAGTGTGAAATATCACATTTTCTCCCCTCCTGCGAGGAAAAACAGGAACAGAACAACCTGCCTAGTCTAGCCTTCTGTCCAAATCAAATCAGCATTTTTAGTATATTTACTGTTGCCTCAGAAGTAGAGACCGTTGATAGCATAAAAAAGTTATTGATTCCATATATATGGAATATATATATATATACATATAAATAAATAACTCACACACAGAGGAGAACTTAGCCACACGGAGAAGGGTAGGCCAGAATCTTCAGTGATTGATGGCCAACCTGACCCAAAGTAAAATTCCTTCCTAGATCCAAAAAGTTGATCATACGATGCTTCCAGCTTCTGTTGATTGCAAAGCATCAGCAAATACAGCTTTTGTCCTGTCATTAGGATATCATACATTTGCACATCAGTTGCCCATCTGACAAGGAAGATGACAAATCTGCAAAAGATGGTCCCGAAAAAGAAGAAAAAGAGAAAAACAAAGAGAAGGCGCCCAAGAAAATGTTGTCTAGAGGTAAGACAATCTTAGGTTCCAGTCACATCTGTTCTTTGCAAAATTCCAAGGGACCTGGACGATGCCAATAAATTAATAAACGTCCTAAAATTTGTAAAAGTGAATTCGTAACATGCTTTAATAATCCTTGAAGCTTGTGCAATATATTTGATGTCATTCAATTTATGGATCATTTATTTGTTAGGTGTATTATCTTATCTTTTCTCAAGGAACACATAACCATAACCCACCCTTCCCAACTACACTCCTGTGACGTAGATTGTGGTTGGAGTGATGGAACCTGGCCCAAGTCATCCAGTCATTTTCTGTATCTGACCCTCCCTGACTGGATTAGCCACTATACTGCATTGAAGACAGAGTCAAGGAAAAAATTGCAACTTTATATAGTTATAAAAGTTTAGACCAGGGGGTCACCAACCTTTCCGACCTTGGGGACCACTAAATGCATAATTTTAAATCCCGCGGACCACTAATATGAATTAGTGACGGGATAGGGTCCTTAGTGGAGAGAAGTGCCCAGGGTCAACCCTGGGTTTGCTGCCCATTGCAGCTAGGAATTTCAAATATAGAGAAGAATGAATGCTTGTCTTGTAGCCAGCTCAGGTGCTAGATTGGCCCCCTGCAAACGCTGTCTTTCGAGGAGCCTGGCCGAAAGCGTCTGGACTCCCAGGGAGGGAGGGAGGGAAGGGCTGGAGCTACTAAACAGACAGCCAAGCTAAGTGCCTGAAGGACCCCATCCCATCAGTGAGCAGAAGTAATTGCTTTGGCGGACCATATCTGGCCCAGGGACCGTAATTTGAGGATTCCTGATTTAGGGCAATATAAAAAATGCAAAGATTTTTCTGTGGAACACCAACATTTTCTCACAGACCACCAGTTGGTGACCGCTGGTTTAGACTAATGCTATTATGTTTTTCAAAGTCTTACTGTGGAAGTGCGTGAAAAGACTCAGATTTGTCTGAAAGTGCACACTTCGATGATATTTCCCACTGCCAGTGAGAGAGCACTTGGATTTCTTCCCACAAAAAAAACCTATCTCCTGATGATAAGATTCGGCAAAGAGGCCGAAGACCAGATTGGAATGAAGATGTACATGATGAAGTTTATGGTCTCAGTGTAACAAATTATATTAATACATATATGTGCGCACATGCACACACACATATATGCACATATGTATACACACACATGGGTATATGTAGACATGTGTATATACACACATATACACATGGCACTTAGCGGTAAGTGTTTGTTTAAGAAACCTTCCCCCACCCCCCACCCCCGCCCTCCTTTTTGCCATTTCTATAGTGACTGGAGAAAGTTTCTAACACAAGGGATAGAGCTATACTGAGTTCCTGGTTCAATCCCTCCATCCTCTTTTCTCCTAGGGATGAAAAATGAAAAAAAAAAATCTGTCACAATTTTGTCCCAAATTTCCTCCATGTACAGATAGTCCTTGACTTACAACCAGTCCTTTAATGCCCATTCAAAATTACAACGTTGCTGAAAAAAAGTGACTTATGACCAGTTTTCACACTTATAACCATTTGCAGCTTCCTCACAGTCACATGATCAAACATCAGGTGCTTTGCAGCCGGCATCCACTCTATTTACGATGGTTGTAACATCCCGAAATCCTTGAATTGTCATTTGCAACCTTCCTAGGGAGCTTCTGGCAAGCAAAGTCAATGGGGAAGGCAGATTCGTTTAACAACTGCATGGTTCACTTAACAACTGTAGTGATTCGCTTAACAACCATGGCAAAAAGTAAAATGGGGCATGTCACTTAACAACCGCCTTGCTTTAGCAATCGAAATTTTGGGCTCAATTGAGATTGTAAGTCGAGGACTACCTGTACCTTAACCTCACTTCAGTTTCTTTTTTTACTGCTGCACTGTTACAATGGCATCTTAGTACCTGTGCATTACCTTATTAGTTATTTAATTAATTATGCATGTTTTGAAATATGAATCAGCATGATAAGAGATCTGTCCACTTGAAATAAGTATTTTTCAAGAAAGTCTTCTCTCTCTCTCTCCCTCCCTCCCTCCTTCCCTCCCCCCCAAATTTGCACACTGCACACAGGCTCGCTATCTCAGAGATCAATTTTAATTAAGAGTCGTGGCTCAGTGGTTAGAATACAGTATTGCATGCTAACTCTGCATTCCACTGCCAGCAGTTCAATCCTGACCTGCTCAAGGTTGACTCAGCCTTCCATCCTTCCGATGAGGACCCGGATTGTTGGGGGAAATATGCTGACTCTGTAAACTGTAAAGCATTGTAAAGCGACATATAAGTCAAAATGGTATTGCTATTCTTATAAATTTAGGTAGCAGTACATTTCACTTCAAGCCCCCCCCCCCCCCCCAATCAAATTTAAAATAATAACCCTTGGGATTAGAAGAGAAAAATCTGCCATTGTATATTGTAATGTGGCACAGGAAATAACCTGCAAAATTGGAAAATCCTTCTTCAGATTGCATGAAACAATTATATTATATATCACCCAGTATTGGGGCGTTCCTGTGTTCACATTTTCTTTGGCACACAGACGGTCTAAGACTGGGTTATATTTGGGGCAATTACGTGAAAGCATGTATATGAGAGTTTTCTTTCCTGGAGAATGCTGTGTTCCAGCAGACTCAGCATAGCAAGCATACACGTTTCCACTGAGCCCACTAAATAATTGCTTCCAATATTTAAACTCTGCAGGGTGCCACTGCACATAGCATTTCCCCTAGACTTGGTATCTGTTTCCTTCTGTATGAACACAAATGTTGTGTATCTCTACTGGAGGAAAAAAAATGCTATTAGTTGCTGGTTGGTTAAATATACCTATAAAGCTCAGAGCCTATTTAATCAGCAAATTCACCTAGGCTGGCAACTCTAAACTCTTCAATTTGGGAGAAAAAGAATGAGAAATCTGAATAAAAGGAGCCCCAAACTACTAACAGCTTCTGAGTTTGCTTTCTCCTCCCCTGAGATCAAAAGACGTTGTAAATAATGCAGAAACTAACATACTTATTACAAAACCCTGGTATATGATGATATGTCCCACACAACGTCTTCTGATGGATTAGTGTAATCTTCGTTAATATGAGGCTTGAAGATCAAGCACTGAGGTTTGATAAATTTGAACTCTAGGAAAAATAAGATCAGTCTATTTCTGGTCTATGTCATTTTATGATCAATTGATTGATTACATTGATAGAGGCTGATAGGTTATAACAAGAATTCAGAGATATATCACAACATGCTTTGATCAAATAGGCCCTTCCTTGTTTTCCTGTAGTCTGGATTTATATATTCAACTTTTTAGAATCTAGACAAGGTGGAAGCGCTTTCCATTGTGGTGGAATCGGTAGTAAAGAAAATATTTGTATTGAAATATTTAAAATTAATTTCACCTTCCTAAAGGTTTAGCCTAAAGGTTTAAAGTTGAATTTAAAGGGAGCTGAAAGGTTTAAAGTTGAATTTGGAAGGAGAAGTTTGGAGTGTGCATTGAAGTGCATGCAATATCTGTCAGAAAATGCCTCATAGTCTTTCAGCTATGACTTTACTTGAGCTGAGATATTGTTCCCATTGCTTATTGCTCTTATTCTGAGCAGTATATTGGCACAAGGGAATTATAGTGCAACATTTGAGTATCCCAATGGAAGGAAAAGTCTATACTGAAATTGTGTCCATTCTATCATCTGCATTAAATTGAGGTGCTTGAATGCCAGATCCATCCATCCATCCTTCCCTCCCTCCTCCCTCCCTCCCTCCCTCCCTCCCTCCTTCTTTTCTCCCCCCCCCTTTTTTTTTTCCTGTTCTATAAGTAGGTCATTTCTTGAGTTTGCTTCTATTGTCTGTTATAGATTCCAGCCAGGAATACACAGACTCCACTGGAATAGATTTGCATGAATTTTTAGTAAATACACTGAAGAAAAATCCAAGGTAGGTTCCAGGAGTGGCTATGTTGTGGATCCTGCAACTGCTTGCAGAATTAAACATGAGAGGCACATATATAATCAAGGGTAGTGTTAGCTGCTTTAAATCTAACATGTTTATGTTGGTATGTGTCTGCTAAGGGTAGGATGGAGCAGCTAAGCGGCCTTCCATGCCCTCCTGAAATGATGTAAGTATCATAAACATGAATTACACATAATTTAGAGTGTCCTCTCAGTTTACCTAGTCTTGCTACTCCTAAGCACTTCTATGCTCATCTTGCCCTGGAAAGTCTTGAGCTTGACATGGCAATAGTGAGATCTGGACTTTGATTTGACTTTGGCTAATGCCCAGGTTCTGGGTAACAGTGCTCCAAAGAATTATAATAATAGTTCATAGACTACTGCTGATTGGTCTACAACTTCATTAGTATCTTCTTTACCATTACCAATTTGCCACTAATGGAGATCAGAATATTTGTGAGAACTTTCCCCATCGTCCGCCTAGTTGTGTAGTCCAATATAACAGGACGACATTTGGCAGGGGAAAGTTGATGCCGCCTGTAGATTATCTGAAATCTGTAATAATGAATAAAATCTCATTACGTTTTTTTCTTAGTGTAACATGAGGTTTACAGCTTTCCTACTCGTGTTGTTCCTGGAATATAATCTTAGCTTTACTATGTCATTCATCTGACCCTTTAGAAAATCATGGAAAGTGGAATCATTCATGATGCAAGCTTGTTGCTACTTATTTGCTTGCTCATTGACATTTTGCAGTGTCTCCAGAGGTGTAAGAGGGATATAGTATAATCATGTGGCATAGATTGGAAAGAGAAAATGTGGCTGGCCTAGAGTTAACTAAGTAAGGTTCCATTGGTTTTTGAGTTCAGTCTCATAGTCTTTCTCTAAATCTTGAACCACTGACTGTGACGGCTATCTAGTGGTACAGACTTTTGTAAAAATAGATGCATTTATTTCCTCCTATGCTATGTTTGTAGAGTATATACTATACTATATATTATAGTACAATGATGGCACGCGGAGTGTGGTGGCCAGCTGAGTTCACCCTTTTTTAAAGTCATTTTTCGCCCTCCTCAGGCTCCAGAGCCTTTATAGGAGCCTGGGGAGGGCGAAAAGAGCCTCTCCCGCCCCCCAGGAGGCCCTCTGGAGGCTTCATGAGCTTCCCTGAAGCCTCCAGAGTGCAAAAAAACCAGCCCTATGGGCAAACCGTAAGTTCGGGAACAGACTTCCGGTTTGCTTGGAGGGTCATTTTGACTGCTCCGGAGGCTTCAGGGAAGTGTCCTGAAGGTCCCTGAAGCCTTCGGAGAGCTCAAAACAACCCTCCGAGCAAACCAGAAGCCACTTCCGGTTTGCTCGGAGTGTCGTTTTGACTGCTCCGGAGGCTTCAGGGAAGCGTCCTGAAGGTCCCTGAAGCCTTCGGAGAGCTCAAATGCTGCTTTTAACTTGCTACATCTGTTTTGCATCTGGCAACAGTGCCTTTGTTGTTGAATCACCTTGAGCTTTTAGCTTAATATTAGAAAAAGAGAAGGGCGTAAATCTACAGATTTTGCAAGACACTTTTCTTTCTCTGCACTGAATGTTTTGCTTTGTTTCTCCCTTGATTTTCTTTTAACAGGGATAGGATGATGCTGCTAAAATTAGAACAGGAGATCCTGGAATTTATTAATGATAACAAGTAAGTAAGTGAGGCGGGTTGATTTATGAGTAAGAGTAACCGTGGAGACTACAAGCTTTCTTGTCTTGAGATGGAAATAATCCATTTGTGGAAAGTGCAGGGGCTCTATTTCCTTCTCTTTTCCTCAACAAGTTAAGCCTTAGTACATTTGCATGTAGGACCCAATTAGGTGTGGTATAGAGCAGCTATGGAGTTTCCATTTCCTCCATTTGTTTGTTTGTATCCTGCCTTTTAATTATTTTTACAAATAACTCTTTAAACTCGGCGTCTGTATTCGTAATAATGCCTCTGAATGTCGTAGACGTTATTCCCAGCTATACCATTCTCTGGTTCCTAATTGAACCAGCAGCGGGGGGGTGGGGGTGGGGAGACAAAACAGCACAACCCCCAAAGTCATTTTGGTACATTTTATTTCATTTTCCCTTTCTCCAAGCAGCTTAGGGCAGCTTTCAAGATTCTTGTCTCCCACCCCAGTTTATCTTTGGAATTATTCTCAATCGTTCAGAAGGTGTTAGAGTTAAAAATGGGAGTTTCAGCTTGAGCCCTTCCAGTCACAATTGAATGCACAAGCTGCGGTTGCTGTGGCGTAGAAGTGCAAGGCCTCCCTTGGGGTGTCCACCAAGTCAAGAGGGCAGTACTACCGTGCAATCAAAAAAGCGATCTCCTTTTTATGCGCAGCATTTTTAGCCTTTTCACAACAGCCACCTGTATTGCTACGCCTGGGAAACATCTCTGCATAAATTGCAGCTCCTGGCGTTTTCTCTGATTTCAGCACAATAAAAAGTTGATATAAAAACAAAGTCGGCTTTTCATTAACTTCTCCCATGCTAGAAACATCTTAAATTGACTGTGCAGCTATTCATTTATTTGTCAAAGAACTTTCCAACCCTTTACAATAAAGCTATCTTAGAATCTATAATAAACATGTCTGCTAAGCATCAGTGGCCTATAATCAGTCTGTGTGTGTGTGTGTGTGTGTGTGTGTGTGTGTGTGTGTGTGGCATTTATATATCGTATGTAATGTAATCATGTAATGCCCAGCCAACTTCTTAGGATTAGCTGAAAATCACTAATTCAGCTGGCTAAAAGTACTGTAGCATGAACAGGTCTGACTGGAGAGTTATAGATTTTCAGCTTTTATTATCAGGGGTTACTGTTACTAAGTCCTTGTAATTGGCCCAATCTAATTCTAGAACTATTCTGATCATAAAATGAAATAACTCATATACTCAACTATCCTGCTCTGACAGCTGCTTGTTTTGGGGTAGAATATACCAAGATTCAACCAAGAGCTGTGATACGGTTCATGTTTTAGAAGGTTTATTTCCCTCAATATTTATAGTTCAGCTGATGCCAAATGACATTGGGCAGCTTACTACTTAGGCATATGTGCCTATAATATTAACATTGTTATATATCATATTTAAAGGGACAGGTGGCTTAGTGGCTAAGAAGCTGAGCTTGTCGACCAGAAAGGTTGGCAGTTCGGCGGTTCGAATCCCTAGCACCGTGTAACAGAGTGAGCTCCTGTTACTTGTCCCAGCTTCTGCTAACCTAGCAATTTGAAAGCATGTAAAAATGCAAGTAGAAAAATAGGAACCACTTTGGTGGGAAGGTAACAGCGTTCTGTGCGCCTTTGGCATTTAGTCATGCCGCCACATGACCACGGAGATGTCTTCGGACAGCGCTGGTTCTTTGGCTTTGAAACGGAGATCAGCACCGTCCCTTAGAGTCAAGAACAACTAGCACCTATGTGCAAGGAGAACCTTTATCTTCACCTTTATATCGATATTTAAGTCATTATTCCTAGAGCCAGTACACATGACTTGAAATGGATTGGTTGCGCAAGCCATTCATTGCATAAAACTATGGGAAGAATTGCTTCAGTGCCCATCCTAGAAGAATTCGCATTACTCCCAAGTGTACTGAATGAACTACTAGTAGAAATTGGAAGATTTTTCTGGATTGTCAATGATTTTTAATAAAATTTCAATATTGTATCAGTAAGGCAATATTACCGAGTTGCTAGTGATGGTTTCAGTTCCCCACATTGGTATTAAATGAATGGATGCTTTCTACGGTGGTTTAGCTTGATCTTTTACGCTGTTAAATTTGCTGAATGAGGGTGTGTCTCTGATAACTCATCCCACCAACTGCCATGAAGCCAATGACCAAGACTGCCCACATGTTCAGTTTTCAGGAAGACCTAGTTGAGCATTACTCATATGGAAATAAATATTTATTTGTTCTGCCCCCTTTTGACACCCTGCAGATGTGTTATAATTACAATTCAAAGAAGGATCAAAAGAAGAAAACACTGGGCTTCACAGTCCCAGCTGGAGAGGGCTAGTTGTGGAAGACTGTAAATTTGGGAGGGCAGGTATCAATCGATGGGATGCTACAGGTCATCCTGGATTTACAACTGGTCGCTTAATGACTGATCGAAGTTACAATGGACTTTTTAAAAAGCTATCCTTGAAGTTGCGACTGCCTTCCTCCCCCACAGTCACCTGATTGCATTTCAGGCATTTGCCAACATTTGCACTGATAACTGGTTCCAATGACCCACAGTCACACAACTACAACATGCAAATTTTTTTTTTTTACTAATTTCTGATATTTTTTGCTGACTTCCGGCAAAAAAAAAATCCCACCATTCGGAAGAATGGATTTGTTTAACAACCCATCATAAAATAGTATTTTAAATAGTAAAAGTTAATTACAAGTAGTCCTCGACTTACAACAGTTCACTTAGTGACCGTTCAATGCTACAATGACACTGGAAAAAAGTGGCCATTTTTCACACTTATGATCATTGCAGCATCCCCATGATCATGTGATTTACATTTGGATGCTTGGCAACTGACTCACATTTATGATGGTTACGATGTCCCCAGTCATGTGATCATTTTTTGGCAATCATCTAACGAGCTAAGTCAATGGGAAAATCAGATTCACTTAACAACTATGGCGAGAAAAGTTGTAAAATGGGGCAAAACTCACTTAACAAATTTCTTAGCAACATAAATTTGGGGCTCAATTGTCGTAAGTTCGAGGACTACCTTGTATTGATTCTTGTTCTTTGTCACAGTGAACTTGCACAGTTCTGGGTTTTTCTGGTTGCTGGGTTTTCAGCTGCAATAGAAAATGAAACTGTTGACATAATACATGTTTAGTTTTGATTTCGACTCTTCAAGAGATGCTGAAGAGGTCAAAAAACGAATGCCCATGGGTTATTCTTTTCCCTAAATGCCCTTTTCCCTTAAACCATGTCAGAATGCTTTCTCAAGATGCAGTTTCTATATTTTAGAAAGTGTTTATGTCCTCTGAAGACGTCCTGTAGAACCTGTTACTGCTTACAGTCAGCATCTCTCTTCTCTAGCTAACATTTTGTTTCATTTCATAGGCCTAGGGCAGTGATGGCAAACCTTTTTGGCACTGAGTGCCCAAACTGGAGCGCGTGCGCATGCTGGAGCCCCAGAAACTGGAAGACCAGTTGGCCTGTGCGCATGTGCATGCCGGCCACCTGGGCAGCTGGTCTTTGTGTGTGCCGGAGCACTGGAAACCCAAGGACCAGGTAGCCAGCATGCGTATTCGCACCGGCCAGCTGGTTTTTGGGTGTCCCGCACTCGGCACATGTGAAGATCAGGTGGCCAGCATGCATGCACATGCCAGAAACCAGAAGAGCAGCTGGGCGATGCCCCGTGTGCCCACAGGGCTCTGCGTGCCACCTCTGACACGCATGCCATAGGTTCGCCATCGCAGGCCTAGGGCATTTAATGTAATGGCAGGGCAATCGGGAGTTTGCACTTTTCGTTCTGTACATAGTTTGCCAGCCTTTTAAAGTCAGTTTCTTCACTGCACCCTTGCTTTAGTAAAGAACTTCAGTATAAGTAATTCTGAGATGACATTTTTAATTGAAGCAACGTAATGTTTCATAGCTTTTTTTAAAAAAAATTGTCTTACTCTTTGCCCTTGCTGTGGTCAGCAATCAGTTCAAGAAGTTTCCTCAGATGACCTCATACCACAGAATGCTTCTACACCGGGTGGCTGCCTATTTTGGCATGGACCACAACGTAGACCAAACGGGGAAAGCTGTCATTATCAACAAGACCGGCAACACAAGAATGTAAGGCAAGAATGCATTTCAGCTAGGAAGGGGATAACGGGGAAATAAATTACATTCTTAGTCCTTATTAACACTTCTGTTGCTCTTCAGAATAGCCAGAGCTCTTTCTAACCAGCTAATCCCAGAATTATAAAGTTATGTAAGATGCCAGCATATTTTATTGCTTCTTGTGCAGGCTGCTTGCAGCAACCTTGAGATTATTTATGTCTTTCCTTCCCATTGCTTTGCCTAATTGATTAATGACAGAAATGGAATATGTCAGTCAAAGCTCTTTATGGACAGCCTCTTAGTGATTGCCCTTATCTGTGGTGGCACATTGGTTAGCTTTCCATCCTTCCGAGGTCGATCAAATGAGGACCCAGATTGATGGGGACAATATGCTGACTCTGTAAATGCTAGAGAGGGTGTAAAGCACTGTAAAGCGGTATATAAGTCTAAGTGCTATTGCTATCCTAAAATTTTGACAGGCAGCATGGTGCCCTCCAGTTGCTTGGAAACTTGTATCAGGCACAGCCCACATGTCCAAAAAGATATATCACTCCTTTCTTGATCACAAAGCTTTTCCCATTTTCCTAATTTTTTTTTCCATTGAAGGAAGAAAAGCATCTAAAATGCTATAGCTTTCTTCCCTATTTACTTTCCTTCCTCTTAAGCGGGAAACTGGAGATGATTTTTTTCCTCTCTTTGTTCTACAGGGTGTAGAAGTTTCCTAGAGTGGTCCTTTGTTATGTTGGCACTAATGTTAGGTACCCTTTTAAAATGCCATGTGAAGTGCCTGCCAGCATGAGGATTTTTTAAAAAAATCAGCACTTACAGGCCACAGTTTGAAATGCCTTCAGAAAGATACCATTTTTGCTTTTTTGCCAACCTTAAGGTTATAAGTATCCCAGGGAAGAGGGGCATGGGGAGGAAGAGGAGGAGGACAAAAGCCAAGTACCAGAATAAGTGGAAGGTGGATGAGTTTTTGTCTAGACACAGTCTCGGGTGATTTTTTTGAACAATTCTAAAGTCTGTACAAGTTTTCAAATCGAAATTCCTCATTTAAAGCAATAAAGAAGATTCTATGTTGCTTTGCTGGGTAGGTTGCTTTGCAGAACCACTCCCAAAGCAACAAAAATGCATCTGCTGTGAGATTTTTAGGCTACAGGATCTAGTTCATGTGCATGTAGCTAGAAAGAAAAGAATAGTCTGTCCCACTTAGCATTATTTTTACCAGAAAGAACACCTCAGTGCCAAACATGTTTTAGGAGATTTTCTCTGGCTTAACTGACACCAAAGGTTCTCATTGGGCAAAAGCTTGGTAAATCTGGATGCAGTTCTGCTGCAAATATAAAGCTTTGCCTAGATAAATTTTGAGCTGATCTTTATAGTATAGATATACCAGTATTGAGGATAGACCAAAAATTGCCCCCAATTTTTTGGGCACCAGGGACCGGTCCCATCGAGAGAGGTTTTTCTATGGACCAGTGGGAGTGTGGTTTCGGGTGCTGCCTACATCCCGTGGATGGGGCTTCGCTTGTTTGCGTGGACCGGTTTCTGGCATGCTGTGGATCAGTGCCAGTTCACGGACCGGTGGTTGGGGACCCCTGGTTTAAAGGGGAGTTTCTTGGGGAATGGAGAGGACAGGTTGGCAGAAATCTGGCATATGCCAGTTGTGAACCTAGTATCTCCTCATAGGTGCATTGGTGTATAGAGGCACGTGAGTAAATCTTTTACTTCTTTTGCATCCTGAATGCTTCACCATCTCATCTGCTAAAAAATTGGCTTGGGTCTTCTCCGCAGCCCTGAGCAGAGGTTCTCTGAACACATCAAAGATGAGAAGAACACTGATTTTCCACAGAGGTTTATCCTCAAGCGAGATGATGCCAGCATTGATCGAGACGATAATCAGGTAAGAGAGGCCATATATAACTTTACCTGATTGTGTTCCATAATTATGAAGCACAGCAATCACTTTTATTGGCTTTCATCATTTGGGCTTTTTTTTTTGAACTGACACTGCTTCTTTGCAATATTTATTTACTTGGTCAAGTTCCTCCAAGATATTTTACATCATTCAGTCAGAATCAGTGACGTGCGGTGAGGTTTATGGTTGGTGAGGCACTGACCCAGTGGTGGGTTTCAATTTTTTTTAGACTTGTGGACTTCAACTCCCAGAATTCCACAGCCAGGCATGCTCAGTTCTGATTTAAAGCGACAGCATTTGTTTTTCTCCTTTGCGAAAGAAGTTTCCTTCTTTCTTTTTCTTCTCCCTTCCCCTCCTTCCTCCCTCCCTCCCCCTCTCAAACACACACACACACACACACACAGAAGTTGGATTGGACTACACACACTTTCCCCCCAGCCCCGGAAGGATCCAGCCCAGCTTCACTGATTACAGGTTTGAAAAGGCAACATGGCTCTGCCTGCAATCAAACTACACTTGGGGAGGGACAGCACAAGCGAGCCAGGGTCCTTTCCTCCAGCCTTTGCCCAAAGCCCCACACCAGGAGGATGAAGTTTAAATTCCTCCCCCTCCCTGCGACACACACGTACCTTTTCCAGCTGTTTCAGAGAGGATTTCAATTCTGCTCTTGCCTCGGGTCCTCTGAAGAAGCCCTGCCCAAACGAGCGCCCTCTACTATGAGGCAGGAGAACTGCGCGCCTCACTTACGTCAGGAATTTTTAGGCTTTTAACCCTCGCTTAACTCTGCTCGAGTGATCATAAAACGCCTAAAATCAGACTAGATGAGGCATGCAATTCTCCTGCCTCATAGTAGAGGGCGCTTTTTAGAGGCTTTTTTAAACAGTTAAGCAGAGTCATCCATGGTGAGGCAGCAACTAGCTCAGCCTGACCTCAGCTCTCGCCTTTTTCCTTTTACATTTTTTTTCTTTTCATGATGACAGTGGTGAGGCTGTGCCTCCCCTGCCTCACCTGACTGCACGCCACTGGTCAGAATCATATTTGTATGGAAAGTAGCTGTCTTTCTAATCTAATGCAGCAATGGGACAACAACTTGTAATTCCTAGTAACATGATATAGATTTGGATATATTGACAAGGAATTTAAGAAATTGCAGGAAGGATGGTGAAGAAGCTTTTGCTGATTTAGTTTCAGATAGGAGAGTCATAGAATCATGTTCTGACCCCCCTCTTCGTACACCAAAGCACTCCAAGACAAGAATACTGCTAGACAATTTATTTACAGTAAATTAACACACTGACTCACTGGCTGCAATCCAGACTTCCCAGATAAGAAACAGACACGAGAGCTTCTCCAGCATTGGTAATTGTTGAATCCTGCAACCAGCCTCCTCACAAAGTCTCTCCTTATATACTATCTTGAGAGGAGCCTAATTACAACCACCTGGGTCCAATTATCTTCTGTATCTGCGTAGTTCTCTACGTCTATCAGCCCTCCGTTGCCGGGCGTCCAGGACCAACTCCCTTGTCTCCTCCCCACTGCTCCAAGGCATGACGTCAGGAGCACACTCCCTTTGGCTTTCACTGCTGCTCCATGCCTCAGGCGCCTCCTGGTGGCCATCCAGCCTCTCTGATCCCTGCTCGGAGTCGGAACCCTGTCCAGGGTCCTCCACATCTTCCAGAGCCGACTCATAAGGCACCTCGCTGTCGGAGTCTGGTTTCAGCTCCAACAGCTCCTGCTGGGCCACAACAGAATCATATTTTTTGAAAAGGTTTATGGGAAGTTCCAAGGAGAGCTGGAATGGATTGCAAAATAAACAAATTCAACTCAACATGCAAAGCGTTAATTACAGAATCCAAGGTTTGTTTATGCCTATGTGCAATCCATTCTTTTTCCTTACCGTGTTAGAGATTGGGTCCAGTCATTTAAGGTAAATGTGGAGAGATTCAGGACCAAAAGAAGAAAGGTGGCCCTTTATTCCACATAGTCATTAATGGAAATTTGGGGCAATGGGATGAATGATAGCTCATCAGTTTAAAGGAACTGGGCAAATACTTGGCACATTACGCTGTCGGTGACCACTCTACTACTTCTGAAATCACAATCTGATATCCCTGAAATAATCATTTGCAAATAATAAATTGAAGTAAACAAGGTCAAGGAAGTAACAGTGAGAAATCCATACAATCTATATCTGTGAGCTTCCATAATGTATCTAACTGATAACAAAGAATGCTGGAATAGTTGGGCAGTGGACTTGATCCTGTGGGACTCTTTATATGGTCTTATATTTTCATTAAATTAAAGAACAGTAAAGTCTAGCTTCAATTGTTGAACCTGAGAGTTAAGAGCACCTTTTTTTCTGTGAGGTTATTTTGATTCCGGTGAACCAGAGAATGAAGAAGGGAACATGTTAAATTGGTATTCCTTCTAACAAAAAAGGATAGCTTGCAGTTTAACAGGGTGCTTAGATTTAGATATTGTGTTATAATGTTGAAGGGTGAGGTCAGGTTGTCCCTGCCAGCCTGCCTGTTACGTGGACTTGATTTATACATGTGAACTATGATGATTGAAAGCAAAATAATTCTTAGGTTTTTTTTTGTCACAAATATTGTGATGAAGGGCTTTAAAAAAAATTGCTCGCCAAAACCTAGAGATATTTCCAAAGCAGACTCATTTACCCAGGAAAATCTAGGCAGTGTGTTGTGGTCTCAACCAGCTGAAAGAATTCATGAAATAATTGCTGATTGCATGCGTAAGATTTGCTGCTGGGCTTGGCACAGAGTAAGGCTGTAACTGAACAAAGTTCTATTTGTCATTAGATTAGGATCCCACTGCAAGATGGACGAAGGAGCAAATCCATAGAAGAACGAGAGGAGGAATATCAGAGGGTTAGGGAACGCATATTTGCACGGGAGGTAAGCGTGGATAAATTTTGATGGGACCCAGAAGATAATCAACAATCTGTGTACCCATAAGTTGATTTGTATTTAATCAAACACTGAATCATTATATGTTTGCTGGGGCTCAAACAGGAATCACCAGAAATTGCAAATACAGTACAACTGTGAAGGTTCTTTTCAACGAGATTTTAAGACACAGAAACAGAAGGTTGACCAAGTTAAGCAGCTGAATTTTATCTAATCCAACCTTAAGGCCTAAGATAGCCACTTAGCAAACCCAACAAGACAAGAATACTGCTCTCTGACACCAAAAAGCAAGCCATTAGCCATCACAAGTTAGAACAGTTTTCTCCCAATAATGGCCTCCTGTAATGATAGTACAAGAAAACCATTAGTGTCAGGGAAAGGGAGGGAGAACAAAAGGGATAATCCAGAACATGACTTTGTAAGTAAAAATTGTTTCTGCCATTTCTAAGGAATGCAATTATCTCTCTCCTTTTCCTAGCAATCAGGGTGTTTTGAAATACAGTGGTGCTTAAAAGTTTGTGAACCATTTTGAATTTCAATGTTCTGCATAAATATGACCTAAAACAGGGGTGTCAAACTGGATTTCTTTGAGGGCCAGATCAGCATTGTAGTTCTCTGTGGGCCTACCGGGGTGAGTGGGGGTGGGGATGGATGCCTCCTGAAGCACCATGCTGGCCAAAACAGGGTGAGCCCCCCCCCCCTCCGGTGCCACAATTTGGCTGCCAGAGGCACCCTGGGCTGGCCAGCCCCATGGGCCAGATTTAAGGGTTTTGAGTTTGACACCCCTGACCTAAAATATGATTTGTTCTCCACCCCAGTCCTTAAAAAGATAACGCGAATCCAGTTCAACATATGTCAAAAATTATTCTTGTTCATTAATTTATTGAGGAAAATGATCCAAAGCTACAGTACATATTTGTGTGTGGTAAAAGTACGTGAACCTCTTGTCCCTAGGGGCTGGCTGAAAGAGCTGCTTACTGAAGGGTTTCAACTCCCATGTTTATTTGGATTGCTGAAATCCAAGCAGGCATGGAGCTGAAATCCCTAGGCAGGCAGCTCTTTTAACCAGCCCCCAGAGACAAGAAGGAGTCTTCTTGGCTGGCATTAGTAGCTCGCAAACTTCACTGTTGGTTTCCCAATGGACTTTCTAGGGAAGCCAGCAAAGAAGATTGCAAATGGTGATCACATGATTGTGGGGTGCTTTACAATTGGTTGTATGTGCTAACAAGTTGCCAAACATCCAGGTAATATTCAAGGGGGGGGGGGGGGATAAATGCTTTACAGGATCTAAAGCACCCTTTCTGAGACTATCATTAATTCAAACGGTTGTTAAGTGAACAATCATAGATCAGGGACTATCTGTATCAAGGTTTAGGCTTACTTTGCTGCCTCCGATTAGGATGGCTTGTCATTACTGATGGAACTATAAATTCTGAATTGTGCCAACAAACTGTTCAGGGAAATGAACTACCGTATTTTTCTGAGTATAAGGCGCACCTTTTCCCCTCAAAAAAGAGGGTGAAAATCTGGGTGCGTCTTATACACTGAATACAGCATTTTTGGCCTACCGAAACCCTGCCCCCTTTGCAAAAAAGGACGTGTAGAGGGTTTGGGAGGCTTGCAAAGTGCTCCTGAGGGCTGGGGAGGACCGTTTCTGCTTGTTTTCACCCCCTCCCCCATAGCTCCTAGGAGCACTCTAAGAGCCTCCCAAAGCTCTGCATGTCCCCCCCTTTTTTTGCAAAAAATAGCTCGTTTTTGTGAAAAACGGACCATTTTTTGCTCGTTTTTGGCCTCCCCCCAGCCCTCAGGAGCACTCTACAAGCCTCCCAAAGCTCTGCATGCCTCCCCCCCCTTTATTTTATTTTTTTGCAAAAAATGAGGCATGCAGAGGGTTTGGGAGGCCTGCAGAGTGCAAAAACTTTTTTTTTTAATTTACCTCTTCAAAATCATAGTGCGACTTATACGTCTTATAGCCCGAAAAATACAGTATCTAAGAAGCTCAAGAAAAACAGGATCATACAGCAAGACAACAACCCAAAGCTCACAAGTCATGTGACTGAAGAATGGCTTATTTTGAAATTGCCAAGTCCAGGAGCTGACCTTAATCCTATAGAAATGTTGTGGAAGGACCTGAAGTTCCTGTGAGGAAGCCCACCCACAGTCCAAAGTTGAAGCTATTTTGTAAGCTGATGTGCAGGAGTGACCAACAATTCCTGGAAAGATTTTCTTGGAGTTATTGCTGTCTAAGCGGGGGAATAGCAACCACTGAAAGCAAAGGTTCACATACTTTTGCTGTACGGACAAAAATAAATACACACAAAAACGAATACACACAAATACGAATACTGTAGGTAGCTTCAGACCATTTTCCTCAATAAGTAAATGCACAAGTATAATTTTCCCTCATTTTTTAAAAAAAATGATATTCTCTTTATCTTGTTTTAAGACTTAAGTAGAGAACAGATATTGGTTTTCAATCATATTTTTGCAGAAACATTGAAAATTCAAACGCGTTCATAAGCACCATTAGAGGACTGCCACCAGATTTCTTCATAGTTGTACAGGTAGTCCTCAACATACAACCACAATCGATCCCAACATTTCTGTTGTTAAGTGAGACCGTCAACTGAGTTTTGCCCCATTTTACAATTTTTCTTGTCACAAATGAATCCCTGCAGTTGTTAAGTTAGTAACAAGGTCTGGCTCCCCCATTGACTTTCCTTGTCGGAAATTCACAGAAAGTGATCACATGACCCTGGGACACTGCAAGCGTCATAAATACAAGTCACTTGCCAAGTGTTCAGTTTTTTTGATCACATGACCATGGGGATGCCACGACGGTCGTAAGTGTGAAAAACAGTCAAAAGTTACCTTTTTCAGTGCCGTTGTAACTTCGAACGGTCACTAAATGATGTATTGCAAGTTGACAACTACGAAGGTTAATATAAATTACAAACCTGGAACTCGTGTAAGGTCAAATGAGCATGATTTTGATTATTATTATAGATTTTCTGCCTGGTAGTTGTAGTCAGAGGTGGTATTCAGCAGGCTTGACCAGTTCTGGAGAACCGGTAGCGGAAATTTTGAGTAGTTTGGAGAACCAGTAAATACCACCTCTGACTGGCCCCGCCCCCATCTATTCTCTGCCTCCTGAGTCCCAGATGATCAGGAAGAAATGGGGATTTTGCAGTCTCCTTCCCCTGGAGTGGGGAGAGGATGGAGATTTTACAGTATCCTTCCCCTGACACGCCCACCAAACCACACCCACCAAGCCATGCCACATCCACCAAGCCACACCCACAGAACTGGTAGTAAATTTTTTTGAATCCCACCACTGTTTGTAGTCATGAGAAAGTTTTAACAGGGCTTTTCGGAGCCCCTGGTCAGATACATCTTGATTTCAGCCTGCCGTAATCATTATCTAATGAGATTTCTT
Source organism: Natrix helvetica (assembly GCF_964273705.1). Lineage (NCBI taxonomy): Eukaryota > Metazoa > Chordata > Lepidosauria > Squamata > Natricidae > Natrix > Natrix helvetica. Next base: position 210,143,962 of record NC_138548.1, on the reverse strand, counting down.
TCCATTTCTGTTTCAAATTGTGCGGCTCCGCTTGATGATTAGTCGGGCCAAAACGGATTCCTGAGTGAAGGCAGGTGAGTAAAGCTTGTGCATGCTTCCTTCTAATCTTCAGTCTTTCTTGAGGATCGTGAAACTCCGTAACAATGCTTTTCTTTGATGTTAACCAACAGACTCGCCAAAGAAGGCTTTTCTTCTAGCTCTCACAAAAGGCGACAGATCTTTAGGTACCTCTGTGTGATTTCTTGCATACATTTGTCTTGCAGAGCAAATTCGCACCCATGCATGGCTGTTTGTCGAGTCCTTCCAGTTGTCATCTCTTTTGCAACATCACTTTCTGTTTTTTTCTTCTCCCACAATAAGACAGAAAGGGTGCTTAGAGACATTTCATCCTGGGGAGCTGGGGGTTGAGAGCATTTACTTAGGAAGTAAATTCTCTTGCTCCCCATGCAGCTGACTTTCAAGTAAGTAAACTTCAGGTTGAAGCCCTACAGAGAAATTAGGGTGGGGAAATGGATGGCAAAACCCAGAAACACTCCAGGTTTTGTGCAGCTGCTCCCACTATCTGTTGATGCTTCTAGAACAGGAGTTTCAAACTTAAGGCCCGTGAGCTGGATACGGCCCATGGGATGCTTAGATCTGACCCACGGGGCTGCCCTAGTAACAGCGAAAGACTGACCCGTGGTGCCCCTGCCAGCGAAAACAGAGCTCGGGTGGGCCCCCTGGGCAGCCCCCCACCCCACCCCCGAGGTAAAAGACAACCCTGATGTGGCCCTCAATGACATCAGGTTTGACAGCCCTGTTGTGGAAGATGTAATTCTGTATCTTGTAATTCAGCTGGTTTTCTTTAACCTTATGTGATGAAGTGGGTGCCAATAAAAGCACAGGGTCAAATGTTAAGCCGTCTTTTGTTCTCTCAAAATAAGTTTCATATGGCTCAGCATAGGAAGCTGCTTTATACCAAGCCAAATCATTGATTCATACATCTCAAGACTACTGGCTGTGTCTGACAGGAATCCATTCATTGATGGTTCAGACCGGAGTCTTTCTCAGCCCATTATGGAGAAGATGCCTGGGATTAAGCTTTGAACTATTGCTCTATACCTATCTGTTCTCTTCAAAGGGATGGAGTAGTCATTGTGTGCCAGCAAAGTAATTGAGCTGAACAGTTCTTGGAAAAGGATTTTTGCAATGAAGAGGGAGAAAGTTAAGTCTATATCCCACTGTAGCTTAATTATGCTTTTAAAAGAAGAAGAAGAACAATAATAGTCAACATTGATGGGTTTTTTTCTTGAATCCAGGAATGCATTATAAAAGCAGGCATCAACTCCTTTCTTCAAATAAGTGAAGGGAAAGGCTAATGGGGGGAGGGGATTCTTGAAGTCTCTCTATACACTCACAGACCACTCCTATTCCTCTCAGAAGTGCCATGGAAAGGGAGGGATCCAGTTCTCCGCATCGACATGCTATCCAGGAACCCAAGCATTGTAGCAACTTACCATATTTTTCAGAGTATAAGACACACCTCCCCGCCCCCAAAGAGGGTGAAAATCTGGGTGCATCTTATACACCGAATACAGCATTTTTGGTCTACCGAAACTCCGCCCACTTCCTAAAAATGGATGGTCAGAGGGTTTGGGAGGCCTGCAAAGTGCTCCTGGGGGCTGGGGAGGGCAAAAATGAGCGAAAAACAGGCTGGTTTTTTGCTCATTTTTGCCCCCCCTCCCCCCCGCAACGCCCAGGAGCACTTTGCAGGCCTCTCAAACTCTCTGCATGCCTCGCTTTTCACAAAAAATGGGGCGTGCAGAGGGCTTGGGAGGCCTGCAGAGTGCAAAAACTTTTTTTTTGATTTACTTCTTCAAAATTTTGGTGCATCTTATACTCCGAAAAATATGGTACACTGGAGAAGTGTAGAAAATAAATATCAAATTAGACCCAAAGCCATACATTTGTAAAACAGCCATACATTTAGAAATGTTGAAACTAAACTAGCAAAATCTGCAGATGCTTTAAAAGCCCAGTGATCCAGATTGCTGCAACTTATTTAAGAAACACAGGTGACTTCTCGTGATACCCCAAGTCCTCAGGAATGGTTTCAGGGCTTTATATTTGTCAGGATGCCATTATGAGAAGGCCTTCCGTCTTGGGATCATCTGGTGCTCAGGCCGGCAGAACCTTGGCAAAGTATCTTGGGTAAATATGTATGATTATAATTTTAGAACCTTTGAAGTTTAGAGTCTGCTTAGTAGCGAAAGCAAGTAAGGTCAATTGAGCTCTACTGATAGTGCTGGATGAAGGAGCACCATACAAACTATGAAAACGAGAGCAAAACCACCTAGAATACATACACACATACACACACGTTACCTTTTCAGTAAAAAAGTTCATTTTATGAGTACCATTCACCTGGCTGAATATGTCAATAACAACTTCTATTTTGTTAAGATTCAGCCTCAGGTTGCTCCCTTCAGCCTCTTCATTAAAATAGCTCAAGTGCAGGTTGAGGATAGCAGCAGCAGCAGCACACACACACACACACACACACAAAACAACCCCTAAGGATCAACAAGAACAAAAATCATAAAAAGATTGAAAATACGAAGCACTGAAAACTAATTTAATGCCAGAAAATCTAAATTTCTCCATAGTCAATATATGCATGACACTGAAGAGGAAATCACATCAATATTTGACTTGGCTGCAGCTAAAAGCTGGAATTCTTTCAAAGAAAAAGTACAGAACAACCATCATGGCAGTACAACAGGCTAGGAAACATCAAAGCCAAAATTGGACATATTTTAAATTACAGCAAATACCAACTACGTAAGATCAAAGATGAACATATGGATCATCTCATTAGCTGTTGCAGTAAAATTGCCCAGAGTGTATTACCAATGCCATGAAATTGCTAGAAAAATTATTCTTTGAAATGTATGTAGAAAACTTGGCTTTACTGTTAAAAAAAAGGCAACTGGCACCATACACGTGAAAAAGAAAATGAAGTCAGAATCTTGGGTTTTAAAATATAGAAGAAAAGTCACTTGAAAACACACTAGGCAGTACTGCTATTTGGTGGGGGTGGGGTGGGGTAATGTTCATAGATGTTGAAATATTAGGACATAAATAAATTGATGAAAATCAAATGGAAAAAATACTGAGATTTGTAATTTAAAGTTGAAGGACTTTGGGAGGAAAAAAATCAATTATAATGCCAACAGCTATTGGAGTTCTTTGTACCGTACCAAAGATATTTACCAAATATTTCAAAGTTTTAAATAAAAGTATAATATCTCCATGATTCCTCAGCTTGAATAGAACAGAAATCTTTGGAAAATGTCAAGTCTAAAAGCTGATATTCATTGGATGAATTTGCAATGTCCCAAGATACATTGGACCAAATCCTAATTACCTTTTCTAAAGTTCCTTTTTAAGAATATAAGAGAAAAGAACCTTGTAAATCCTAAATTGTGATGCCAAAGCTTATGCAGTAATTTTCTACTGTCTTGAAGTAAATGTGTAAATAGGAGCAGGATCAAGGAATTCTTCATTCTTCTCTTGTGTTACTCTTTTTCCATGGTTACCTTTAGCATGTAACTCATCTATTGATGTTGCTTTTGCTATCTTGGGAAAACAAGCAGTTAAATTGTGTGGAGTGCTTTGGTATACTTTAATAAGAGCAGTCTGCATTGATCATCTTCAATAATAAGGTATCCACCTAGAGAAAATGAAGGGGGGAAGATTGTGAATATGTAACTCTTTGTCTACAAACTCGGTGCTGTTTAAATGAATATCCTTTAAGAGCTCTTTCAGATGCAACAAAATCAAATCTTTTTAAAGTAACGGTTTAAAACAGTTATGTTCTATTCCCAGGGATTGTAAACATGAAGTCTGAACCCGAAAGACTTGTATAAAGCCTTGAGATACAACATGGTGTTGGCTATGTATATTTAAGTTTCAAGCTTGTGAATTCTAATATAATCTCAGTCTGGGCAAGCATGAATAGTCCTTTCAGCCAATTAAAGTTTTCCTAAATGACTTTCAGTATTAAATACTTTGATTGTCCTTCCCGACTTACTTCTGAATTGTTTTTCTTAGGGAATTGTCGTTGAACGGTGTTCTTGGAGACTTAAGCATTTCTGCTGTCCGCGATGTTATATAACTCCCTGTAATTTTAATAAACGTCCTCCTATTATCCTGTCTAGTTCTGTCCTGAAATTTAGGAACAATCTTGTTTTTCATTTGTACCCTTGCACATACGAACTAGACTGCCGTATTTTCACACTTTTCTTCCAGCTATGCTCCCATTTCTCACCAGTTTGGCTCTTGTTTAGTGATGCAGTGCAGATTCTGTGCTTTGAGCCCTGAGGTATTTTGACAGTGTTTGTAAGGAGCTGTTACAGGTCCATGCTACGTGGGGAAACATTCCAATCTCTAGCACAAAACATTTCGCGATGCCGATGCGGCAGTTTACTCACCAAATAGTTAACACTGTTTAAATTAAACAGACTGCTGGAAATACCTGCTACCTGAGTTAGGAGGGAATATCCGAATTCTGATGCCAGGGCACAGGGCATGCTTGAACTCATCCTGCATTTTTGGTTAGAGCACTTGGGTTTTGAGTGCATCTGCAGGGCAGTTTTGACTTAGATTGTCACCAAATATTGTGACGCTGACCATTCTGTCTATTTCTCCAGGAGCAGCCTGTAAAGTCCATCTGACTACACGTCAGTCTGTTTGAAAGCCAGTAGCTTTGAGCTGGCTCCTTTTCAGTGTTAGCTACCTGTGCTCATTTGTCTGCTGTTCCAATACCAAAGCATTGACATCTTGAATGTTGAGACATGCTGTGCCTTTTACTGGTCCACGATGACTTTAACCGTTGCCATCCCTGATATGCAGGGGTAACCGAGATGGGCTCAGCCGGGCTTCAGGCAGCCGCCAGAGCAGCACGGAGAGTGATATGAAGTCCCTGGAGCCCCGGCCGTGGAGTAGCACCGACTCCGATGGCTCGACGCGCAACCTGCGGCCTCCGGTCACCAAAGCCAGCAGTTTCAGTGGCATTTCCATCTTGACCCGAGGAGACAGCATTGGCGGCATTGGCAAAGGGAATGGTGCCAACAGGACTGCCAGGCCAGGTATCTCTTCCTTCTTCATTTGCCCCTTTTCAAGTAAAAAGAGATTCTAAGTTTGTGATGAATACAGCTTGGGAGTAAATCCACTCTGCCTCCCTTTAAGTGAGTCCCAGCCCACTTCTTATGCATTGGCATTGCTTAACACTATAGAAAGATGCAAAGAATAAGAAAGCATTAGAGGGAAAAAAGATTAAGAAATTAGAAAACAATCATAAAACCACATAATTAACAAGAGGGGGAAAATGTAAGATAGATTGTATATAAAATAGTTCAGAATAAGAGTTATAAGAGAAATATATTTACATAGAAGGATATATATTCTATAGAAATAAGTACATGGAAAGAGTAATATGTATAGAAGAAATATAAGTATAAATAACTATATGGGTAGATGAAAAATGTGTAAAAATAGACATGTATGTATGTAAAGGTATATATGTACGGATAAAAAGAGTATAATGGAGGCTTAACAATGTGTTGTAAAGATGATATTTGTGTTTTTTAAAAAAGGGAAAAAACGGTTTAATAAAAATATTTTTTTAAAAAAACACACTATAGAAATCAAAAGGAGGCAGCTAGAAACCCACCCTGAAACATTTGCTCTAGATAGCAGGAATGTCACTTTTCAGAAACGGAGCCAGCAACAGCTGGTATCAAGGATTTTGTCCCATTCCAGAGATGATCAAGATGTTTTGAAAAAGTCAATCTCTGCCTGTTAAGTGCAGCCTGGACCTGGATCTTATCTACAACGCTGGCCCATCTTGAGAAAAAATACCTTCTGTCTTTTTAGTCCAGTTAGAACTGCTTTAAACGCAAGAAGATTTTATTTTTGAGCCCTAATTTGTTGGGTTTCATGAAGCCCCTTGTTAGTGTTGTGTCAGCTTTAAAGAACGTTCACATTGAAAAGCAGCCTGCAGGGATAATGCTCAGTCTTCGCTTTTCCCCTTGAGCTGTTTATAGGTCATACCATGCCAATCTGGTACAGGTTTCAACCCTGATGGCTGCTGACACCACAAAGTCCTGTTGCGTGATAACCACCAATGAGAACGGTGTGCAGAAATAAGCTTTGTCTAATACTTTTGGATACAAAAAAAATTCCCCCTTCAGAATGCTGTAATTTCATTCTGAGACTTCTTTATCTAATTGGCAGGTAATTCAGTAAAAAACTGTAGACCCAACGGTGCTTTTTCAAGAGGCAAGTGGACAGTCTGGTTTTTCTTTGAAGACATTTCGCTTCTCATCCAAGAAGCTTCTTCAGTTCTGGCTGGATGGTGGGGAATGGAAGGATTTATACTCCTTGCAGACAGCTCCTATTGGACAGCTTTGTAGTCAGAGCTGAAGAAGCTTCTTGGATGAGAAGCGAAATGTCTGCAAAGAAAAATCAGAAAGTGCAGTTGCCTCTTGAAAAAGCACCTTTGGGATAACCATGTCCTGGATGACTGAGAATCTCCATAGACACCCCCAGCTAGAAACATATCATAAGAAAAACTGATAAGCTCTCATATATGCAACCCAAAATGATGGTGGCTCTTGAAAAAAATCATTGGGAAAGATGTACTTTACATCTCTTACATCAGGTAAACAAGACTAGGAAATGTGATTTCGCCTACCTAGCATGTCAACAATTGAGATGATCAGCTTGTAATCTGAAACATGAACAAGATAGCAGGCTGGGAAACATTGGTTAACATTAAATGCAGTTCTGAAGGAGAAATGGTACATGGAAAAGTTCCTTCAATCCTATTTAACCATCATCAGCATCTTTGTTGGTACTTGCTATTTCTATGGGTAAGTCAGCATACTGTTATTTCTTTCCTGTCCAGGTGAAAGGACATGCACTTCCAAGATTCTCTTCCACCACTCTGCAGCATTATGTAGTGGGGTGGATGATGCAGTATTAATATGTGGGATGGATGATGCATTTACAGATGTACTAAAGCATCCTCTTACCTTTAGAAATAAGGATGTGTCAATAGAGAGGGTGGCACAAAGTAACATTGTGTCTCCTCTCTCCACTGTTGTCCTACAGCACTTGGGATGACTCATATTTAACCATCCATCTACTCACCCTGTTTACTTCAAGGGCAGGCACTGATATCCCTTTGTTTATTTCTTTTGCCCGCATTTTCCTTTTGGCGTACTTGTTTACGAACATGCTCCCCTGCCTTCATAGCATGGTGTTGGAGAAAAATCCTGTCACCCATCTGGTTGTGCAGATGCATGAAAAGTTGGTCTTTGCATCAAAGAATGTTGGCATTTTTGTTTTGTCTTTGGCATCTAGCTGTATGACACCCATTTTTAAGCCATGTGCATAGCTTTTTAAGTGACAGAAGAAAGCATCAAGGCAGGCACGCAATAATCAGTGTGGTTCACAACTAAAGCACCAAGAATAGACTGTTGCTGGGTGATTTAGTGATTCATATTCTCAGATTTTTTTATTTCTTTTATCTCATTTGTACAAAAACTGTAATAAAAATGCACAATGAATGCTGCTCCTTTTTATGTTGGTCCTTTAGTTTTATCTCCATTGGTTACTTTGAATTATTCGGCCATCATTAACTGACAAATAACTAAGTTTCATCCCTTTCCTGCTTCCATTATTCCTTGTCACATTATTCCCATGTGAAGAGAGACTGGTGGAGGAGTGCTGCATGGCAGCTGGTACATGAATATATTATGCAATGAAAAGTTCTTAAGAACACTAAGAACTTGTGTGGGAATGTGACCGAAGGCAGGAGCTGTGGGATAGGAAGTCTCGAATGCAAATTCATGGGGTGGCTTTAAGCAAGTAGTTATTTCTGCCCTCACAAAAGTACTATTTTGTAAAGTATTATCAAAGAGATGTATAATTAAATGTATTGGATGTGCCGTATTTTGATCACACAGCTTGGATTTCCCTTCATGCTGGACTTATTTTGGAGTAGTAACATAATAAGACACAGACCTGAGTGATACAGAATACAATTTGGATGGTGCTACCTACTCCCCAACGTAGGAGTTTGAGTGCATAATTAGAGCAAAAAGGGAATTTCTGTGTCTGGGTTGGCATTTCAGACCCAACGGGGTTCCCGGAGGTTATAATTCTAGTCCTGTTTCTGATTATGTCGCTTTTTCTTCATGCCTCTTCATTGCCAGCATTTTTCTTATTGGGTAGTCGTACTACGTAACCTCTTCCCTGCCACCAATTCTTTCTCCTGGCCCCTCAGGCACTTCTCAACCAGTAAACATCCAAAGTTTTGGAGTACAGTCCCATCAGTCAGTAAGGTGCAGATAAAACACATTTCATTTGTAAGCTTCCTGGATTGATAATCAAGGAGATCATGTTTCTTTCAGTCACAGAACTGGAGAGAACTACAGTATTTATGTTATTTTCCAGCCACCCCTCCTCGGTGCAGAAACTGTTGATTATTCAGATTCTTGATGTTGGGTATGCAAATATATGAAAAAAAGCTTCCTTCCTTAGGAGCAACCCCTGAGAAACTTACAAAAGAAGAATCGTGTAGATTCTTGTACAGATGCTTATGGCATACCTACATGCAAATCTATGGTTTTCTTAAGCCAACGAGTTAAAGCTCGGTCCTCTTTCTCTCTGTCCTTCAAACATTTTAACCAGAGACTGTGTCAGGCGAATCCTTCATGTGTTTTTAAAGAAGACTAGATGGTGGGTTTGGTTGAATGTTCCTGCAACAGAAGTCTACTTAGTTATACTTTTCTTTTTGCATAGCAACCATTCCTTAAGGCCACTTATTTTCAGCAAATGCAGCACTGCCTTTAGAAAGGGGTTTTTAGTTTGACATTTTTTAAAATCATTGATGTAGAATCTTCTTTAATAGCAAGAGGCTGACAGGTATCCGAGGTCCAAATACTAGCAATATGAGTAAAATATAAAGCAAAATGTCAAGTTATTTTTCCATTTATTTTATTTTAACCTTGTGTTCTGGTTTTTTTTTTTCCCAATTACATATGTCATACATGAAAAGAATAGGAACCACCTATGGTGAAGGAAAGCAATTTATTGGCAAGAACATGCTGAGTCATTTTATAATAGGTGATAACAGCATCATTCTGTGTCCTTTGGTGGTTAATCGGAATAGTTAACTAAATATGACATATAACAAATGGGAAGGCTAAAGCAGCTTCATACAAAGTTGTTTTGGATTATTTATTGCATGTGCACTTTAAATCACAATGCACAAATATCACAAGAATATGTACCACAAGAATCCTAAAGAGTTGTCTCAGAATCACCTATTAAAAACTTACATTCTCTATCACACATGCATCAGCCCTTTAATTATACAGAGACTTTCTGGGAAAAATCAAAGAAGTGTGGCGTTATGCTTGGGCCCTAGAGCAGTCAGCTTGTACAGGTGAATTCCTAATGTGGGTACCATTCAGTGTTATAACAAAGAGCAGTTATATCATATCATGTATCTGTGATGGCGAACCTATGGCACGCGTGCCTGAAGTGGCATGCAGAACCATGTTGGCTGGCAGGCGCAGCATTGCCGGATCCTCTTCTGAGTTTCTGGCGCACATGCGATGATCAGCTGTTTTTTACGCGTACAACAGTGTCAGAAACCAGAAGAGTGGGTCTTCCGGTTTCCCTTGTGAGCATGCGTGTCGGCCAGCTGATCGTCATGTGAGCATGTGCGCCAGTAATTGGAAGACAAGCTGGCCAGTGCACATGCCGAAAAGGCACCGCGTGTGCCCCAAAAGAAAGATTGCCAAGTGGGCATGCGCGCGTCGGAAAATGAACTTCTAGTTTCCAGCACACGCACATGCCCACTTGGCAGCTTCTCTTCTGGGGGGTTGGTGGGTTGCAAATATTTTTACTATCGGTTCAGGTGCACTTGCGCACACGCCCAACACTTCTGCGCTACTACCAGGTCAGCTCAACAGGGAGCAACCCACCACTGGGTGTGTCCCTGATGAGTGTGCGCACACAGTGCCTTTTCGGAACTTGGTGCAGAAAAGGTTCGCCATCATTGTCATATATATCATCATATATCATATCATCATATATCATCATATATCCCATATCAAAGTAAAACTGCTGTGGTGCAGTGGTTAGAATGCAGTACTGCAGGCTACTTCTGCTGACTGCCGGCTGCCTGCAGTTTGGCAGATCAAATCTCACCAGGCTCAAAGTTGACTCAACTTTCCATCCTTCCGAGGTGGGTAAAATGAGGACCCAGATTGTTGGGGGACAATATGCTGACTCTGTAAACCGCTTAGAGAGGGCTGTAAAGCACTGTGAAGCGGTATATAAGTCTAAGTACTAGTGCTATTATGCAAAGGAAGTTCCAGAGTATGGTGGATTGAGATCCGTGTGGTATTGGTTGTTGGCTCTTAACTAAAAGTAAATAAATGTAATATATTTCCTGAATCCTTTGAATCCTTTCATCAGGGGAAGTGGTGATGATAATTCTGTCCCTTGCAAGAATGCCTGTGGGAGTAAAAACTAGTCATTGCCTGCTGTTGCTCAAATGCCACTGTAATTATGGTCAGAAACGGAACTTTGAAAGCCTTCCCTGCACAGGGAAAAGAAAGAGGGGCTTTTGAAGGGAGGCGAATTTGTTTAGAATATTAAGTTTGGCAGAGATTTTTTAAAAAAGGGCTCATTTTGGAGTTAACCCAGAGGAAGGGATACAGAATAGGATGAGAAAATAATCAGATCCTAGTTTTTTTGCCCTTACCGAGGCAAATATTTGATTCGATTGTATAAGATTTGGAATCCCAACTTTATCCTTGAGGCCTACTGTGTAGATTTGGACTGTCTCATACTCTGTCAAGGATAGTTATTAACCACATGTGGGATGGCACCGTATCTTGGTTGCAGGCAGAATCAGCGTTCTAAGAGACTTAAATTTTCCCCAGCTTTTAAATTGAAAATTTACTTTAAAATTATGGCTACATTGAATGAATGGTACATATACCCAGTCCTTGTTGCAGCCATCGCAGAGCTCCCACGGTCATGTGATCGAAATTTAGGCCCTTAGTAGCCTGCCCAAACGTATGACTTCAGGGGCACTTCAATCCCCCCATTTGCCATTCCCCCCACTCCCATCTCTGCCTTTTTGGGCCCTACACTCCGTAGCCCCTGTGCTCTGTTGACCACACTGGCCTTTGACCTTCTGGAGATAGAGTGTAACACTAAGTGAAACTGATGCAAATCTAGAACTCTGTGAATACATGGAAATAATTACGGCTAGCATCCGATAAAGCATCATCTTTGCACTTAGTATAAAAATTATTTCTAATTTTACCAGATTCTTTGACTAGGATGTATGGTATACATAGGAATGGCTTGCTCACATGTTGTTTTTCATCTTCTGTCTTACATTTATTTGGAAGCCATTTCTTCCTAATTGGAAATCTCTATTTTTGGTGTAAAGGTACTTACTGTTACCAAGAGGACAGTTTTTAAATATAGTAGTAGAGAGAGGTGTGTGTATATGAGTGAGGGGGGGGGGAGGGGAGAGGCTCAAAGAAAACCCCAAATATTTTCAAAGATTTCTGAGGAAGCTAGAAACGTGGTCCTCATTCAGCTTTGCTTGCATTACTATAACATAAAATAAGATTTGCTGGTTGGATGTCATTCACAGTAGCCTTTTCAGTCTGAGATAGGATTATACAGGATGTTATTTTTAATCATTTCAAGGTTAAAACATTCTGTCCTTGGAACATCCCATTCTATCCTCAACATGTCAAGTGTAGTGGTAATAAAATTGTATTGTGGTCAATGGAAAAAATCAGAAGTATTTCAAGAGGCTGTTTCATGATCAGATCATTTCTGGTACCCCTCAAAGAGATGCTTCAGTGATGGAAGATTGCACAATTTCCCTTTTCCTATCATGAATTTGCCATGGAGCTATATTTTTTTAGACCCCTCAGAGATGCCCAGAAGGATGTATCAAAATCAGTAAAACCTGAACTTATCACAAAGGTTTCAGTGAAGCTAAAGGGCTGAGCATGCATCCATAGAATATCTCAGCTCGGACCTGGACCAGGTAAACTAATCACAGGAAGGTTTGAGTAGAAATGGAGTACGTTCAGACACATTTCTATCAATAAAGGAAACTATCTGCAGCTCAGGGTTGAAATGAGGCGTCCTTGGTGTTCTGTTAGAGATACCAACGGCTGATGATGATACCTAGTTTGGGTAATGAATTATCTGCAAGAAAACAAGCAAGCTCAGAGAGCACTAAAAGAAGGGCACATTTCTGCATACAGTCTAGGATTTGGAATCCTGTGGTTTTTCTTTCTCTAGGCACTGTTGACTCCTGGCACCACTCCTTTCAGGAAATAAAGCCGATTCTTTGCTCTCACCTACCCATGCCATTTTGTTTTTGTTTTTTTTAAACGAAGGTCTCTCTCTAAGTACTCCTGAAGCCTGCAGTCAAGTCTCCTCTGCACAGCCTGGCCGAAGCCTCTTGCCGTGTGCCGCTCAGCAACTGCAGCAGCAGCCGCTTCCACCCACACCGCAGCAACAGCCAGCAATGACTAATCACATCATATCACAGGTGAGTCATTATTCAATCTTACCACTGTGTGGTGAGCTCTTCCTTGTGGCTCCTTACTGAGGAAGTGGTGGCCAGTGGGGCACTCGCAGATGTTTATACGAAGCTTGAATAATATTTATGACCTTGTGCGCTGTCCCCTTTAGACGGCCCGCCTTCTGCTTTGATTGCAGCACAAAATTGGGACATGCCTGGCTTCCTGTCAGGTATATTCTGAGGTGACCCTCAAACATTCGAGTGGGAGATTTTTTTTTTCTAAACAAGGCTTAAGTTCTCTAACGTCTATATTTGATAGGGACAGAGCAGAGGTGCACACATTCTGTACTTACCTTCCTTTTCAAACAGTGGTGGAAACTAATCAAGGAGAGAAGCAACATAGAACTAAGGAGAAATTTCCTGACAGTACAATTAGTCAGCGGAACAACTTGCCACTGGAAGTTTTTAAGAAAAGATTGGACAACCATTTGTCTGAAACGGTATAGGGTTTCCTGCCTGAGCAGGGGGTTGGACTAGAAGACCTCCAAGGTCCCTTCCAACTCTTCTATTCTTCTGTTTTTTGGTTTTGTTTTGCTTTTTGTTATTTTTTAGTTGGATCCTTCAAGATGTAGTGAAATACAGTGAAGAACTTGCCCTCTCAAGGAAATTTTCAGGATGGATCAATAGAAATACGAAGAATAGGCACATTAATGCTTTAGATTCTTCATTAGGGACGCGCTGGGTAGATGGTCTGAAGCAATAAAGGTGCTTCAGATCAGGCATGAGTGTTCAGACTGTGTCGGCCAGCACTTCCTTTTCTGAGTTGCATGGTAGAAAATAAGGGTTTGAGTTAAGGAGCCTGCTCATCCTTGATCCTTGGTTGCATCTTGGTGGTACCACTTATATTTCTTGAGGGCATGTAGCCACATGCATGCTCAAGAAAAAGCACAGCTGCTCTAAATAGGTGCTGATAAATGCCTCCATACCTCTTCGGCTGCAAGCTAGATCAAGAGGAGGATTGTCAAGTCGTGTTATCATGGACGACTCCTGCCCTGATACCTCACCCTGCTGAGTTTATTTTGCCGCACAGAAACAATGCATGACTCATTGTAGAATACGTGTATGGCTTGCAGGACCCAGGCATATACTTACCAGTTTAGTCCAGGTGAAGGTGCTGATTAAAATGTATCTGCCACCGGACTCACAGCGATTCCGGATGGTTCAAAACATTTAAAAACAAGGGACAATAGAAAAACAGAACTGATGCAAAACAAAAAAAGCAGAGATGGCAAAGGAAACAAACTCGAATGGCAACAAGTTGAAAGAAAGAAAGAAAGAAAGAAAGAAAGAAAGAAAGAAAGAAAGAAAGAAAGAAAGAAAGAAAGAAAGAAAGAAAGAAAGAAAGAGGCATCGGTCATCCTTGCCAAAGACCTGCATGAAGAGCCCAGTTTTCAGAGTCCTTCAAAATGCAAATGGGGTTGGGACCAGTGGTGGGTTGCAGGCGGTACACCCTGGTACAGGCATACCGGTGCCTGCCGGGAGCACTGGGCACCATTCCAGTATGGTGCTCCGAAGGGCCCATCCGCCCTCCTTACCTGTATTTGAGCTCTTCGGCGCTTCCGTGCACGGAGCATATGACACCTGCACAATGCTCCGCCGAGCAGCTGGAGCATTGCAGAGGCGTCACGGAGCGCTGCAGGAGGTAAGGACATGTGCGTGCTGCGCGCATTCATTTGGTAGACGCCAAGCCCCGTTGCACTGTACCGGTTGCAACGGGATCCAGAACCCACCACTGGTGAGGACCATTTGAATCTTAGTAGGAACCTCATTCCAGAAAGCAGGTGCGGCTATACAGCAGTTGTGTATTTCTATGGTCTCAAGAGATGGCATTGTTTAATTGATGGGACCTGGAGCGTACCAATTTTGTCAGATTGAGCTGGCCAGACAGATACCATATTTTATAAGAAAAAAAAAATGGAAACGGTTTTCTCCCTTCTAGGCACCCCCTTTGCCTCTGTTTTTTCCCCCCTTTTCCTTTTAATGGGCTGTGTCTCTTCAGCAGTAGCATGGGAGAGAGCAGACCTCAGGTATCCGGGATTTGAAGGCCATTAACTAAAGCCAAGTGCAAATTCATGGAAAGGAACTTTACATTACGGATACATTCCTGCAAAGGTGGTATTCAGTTGGTTTGGACCAGTTCGCCTGAACCAACAGTGGAAATGGCGGGTGGGCCAGCCCACCAGCCCCAGCTCTATGCTGTCCTATTTAGGCACGTTTTTGAGGCTGGGTGCATGCACAGAAGGCACACATGTGAGCAAAGCACATGCATGGAAGGCCGGGCGCATGTGTGGAAGGGGCACTTGTGCCTGTGAAGCAGGCGCATGTGGAAAGCGTGGAGAACCAGTGGTAACAAAATGTGAAACTCATTGCTGCATACCTGGTTCTGCTCTAGATGAAGAATTGTAATCCAAAGGTTTCTTTTTCTTTGAACATACAGTAAATTACTGGTAGTATATTTTATCCTACATTGTTTTTTTTTAAATCCTTTCTTGGCCCATGAGTGTCTTCCTCAATCTCAGGTCCTCTGCCAGAGCCCTATTGGCGTTTGAGGCTTCTGTGCATATCTTGCACTACACTCTTCTAATTGTTGCTCTGCACAGCTCCGAGGTTGAGAGGGTCCTTGGTGCTCTCTGAGCTTCATTGTTTTCTTTCAGACGTTCCATTACCCAAATTGGGTAATATCATCAGTGCTGAGTGTCTGTGGAGATTCTCAGTCGTCCAGGTCATGGTTGTCCCAAGGGTTCTTTTTCAAAAGGCAACTGGACTTTCTTTGTTTTTCCTTGAAGATGTTTCGCTTTCATCTGAGAATTTTGTTCAGTTCTGACCGAATGGTGGTGAAGGGAAGGAACACACCTATCAACACAAGATTCAGCAGCCCATCTGAATTTGAAAGACAAAGTTCTCTCTTTTGAAGACAGCCACATTCCACACAAGTTCACATTTTGGACAGAAGAGGACTGTTGGTTTAAAAGAGAAGTCAAAAGGGCCATCGATGTTAAATTTGAACAGCCCTCTCTCAACAGAGGGGAAGGGATTCAATGCCACCTATCTCCTCTTTACAACCCAGTCCTTTCAGCAATTCCAAGAAAGTTCCACATCTACTTGCACTATTCAGGTGACCCTGAGGACAAAGATAAACCTCCAAGTGGCCTGAGCGGCTCTCAGAGAGATTGCAAGGAACTCAACTCCTTCCATTCTCCACCATTCAATCAGAACTGAAGAAGCTTCTTGGACAAGAAATGAAATGCCTTCAAGGGAAAACAAAGAAAGTCCAGTTGCCTTTTGAAAAAGAACCTTTGGATCATCGGTGCTAGCCCTTGCACTGATGATGTTACCTAGTTTGGGTAATGAAACGTCTGCAAGAAAACAACCAAGCTCAAAGAGCATCAAGGACTCTTCATTTCAACTTTGAGCTACAGATATTCTCCTTTATTAGCTCTGATGTTGCTCCTGGCATCTGTTCGAGCCATTATTCCAGCTTAGGAGTCACAACCCTGAGTGCTTCTACTAAAGGAAGAAGCGTATATCAGATAC
Organism: Natrix helvetica; assembly: GCF_964273705.1. Lineage (NCBI taxonomy): Eukaryota > Metazoa > Chordata > Lepidosauria > Squamata > Natricidae > Natrix > Natrix helvetica. The sequence goes on along the minus strand of NC_138548.1, from coordinate 210,127,743 downwards.
TGTTAGGATGGTTCTGTCTTTGACCTTTCCACTTGATTCCTACTGCATCCCATAAACACCAAGTCAATGCAGAAACTAGACAACTAGGCAACCTGAGCAAGAAATCCCTTAATGACCCAAGCAAGGAAGGTCAGATGAAAAGTAGTGAACCCATCACCCCAAACTTCTGTGGATGCCCCAAGTCCCGATATACATCTTCATCCAGTAGTGTCGCTACTCCAACGTACAATACAGTTAAAAACTTACAAAGAAGCTTGTATATCTCACGGAGATAGTCTATCTTCCCACTATAATACTTGCAGAAAAGCAAAGACCTAATAGGAGAAAATGAGATCATTGTTTCATTTGATGTCATAGCAGTCTTTCCAGGCAAAGACCCACAACTAACAAAAGAATCCATGCAAGTAAAGTGACCACTCAATCCACTACAACACAACCAACACAAGCTATGAAAAGGATAATACTTCCATACATCAAAAACATCTCAGAAACAACCAACATCACACACTATCATCATAGAACACAAATCAACTATGGCACGTCAGAATATTTTAAGCAAACCAAACAACCCGCTAGCCCAAGAAGATAAAACAGGAGTAGAGAGAGTATAAGGAGTCCAACATTATGTTGGGCAGACAGACAGAAGACTAGCAGGGTGCAGTCATGAACACCAACACCAGCAAGTCAAAAGATACAATGGGAACCTCTTAGTTTTACCACACGTGGACAGAGTCAACCAGCTCTGAATATCCTAGGCCAAGCTAAAAAAACACTAGCAAATTCCTAGAGGTTTGGCACTCTGACAGATCAGCCATCAGTAGACACATAGAGATAAACCACATTTAAACACCAGTCAAAAGTGACAATAAAAAAGCTAATAACGAAACCAAAATACCAGAACACATCCTCTCCAGCAGCCAACATCCAGATAAGTAGGAATTAACATCAGACAAAGCAGAAAACAATACCCTAATCAAGCAAGCAAACAAGTAGGAAAGTATACAGTAATCAAAGAACTACCAAAAGAAACAGAGAAACACACACACACACACACACACACACACACACACACACACACACACCAATACCAATATTTGCAGGGGAAGCTACTGTTTATAAAAAGAGAGCAAACCTTACACTCACTAAGACAGATGATGTTATGTAGTTGGGCAGGAAAGCCAGCTAGGCGAGATTGGGCCAGTCGTTCATCTCTCTCAGAAAAAGAACCCAAAGCAATATATATATATTTAAATCTATGGGAGGGCTTCAGCTTTCCCTTATCTGAACAATTTTTGGATGTATTGACTTCAACTTGTTAAACCCTCCAGCCAGCATCACTGATGCTGACAATTTTGAAAATTGAAGTACATCCATCCAGAGGATGCCTAGATTAGGGTAAACCCTTTTGTTTACTTTCCTGGTTTGTTAGAATGTACAGACCTTTTGATAATTTTCTAAAAGCCCATGGAGACATCCTCAAAATAATTTTATCAATTGCATCCCTCTAGATCAGGGTTGTCAAACTCGCGGCCCGTGGCCCAGATGCGTCACAAGCTGGCCACGCCCATGCCTGGTTTAGCAAAGGGGGTGGGGGAAATCGCAGTATGTCACGTGAAGCCGCTGTGGTGACCCGAGTTTGATACCTCTGCTCTAGACCATCCAATGACATTTATCCCCTTTTGCTTTCTGACGGGGAGAAAAAGAACAGAACAAGTATTTTGAATAAGTAAGCTTTCATTTATTCTGAGTTGCTTTAAATGTATGTGTTCCAGCCTAGTGGGCTGTTGTAGAATTGCAGATTGTGTGAAAATTCCCATGTAGAAATAAATAAACCATTGCTCTGGTTGGAGTTGAAACTACTACTTTTTTCCTTTGCAAAGCTTTCCTTTGCAAAGAATCGGGAAGATGGTCTAAAATCTAGGTTGAGAAGCATGCTTCCTGAACTCCGCAGTGTTTCAAGAACCTGGTAGTCATTATTTTTTATGAGGTTGGATGGACGTATGCACACTTGCTTCTGCTGGGATATTTGCCTTGCGGGAAAATGGGGAAAAAAATCCATATGTATATAATCTCAGGTTCCCCAGAGACCATGCAACTCCTCCTGTCCTTTTCCTCTGAGCAAATATTTTCCAGAACACCCATTTCTTTCCCTCTCTCTCTTTTTAAAATGGATGGGGAGGTGGGTGTGGGAATAGCTCAGTTGCTATTGGAACTCTTAAATTGCTTATCAGTATGTATATATAGTTACTAACCTCCTTCTACCTTTTCTCCTCTTCTTTTCCCCCACCCTTTTCTCATGCCTGTTTCTTCCCTTCCTTTCTCCCTTCCTGCTCATCTCTTAGCCGGTCCCAGCATTGCAGTCCTCTCCGCAGCCAGTTCAGTACTCTCCAAGCTCCTGTCCCCAAGTCCTCCTGCCAGTCTCTCCACCCCAGCAGTACAATATGGTATTAAAAACCCTATATCTTGCTGTCTTTACTCTCTGCGTATATTTCTGCTTTGCTTATCCACATGTGTATTGTACATCCAAACTGATCTTACCAACTGCTTTGGGAATCCTTTTAGAGGAAGTAAAGTTCAGTAGATGGATTTTTCTTGCAACACGTCATTAAACTGTTTGTCAGACTTACTAGGTAGAACAGACCAGGAAATACAACCATTTGAAACCTGCAAATCTGAAAGTATAATGAGCCATGGTGGCGCAATGGTTAGAATGCAGTACTGCAGGCTGCTTCTGCTGCCTGAAATTTGGCAGTTCGAATCTCACCAGGCTCAAGGGTTGACTCAGCCTTCCATTCTTCCGAGGTCGGTAAAATGAGGACTCAGATTGTTGGGGGCAATATGCTGACTCTGTAAAATGCTTAGAAAGGGATGAAAAGCACTGTGAAGTGGTATATAAGTGTTATTGCTATAATCCCCGCTCCCCCTATCTCCTTGAACACATAAGAAACGAGGAAGGGTCTCTCTGAGCCTCTTGCCTGCCCAATTATCTAGCTGCAGGCTGTATTGTCTCTGATTTGATTGTTCCCTTGGCAGCATTATTTGGCTTGTTCTGCCCAGGTCTTTTCCACATATTATCACACTACTGCACACTTTCACCAATATCTCCGGCTTCATTTTAAGACAGGGGTCCCCAACCTCTGGGCCGTGAACCGGGCCGCATAAGTAGCAGGTGAGCGCGCGTGCGTGCAGCTCCATTTGTATGAGCCCTGGGCACTTGCACTCATGCATGTGCCTGCCACTCACATGAAACCCTCCCCTCCCCCTCTTGCCCTGCTGGGCTGCTAAACCAGAAAGGTTGGGGGCCACTGCTTTAAGATCCTTTCAAGGTATAGTAATTGTTTATAATGCAACAGGTACGGGCTTGCTAACATGTTTGCATGAGATCCAAATGTTATCTCCAGAAGGACGTCATTGTTATGGTGACGGTGGTCATTTTAACCGCTGTTCCTTATTGCATTTATTGTGTATCCCATTTTTCCTTTGAAAGCTCAAGGAGCCACAAATGGGATCTCCCCCAGCTTTATCTCCCCAGCAGTAATCTTGAGATGTAGGTTGCAGGGAAAGGAGGATTCACACAGTGAGCTCCACCGTTCATTGAGAACTTGAACGCTGGTAACTTGGTACCAAAGATCTTAACCATTTTCTATACCATGGTATCATAGCTCTGAAAGTAAGGTGTAATTCTCAAACCAGCACGCCCTCTGTGTTTTTCTATATTAATTGAAAAAACCCTAATTATTTGTTTATTTAAATTAGTTATAACTGCCGGACTCTAGGCATTGCTTTCCTTTTGACGAGTGCCTGTAACATCACTGAGGACAGTTGGCCAGAGTCCACTTCTCATCCTTGCCATGTTTTCCATTGCCAAGAATAAGTAATGAGTGAGGCCAGAAAGAAAACCTGTTTAGCTATTTTGGAGTTTTTGCTTGTTTTTCCATCTGGTGAGACAAGCCTTCCTCAGCTCAGTGTTGAATAGCCTCCTCGTCTACTAAAGTGTGTTAGCTTTAACATGGTTTTTATGAGTTAACCTTTGCAGGATTGCCCTGTAAAAAGCTGGAGATGCTTTCCCAAGTCTACCTGCAATAAATACCTTGATTTGTCACCCGGTGTGCATTCAGAAACTGCCCTCAATCCCACCTCTCAGTTGTGTCCCTGTGATGGCATAAGTTCAAAAAGCCTGCTTGCTGAAGAAGAAAAAACAACAACACAAGCTCTTGCAATAAAAGGAATATAGGAAAAAAGCCTGAAAAGAAATGGGGGACTCATTCCAACTGAATCTCTTGCAGTAGGCTCTTTACAGGATGCTGCTCAATTCTGTGTCTGAATTAAATTCCCTTTTAGCAGCTCCTCTTATTATACCCCAAATTCCTTAATGACAGACATGCTAAATGGTGAAGCAATTACATGTATCCAAGGTAGCTGCCTAGTATTTGGAGGGGGCGGGGGAAACCCTGGATATTTCAGACACCAGGTGGCGCTCGTTCCTCTTTCTGATGAGATTTTGCAAAATGGGTGACCTTTGCTTTTTTTTTTTCCTTGCTTTGCTTATTAAATGAGCAGCCGTTTTTCCACATGCTCCATTTCTGAGGCAGATTGTGCACGACAAAAACGTCATACTTCTAAAAGGAGTGATGGCTGGATGATGTTGCTTCACACTACTCTCACCTCCCAAAATAAGCTTTCTTTTTGTTTTCTGATCCATAGCTGATCTGAGGACGTGAGAATTGTAAAGACGATCATTGTTCATCAGTTGAGCAGATTCAAGCATGATAAGAGTCCAAAGCTTATTTATTTATTTATTTATTATTCGTATTTATAGACCGCCCCTTCTCCCGAAAGGGACTCGGGGCGGTGTACAGTCACTAAAATGCGTTATAAAATACATACATAAAACAGTTAAATAATTAAATACGTAGGTGGAGGAGGTTGCAAGACTGTATATAGAATAATAAATATAGTACATTAAAAGCTTATTAAAACCCCAAACCCAATTAAAATGAATAAATCCCCGGGAGGTAAAACTAAGAAAGTGCCAGGCCAGCTGATTGAAATAGGTGAGTCTTTAACTGCATTTCACTTTCCTCTGATTCCCCTGCCCCTCCACCCCAGTTCTCCCAAACACATACTGTGATAATATACTGAATAGAAGTTCAGTAGGAATTCTAGATTAGCAAGCAATTTACAGAGAATCTTGTAAACTGAGAGGGAAACAGGCTGTGATTTGCCACTGGAAATTGGTGGCTCTGCTCTTGCCCACATCAATTTTCGGCAGGAAAAGCAGAAGTGCTCTTGCCAGTAGTAACTCCTCTTGCCTGACTTTGTTTCCCTGATTTGCAGTCACAGAGAACGTTTAAAAAGAATATACTAAGAGGATTGGGCTGTTTCTAAAAACCTGCTCAGGCAGATGATATCTAGATGTCCCAACCTCAGCGTCCATCATCCCCAAGTCAGAGTTGCTAATGATCAGACTGCCTAGAGGAATATGGGACTGCATGTTTAGGAACACTTTACAGGTAGTCCTCAACTTACAGCAGTTCATTTAAGATTACAACGGCACTGGAAAAGTGACTTACAACTGTTTTTCCCACTTATGACCATTGCAGCAGCCCCACCATCATGGGATCAAAATTCGGAAGCTTGGCAACTGACTCGTATTTATGACAGTTGTAGTGTCCTGGAGTCATCACGTTTTGCGAACTTCTGATAGGCAGAGTCAACAGGGAAGCCAAATTCCCATTAACAACCATGTTTTTAACTTAACAACTGCAATGGTTCACTTCATACCAGTGGCAAGAAAGCCGTAAAACGGGGAAAAACTCACTTAACAAATGTTTCGTTTAGCAACATAAATTTTAAGTTCAATTGTCATAAAACTGAGTACTGCCTGTATCAGATAACTTAAACACACAGGCAACATACATGTATTTCAGTACCCTCCATGTACCTCTTAAGTTTATAATGCCCTCTTGAGCCCATCTTGCATAAAGTAATTTGACCTTATTAATATAATCAATGGTGGCAAGAAATGCTACAGCAGCAGCCCCCAATTTTTAGGGTACCAAGGACCTGTTTCCTAACAGACACGCTTTTCCATGGATCGGGAGGAGCCTGGTTTTGAGTACTTCTTGCATCCCGCAGGTGGGGTTTTGCTTGTTTGCTGGGTCTAGTTTCTGGCATGCTGTGGACCAGGTTCCAGTCCATGGACCAAAGGTTGGGGACCCCTGTGCTACAGGTTGCTTGAAAACTTCTATTACTGAAATCCTAGCCTAGCCTAGTGTTGTTGCCCGCCAGCAGCTAGTGGAGCTGGCAGCAGATTCGAACAGTGAGGAGGTTGGGAAGGAACATGGGCCAGTCCTGGAGCCTGGAGAAGGCTCTGATGAGGGCTCTGCGTCAGAGGCAGAGGGGATCCCTCTGACAGTTATCAGCTGCCTATGGACTCAGACATCAGTGAGGCAGATGGACAGCTGGAGCCTATTCCCAGTGTGCGCATGCACAGAGCTGCCTGGAGAAGGGAATAGCTAAGAATCAAGGGCCGACTTGGGAGTAAGGCCACAGGTGGATGATAAATGCCCCCTCCCATAGGGAATAAAAGAGGAGCGAAAAAGGGAGTGGCGTTTGCAGGAGACAATTAGTTTGCTTAATTGGTTCGTGACTTTCAGAGGCTCCTTGCCAAGTTTGAAGATATTGGCCTGGCAGCTCTCCAAGCCAGATAAGGTCTGTGACTGTAAATCCTCCCTTGAAAGACTTTGCTGTATGTGAATGAGCAGAATTCACAGTAAATTAATAAAAGGTTTTTTTTTGGGGGGGGGGTGTCTGGACAAGGAGTCTGCTTCGTGGTTTGGGGAAGCCTAGGTCAGAACACCTATATTTTTTACAGCTTACTAAAACACTATCCTTAACTGACAAAAGCTGTGATGAGCGATAGAAGTCAGTCTTTGTGGTGACAGTCATAGCATAAAGAAAATCGAGGGTTGGAATCTTAGAGACATAAAAGGTAAAGAGCATAAATTAACAAATGAAATTGGGGGTGGGGAAGCATATTGTGGGGGAGAATGTACTAGCTCCAAAGGAAGTACAGGCGCATAGATAAGATATGAATGAAAGGGCTAAAAGACATGTCGGCACATACAAATTAGTGTCATCCAAATTATCCTGAGCGCATATGAAAGTAGAAATTCATGGGTTGATAACTGTGGTTTCTTAGCCTAATGCCTGGGGAAATGCTGCTATTGTTCTTTTATACAAAAGGAAGGGTGGTAAGAGTGAAGACAATAAATACAGAGGCATTAGCTTCTTAAAAGCACCTGAGAAGTTATTTGGTAGAATTTTGTTTAAAATGGAAAGGGAGGGGACACTGAACCAAATTTTGTAACTGTGGTGCTGTTTTTATGCCGGGCAGGGGTCAAGAGACCAGATATTTACTTATCTGTCATTGAGAAATATAAGAATATAGTAAAGCATTTGAGAAAATAAATGGGATATTTAACCAATGCTTCAGTATTAAGTAGACAGTAAGATCCCTTTTGTGTCCCTTTTGTTGTTTAGAGTTTGATAAATGTATAAGGAATGTTTATGGGCATGTTAGAACTGTGCTGGTTGAGGATGTGAATGTATGTGTACATTCACGTACAGATAATTGACACTTGAAACGATTTGCAGCAAATGTTTAATGATACGATATTGTGAGGAATTTAGGGCCAAGCAGTTGTGAACAATGCAAATTACACATGTAAATAGAACACAAAAGCAAATAGGTGAATTCATGTGCCTTGCTAAAAAGCTTACTAAAAATGGAAAAAGTGAGAAATTTTAGGATGAGAAATGCTGGTAGAATGATTTTGGAAATAAGTAAACAGAGGGGAAAAGTGTGATTTGTTCGCATAAGTAGAATCGAAGAGGGGTGAAGGGCAGAATCTATCTATCTATCTATCTATCTATCTATCTATCTATCTATCTATCTATCTATCTATCATCCATCTATCTATCTATCTATCTATCTATCTATCTATCTATCTATCTATCTATCTATCTATCTATCTATCTATCTATCTATCTATCTATCTATATAGCTGTGTGTGTGTGTGTGTATGTTCCAGCATAACTCAGGAACACCTTGAGCAATTTCAACAAACCTTGGTACACAGATGACTTACTATCTGAAAAAAAAAACACTCTGGGGAGGTAAGGCATCCCTAACACCTCTTGGAGTGTGAGTTCTGTTAAGATACAGCCTGTTGTGCCTTAAAATGGCTTCTACTGTACTGCCGTAAAATGGATTCTACTGTACAGTGTAGTGGAGTTGCCATGGTAATGGCTTCACAGTACTCTACAAGGGGGCTCCCTCTGGTAAGGTGGAAAATCCAACATTAGAAACTACATTTGGTCCGTACATTTCCCCCCTATGAATAAATACCGGGCAATGCTGGTTTATCAGTTAGTAAATTATATGACAGAAGAGGAAGGGACTGAGAAGATAGTGAAGTGAAAAAGTCATAATTAGATGGAGAGGATAAAATCCTGAGAAAGAGGGTTTTTTTTTTTACATTTTCTTATTTCATGCCTTTAATTTTTCTGACTTATTATATTATATTCTCTTTCCATTGTAAAGCATTACTTATCGGAAAGAGAATACTGTGATGGACATGTACGTAAACACACAGATGTATGCTGTACCTCTCTTGCGCCTCATAAATCTCTTAATCCCTAACTGAAGACCAAATAACCTATTGCTCTCACAACATTTTAAGCTCATTCCCATCAACGTGGAGAATTTCGAAGGACTGTATGTGTTATGGAGGCCATTAGGTTGTCTTACCCAGCCTGATAAACAACTGTGTTGTGTAAGAGCTGGTGTGATTCCTGCATATATGCCATAGTCTGACGAGGACAAAGTGTTAGCTATATGTATGATGGAAGTTATGACTGGAAGTAGGTTCTTCTATCAAACAAGCATAAAAACTTGAAGGAATCCCTGATGTTCAGTTGTCGGTTCCTCCTGCCTTGTTTCTGTTCCCTTTCCCCACCTTTACTGTTATTTGAAAGTAGGCAATAATTCCTTAAAATGACACACTCTCCTTCTCCAGATCAAGGTCTACTCATTTTGCATGGTTTGCTGTGGTGGCCTACGATCTATAAAAGCCATATTTAAAAATGTGTTACTTTGTGTGTTTTTTTTAAGCAAATGCTTAAAACGCATGGTATAATTTAGGAATGCCCAAGTAGTCATTTAGTCTTCTTTGATCGTTTCTAGGTTGGATTCTTCATTTTCCCAGCGTATTCCCCCAGTCGCAATGCAAATTCCAATATGGCATTTAGACTGTCACTTGGCCAAAATGGAAGTATCATCTCCTCCTTCAGCACTTTGATGGTTTTAATTTAATGGTGTAGAAATGCTTATCTGTACTTCATTATTTTTCATTCTATTTTTTTTTTTAAATTTGTGGAGCTGAACCATAGTTCTTAAGTATGTCTGGTGTAAAGGTTAGTATAGGATTATTGTGTGGGGTGATGAATCAAGGTGTTAAAGTAACACCGTTGGATTTCCTCTTTCCCTTTCTCCACTTTCCACCAACTTGGTGTATGTGATTTTCTCGTTCAGCCTTCAGAAAAAGGGCTCGTATTCCTGCTAACTGGTATGCTTTGCTGGTGCATTGATGCTGTATTCACTGTGCTGGCGGGTGGTGCTGGCACTCTGTGCATGCTATTGGAAACATCCCCAAGGCCAGTTTTTCTACTTAATTTGTTTTCTCTCCTTTGTTTGGCCACAGGCTGATGAACTCAGCAGCCCTTTTGGACAGATCAGCCTCAGCCGCCAAGGATCCACTGAAGCCCCTGATCCATCCTCTGCCATGTTCCAGCAACCAATCATGTCCCAGCATCCTCAGCAGACAGGATTCATCATGGCTTCCCCAGGACAGCCAATCACTGCCTCCAACTACTCTGCCTCAGGGCACACGGCGCCAGCCCAGCAGGTCCTCCAACCCCAGAGCTATATGCAGCCTCCGCAGCAGGTAAATAGCAGCACCGGATATAAGGGTAACACCTCCATCGGACTGTCTTCTGCTATGGTTTTCTTAGGATATAGAACAGAATGGTACAGTCCACTGGTATACATTCCATTATAGCACAGAGGGGCAGTCGTAGCTCCCGTCTATCGGCCTTGAATTAAAAATGGGAGAAACCACTACGTCTTTGGGGGAATCATGTTCAAGGGACAATATGTACTGCAGTTATCTGTATAAAAATAAAAAAGCTATTATACAAAAATACTTAAAATAATGAGAGGGGAATATACGACACTATTTTTTTCCTCTAAGCAAATTGATCCAAGCGAATCGTAAGAGAATTCATGTAACTTCATCACAAGACAGATTAGAACAGTATGGTCTCAATTTGTGATAAACATTGATTGTCGAAAAAAAATTGGAAAGTTTTGAAATGGCATGCATACTAAGCCATCATACTGCTGTTCCCTTTTAGGACAGCAATATTATACAAAGTACAAGAACAGAATAAAAATAAAGTAAGCAGAAGGAATTAAGGGAAGGGGAAGGGAAGGAATCCCATTTAAGGAGTCTTTAAAGGAATTAAGTAAAGGTTCACCTCGCACATGTGTGCTAGTCGTTCCCGACTCTAGGGGGCGGTGCTCATATCCGTTTCAAAGCCGAAGAGCCAGCACTGTCCAAAGACGTCTCCGTGGTCATGTGGCCGGCATGACTAAACACCAAGGGGGCACGGAACGCCGTTACCTTCTCACCAAAGGTGGTTCCTATTTTTCTACTTGCATTTTTACGTGCTTTTGAACTACTAAGTTGACAGAAGCAGGAACAAGAAATAGGAGCTCACTCCGTTATGCAGCGCTAGGGATTCGAACCCGTCGAACTGCCAACCTTTCTGATCGACCAGCTCAGCGACTGAGCCATTGAGCCACTGCGACCCTTCTAAAAAGAATTAAGATGTGTTAAAAAACGAGAAAGAAACAAAATTACATCTATGTTGATGAAAATTCCGTAAGCCATTCACTATATATCTCCATACATTTCTAGACTCATAGACAATATTTCCTCCTTGCCAGAGCTATACATGGCTTTATATGTTATATTTTCTACTTTTTAACCAGTTCCTTTTTGAGGCTTTTATCAACTTCATCCAACTATTCTTTTGTTGGATCTTCTCTTTCTGTCATCAACCCATTAACTCTTACATCTTAGACCTGATTTGTAATTCGACCCTCATTAGTTTTTTCTACATGACTACTCCCATCACCAGTTTTTCATATTGGTTACTAATTGTATTCAGTCCACATTAAAATAATCTATTCATTCTTGACCCCATCTAAATCTTCTTTTACCATACATTTCTCTAGTAATCCATTCTCATTATATGTATCATACCTCTCATTTGCATGCAACAAACTGGTACAAAGACACACTCATACAGAGCTATTTTGACTTGTTTAAAATAAATATTCACTTGTTGCAACAGATCACATGCTACCTACTACCTTTTCTGTCAGCATTTGTGTGTCTGTTATCCATTTTTTCATCTTTAGTAAACATGGTTCTGAAGGACAACATTTCATTTGTTTGCGCTAGGGTTTTTTTTTTTTTTGCTATTAATGTATAACTTGAAATTGTTTGTCCTACTTTCTCTTACAAATTCAGTTCTCTTTGGTCTTTTACCACATGAATTTTAGATCCCTACTTCTCACTGCATCATATTTTATTATTTATTTTATTTATTATTCATATTTATAGACCGCCCCCTCTCCCGAAAGGGACTCTAACCTGCCCACCATTTTTGTTAAGGCTAGACACCTTAAGTCACAAAGCCAGCTGGGTGACCTTGAGTTAGTCACTCTCTCTTGGGCCCTATGAAGGAGGCAAGGACACACAGTTTCCAAAACCCTTGCCTAGAAAACTGGAGTCGCCAGGTGTCAACACTGACTCAAAGGCACAAAAACAAACAAACAAATACATTCTCAGCCAATAGCATGCTTATGTCCTTGATTAGCTAGCCTAAACGTAAGTTTATCATAAGCAATCTTTACTGGAATTTTAGTACAAGCACTCCTTAACCATAGATACATTAAACAATCATTGCATGTCCTTGCTTGGTGATAAACTACTCACTAAGCATTATAAAATCATTGTCTTAATAGGTTATGATCCTAGAAACCCTAGTATTCAAATAGTATGCCACAATACAAATAGCAGAGCTGCTAGAAAAAATAGTTTATAGTGGCAGAGCACTCATGAATGAAAATACCTTCATAACCCTAACCTTCCCAAGAACAAGGATTTATCCTAATACTTTCTTAGCACTTTTTCTAATTAGCTGTAAAAGGTGTCTCATGTGAGTCAGTAGCATATATAATGTCATATATATTCTTTAATTCCTTTCAAATCACATGAGAATCTCAAACTTTTCTTCATTTGAGTTGTTGTTTTTTTCTTCACCTGAAATGTTATCATCAGCATATTTCTTCGGCGCTTAGGTTACTCATTTTGGGAAAGGGGAGGAGGACACTTCAGCAGCAATAACGCCCCAAACTGAGGAGAAAAGCAAAATAGACACTAACAGAGTAACTTATACATAGTACCTGACTTGAGTGGACAATAAATAAAGCAGCAAGGCATTAACTGAACATTTCTCCCCACGTTCATCTGCCATTTCTGGTTAGCCCAGAATTGAAACCCAGAAAAATTATGCATAAGCAAAGACATTTTTGCTATATAGACATCATTCCCCTATTCAGCAATCATGTATGAGCAAATTTGTATTGTATAAACCCATGCTATATAAGAACTGATTGCATTTATTCTTAGGAATACTTTACTTCTATTGCATGCCATTCCTCTCTCATTTAGAACTATCCTGTTCTGGAAACATTCCAGAATTCATACTTATTTACTTTAAATCTTCCTTTATATCAACAAATGTACAAATATTTCTGTGACTTGACAGAGAGCAAATCTCTTTCTTTCTTTCTCTCTTTCTCTCTCTCTCTCTCTCTCTCCCTCCCTCCCTCCCTCCCTCCCTCTCTCTCTCTCCTTCCCTCCGTCCCTCCTCTATCCAAGTAATTCTGCATGTCAAACAGCAATAAAATATAACTAAAGGTTTTCTTGTCAGCCGTGTCTGACCCTGGGTGGAGCTGCTTATCTCTGTTTCTTGGTCAGGGGAGCCAGCCTTGTCTGAAGACATTTCCCATGCTTATATGGCCAGCATGGCTATATGCCAAAAACACACAGAACACTGTTACCTTCGCACTGATGTGGTGTCTATTAATCTACTTGGCATTTGCATGTTTTCGAACTGCTCGGTAGGCAGGAGTTGGGTCTCGAACCCGGGCGGTCAGCATCTTTAAGCATTGAGCCATCACCCCTCCTAAAATATATCTATACATGCCAAATTAAAACTTTAGACTGAGAGTCAGTTTGATCTTGTGCTGGAGACCATGAATTCTAGTCCTGCCTGAGCCTTGAAAGCCAGTTGGGTGACTTTGGGCCAGTCACACTGTCTCAGCCCAACGCACTTCATGGCGGTATTGTTTTGGGGAAAACAACAGGTGGAAGGAGTATTAGGTATTCACCATCTCGAGATGTTTCTAAAAATTGGAAAGACAAACTTTAAATAAATGTTCAGTTCAAAAGAAACTGATTGAGGACCCTAAAAAAAACCACATTGTTAGCTTGTGAAACCACACCAGGACTCCAGCCATAACAACAGGGCTTGGGGGAAGACCCAGGTTTTCACTAGGCCTGTGAAAGACCAACAGGGTTGGGTCGGTCCGTATTTCTAAGGAAACTGTTCTGCAAAAGAGACACCATTACAGAGAAAGCATGTGTTCTGCTGACATAGATTCATTAATGAGACCCAGAGCATAACCACATCCCAGTAGTGAAATCTATTTGTTTTTTTGCCACCGGTTCTGTGGGAGTGGCTTGGTGGGGTGGGGGTTATGTGACTGGGTGGGTATGGCCAACTTTTTTTCACTTTTTAAAACATCCCCCCTCCCCTCCGTTCGGGCGAATAGGCAGGAAAAAAATGCTTTTAAAAACGGGGAAAAAAGCTTCAGACAATCGTGCGGCTCACAGCTGAGCTGCAAGATCCTTGGAAGCTTTTTTTTTTACTACCATTTTGCAGAACGAGGCACAATCGTCCCTACTGGTTCGGCTGAACTGGGCTGAACCTGGAGGATTTCACCCCTGCCACATCCCTCTTCTTGGCTTAAGGTTGCACTGCACTTCCCAACTTTTACTTCCTGTTACCTCTCCTTTCTTTTCAACCAGAGTTCAAGCAATAACTTTCCCCAGCATAATAAAGAAATAATCCCTCCCTTCCGAATTATTACCTTATTGTATATTCTTTCCATTTGTATAAGAGAACAATGACCTTCTTCCAGTCATGAGGAACAGACGCATCCTTCACCTAGTCACATTAGACAAGATGCAGAGCCACTCCATAAGAAAATCACACCCATATTTTAACATTTCCCCAGTTACACTGTCTACCTCCATAGCTTATTATTTTTTGTATCTTTTCCAGTGCCATCTATGTTGATGATTGCAACATACTGTAGATCTTGCAGACACCAGGTGTATTACAGGTGGCGCTTGTCAAGCTTAAATAATTTTTAAAAACTGAAATGAAAGACAGGAAGCATCAAATGTGATTGTAAGAATTCACCAAAATCTTGCAAGATTCTGTGGTCTTGCATAAAGCTGTGAGAGCGCAAGCAAGAATAAACACGATCTGGTCCTATTTTTTTTAATTTTAATATTTTATTGAAAGATAAATACAAAATATACCCGCAGTGCCAATGGCATCATACAATCTTGCAACAGTGGTGCTTAGCATGAAGAACTAGTAATAGTTACATAGTCACTGCAGTAAGATTATTATATACCAAAAAAAGATGGAAATGTTCTGAAATGCCTGCAGGGAGGAATGATTGGTGAAGATGACCTAATTTGCAGAGAGGGCCAAAATGACTTTTTAATCAGAAAAGACAATAAGCACATTTGTCAATGACTGCAAACCCTTTATGGTTGTCGGGTTTTTTTGTTGCTGAAAACCATAAACTTGTAATCTTTGGGGTTAATGCTTTGAAAGCTTAGAGATGAAAAGAAGGGAGCAATCGTGTAATCTTACAGTTTTTACATTAAAAAAAAGTCTCTAATAAAAATTACCTTTAAAAAAACACCTAATAATGAGTGTTTTGAATACAGGTAGGTCTTCAACTTATAACTGAGCCCCTCCCAACAGACCCCCTCCCAAAGCTACTTACGACCTATTCCAAAGTTACGACATTTCTCACACACACACCATCCCCACGCATGCAATCTTCTGACCGCATTTTGGGCACTCAGCACTGACATGCATTTACAGCTGTTTGCAATACCCTGCGATTACATGACTGCAATTTATGATATCTTTTTTTTTTTTTGCTTGAAAACGCATTTTACCTCTGGTTTCTATGAGGGAAAAAAACCCACCCCCATCACAAACTTTGCTTTATGACTGCTAGGTTCACTTTATGGCTGCTGCTGCTGCTGCTGCTGCAGAAAAGGCCATATAGGGGGTCCCGTTATGTAATGACCCACTTTATTTTATTTTTTTGCAAAAAGTTTTTTATTTTTTCCCTTTTGAATTCATTCATAGATATACATTCTGATAATTGCTATTTAACATTTATCTATTCATCATTAATCTCTATACTCATTTTTACACACACACACACACACACACACACACACACACTACAGTTTGGATCACTTTCTTGCCACCCTGTGCCTCCATCTTACTTTGCAACAGCCTTACTCCTTCTATCTTGTCAACCTCCCTTCTCTGCCTTCTTCTTTCCTCTTCTCCTTCCTCCTTTCTTTCCCCCCTCTCTTTCCCCTCTCCTGCTCCCTTCTCCTCTTTCTTACCTCTCTCTCCTACTCTTCATTCCCCACCCTTACTTTCTCTGCTTTACCCTTTCTTCTTTTCCCTCCTCATCCCACTCCTTTGCATTGTTGCCTGAGTCACTTTATGACTGTCATGACTTACAACTGTAATTGCCAGACTCAAATTACGGTTGTGAATTGAGGACTACCTAGTGTATTTGTGGATACATTTTGTTCCTGTCGTTAAGGGTAAGACTGATTTTTCTTTGAGGAGGTTGCAATGAGAGTCTGGCTTTTCCTCACTGAAGCTTGTCTGCTTTCTTTGTTTTTCTGTCCTATCATCTGGACCAACTCTTAGTGATGTACCATCAGTAAATGCAAGGCAGCCACACATACTAATAAAGCTAACAGCGAGGATCTCTTGATGCTAACTACCGTATTTTTCGGACTATAAGATGCATCAAGATTTTGAAGAGGAAAAATTTTTAAAAAACGTTTTTGCACTCTGCAGCCCTCCCAAAAATGGCCTGTTTTTTGCAAAAACGGGCCTGTTTTTTGTCAAAAATAGGGCATGCATAGCATCTAGGAGCTGAAAGA
This sequence comes from Natrix helvetica, assembly GCF_964273705.1. Taxonomy (NCBI): domain Eukaryota; kingdom Metazoa; phylum Chordata; class Lepidosauria; order Squamata; family Natricidae; genus Natrix; species Natrix helvetica. Next base: position 210,111,256 of record NC_138548.1, on the reverse strand, counting down.
TCATATACACTGAAGACGGCATTTAATTCCGTTGTACCATATGCAATGACAATAAACTAAACTAAACTAAACTAAACCTAATTGCAACGAGAGCAGAAGCCCCTGCCTTTGACTCACTGGGAACTTAGCCCTGCTCTCTTCTCTGCCTCTTGCCCTTTGTTTTTGTTCTCTGACAACATCCTTTATCCTTCTGACAGATTCAGGTTTCTTACTACCCTTCTGGGCAATATCCAAACTCCAGCCAGCAGTACCGGCCTCTCTCGCACCCGGTGGCTTACAGCCCCCAGCGCAGCCAACAGCTGCCTCAACAGTCCCAACAACCTGGTAAGTTTCCAGATTAGCAGCATTCAGGCGGGAGAAGTTGGAGTAGTGGGGGGTGAGGTGGCAGCCGATCCTTGTTCAGGGAGAGCTAAGCCACTTTGCCCTTTCTTGGAACCCGAAGCGAGTCATCCTATTTATAGGGTTTGAAACCTAGATGCATTGAAGATCTTTGTGAGGGCAAATTTACCTCAGCCTTAACTCTTGCCTTCTGTGGATTCTCCATGCATTTGAAAATCCGAGCCTGAAGGGCTGTGTTCATGGAAAACCAGTATTTTGGAGAGACTCGTCAACTAGAATTGACGAAGTAGGAAACGGGTTTTAAAAGCTGTAATGGAAAGGTGCAGCAGAACTTCGAATGTGTTGCTGCAAAGAAGGTACAGATATAATGTCTTCAATAGGATGAAGCTAGCAAAACATGATACACATTGGGATAGAAAAGAGACTAGCAATAGCGGCAAATATCTGTAGCTCAGGTGCAGGATGAGGGTGAAAGTTTGTTCTCCCAGCTTGGTTTCTGAACATTTCGCTACCAGGCTAGGTAACAGTCTTCAGCGGCGTTTAGGCAGGGGTGGGATTGCAAAATGTTAGCAACTGGTTTTATGCCTGGTTGCTGGGTGGGCATGGGGGACGTGGCCTACTTGGCCTCCTGCACCATGGTGTGTGTGGGGGAGCGTTTTTACCCTCCCCAGGCTCTGGAGACTTTCATCAAGCCTCCGGGAAGGCAAAATCGACCTCCCCAGGGCTCCGGAGGCAAGAAACAGGCCTGTTTTCAGACTTCTGGTACTTTCAGACTTCCTTTTCAGACTTCCGGTACTTCCCCAGGCTCCGGAGGCTTTCTCCAAGCCTCCAGGAGGGTGAAAATGGCCTCCTCCAGGCTCCGAAGGCTCCCAATTTCTGGGAGGCCCGTTTTTCCCCCTCCCAGAGCCTCCACGCAGGCCCTGCACTTACCTGGCATGATGAACAGGCCGCATGGAGACTCCTGGGAAGGGTGGGGTGAAGTGGGTGGGCAGGGCCAGCCAGTCCTTGCAAGTACCGGTTTGGCGAACTGGATGTAAAATTAACATCTGGTTTACCCGAACCGGTGCGAATCTGATGAATCCCACCCCTGAATTTAGGGGCTTCAGGTTTATAAAGGCTTCAGGTGTGGATGTGTGAAGTTGTGGGGGTGAGTGTATTGTGATGAGTCAGCTGTGAGTCATCAGTGAGTCTTGCGATGGGTCTTATGGTAAGGATAAGGAAAAGAGATTAGTTTAAGTTTCCGTAATATATGCATAAAACGGCAGCTACATCTTGAGCAAGTCTTCTGCAAGAAGCAGGCAACATTTGAGCGGTTAGAGCAGTGGTTCTCAACCTTCCCAATGCCGCGACCCTTTAATAAAGTTCCTCTTGTTGTGGTGACCCCCAACCATAGAGGAGTGGTGTCTCGGTTCCTAAGACCATCGAAAATATGTGTTTTCTGATGGTCTTAGGCGACCCCTGTGAAAGGGTCGTTCGACCCCCAAAGGGGTCCCTACCCACAGGTTGAGAACCACTGGGTTAGAGGCTACTGTCCGCTATTTAATTTTGCAAAGGATATTGTAATCCATAGAAAAATGGTGATGCCAGCAGAATGGAGTCAGGCTTTTTGAGGGGCGGGGATGAGCTAAGTACAGGTGGTCCTTGACTTACAATAGTTCATTTAGCAACCCTTCAAAGTTACAATGGCACTGAAAGACATGACTTGCCACTGCTTTTCAAAGTTAGGACTTTTTCAGCCTCCCCATGGCCACGTGATCAAAATTCAGACTCTGGGCAACCGACTCATATTTATGATGGTTGAAGTGTCCCGGAGTCATGTGAATCCTCCTTTGCGACCTTCTGACAAGCAAAGTCAAAGGGAAAACCCGATTCAGTTAACAGCTGTGTTACTAATTTAACAACTGCGGTGATTCACTTAACAGTGGCAAGAAAAGTCATAAAATGGGGCAAAATCCACTTAACAAAAATCTCACGTAACAACATAAATGTTGCGCTCAATTGTGGTCGTAAGTCGAGGACTACCTGTTGCAATGAGAAGGATGGGTTGTAAAAAAACGCTATGAAAAATTTAGTTTGCTGCTGTATTTTAGCAATAGGATCACAAAACATGAGGGATATGGTGAGGGGGGCACATATGAGCTGCATGTTGTCTATCCCTTAGTAAAAACTTAACTCATGTTTTTTTTTTTTTTAATCTTATGCCAAGGGAATCGTAAGAGAATTCATGTAACTTCATCACAAGACAGATTAGAATAGTATGGCCTCAATTCGTGATAAACATTGATTGTCGGGAAAAAAATGGAAAAGTTTTGAAACGGCCTGCATTACTAAGCCATCGTACTGCTGTTCCCTTTTAGGATAGCAGTATTATGCAAAGTACAAGAACAGAGTAAAAATAGTAAGAAGGAATGAAGGGGAGGGGAGGGAAAGGAAGAGAGCTGAAAGGGTAAGGGAAGGAATCCCTTTTAAGGAGTCTTAAAAGGAATTAAGACGTGTTAAAAAACGAGAAAGAAACACAATTTTATCTTTGTCGGTGAAAATTCCATAAGCCATTCACTGTATGTCTCCGTACATTTTTAGATTCGTAGACCATATTTGCTCCTTGACAGAGCTATGTATGGCTTTATATGTTATATTTTCTACTTTTTGAGGATCACAAAACATGAGGGATATGGGGGGGGGGGGGGACATATGAGCTGCAGGTTGCCTATCCCTTAGTAAGAACTTAATCCATGCGTCTTTTTTTAAAATCTTATGCCAGCAGTAGAAGGATGTGGAGAAATGGTAGAATGTCATGACCTCATGCAATGCAAAGGTTTTTTCCCCCCTAGAGAAGAGGGGAGCCAAGTGTCAATATCTGAGACAGCACGCCGTTCAAAGTGGCCACAATGTGCTGTTTTGGAGTTGCCACACACCCGTAGGGGGAGGGGGATGCATGGGGCCACAGATGGCTTTCAGGTTTTGGGACTCAGCTGCTTTTATCAATGCCTGCTTGACATTCCCCCAAACTCTCCTCAGGTTATCCATCCACTCCATCAGGCTGCCTAGTGAGGGTACCTCCCAGTAATGCTGGTTAGAAACCCTTTTACTCTTGTTCACCACATGCCAAGTTGAGACTCCAGTAAAGAGACCGGTTCTACTCACCGTGTGGCCTCTTGTTTTGCTGGCTTGGTTTGGAACCGTGACACCAAGTCCACAACAAGTTGCAATGTTAGCAGCTGTTGCATTCAGCCAAAGTGCAGTTTGACTCTCATATTAGCTGAGCTTCTTTGGATTCCCACCTGCTTAAATTCCTAAACATTTATCAGTTCCAAAAATCATGCTACAATAGTGCAATTCCCTGGTCAGAGAATGGGCCACAGCATCCACCCATAAGTCAATTTTCCTACGTATTCTAAAGAAGGGTGCTGAAGAAGAAGAAAATGATTAAGATATACCTTGCCCTAGAGGTGGCTAAGGCAGATAGAATTATGCTCAGAATAGCTCTCCTTCCATATTGGGGGGCGGGGGAATCTTCAAGAGGAAACTCCCAAGGGTTCCCTCATCCCATCTGAAAGGATTAAATGTGCTCCATAGCCATTGAATGCCGAGTGGCTGACTGGCTGGCTTGAACACAGAAGGGAGGTCTCCCACCTCTGGCTCCCAGCTGTGGTGTCATAATCTCCCCTCTCTTATTACACTGCAGGGTTACAGCCAATCCTGTCCAATCAGCAGCAGACATACCAAGGCATGATGGGAGTGCAGCAACCCCAGGGCCAGAGTCTCCTCAGCAACCAGCGCAGCGGCATGGGTAGCCAGATGCAAAGCATGATGGGAGTGCAGCAGCCCCAAAACCAGAGCCTCCTGAACAGCCAACGAGGAAACCTGGGCAGTCAGATGCAAGGCCTGATGGTCCAGTACACTCCATTGCCTTCGTATCAAGTAAGTGGTGCCAAAGACGGCAAGTGGGAAAGGGAAGGAAAGGAAATGGGAGGAAGGGAAAGGACGAAAAGGGGGGGGGGGGAGGCAAAGGAAGAAAAGGGGGGGGAGGGAAAAGAAGAAAAGGGGAGGGGAGGGGAGTCACAGTTCTGGTGTTACAGCACTACATGGCTTGGAAACCAGTTGGTGTCACTTTTTTCAGGAATCCAAAACGTAACCAAACTGTTCAGGTTTATTATTTCATGCAAAATTCACAATGCAGGTAATCCTCAATTTATGGCCATAGTTAAGCCTATAATTTCATGACAGTTGTAAAACGGATTACCATGTGACCACTTCCAATTTAATGACCTCTTTTTGTGGCAGCCTTTAAGCAAACACCACGGTCGTTAAACAAACTCCATGTTCTCCGCGGGGTGATTTTTGCTGGAAACCAGAAGCAAGCTCTGGTTTCTGGCGAAAAGGTTGTAAGTTGAAGTCACATGACTGCAGGGTGCTGCAAATGGTCATTAACAAGGGCCAGTTGCTGAGTGCCCAAAATTTGGTCATGTGACCCCCCCTCGGAAAAGGGGGGGGCGCAGGGAGACATTAGATCCAATCCAGCTTGTAAGTCCCTTTTGGGGGATCCATTGTAACTTCAAATGATTGCTAAGCAACCAGTCATAAGTTGAGGACTACCTGTATAAACAATTACACTGAAAAGTAGGAGCTAGGGAGTGGGAAAGAAAAGTTCAGACCTGGAAAAGTAAAACAAAGCAAAAAAACATTGCTGCCAGCAAATGTAAATAAGAGACAATGTTATACTGAGACTACATCAGTGGCTAAATCCATATTTTCACTTGGATGGCAGTGAGCAACAAAGTCTGCTGTTTTCCCCACAACTTTTTTTTTTCCTTCTGGAAGCCAACTTCTAGAAGCTTTTTTTCCAGTCAGTGGATGATAACTGTGTGCTAGGTATTGTATAACTCAAAAAACCTAAACCACCTTTGTTGCATAGTCTACAAAATGTATAATCAGAGATATGTATTCTGTGCAAGAGCTTCTGCTTCCCAGCCTCCAGCTACGTAAAAAGTATATACACAATTTGCAAACTATTCAGCATTTTTTTTTAAATGGGCTGCTGTTTGTCTATCTGTAAAACCAATTTTGCATTGGTCAGAAATATTCACATGAACTACAGTCAAGGGCAACAGTGCATGACAAAAACCAAGCGCTCGGTTTTAATGTATAACTCTCCAAACCTGAGTTTGGCAACTTAGAACCCCCTGTTACCCAACATAATTTTTTTTCACCTGGATCTTTTCACCTGCTCACTGCCATTTCTATAGTGGATGAGTCCGGAGAAGTACAGTAGCTCTTGGAGTACAATTGCATTTTTAATGCGGCAAATAAAGCGTTGGTAGGCTGAGGTTTTCATAAATTGGAGTTTGTTCCTGGATGTGGATAAGACCTGAAAAATAAGAGCACACAAGACCCTGAAAAGGAGAAGGTGGAAGAATGAGATGGCAGATGAGTTGGGAGGAAAGAGGGAGTGTCATATTGAGTATAGTGTGCTTTGGCCACTGTGATATAAAGTCTATTTAAAAAATAATAATAATAATTCCTGTTGAATCACAAATCTTTCCAGAGCTGTAGAGGCCGAAAGAGAAAACTGTAGATGTTACATAGAATCTGATATTGGAGGAGGAATCACAGAGGGACCTTGGAGGTCTTCTAACCCAACCAGAGGAATCTGATGTTTTTCTCTTTCTCAATCTATACTTAGATCTACTTTTAAGGCTTTTTGTCATTTCCTCCAGAATTGTGTTTTCTCTCCTTCCTTCAGGATCCAATCTGGGTCGGCCACCAGAACCAGAGGTTTTCTCTTCCGAGCTTTTGGACTTGTGCTGGAGCCCATTTTCTGAAGAACAGGATGGGATCTGAAGATGGGCTCCAGCACAAGTCTGAAAACTCAGAAGATAAAACCTCTGGTCCCAGTGATCAACGCAGATTGGGTCCTGCGACATTATCCTGGGATATGAATATTCGCCTTCATTCATGCCTTTCTGTCTTTTAATATCCAAAGCAGGTTCCAGTGGCCAATGACTCTCAAGGCGTAGTCCAACAACCCTTTCAGCAGCCCGTGTTGGTACCAGCAAACCAGTCTGTGCAAGGAGGGCTCCAGGCTGGAGGGATGCCAGTCTATTACAGTGTTATCCCCACAGCCCAGCAGAATGGCACCAGGTATGAGCAGGAGCCAAAACTCTATTTAACCTTCCTGCTTTGGAAAAGATCATTATTTTCTTCTAAGAATTCCCTTGATATATCAGCCAGGATTGCAGAGAGATAGAAACTCTGCATCAAAAGCACTCGGAACAGTGATGGACTGTTGTCTTTTGGTGCATATTAGATTAATGGAAGGGCTGCATTTTTATGCTATGCGAATTACTTTGAAAGTTTTATTACCAGAATTCAGGTTCATGACTTAAAAAAAAAAAGGAATTGATTGATCGATTTAGTTACCAGATTTATAGACTGTCTTTATTTTGTGCAACTCGGGGTGGCTTACATAACAATCCAACCTTCCACTTCCCTCATAATAATAAACTTGTGAAATGATTTGGGATGAGAGAGAGAGTGGCTAGGCCACCTCCATGCTTTAGGAAGGATTTGAACTCACAGTCTCCCAGATTCCAGCCCAGCAAAAGGGGGAGAAGGGGAGAGGAAGGAGGGGGAGACCGAAAGAGATAAGCAGAAAGAGAAAAATCTTCAAAAATTACAGAACAGTTACAAGGCCAGAATAAATGTGTTTGGCATATATTAAAAGTTTTTGTATGTTATACTTCTTTTTAAAAAAGAAATTTCCAAAGTAATGTACTGTATACAGTTTAACCCAATGATGAATTGTAACCAAAATGCCATCCAAAAAGAGGCCAGGAGAGAATTATTCACAGTTCTCACAAATCTATCAAGCTTGGAAGCTTCTGTGAGGCAATATTATTTATTTTGGCATATTCACCATATTTATAGACAAATTTTCATTTCTGCAAATTCTAGTTTCTAAGCATTAAAGATTACCATTTTCTCTCTTGGCTCCTCTGAGTACAGAGCAAAAAAACATCCTACTCCAGCCCTCCTTGATTTCTTTAGAAGCATCCATGATCTTAAAATGTTGGTAGTATTTGTGTCCTGAAAATGCACAAGCTTCTCAAAATTGGTAAATCCTAAAAAAGATTTACCTGGTCGAATCATCTGAAGATGAGATTTTATCCTCAGCCTTTGATCTCAGCAGATTCATTGGCTACCTCTTTTCACTTGGCTAAGTCTGATGTAACTAATTTCTTTTTATACTGCTAGACCTCTCTGGCATAAGCCCAACAGTAGTAACCAGAGAACGAGGAAATACTCTGTGTATGCCGTTCCTATTCACTGAAGCACTGAATAAGCATCCCCTTAATTGAAATCACCCAAATAGCATTAGACTGGTGAAAATTACTGAGCAAAAATAGGCCTTAGGAATGACCCTCTATCAGTATAAATACAGTTTTATCTCCATCATGATGACAACCTGCTTCAATTGATGTGCTTTTCTTTTTCTTTTTCTAGCCCTTCTGTTGGCTTCTTGCAGCCTCCAGGTACAGAGCAGTACCAGATGCCCCAGTCCCCTTCTCCTTGCAGCCCACCCCAGATGCAGCAACAGTATTCAGGTAAGGCTGGGCACTTTACCAATAGAAACAGCAAACCTGGGAGACCGTGATTGATCTGCATATAGTACACCTGCCTCCTCTAAAAACCTATTGGAGCTAGGTTGATAGGAGTCACCTGTGGCCCAACAATGGAGGAGCTACCTTGATCTTGCTGGGCAAAGAATTCCAAAGTCTGGAAACAGAGGCAAAGGAGGCCTTCTCTTGCATTGGCCTCAAATGAGATGGAAATTAATGTGTTCTACAGATCTTAAAGGCTTTCACAACAGCTTTATCCAAAATTATGAAGTCATATTAAGCGCTAAATAACGTTCCATATTAAGTTTCTGAACCCTTTTGAAAAAATATATCTGGTACGTTACCAGTTAGGAAGTAAGTGGAAATTATATGCTTATTGCTTATTATATATATATAAGCAACTAGGGACCCAGATTCTTTAGTCTGTAAACTGCTTAGGACTGTAAAGCACTGTGAAGTGGTTTATAAATCTAATTGCTAATTGCTATTAGCTGTGAAACATAACCCTGGAAATCACTGTAATTTGTCTGTCCGGTGACTAATTCCTGGAGAAGACCCAAGAGTGTAACTATCCCATGCAGGTGCAATTCCTTATTCAGTACATTATTATCCAGTAACATCGTATATGTGCTTCCCTTAGAGTGTTTTGGAAGCTTGGGGTCAGCCCAGTACTGTATATGCAAACTGGAGAAACATCATCGTTGTCATTGCCCAATTATTCCTGTTTATGTTTTTTTGCCCATCAATATTTTTTTCCTGCATAACCCTACCCCCTTTGGGTTTAGGCTGCTTTGGACTGCCAAGAATTTGCAAATGTAGACCACATGTACAATACCATCTCCTAAAGATGCTCCAAAGCCTGTTCCTCAATTCTGTCCCATAATTTTCTGGAATGACTTGTAGGAAGCCATATTGTGCTTGACGAGATTTTGAATCTAGTAATCTAGATGCTCAGTTTGGTGGATGCTCCCTTGGAGTCAAACATAATTTTATTAAAATGTCTTGAAGTATAGCTAGGATCAGAAAGCTGTTTAACACCGATTTGGCTTTATGTGAAGGAACGCCAGATACGCTTTCAAACAAGTTTCTGGACTCCCTAATATTTTGTTTATTTCCATGGAGCCCAACTCCAAGCCAAGTCTGAACTGCTCACAATTATAAAGAAACAAGATAAAAAGGGTAAATGAAAATACAGTGAAGGAAATAAAGAAGATGGAACTTCCAGACAACCAACACCAAAACATATGCAAATTATGTAAAACACATCTAACAAGGGGCTCATTCCAGTCTACTGAACACCATCAGGGAAGCAGCCACACAAATTTCTAGGGGAATCTCATTCCAGGAGGCAGTCACCCCCACAGAGAAGGCATGCTTCCTGGACACTGAAACTATTTAATTGAGGGGATCCACCCAGTATATGCCCATTCTGTTGGCTCGTACTGGCCAGGGAGAAATTATGGTAAAAAGGCACTCCCTCTGGTTGGTCCAAAAACCCCTGAGGATGGAAGGAAAATTAATTCCTTGTCCCAGAGGTCTCTACTGAATAGACTCACCTTATGTTCCAATATCTCAGGGATTGCCACAAAGAAGAGGGAATCAAGCTAATTCTGCAAGGCACCTGAGGGTAGAACAAGAAGCAATGGGTGGAAACTAATCAAGGAGAGAAGCAACTTAGAACTGAGGAGAAATTTCCTGACAGTTAGAACAATTAATCAGGGGAACAGCTTGCCTCCAGAAGTTGTGAATGCCCCAACACTGGAAGTCTTTAAGAAGATGTTGGATAACCATCTGTCTGAAACGGTATAGGGTTTCCTGCCTAGGCAGGGGGTTGGACTAGAAGACCTCCAAGGTCCCTTCCAACTCTACTATTGTATTATTATGTATTATTTTCTGTGTAGTGGCTGATGCCATCCTGGGTGTCAGAGAGGGCATCACAATGGACCCCTATTAATTGTGCCCTTTGTGGGTCTTTTTTAGAAGATCTTCTCGGTCATGGACCTCTGCCAAACCTAATGAATAAGGTCAATTGTAATGATAGGTTTTCAATAATGAATCAAGAGTAAAATCTAGTTTTTGGCAGCAAGCAGAAACGGCATCTCGGAACCATTTCCAGGGTTGTAAATTATATAAGTGTAGCATTTTGTTCTTTTGAACTTTCTTGTGTTTGACAGCAGAGGAAGATTTTAAACGAGCAATCGTTTTTCTCACTGTGACATTGAAGTGGGCGGGTCTGAGACGATCATCGCTGCCAATTCTGTGGAGCAGCAGTAATTTCTCTGCTGAATGGGGCCCATCTGGTTTTATCCTGCAGCTTTTCCCCAGCTGTTTTCCTCTCGGCCTCGTTCGTGTGTGTGTGTGTGTGTGTGTGTGTGTGTGTGATGGTTCAAAGTTACTGCAGTGAAGTGAAGAGGTTTCTGGGTCAAGTGCGGTTTCCCCATTTCCCAGGCAAACAGAGTGAGCATCTTCACACTGTTGACTAGGAGCCAGTTTCACAACCCCAAAGCTCCAGACCCACCATACTGCCAGTCTGAATGTTACATTCCATCCTTCCATCCCTTCAAGGAGAAAGTCAGTAAGACAATCAATTTCAAAAGCTTATACCGCAAAGCCTACCAAAGGAGAACTGCCTGTGAAAGCCGAGTTGTTCTCCCCCCTGTCTGCCTTTTCTTGTATACGAGAATCGGCCTTGAAAGTTATGCAATTTCAGATCCTTTACCCTGTCTGTACCTGTGCATGGATATGTTCACCCTGTTTCAAGTTAAGGGATCTGGAAAAAGAAGCTGAAGTTTGAACCTTGGGGGAGGTAAAGTTGCTACCCTGTCATCCATCTCAGGCAATTATTATTTTTAAGTGAGTTAGTTTAATGTTCTTAGAATTCTTCTGGCCCTGGGAAGCAGCTTCATTGAGCCAGGACTGCAGAGAGACAGAAATAATTCAAAGTATCAAAAGTACCTGGAACAGTGATGGCGAGACTTTTGGGCTCAGAATATCAAAAATTCAGAAACCGCCTAACTTGATTCTATTGGCATGTCCAAAAAAAAAAAAAAAAAAACCCAACCCTCCAAACAAACAAGAAACATGAATGTTTTAAACATTCATTTATTTTTCAAAAAAATGCAGTCCAATCGTGTGTGATCCCCAGGATTTACTGCTTACCTTCAGGTGGTGGTTCTTTGTTTTCAAATGCTCTTCTGCAGCCTTGGAAAACTGTCCTCGGGCCAACAAAAACATGGTCTTTTGGGACAACTTCTGACAGGGTCCAGAGGCCACACAGAAGCCTATATAGTGTCTGTGGAGATTCTGAGTCATCCAGGTCATAGTTGTCTCAAAGGTTCTTTATTCAAAAGGCAACGGGACTGTTTTTTTTTTCCCTTGAGGAAGAAAAAGACAACTTGGATGAGAAGCAAAACATCATCATCTTCTTCCTCAAGGTGAAAATTGTCCAGCTGCCTTTGAAGGGGGGGAAAAAGCACCTTTGAGACAAAAGTCTGCCCCATTCTCACACGGCCTCTGCAGTCTCCAAAAATCGCCTCAAAAGCACCCCACATTCTCACACATTTTTCAGAGCCTCCTGAAGCTAAGCTTGAATATAGGCCTCTCACACAAGAATATAGAATAGAATATTTATTTCTAAGCCTCACCCTCTCCCGAAGGACTCGGGGCGGCGTACAATAAAACAAATAAAATACAAAGTACACTACAAATCTGGACAGGACATACATATAACAAGGACGTATATAAGACGTATACAAGGAGGAGGTAGGCTGATAGCTAAAAAACAATTAAAAAGTCACAATATTTAAAAATCCCAATAAATAAATTCAATTGAATTACACTAATAAAAACCCGTCAGGAGCGATATAGTTAGATCATGGTTGAGCCAGGCCAGCTACTTGGAATAGGTGGGTCTTGAGCTTAACTCGGAAGGAACGGAGGTCAGACGTAGTCCTAATATCCGGAGGGAGGTCATTCCACAGGGCTGGGCCCGCCACAGAGAAGGCTCTACTCCTAGGTGCCGCCCCTCGACACTGTCTGGTGGACGGCACCTGGAGGAGTCCCTCTCTGTGCGAGCGAATTGGTCGCAGGGATGTATGGGAAAGAATACGATCCCGCAAGTAACTAGGTCCTGAGCCATGGAGCGCTTTAAAGATAGTTATCAAAACCTTGAAACGCACCCGATAGACCACAGGAAGCCAGTGCAGCTCACGCAGGAAAGGTGTCACATGGGAGTACCTAGTACTCCCCATAATTACCCGCGTGGCTGCGTTCTGGACCAGCTGTAGCCTCCGGGTGCATTTCAAGGGGAGCCCCATGTAGAGAGCGTTACAGTAGTCCAGGCGGGACGTCACCAGGGCGTGAGTGACTGTGCGTAGGGCCTTCCGGTCCAGTAGGGGGCGCAATTGGCGCACCAGGCGAACCTGGTGGAACGCCCCCCTTGCCACGGCTGTCACATGGTCATCCATGGACAGCCGGGCATCCAGGAGGACGCCCAAATTGCGCGCCCGCTCCACGGGAGCAAGTTGAATGCCCCCGATGGCCAAGGATGGAATTAATTGGCTGAACCGGGGAGCCGGTACCCACAGCCACTCCGTCTTGGAGGGGTTGAGTTTGAGTCGGTTGTCATCCATCCAGACCCGTACGGCCTCCACACACCGGGACATCACTTTGACGGCCACGTTGGGGTGGTTCGGGGTGGAAATGTACAGCTGAGTATCATCAGCGTACAGATGATATCCCACCCCAAAACCATGGATGATCAAGTTCTGGAGGCCATGTGAGAGTACACCCCATTCTGGCATGGCCCCCACAGCCTCCCAAAATTGCACAAGAACAGGTCATACTTTCGAGAATACTTATTGAGTGTCGGGTGAATGCTGACATGCCACTCAAATGTCATGGCGAGTCTTTTAACAAGCATGTCACAGGCTTGTCATCACTGATCTGGAAACTTTGCTATATCCAGTGCTGAGTTCCTGTCTCTCTTCCTCTTTTCTCATATTTGAAATAAGTGTTGATTAATGTGGTATTATATGGCTACTGCTGCCCATGATAACTCTAGAGTCAAAGCAGGCGTAGCTCATTTCTTCCCGAGTAGACCGTATTCCTAAGACTGGAAGCATTTTAGGGAAGCAAACACACATGAGTTTTTGTCTTCACACTTACCATACGCCAGGGGTCGTCAACCTTAAACACTCAAAGAGCCACAAAGGTCCTAACTGAAAGCCCCCCCATTCAATTCTGGAGCCGACTGGAAGTCCGGTTCCCCCACCACAGAGTCTCCTCCTAGGGCAGCATCCTTTTTCCTCTACCTGTGCTAACCGAAAGCCCTATCAATTGTGGAGCTGACAGGAAAACCCAGCCCTTGCCATAGTCTCTCCTCCTAGCATGCCGTCCTTCCCCCTCCCAACCAGAAGCTACTCTCAAAATGGTGGCGCCAATCGGCGACAGGGAGCCACAGCAGAGGGATGAAAGAGCCACATGCGGCTCCAGAGCTGCAGGTTGCCGACCCCTCTCATAGGCAAACTGAAATCAAAGACTGGCATCCAAAGGGAAAAATTTATCTATTCTCTTCACAGCCGTTGGTTTTTGACTAAGAGCCATGTGCTTCCTAGCCTGTCCAATCTTACCTGTGTACCGTTCCCAGCATAGCACCCTTCAGATATTTTACAGCTCTTCCAGCTTAATTAGCATTCTGGAAGTTGAATCATGGCAGCTGGACTTCTTTTCTTTTTCAGTTTGAAATATTTCTTTATCAGCCTATTCAGATTAGGTGAGAAATGAAACCATCCTGGAGGACCAACTTGCTCAGACTGCAATGCAACATTTCAGACAAAAAAAAAGAAAAGAAATCTGGTTGCCGTGATTCAAACTTCCAGACAACTCTACTGGTTGATTGAGAATCTTCATTGATGTTTTAACTACCTGTGCTGCCTTGCTGTGGACCAGAAATGGTGTTGTGGAGCAGCTGCCAGTTGGGATAAAGTCCAATGCTTCCTGGTTGCTGGCCTAGGATCAGCTGGGTCCCTAGACCTCCTTGGAGGTAGTTTGGATGTTTTCTGATGTGGTTGCAGGCTGAGATTTGGGGTACAAATGCCCTGGTGGTCCTCTCCAATGGGGATGGGGAGAGTGCCATCCTGCTGCTTTTGCTTTTGGCCAATCACAGATTTGGGAAAACCCCTCATTCTGTTGAGGTTGATGTTCCTTGAAAATATCTGCATCCCTTTTTTTATATGGATAAGAAGGTTTGGAGAGGAGACCTCCAAAGGTTCAGAAGTTGCCTTCAGAAGTTGTGGGTGCTTCATCACTGGGGTTTTTAAAGAAGAGACTGGACAGTCACCTATCTGAAATGGTGTAGGGTCTCCTGCGTGAGCGGGGGGCTGGACTAAAAGACCTCAAAGGTCCCTTCCAGCTCTATTCTGATTGATTGGATTGATAGTATTGTTTTTGAAAATGCTGGCAGTTGCAGTCACAGCGTGTACCAGAGGGGGGCACAACAGGTTAAGGAAGATTGGTCTGCTACGGCAGTTGACCAGTCTGGTTTATTGCTCATTGTTCTAATTGAAATGCTTTTCTAAAAGGTTTAATGTACATTCATTCATTTAATGTACTTAATAGTACACTATGCCTCACACCTTTTAGAACGTTGCTTTTTTCCCCCTCATGCTTTCAACATTTATTTAATCAGATTTCTGAGAATAAATAATTTATTTCAAATAATTTATTTTATTGCTAATGTAGTTCGACCATGTAAATTCATAAGCTGATGAAATGCTAGCATAGGTGGTCTCTGAGTTAAGCCAATTTACATGTGTTTAAACTGCATCAAGGAACATAAAACACGACTCACCATTTTAGCCCTTGCAGAAAAAGCGGGACATCCTTTGCATACATGGAGGAAGCTACCTGTCATTTTGTGCATATGCAAATATGGCAGGCAAACTCTGGGAAAATGGACTTTCTCAAGCGGTCCAGGAAGGAAATGGTGCCATAAGTCAGGAATTGCCTCTGTTAAAAATCGATTCCCATGACGTTTCTCTTGTGACCACATCATCTCCAAGGAGAGAAGAGGCTGGAAAAGAGACCAAGAAGGTTGATGGCTTGACACGATGTCCAGAATACTCTGATCGTTTCCCCCCTTTCTCCTCTTAGGGGTGTCTCCGGCAGGGCCTGGCGTTGTGGTCATGCAGCTCAATGTGCCCAATGGCCCCCAGCCTCCTCAGAATTCATCCATGGTGCAGTGGAACCACTGCAAGTACTACAGTTTAGACCAGCGAAGTCAGAAGCCTGGTGACATCTATAACCCAGACACCAGCGCTCAGGTAAGGCGAAGGGGAAGGGGGCCTGGTGGAACAGGGAGAAAAGATTCAGTTGTCAGTAGTTTTGCTAATTGCCAGCCTGTACGACTAACCTTTTGACTCCCCCCCCTCTGTTTCTAGGCCAGCAGCACCCAGCTGAATAGCCCTATTACATCGCCCACACAGTCCCCTGCACCATCACCCGTTACCAGCCTCAACAGTGTCTGCACAGGTCTCAGTCCCCTTCCGGTGCTCACACAGTTCCCCCGGCCTGTGGGCCCAGCACAAGGTAACAAAGATAGTGGGGTTTATCATAATGAACAATGGAAAATTAGTCAATATGTTTATATTAGAATAAAGGGCGATTCCATACCAGTGACTTTGGTCTTCCGGACCTGAGCTTCTTGCTTGGTGTCCTATTCACCAACTTGTCAGTAGCAGCGTGGGTTATACTCGACTTAAGGCCACAATTGAGCTCCAGATTTCTGATGTTAAGTGAGACATTTGTTAAGTGAGTTTTGCCCCCATCTCACAACCTTTCTTGCAGCCGTGGCAAGGGGGGCGTTCCACCAGGTTCGCCTGGTGCGCCAATTGCGCCCCCTACTGGACCGGGATGCCTTACGCACAGTCACTCATGCGCTGGTGACGTCTCGCCTAGACTACTGTAATGCTTTCTACATGGGGCTTCCCTTGGGACACGCCCAGAGACTGCAGCTAGTCCAGAACGCGGCCGCGCGGGTTGTTATGGGAAGTTCTAGATATTCCCACGTAACACCACTCCTGCGCGAGCTGCACTGGCTGCCTGTGGTTTTTCGGGTGCGTTTCAAGGTCTTGATTACTATATTTAAAGCGCTCCATGGTACAGGACCTAGTTACTTGCGGGATCACATCCTCCCACATACATCCCTGCGGCCAATCCGCTCTCACAGGGAGGGCCTTCTCCAGGTGCCGTCCACCAGGCAATGCCAGCGGGCGGCGCCAAGGAATAGGGCCTTCTCTGTGATGGGCCCAACCCTCTGGAATGACCTCCCCCCCGACATTAGAACCACCACGGACTTCCGCTCCTTCCGACAAAAATTGAAGACTCACCTGTTTCGATTAGCTGGCCTGGCATAATTTTAATTGTTACAACTTCTACCTCCTGGAAGTATACTCTCAACTGGTTATTTTAAGGGTAGTATTTTAAATTTAATTGATTTTAGGGCTCTTAGAGCCATAGTTTATTCTTCTATACAGTTCTTTTAATTTTTAACCTCCTCCATGTGTATATGTATATTTATATTTATATTTATATTTATATTGTATTTATTACCTGTTATGTGTTGTGTGAACTGTACGCCGCCCCGAGTCCCTTTTTGGGAGAGGGGGCGGTTTAGAAATGCGAAGAATAAATAAATAAATAAATAAATAGATGTTAAGCAAATCACTGCAGTCGTTAAATTAAGGTTGTTAAGTGAATCTGGCTTGCCCATTAACTTTGTTTGTCAGAAGGTCACAAAAGGTGATCACATGACTCCGAGATGCTGTGGCCGTCATAAATATGAGTCAGTTGCCACAGGTCTGAACTTTGGTCACATGACCATGGAGATACTCCCAATGGTCGTAAGTGTGAAAAACAGTCATAAGTCACTTTTTTCACTGCCATTGTAACTTTGAACGGTCACTAAATGAACTGCTGTAAGTCGAGAACTACCTGTAGTGTCTTTACAGTTTCAGATTAAAGTAGCTTCACTACAAATTGCAACACCCAGCCATTAGAAAACCACAGAGCAGTTCTCCATGGTTTTACGCTATGATGCTGAACAGTCCCAATATTCTCTGATATTCTTCGAGCTTCAAATGAAAGCAATCTAAATACTTCTACCTGAATATTTGCCTAATTAAGGACATTTTACCAGTAAATGGGTATGTTTTCAACTGTTTGCCCATTGATTTATGAAGAAGTGAAGATCCCTCTTAATAAAGAAGAGAAGATTGATTAAGATCCCACCAGTATGCCCACTCTTCCTCAGTCAGATACATTTCTAAACAGCTGAAATATCAGGAGATCACTAAATTTCACTTAGAAAAGATTGTCGACCTTTGATTGCTATACTCTCTGTGTCCTCTCTCCCACCCTTATTTATGATACAAAAAGAGAGTCGGGGGGGAGGGCATCAATTAACTTTTCTTGGTCTCTTTTCCCTCCCCAGGTGATGGGCGCTATTCCTTGCTGGGCCAGCCACTGCAGTACAATCTCTCCATTTGCCCCCCACCTCTCTTGCACAACCAGTCCAGCTATACAGCACACCAGGTGAGTGGAGACAGGACTGGAGGCCACAAGAAACGTTTCTCAGCGGAGTGGTCAAAATTTAAGAGGGTCTTTTTCCCTTTAAGAGATTAGTCATAGGCTTTTTTGACGTTAGATGAGCCTTGATGGTGCAGCGGTTAGAATGCAGTATTGCAGGCTAATTCTGCCGACTGCCGACAGTTCAATTCTCATCAGCTCAAGGTTGACTCAGCCTTCCATCCTTCCGAGGTCGGTAAAATGAGGACCCAGATTGTTGGGGGCAATATGCTGCATCTGTAAACTGCTTAGAGAGGGCTGTAAAGCATTTTGAAGCAGTATATAAGCCTTAATGCTATTGCTAATGCTATCAACCAGTTTTTCCCAGCACAATTCTTTTAAGTGTCAGGTTCCGAAGGGATAATGAAACCAGCCAAACACAGAAACAGTTTGAAATGCAGTTTGTATTCTTCCTCCGGCACGAACTGACCAACAAAGCACGAAGGCAATGAATAAATTGTCAGAGCTGCCACCCTGTGCTTCCCCACCACCTTTTATAGCTACATTGGTAATTAAGATAAGCCGCACCCCATGCGTGCGCACACCCATCACCTTGTAACCCAGAGCGAAACCACCCGGCAATTAATCATGGATTGTTAGCATGAATTTCTTCAGTTTGTGTAGGTGGGACGGTGAGTCTTGGCAGCTGGCCCAGTCTTCTCCCCCCTGAATGGCAGCTCCAGGGCTCTGAGCTGGCCGGACCTGACATTAAGATTCTTTCCCTTTTTTCAAAAATAGGAAGCAGTCATGGCACAGCAGCAAGCAATCATCCTGTAATCTTTGCTTCCAAGAATTGTTCTGGGCTCCACATTGCCCTATAGACCTTCCTCAAAAATAAAAAACTTGATAATTGCGGCACAATATTTTAATATGGACCTGTGACTGCCACTTCCTGCTAGCTCAAGAGATAAAGAGAATGGCTGCTGAGTGTAGTATGTATCTGGCAAGTGGGTGAAAACATTCTCTCTCTCTTAGCCTCCATACACTGTCAAAACTCCTGGTGTACTCGTAACAAGACAAAAAGATGATGGGTCTGATTTTGTCAGAACAGAGACCAAAGTAAGTCAGAGGACTTACTTCATGTTGAAAAATGAGTAGATAATACAGAACTTAGATGTTAAATAAGCACAAGTGAAACATTTCCATACATTCTGTTTTGTAATTTGCTGTGTTTGTGGCTATTAGTGACAATGGTGAAGGCTCGGTAAGACCTTTGTGCCCTTTAAAATTCACCTTCTTTAGTAGTGGGGGTTAAAGTGTGCACAATGCCAAATCTCCCATCCAAGCCTGCTAAACTTCATTTAGCATAATTGCTCCTTCTCAGACTTGGTTTGGTTTGACCCATTGGTTAAAGATTAAACAGTAGCACTGGCGGCTCCTGCAATGAATTCCAGCATAAAAACGTGAAGGATAACGTATTTGTGTATCTGTGTTACTATTCCTTTGTTCTTCCATCACAGGCACAAACAGGGATGAAGCATGGCAACCGAAGTAAGAAGCAAGCTCTCAAGTCAGCATCCACAGATCTTGGGACAAGTGATGTAGGTAAGTGACACCTCCCCAGTCCCATTATAATAGCCTTCTAGAACTAGAGCATCCCAGCTCCAAGAATTCCTAGTCAGCATGGCCAGATTTAAGCTCTACTTCGAAGGATCAACTTGATGTAGGCTTATCCTCTGCCAAGATGCCAGGGCTACTTGGTCATGGGGATCTGTTATCTTACTTATCTTACTTTGACCAGAGCTTAGACTCCAAATTCATGAGTGATTATATCTTTGGGTTTGGTAACAATAAACTGGTATTTTATGCAGGAAGTCCTCGACTTACAATACTTCATTTAGTGACCATTCAAAGTTACAACACACTGGAAAAAAGTGACTTACGACCGTTTACACTTAGGATTGTTGCGGCATCCCCATGGTCATGTGATCAAAATTCAGATCCTTGGCAAGTGATTCATATTTACGACAGTTGCGGTATCCCGGGGTCATGTGATCCCCATTGGCGACCTAATAAGCCAAGTCAATGGGGAAGCCAGATTCACTTAATAACTCTGTTACTAACTTAACAGAGTTTTTTAATATGACTGTACACCGCCCCGAGTCCTGTTTAGGAAAGGGTGCGGTCTATAAATTAAAGTATTATTATTATTATTATTATTATTATTATTATTATTATTATTATTATTATTATTATTATTATTATTTGCAGTGATTCACTTAGCAAATGTGGCAAGAAAGGTCATTAAATGGGGCAAAATTCACTTAACAAACATCTTGTTTAGCAACAAAATTTGGGCTCAGTTGTGGTCATAAGTCAAGGAGTTACCTGTTCTACACTTTGAATCTGAAGCTGTAGATGTTGCCCCAGGATATTTGATTCATTCCGTTGCTATTGATAATTTTTGTTGGGCCTTCTCATCAACAAATGTCCCAGGTATCCACTCCTGGGTGAATCCTAACAGACTTGCCTGATAGCAACAGCAAATAGCAAAACCATTACTGTCAGTGCCAAGGGGCTAGAAGTATTGGCATCTCACAGTGCTTCAAACATAGTGCCACTATTTCCTCAAGCTTCCTAAAAATGTCTAATAGAGCCAGCCCTTTTCATAATTTATCTATTTTACACTCTTTTCTCTCTTATCAATACTGGGTTTATAGATATACAGTCTATTCCTTTTCCTCTGCAAATATCTTTTTAAAAAAAGAATAATGCTGACTTTTAAGAAGTTTGCTGTGTGAAACTGACCATTCAGGAGTCTTTGTTCATTCTTGGGAAATAGTAAGCAAATTTGATTTGTGCAAGGCAGGCTAAGAAGCCAAAAAAAGTTCCCATCTCAGTCATTGAGGAGGGGCCCTGAAAATTCCCCCATAAACAAATTAGAGCTGTTCCTTTAAGCCGTTCTGTTTGCACTCTCCAATGGAAAATTGCTTGGTGCTATATTTGTTACGTACCTGTTTAATATTAGTAAAGAATCCCGCCTGCTAGGACCCAGCACTCCTACTCACTGGAAACTGGAACTGCTATAATGCTTGCATACTTGAGGCACACACATTCAAATGTACTGCCAAGCAAATAGTCAGAAGGACTAATTCCCCGAGCACAGAACCCTTCTGAAAAATGATTCAGTATACATAAAGTTGACTGTAGGAAATATCCTTTTTCCCAGCAGAGCCTTATATTTAGGTATATGGAGGAATATAGATTAGATGCAGATAAAAATGTATACCCGCTCCATCATCCTCTCATATTAATTTCCAATTTGGTAGGTTTTTTTTTTAATGAGCAGTCTATGAGAAAGGGATTTTTGGGGAGGTGGTATTTCTTTTTTGAATACATTTGGGGAATTGTATTTAAAGTGGGGTGATTAGAAACATCCCACCAAACTACATTTCCCAGAATTGTTTAGGAAACTGTCACATTTATATAGCCTGCATACTGTAAATCCCAGAATTTTCCTATCATTTTTTTCACCAATCTATAACACTATGATTTACCTCTGTAATACAGGTAGTTCTCAACTTACAACAGTTCCTTTAATGGCCATTCAAAGTTACAACAGCAGTGAGAAAAAAGATTTTCAATACTTGCAGCTTCCCCATGGTTATGTGATCAAAATTCAGGCATTTGGCAGCTGACTCATATTTATGACGATTGCAGCGTCCCGGGGTCATGTGACCATCTTTTGTGACCTTTCTGACAAAGAAAGTCAATGGGGAAGCCAGTTTCACTTAACAGCCATGTTACTAGCTTTGATAAGAAAGGTCGTAAAATGAGGCAAATGTCTCATTTAGCAACAAAAAAATGGTGGCTCAATTGTGGTCTTACGTAGAGGATTGCCTGCAAAATATTCTTTGGAAGACATTTTTTTTTCATTTTTTCTCCCTTTTTTTCTTTAAAATTCTGTGTATAGTGCCCTTCAAAACCAGATTTTGCTAGATGGTTTGCTGTACATTTGTAATATCAAATATAATTAAATGATAATTAAGTCATACAATAAAATAAAAAGCAGCAGTTAGATACTTAAAAACATTATTGCAGCATTGAATTTACATAATGATAGATTAAGAGACCCATAAACTATAACCGTCTTTGCCTCGTACTGAAAAGATAGTTAAAGCTGGCACCAGATGTATCTCAGAAAGGATGCTGAGTCACAGAGACTACCAGGGTAATATGAATGGCCATTCACATGCGTATTAGAACATGTTCATGGTATGTTTAGTGTACTGGTAAATAGGAATTCATTACCAATCAGCACCCAGCAGGATTTGATTAGAAACCAACTTTTTCTGCATTGGATCTCATGCTTTCAGATAGAAAACTAGAATGATTTTGTATCGTTTCTGGGGGGGAAACCCCAAAAACCTCATTACGTTCTTATGTTTTGCCATGGTTGGCTATCCCTGCTAATGTCTAATACAATGAAACCGATGGAGAGGAAACTGACTGAGATGTGGAATAGTTTCCCAAAAGAGGGAAGTTGGTGTAGCATTTTGCAGACATTGCTGAGGGACCGACTCACTGATAACCAAAGCCTGGCGAAAGCAATTTGATATGTGGAGATACACATCCTACACTGCGGGGGGGGGAGGGGAATATTTCATTTAAACAGGCTGCACTTTAGTAGTGTAGTGAAGGAGATCCTCAGCCTTGCTTGCTTGACTTAGGGAACAGGTGTTGATTGTCCCAAAGGAGGTAATAACAGATGTTAGTCTTTTGCTTTCAACAGAGTGGGGACTTCTAAAACTAACCTTCCTATGATACTTAGGTTCTGTTTCGAAGGCCAGTAGCCAAAACCTCTAAAAGGCAAGAATTCAGGCGATGGGAGAGCATTGGCCTAGGAGAGTTAGGTCTCCAAGTCAGAAGTCTAGAAAATTATTAACTTATGAAAGCTGAAGTCCCCTCATGTTTTGCTTACAGCCTCTTGCTTCCCCCCCCCCCACTTCCTCAGAGGAGGATACTAATCATATTTCTCTTCCTTCTTCTTTGCTCCGGTTGCCTCTTCCGACAGTGTTGGGCCGTATCTTGGAAGTTACCGACCTGCCCGAAGGAATCACACGTACCGAAGCTGACAAGCTCTTCACCCAGTTAGCCATGTCTGGTGCCAAAATCCAGTGGCTGAAAGAAACTCAGGGGCGTCCTGGGGGCGGGGGCGACAATAACCACGGGACTGCGGAGAACGGCAGGCATTCTGACCTTGCTGCCTTATACACCATCGTGGCCGTCTTCCCCAGCCCTTTGGCAGCCCAAAACGCATCCCTGCATCTCAACAACTCTCTTAACTGCTTCAAGTTGCGTATGGCCAAAAAGAACTACGACCTGCGTGTGCTGGAGCGGGCCAGCTCCCAATAGGGGCAGACAGAGGGGCGGGGAGGGGGAGGGCAACAAGCACATTGGACTGGCCTCTCCAGCCTCACCCCCCCCCCAACGGCCCCTTGACCAGCCTCCTTTAGTTCCACATGCGCCTCCCCGTCTTTCTTCCCTCCCCCCCCCTTTTTTTTTAAATTTGGGTGGTAGAGGGGGTAATTTCCTGGAGATATTTATATGGACAAAATGAAGAGAAAGAGACATTGATTTGTTTTTGTTTTGTTTGGGGGGGGGCTTCTGTTTTTTTTTTTTATTATTATTATTTTTGTGTGGAGGAACATGTCCTGCCCTTTGCCCCCTCTCCGGAACACGTGTATATTGTTTTGTTCAGCGTTGTGCCGCGGTACGGAGCCGTATTTAATTGCACATAACAGATGTTGGCTGGGTATATTCACTGTACATTTTATTTAATCTGGGTTTATTATTATTAATATTATTATTTGGTTTTTAAATATAAAAGAATCGTCTGTCACTTTAAAGCTGTTTCTTGCCTACCTCTCTTTCGCAAACTGAATGTTGGGAAACCCATCACAAGCAAGTAGTGTTGACCAATTTTTCATCCCAGGCTTATAACATTAGGAATCAGAGCCGAAATATTATATTTGGCCTTTTGGGGGTCGAGGTGAGGGAGGGCAGAAGGTAAGGTTAGCTATGACCTTAAACCAGAGCCTGTTTGAACCTTATGCAGACAGTTTTGTCCAGTAGTTAAGCCACCAGGCTAGAAACTAGCAGAACATGAGTTCAAGTCCCACCTTAGCCATGAAAGCCGGCTGGGTGACTTTGAGACAGTTGTTCTCTCTCAGCCCAACCTGCCTCACAAGGTGGTGGTTGTGAGGAAAATAGGAAGAGAAGGAAGATGTGTTTGGATATGATCGCCGCCCAGAGTTATTTGTAAAAATAATAAGGTGGTAAATAAATTAAATTAATAATAATAAAATCAATGTAATAAGTTGGCACCGAACTCTTGGATACCTGAGAAGCAAGTAGTTCGAATCTGTGCTTTTATCTCTACACAAAGGTCAGGTAAGATGCCCTTTGGAGATGCTTCCTTCCTCCTCCTCCTCCTCCTCCTCCTCCTCCTCCTCCTCCTCCTCCTCCTCCTCCTCCTCCTCCTCACTGCACTTTAATTCAGAGGAATTACAAACAGAATTGCATACAAAAGGGACACAACAGTTAAGATCATAGAGTTTTTACAATGTTTTATTATATAATCCTAGTTTGTATTACGTGAAAAAATAAGGTACTTGTAAAACTAGTCAATTTTTTTTTCTCCTCTTAGCCACAGCAGCAGAGATGTGTGTAAGCGCATTTTGTGTGTGTATGTGTAGCACTAAGTCAACACTCCCTTTGGGTCCTATTTTAGTTTATGTTAGATTTAATTGCCCATTGTATTTTGCCCCCAGAGCCTTAGATGAAAATTTTAGCCTAATACATTACAGTGCAATAAATTACAATTTTAGATTTGCATCAATCATTTACTTTCAGTTGGAATTTACTCTGATCAAAAAACTTCCCCATGATCTTCAAATATGAATATCCAGACATGTTGTAGATGTTTTGCTTCTGATGTTTAGTTATACAGTTATTTCTTGATTTAATAACTGGTAATTTGGTAATTGCTACAAGATGATCGGTTTTTACAGTCCATTATTTTAACACTGTGAGGAAAAAGAACACTCCTGTTCATATATTCTTTGACTCTACACCTATGCTCCTGTACGCCTATATTCTTATTAGAGGCCCAGCCCAACACTGTCCTATTTGTAGAAGGAAGGCGATAAAATCAGAGTTATGATACACAATATCATTGTAAAGGCCTGGCCTATGCCAAGTTCTCCCCAATTATATAATATTTTATTTTGCTGCTATTTGCATTTTAGCAGCAAAATGGCCTGAATATTATGCAATTGGGGAGAACTTGGCATAGAATAGAATAGAATAATAGAGTTGGAAGGGACCTTGGAGGTCATCTAGTCCATTCCCATGCTCTGGCAGGAAACCCTACAACACTTCAGACAAATGGTTATCCAGCATTTTCTTAAAAACTTTCAGTGCTGAAGCATTCACAACTTCTGTAGGCAAGTTGTTCCACTAATTAATTGTTCTGTCAGGAAATTTCTCCTCAGCTCTAGGTTGCTTTTCTCCTTGATTAGTTTCCACCCATTGCTTCCTGTTCTACAATCGGGTGCTTTGGAGAATAGTTTGACTCCCTCTTCTTTGTGGCAACCCCTGAGATATTGGAACGCTGCTATCATGTCTCCCCTAGTCCTTCTTTTCATTAAACCAGACATACCCAGTTCCTGCAACCGTTCCTCATATGTTTTAGCCTCCCATCCCCTAATCATCTTTGTTACTATTCACTGTATTCTTTCTAGAGTCTCAACATCTTTTTTACATCGTAGCGACCAAAACTGAATGCAGTATTCCAAGTGTGGATGATGTCCACACTGGACATCATCCACCAGGCCTTTCCAATGACATCATGTAGCCTGGCTCTGATTTTATGTTGTCTATTTTCAGATTGCCTAATGAAAAAGGAAGCACAGTGTCAAAGTGTTAAAACCTTGCAGAAGCCTTTTCCAATTCAGTTATGCTGGAACTGCAAATCCCAGAATTCTCAGTCATGCTAGCCAGAGGAAGAATTGTGGGATTTGTGGTTTTACAGTACTTTGGAGGAGAAGATGTCAAGGTAACAAGGGCTGCTGTAAAAGACAAGAAGAAGGGGTTTTTTCCCCCCCTTTCTACAGTTAATCTGTTATCCTTAATTGAGTTAATAACACCTCTGAATTGGATAATTTCTTTTTAAAAAATGTAAAACCTCTTGGCAAGTATGAAGCATTAGGAAATAAAGTTGTTTTAACAAAGAATTTTTATTCTGAAAAGGCAAAAAGAGTTGCTTGTGGTTTAATAATTGCATGAAATCTTTTCAGCGTGAAGAAGGAAGGCTGAACAAGTGAAGGGGTGCTACACAAGAATTGCTTTGAAACTCTTCGGCTCTCCACAACAATTTCATATCTAGGATTAGAGGTTACAAAATTTCAACTTGCAAGACTGACATCCAAGCAAGCATCAAGTTCCGAATCTTCTCAGTTTAGAAATTACAACACATAAATCCAATATCGTTGAAGAACTACAGTGAAATGGATTCCCAATTGGTACTATTTATATGGTAGCTTTTGTGTAGAATTGTACGACATCTGGCTCTTGCCTAAATAATGTTTTTCTCTTTCAAAATTCATGGGAGGAATGGAATCAGTCCCTTAATGCAAGCAAAACCCTTGCAGTTGATTTCCAGGTAAATGATATTTCAGTATCAATCAAATATCAGGTTAAAGAATTCTGTAACGGTTATGTTCAGTTCTGTATTTGCTTTAAGAACAAAACTATGCAGGTTCCACTCGACTTAACAACAGTTCATTTAGTGACTTCAAAATTACAACAGCAGTGAAAAAAGTGACATATGACTGTTTTTCACACTTATAACTGTTGCCATATACCCATGGTCATGCGATCAAAATTGAGATGCTTGGTAACTGGTGCATATTTATGATGGTTGCAGTTTCTGGGGTTGCGTGATCACCTTTGGCAACTTTCTGACAAGCAAATTCAATGAGGAAGTCAGGTTCACTTAGCAGTTATGTTACTACCTTAACAACAATGTGGTAAGAAAAGTCATCAAATGAGGCAAAAGTCAAGTGCTTCACTTAGCAACATAAATGTTGGGTTCAATTGTGGTTGTAAGTTGAAGACTACCTGTATTGTATTCCATTTTTAAAAAATTATGTAGAGTACACATCATCAAATGACTTTTAGCATAACTTGTTTGGTTCCACCTGGTCTTGAGGTAGAAAATTTAAAACATATACTGTATATTGACTTGGAACTCCTCCATAGCTCTCTATTGCTGTAGAACCTAAAAGTTGAGTTCATAGATTGAATGAAGTACTATTGCACTTACCCTACTTTTCCCTGACTGGCTGATTTACAGCAATTACAAATTGAATGTGTGAAGACAGCCCTTTGTTCTCTATATCCAGGACATTTAACATTTAATGAGTCCCTCTGTGTCTACTTTTGACTCCTGATTGACTGTGGGGAAAAATGTGGTGAGACCCCAATTCTTTCTGCACACTAGGCTGTTAGCCCAATTAGATTGGTTCATCTCACTTTAAGGAGGGTCTTTTATTCCTAAGGAGTATCCTAAAGACTCACCCCAACCATAGTTAAATAAACCATGACTTGTGTTGCAGCCATTATGGATTAATTAACAAGTCATGGTTAAAAACCGATTGAAAAATGCAACAAAGTCCCTTGGACTCTGCAGGAGGAATCTTGTTATGCAGTTATAGAATGGGGGAGACCAAAATCGTTGACCGTTTGTGGGGAGTTAGTAGCAAAATGGGTACAATGGAAAAATTTTGTGCATTTATTTTTCCCCTTACATTATTAGGAGAATTGACATTTTGAGAGTGCTGTCTTAATAGAAATGGCCTCGGGATTATTCATCCTTGATTTGGTGCAAGACATCAACTCAGCCTTCAAGTTGGCCATCAAAAGTGTACCACACATTCAAAAGTTGTAATTTACAGCGCACTCAGAATGTACATGTCCTCAAAAGTAATATCAAGCCCCATGCAGGTGGGCAAAAGCAAGAAAGGTAAGATTTACGCAAAATTGAGATGTATACTAGTAAATATCAGTATAATTCAGAATCTTAGTGCAGGAGGAATTTCCTTCAATTAGTTATTAGTGAATTCATTAAGGTGGTCCCTTCAAGTCTGCTGTGCTACTTCATCTTGGAAGGCGTGTTTGAGAAAGGGAAGTGTGAAGGAAGAATGCTAAGGGCAGATGTCAACAACATACACATCCATTAGGGTTACCCAAGGTCTGAAGGTCATCTCAGCTGTTTGATTAAAAGCCAGGCACCTACATTTCAGCATATTGATATTGCAGCAGCAGTAGAAGAAGATGCTGGAGGTGGAGGTGGATGATTATTTTAGTGACACCAAGGGCAGAAAGCACTATAAACCTGTTGTTTATTGTTGTTATAACCACTTGTGCCCGACTCTTGGTGATTTTATAGGCAACTGCTCGCCATGCCACCCTGTCAAGAACAGTTTTTTTTTCAGTTGTTGGATGTTCATCTTTGAATCAGTTTTATGCTATTTGTTACTCAGACATAAAAGCAGTGTTGTATTCCAAGGGAAGATCTAGCAAATCAGTTTTTGGGCAAAATGCATCCAATGACCTAATAAAAGTTAGACTTCGTAGACACCCTTTTAATACAATGATTATCCAACTTTATGATTTAATCACTGAGGAAGAGGAGGTTGAAGGTTATAGTTAGTTTACTCTGAAATCAACAAAATGTACTGGTTGTGGTGGAGATTGGAATACCAAAACTGGAAATATTAAGGAAGAATATATTGTTGAATTCTATGACTTGGAAAGTGGAATGAAGCAAAACTACTTATCAATGTCCATCAGTTCAGTGAATATCTTCATTGCCAACAACCAAATAACCAAAATGATGCCTATGTATATGAACATCATCAGAAGGTACACAGAAATCAGATGGATTAAGTCATTGGTACAAGAGGTAGAATTTCTGTTATAGCAGCATGCTGTGGTCAGAGGCTGAGACTGGAGCAAATGATGAAGTGTTCATTGCAAGTTACAAGTCAAGTAAAGGAGGAAGGAAAAAGCCTTCCAGTTTCCACTACATGATCTTGAGCTTATACTTACCATTTTCAAAAACATCAGGAATTAATGTCCTAAGCCTAATCAAAGGAACCAGAGGAACTGTGGAATGAAATTAAAAAGGGATGAATGTGAAAAGAGACTGCCAAAAACCAAGAAGTGAAAGAAAGCAAACTGGATGGGGCGAAATGGCGGAAATTATCAATTAGAGAAATCAAAGAAAAATCTCAGGAAGGATCATAACAAATAATTTCAGAGAACTGTCAGAAGAGTAAAGAAGCAGAATTACAACACCTGATAGGAATAGGAAATATGCTTTTTCCATGGCGGTTCCTACCCTGTGAGACACTCTGTCCTCTGAAATTTGAGAGGTTTCTACCCTCAGTAGCCTTCCTTAAAGCTTTGAAGATCTGGGACGAGATTGAAAAATTGCACATTAATTTTAATGCTTTAGTGTGTTTGCTTTTATATGTTTTATGTTATATAACTTCTCATTGGAAGTTGCCCAGAGTTGGTTAGAAGACAGGTAGCTATATACATATTTTAAATAAAACAAATAACATTAGAACCGTCATTAAAAATGCACAACAAAGAATGTTCTTCCTGCACTGACTTAGAAAGCACAGACTGCCCAAGGATCTACTGATACAGTTCTACAGAGGAACTATTGAGTTTGTCATTTGTACTTCTCTGACTGTCTGGTTTGGTACAGCAACCAAACAGGACAGGCACAAACTTCAATAGATAGATAGGACTTCAGAAAAAAAAATTGGAACCAGCCTGTCTTCCATTGAAGACCTGTATACTGCATGAGATAGAAAGAGGGCTGAGAAAATACCTACAGACCCCTCACATCCTGGACATAAACTGTTTTAACTTCTTCCCTCAGGATGTTGCTACAGGGCATTAGATGCCAAAACAATTAAACATGAAGACATGTTTTTACTCCTATACCATCACTCTGCTAAACCCATAATTCTCAACAACACTGTCTATGGCGGAAGAGATTTAACCATGTAGCAGGACTGTAGTACTATTCTTATCATTCCTATTACCTACTGCTATTGGTATCTTACGGCTATCATTTCGTTGGTTGTCTGTTACGATCTATGATTGTATCTTATCATTTATGATTTATTGTTTTGTTGCTGTATGTATACCGAAAGCTTATGGACCAGAAACAAATTCCTTGTCCGTACATTCACACTTGGCCGATAAAGAATATTTCCTATTCCCATTTCATTCCATTCTATTCCATTCCATTCTATTCTATTCTATTCTATTCATCAGAGAAGAATTCATATAATGAAATAGTGGGGGAGACAAGTAGGATAGAGAACTGATTCACTGGCAGTCAGACCAGCTGTGGGCACTCTCCAATGGCCAAGATCCTTGCCTACTTTGAGGAAGGCTGGTGCCAAAGAATGAGATATCCCAGGAAGCAGACAAAAAAAAAAGAGAGACCAAAAGGAAGGCATCCACCCTAGCAGTGTTGGACATGAAGAGCCAACCAAAGCCCATATAAAAAATCCAGCCAGAATCGGGATCCTTCATAAAGAGGTCTACAACTAATTGCAGGAGTGGAAAATCCCTGCATATTAACTATCAACAAGAAATGGCTGTATGTGTTTTTTTTTAATTGAAAAGACATATCAGGATAATAATTATATATAAAACAAAGCCAATGAAAAGTTAATAGTAAATCTTACAAGCTAGTAACTATAACAATAATAATAACAACAATAATATAATAACAGTAATTATAGTATGACCAAGAGTAAAGAAAAAGAGCTTTAACTAAATGTCTATTTACATTAGCCTACTTACAATTTTCCCCTTACTATAGTCATAGTTTTATACATCTTTATTTTCCATTCTAACAATTACTGACATAGGTAAACTTTTTTTCCTTTTCATTTCTACCTCTTGTCTATCCATTCATAAAATTTATTCCATGTCTGATAATAGTTTGAGTCTTCATCTTTAATTTTTAAGGTTAATCTATCCATTTTGGCACAATCCCAAATTTTCCTAATTATATCCTCATCCGATGGCTGTGTGTTTGTTTATACAATGTACATAGCCACTGATTACATGGAAGGGACTCGGGGGCATGCAAATAAAATAACAACAGGAAGAAGCCTTAAGCTTCCAACTAGGTGGTTTTGGGTAAAACAAATTTTTCTTCTTTATTGGGTCCATTTTTAGTGACCGGGGAAAAATCTTTAACTGGCACTCCCAACTATTTCCTACCATTATGAGGAAATTCACTGAAACTAGTGTGAATCCTGGAATTGACAGCCTAGTTAAGAAAATTACCCACATTTTTCTCCAAATGGCAAGAAAACAGAGAGAAACAATCTGCAGCACTGCCCCGTTCTTGTATTAAATCTCCCATTTGTGCTGAAAATAGCAATCTGTAGTACTTCACAAAATAATATTTAGTCTTGACTGTATGTAGTAGCTTGACTGGCTACTACATTAATTAACACTCAAGAGGCCAGATGCATTCAGTTCCTTGCTTCAGGTCAGCCTTGCAAAAGCTAGGACCTTCCAGATTTATTTGATTTCAGCTCCAATGACCGCTAGTCCGTCTCTAAGCGGATAACTACTTTTTCTGCTATAAGCTTCTTATAGACACCATTTTCATAGATTTGACTATAACTTGAAGAGAGAGGCATGTACAATAGGCCAAATTTGTTGGGGGAAAAAATGTATATCAGTCCTCTGGTCTGATTTCTTTCTTAATTTATTCGATTTCTATTCTACCTTTTATTCAGCTCAAAGGAGTATATTTACTGCTTTCCCTTCTAACAACAACCCTGTAAAGGAGCTTGACTGTACATTTATTTATTTATTGTTTATCCTGGCCAAGCACTACTTCCTTCCATTTCCCTCGCAACGAGCATCCTGAGAGGTAGGTGAAGGCTGAGTAAGTGGCCAAAAATCACCCAGTGAGCCTTGGTAGGCCGGGGTGGACTAGAACCCAGCTCTCCTTTGGGCCAGTCGATGACTTAACCATGAAACTGCAAACCAAATCAGCTTGCTTTTCAAAAGAAGCTGGGATTTCTGCTGTCATACCTTGGATCCAACATGTCAAAAAAAGGAAAAATGTTTTATTTCCAATTTGGAAACAGGCAGTTCAGAAGATACAGGAGAGCGGGGTGGATTTCATATACCCATATTTTTTCGGAGTATAAGACGCACCTTTTTCCCTCAAAAAAAAGAGGGTGAAAATCTGGGTGCACCTTATACACTGAATACCGCATTTTTGGCCTCCTGAAACCCCGCCCCATTTGCAAAACTGGCCTTGCATAGCCTTTAGGCTTCCAAAGTGTTGCTGGTGGCTGGGGAGGGCAAAAATGAGCAAAAAATTGGACATTTTTTGCTCGTTTTTGCCCCCAGCCCCCAGGAGCACTCTACAAGCCTCCTAAAGGCTATGCATACCCTTTTTTGACAAAAAACAGGCCCGTTTTCACGAAAAACAGGCCGTTTTAGGAGGTCTGCAGAGTGCAAAAACTTTTTTTTTAATTTGCCTCTTCAAAATCTTGGTGTGTCTTATACTCTGAAAAATACAGTAATGCTTTGCCTTGCATGAGAAAATCTGCAATCTAGAGAGTTAGAAATGAAATAATCAAGCCTATGTTTTATCTAACTTTCAGCAAGCAACCTACTGTATATGGATGAAAAATCTCAGTTTGAGACATGGGTGCAAATTTTTGCAGCACTGAACAGTCAGAATTTGTTTCTCCTCTTGAGCAAAGCAACCCATCTCCAGGCCAGTTTGGGACAAATCTCAGCCCTTCCAGGTCCTCCAAGGGCTGGGCTGATCTCATTGGCTACTGCCTCCTTTGGTCCTGTTTTTGGCCTGCAACTCATGCCCAAATCCAGGCTCAGATTTCTCTGTGTCAGCCCTGCCCATGGAGGGCAGCTGCTCGTTCCTTTCTTGCCCTGTCACACCGGCTGGGAACACCCGAAGCATTGACATCTTGAGCCCCAAGAGGAAAATTGAAATTATCCTTGGCAGATCTCTAAAAAGACGTTGTGAAGAAGGGAAGAGAGCTGAGTTTGGGACAGTTTGGGAAAGATACAATTAACAGGAATACCTTCTTTCTTTTAGAAAGTAAGTATTTCCCCCCTTTTTCTAGTTTTATTCTTTATAAGTTATTTTTTTAAACAGGGATACAAAAATCCTTTCATTCTGAGAATTGTAAAGCTAGAGAGTAAAAGCTTTTGTTTTTGGCCTGTTGTTTCTCCTCGTTTAAACTTTAAACTTTCTGTATTTGTGACGCATGACTGTCCAATTATGGAGGTCAAAAATGGCTGAATTCTAGAAGATCTGGAGAGGGATTGGTATCACAATGGAGAAAAGGCATTTTACGACTGCCCTGCAGGCCAGGGAATATGGTGGTATCCTTGTATACTGTAACTTGTAATTTGAGCTTCTGCCAGCGTTCAAGACTGGCCTAAAGTTTCATTTTCACCAGACCGTTTTTTTCCGGATGTTTCAGTTCTGCAGGAAAAAAATTGGCATCTGTTACCAGCTCAGCAAGTCTCAATCTGAGAAGGAACGGGGTTGAGCTTTCAGTCTGTGGCTCTTTGCAGCTCCCAGGAGGCAAGATTCCTAGGTTGAAATGTGAGCAATGATTTAGTATGTGGGACGGCCACGGATCCAGAATGGAAAAGGGGAGAAGCTAAACTTTGAGCCGAATTTGAACCCTCAGTGCTGGAGGCAGGTTCATTCTCTGTACAGCCCTGAGATCAATGGGAAGCTTATGTAAGTGTCTGGGTGGAATTGGGGGAGGGGCTGGCCTGCCAGGCCTATTGCAGAGGGCTTTCTGTCCATTTGGGGGCAAACAGAAATTTTGGAGGTAGAGAGATGCATTAGAAAGCCCCAATGTTTTTCCACCAAGAAGCTGCACTAACATGATTGATAGCAGGCTTGAGTTGGGCTTGGGATTGGCCACTCACTAACTTTGTCACAAAAGTTGAGGTGATAATGTAAAGATCAGAGGAAAGGAAAGCAAAAAAAAAAAAAAAAAGGCCTTTTCCCCCCCCTTCTGGTTTGGTAATGGGGCTCCATCCTGGTACTGATAAGCAATAGCTCTCTGGCACATGGGGGAAAACTAGGTGGCTCAATACATTTCTAGAGCAGTGATGGCTAACCTTTTTGTAAAGGCATGCCAAAATTGTGTGTGCACGCTATCGCGCGCACGTGCATACCCAAACCCA
Source organism: Natrix helvetica (assembly GCF_964273705.1). NCBI lineage: Eukaryota > Metazoa > Chordata > Lepidosauria > Squamata > Natricidae > Natrix > Natrix helvetica. The sequence goes on along the minus strand of NC_138548.1, from coordinate 210,077,372 downwards.
AAATTTAATGCGCCACCCACCTGTGCATGCACGCATGACCCCCCCAATGTGTGTGTGAGGGGGGGGGTTGCCCTCCCCAGGCTCCATAGGCTTTCTTGAAGCCCGGGGAGGATGAAAACGGCCTCCCCCGGCCCTCTAGAAGGCCAAAAATCAGTGCGCACCAGAGCTGAGGGCTGGCATGCTGGCAAATATCGCTCCATGTGCCACCTGTGGCACATGTGACATAGGTTCGCCATCACGGTTCTAGAGGGTTCAAAACAGGGGTGGGTTCCTGCCAGTTCTAACCTCTTCTATAGAAGAGGTTCCACAAATCTACAGTGCTGTTTAGAACCGGTTCCAGCTCCCTCCCCGTGCCCGTCTGCACATCATCAAGATGAAGAGCGAGAGGAGGAATTCTGGGAGTTGAAGTCCACAGGTTTAAAGCTGTCAAGTTTAAACATCCCTAGGGTTTTCTTTCTAAAGGGTTAGGGGTGCAAGGGTCTTGTAACTTGACAGCTTTAAGACTTGCACTTCAATGCCAGAGTTCCTGAGCCAACATGACTGGAAGAGGAATTCTGGGAGTTGAAGTCCACAAGTCTTAAAGCTGTCAAGTTTGAACATCCCTGGGGTTGTTTTTTTCCTAAAGGGTTAGGGGTGCAAGAGTCTTGTAACTTGACAGCTTTAAGACTTGTGTGCTTCAAATGCCAGAGTTTCTGAGCCAACATTTTGGTTGCTAAGCAAGAGCAGTGTTAAGTGAGTTTCACCACATTTCACAAGTTGGCCACGCCCACCCAGTCACATGGCTGGCAAGCCACTCCCACCCAGTCACATGGCTGGCAAGCCACTCCCACCCAGTCACATGGCTGGCAAGCCACTCCCACAAAGCAGGCCACACCTACAGAAGAGGTTCTAAAAAATTTTGAAACCCACCACTGGTTCAAAAGGTGGGATGGGGAATGTGAGAGGATTTCAATCATTCTGTGGTATTTGCTCCTAGTATAATTTAGGTATTTCAAGCTGGATGTGCGCCCCATGTGGCCCATGGTGGCATGTGGCCCTGGACAGCTAGTAATGTGGCCTCAGAAGATAATAAACGTTATAAAAAATAAAGGAAGTTTATATACCTTAATTTTATTCTGTTTTTTATTCGACCCAAGACAATTCTTCTTTATTCAATGCAGCCCAGGCAAGATTGGGCAACCACGGCCTAGAGGAATACTAAGGGCAGATACCTCTGAGTGTGTACAAACTGCCTTTTCCTTTTTTCTGGGTAATCAAAATAGATTGGAATAATAAATAAATGTGTCCCTAATTGCCTAGGAATAAGACACAGAGATTTTTAGGTGATATACAAGTAATAGCTTCTAGCCCTTCAGTGCTGTATCTAATCTGATTTTTAACCAAGCAGTACACGCAGAATAATTTATTTTTGGTCTGGTATGAGATAGAACAGCTTTTCAAGAACAGATATTTCCTTTTATTTTCTTTAATCATAATGAATTGCTCCTTTCCATACTGCCTTTAGGAAGAGCAGTCAGCCAGAGAAATAAAAGTGCTCTATCATTGAATTTTGGCTGCCATACCTGATCCCATAAACTCCACCATGGAAATCCTGTGTGAAGATTTCATTATAGATTTAAAGGTGTTTTAGCAGCCATGCTTTCTCAGGAATCTAATCAAACTACAGTTCCTAAGATTCTTAGAAAGAAGAGCCATGACACTTATTTCATCCATGCAGTGGTCTGCCATTTTACCAGCTGAATTTACAGTAACATCTCTGGATTAATTAGAGATAACTAATCTGTACTAGAGATGCGGTGGCTCAGTGGCTAAGATGCTGAGCTTGTCGATCAAAAAGGTTGGCAGTTCGGCGGTTCGAATCCCTAGTGCTGCATAATGAAGTGAGCTCCCATTACTTGTCCCAGCTTCTGCCAATCTAGCAGTTTGAAAGCATGTAAAAATGCAAGTGGAAAAAATGCAAGTGGTGGGAAGGTAACAGCGTTCCGTGCATCTTCGTTGTCTATTCATGCTGGTCACATGACCACAGAGACATCTTTGGACAGCGCTGGCTCTTCGTCTTTGAAACGGAGATGAGCACTGCCCCCTAGAGTTGGGAACAACTAGCACATATGTGCGAGGGGAACCTTTACCTACTGTACTAGCTGGCAAAGTTCCTAGATAAGTGGTAATTAGGGGTATATGTACAACCTGAGAGATATGTTGAAAATGCATCCTTCCCGTACAACCTGAGAGATACGTTGAAAATGCATCCTTCCTGGAAAAAAAGAGAGAGCCAATTCTCTAGATAGTATTTGGCTTTTTCCCATCCTGTAGTTAGCAGTGGAATGCAAACACTGTTTGATAGCACAACCTAGAACTAATATTTGCTCTAAATCCAGTGAAAGGAAATGATTGCATTTACTTTTCTCATGAGATATAGTAAAATGAAAAAATAAAGCTCCGAGGTTGTTCCTTGCTTGGAACAAAATACCCCAGTTGCAAAGATGATGGATGGTGATGGATTTTCGAATGACTGACTCGGTCTGAAAGGAGTCCCAATTTCAGTCATTTTTAGAAGCCATGCTTCAATCAGTTTTGACAAGGACTGTGTCTAATTTGAATATAACATTTACTTTGATCGAATAATAGGCATTCAGTTTTATAGTTGGTTCCTGCTTATTTCTAATGGGTTTCAAGCTAAAACCTAACCCTGGCGCTGTTTACCCACAGCTACTGCCCAATGGATAAGCACTTTTTTTCCTCCTGTATAATTGTACACAGTGTAAAGTGAGCATGAGAAAAGAGAGATTTTATGCAAAGGAGATTTTCCTATCGCTTCTACTTGGCTTCATATCGCCTGCTGAGGTACTTGTGTGGTTCTAAGGCGAACCTTTCCTATAGGGCAGGGGTGTCAAACTCGCGTCGTCATGGCAGCATCATATGACGAATCACGACTCCACCCCCCTTTCGCTAAACCTGGTGTGGACCTGGCCAGCACGTGACACATCTGAATTACCTCATATGTCACGCCTTGAGCAATTTCCAAAAGGGGAGGGCTGGGAACAGGAGGAGCAGATTTCACCTCATTAGGGGAATGCAGAGATAACTTTGGAATTTTTTTTAAAAAATAGCTGAGTTGTCCTAAGGGAAGGCATAGACGAGAAATTCCAAATAACTTCATACATGGTTTAGTTTGGGATAAGAAGGGCCAGAGGGAAAATGTCAAGCTTTCAAAATGTGGTTATTATGCCCTATAACAATAAAGTACAGTACAGCATTCCTGTAATCCTTGCAAAGTCTCTTGATCTGGCCTACTGCAAAAGGCTGACATCCCTTCCAGATTTGAACTAAGCTGAGGACTTCTAATTGCTATGTCCGTAAAATACTATCTGCCTAGGACAGGGGTCAGCAACCCACGGCTCTGGAGCTGCATGTGGCTCTCTCATCCCTCTGCTGTGACTCCCTGTCACCAGTTGGCGCCACAATTTTGAGAGGAGCTTCTGGTTTGTGTGGGGGGGGGGGGGGGAGCCAAGCGTGCCAGGAGACTCTGTGGCAAGGGGAGGGTTTTCTGCTCCACAATTGATAGGGCTTTTGGTAAGGACAGATAGAGGAAAAAGGATGCTGCACTAGGAGGAAACTCTATGGTATGGGAACCGGACTTCCAGTCGGTAAAAGGAAAAAGGATGCTGCGCTAGGAGGAGACTCTATGGTGGGAGAACCAGACTTTCGGTTGGCTTCAGAATTGAATGGGGGGCTTCCTGTTAGGACCTTTGTGGCTCTTTGAGTGTTTAAGGTTGACGACCCCTGGACTAGGACAAATTTTCTCTAATCTGTCATATTCCAAATATGTTGGGACTGCCAGTCCCATAATTCCCAGCCAAATAATCCATCAGATGGAGTTTCTGGAAGTTGTTGATTTCCAGCACTTTGCTGGAGAAGACAATGGCCAGCTATTTTTTTCCAGCTGTGGTCCTTAATGTTTTTTTTTTAAAGTATCAACAAGTTGAATTCTTCATTCCTTGCCAGATGCATGCAAGATGTATTTCTGCTCTTTGGAGGAGGACATACTGGTCAAAATTAGTCAAACCTTTCACAATGGTTTTGCAGGATTGAAAGCATGAATGGGCTGCTCTAAGTTGCAAACTAAATTGAGAAATGCTGCTTGAATAAATTGCCCTTTTCCATGGGAGCAAAACCACTTATCTCAACAAATCAGAGTCGCTAAGCTCTGAAAACTAGTCTTTCACTTCAGAAATATTTTCTGCCCATCTCTACTCACTTGATTGGTTTGGATCCTGTTTTCTACAAGTAATAGAGTTAGGTTGAAGAATTAGAATTACAATTGACTTTTAGAGGCGAGCATCCCACATACACACAAAGGAGTGGCAGGGAAATAGGTTGGGGGATGCCAAGAAATAGCTTGGCCTTTGAGCAGCAAGCCAGCAAAGATTAGACTCTGAAAAGTTGTAGCATGTGGCCATACAAAGATAGAAAGGAAGTTTGATTTCATTTCCGTAGTTAGTAAACATCACAGCAATGGCTACTCCTCATGCTTTTAATACTATTTCCCTTTTGTCTTACTAGAAATGTAAATTTTGTACCCGTTTTTGGAGAGGTTTCAGAGGCTGAAGCAAAGCTTTTGAAGCATTCAGTAGTTTGATTAGTGCATTAAGGAAAAAGGATTAAAAGAATGTTCATTCCCACATCGCCACTTCTCTCTGCACCATGGCAGACAAGGAGGCAAGCATTTCAAATGTTGCAACTCTCCCTCTGCATTCTTACATATGTACTAGTCATGGAAAATGGTTCCCAATTGATATCTGCTAAATTGGGTATCAACTATTGGGTTTCAGGACAATATCTTATGTCTTTTTTTAAAAAAACAACCACCACCTCATAGCCATAAGTTAGCACGGGGAACAGCTGGTCATGCATAACCAACGCAGCCAGATGGATCCCTTTATATCCCTATTTCAAAGTAATCCTCCATGCATTAAATGAAGTAGGCTATAGTTGCAATAAAGTTTATGTCATCATAAACTTCTTAAAGCTCAACAAGATACTGTCATATTTTCTGCCAGAGGCATTCCAACCAATTCCTACCTTTGTTTTGTTTTGTTTTACATGTTTCATTTCCAAAAATGGCTTAATTTCTCAAATGAAACAGGAGGAACTGGAGCTTAAGAAGAGGGGAGATACCTTGAATTTAATGGATTTCTAGTTCATTTCTATCTTTTCCTATTGGGGACAAGAAAGACAGTCAGACAGAATATTACTCAGCTAAGTGGAGATGATTAAGTCACTTCTTCCTAAAGGGAATAGAACTAAAATTTTCTTCCCCAATAATTACTTACAGCATTTTATTAGATCATCTATCAATGAAATGATACAAAGCCTATTGTCACTGCTGTTATTTTGGCACATAGATAGTTGAATGACTGCAGATAATACAATGAATCACTAGTTGGGAAATGACCTTGGAATAGATAGAGTTTCTCCTTAATCGTTTGTGAGTAACGTATTGATTACTAATCATAGAGTAAGATTTTCCCTCTATTCATAAACCCATATTGCTCATATTTTAGGCGTTCTCCATACAGTTAGAGACAAGGCATTTATTTTGGATAGAACCACGGCAGACTGCTTTATTAAAGATAATAGATGCAGTGAAGAAGTTATTTGGAAGGCTAAATATGTGTGGATTCAGTTAACTCTGTATTCAGCTTCAAACGTGGGTATTGGGGAAAAAGGCTTTTGAAGTAATGAAAAATAAAATTTGTAAAACTGAGCTGGGGCGGCATCTTGCTTTGCTGTCAAAACAAAAATGTTTTGTAGATTAATAAGGGAGTAATTGTCCATAGGCACTAGTAATTTGTTTTCCCATTCCCATTTGCAATTAAAATGATACAACAAAATGCTCAGGATTGTATAGATTTGACGTCTTATTAAATTCCGTCCCGGTCTGATGAATTCTGCATCCTCTCTATTGTATCAGTTAAAAGGGGGCAATAGTTATTGGACTGAAAGTGATACTCCATGTGTTCAAAAGAACCATTTTTATAGGTCTTTTTATAGGTTTATGGTTAAGTGTTGATCCTGAAATTGCATTCTGGGGATAAACGTGGCTTAGGTTTAAATCCAATGTAAGTATTTGCATCTTCAAACAGGCCTGTAATTTTGACATTTAAGTGTCAGCTTCCTCACAGTGGGGAATTATAAACTGTTATTGCCAGTGTATCAAAAGTATTGGATATATGACCCAACTAGATAAAACATCAGATTTTGCTTTATTTTTGTAAAGAGTTGAAATTTCTTCTATGTTTGTATTTTATCTTTGCATCTGTTCTCTTTTTTTGTGCAGTATGACAGAAAAAGAAATTCTTGAGCCATCCGGTTCACCCATATCTATAAGGGGGAAATCTCCAGAAGGGGTAAGTGTTATGGGTTATTTTAGGAGGGTAAGGGTGTAAAATCCTATCTCCTAATTCCTCCACAATCAGCCACAAGGTTTTTCTGGAGTCTTTTCCAACCTCCTGTCCTCTGGATATTTTGAATTATTGAGTGAGAAGTCTGAGAGTTATCATCTAATATATCTGGAAGCCACAAGACTGAAAATCTGCTCTGGAGAGACATGGTTATTCAGAAAATCCAATGATGCCAGAACCTTCTAATGACAGCCTTTGGCCATGATGGCTGCAACCAATCTTCTCCTTTCAATTAAGGTTATAACCCATCCTAAACCACATCTACTGTGTTCACGAGCAACACACTATTATTTTTTTACAATTAGCGTGTTGGGTTTCATGACTGGAGAAAGTACTTCCTCCTTACCATTATTTCTACCAAAGGTTAAAGTTGCTGCCATTGGTCCCACTTGTCCAGCCTCAAATTTAGTAAAGTTCTCTTTTCTGTGATCCAATATAAGACTTGCCCAATGGGATTTTTGAGAATGTATTTTCTTGAACAGAAGTCAATATGTTACAAAGAACTAGTTGTCAATAAGGTATTAATAATGTTATTATTAATTTTTAAGTAGAGGAAAAAGGGAAGGTGCATACAGAGCAAACTATAATGGAATGATGGCAGTGCCACAGACACTGTCAAGATTTTTCTTATCTTCTATATAATACACCATTATTCCACAGTTCCTTGCTTATGAAAACACAAATTCTAATACAACCCAGCATGTCCAATAAAAAAAAATCATGGGGGTAAACTAATACTTTAGTTCAATTGGAGAAACCTTTTGAAGACCCCATTATCAGACTCATAACATTAATTAAGCCAAAGCTTTATCCTAACACATAGTTCCTCTCCAGTTTGAAGATCTCCAGTGGGGAGAAATGTCCACTTCTATCAAGACAATTGGTTCTATTTTCAAACTCTTCTTGCCATCAAAACATTATTGTCACCTGAGAGCTTAAACTCATTAGATTTAATCCTAACTCTAGGGCAGAACTGAGCAAATCTTTGCCCCACTTCTATACGGTGGTCTTTCAAATCCAGGCACCTGTATTGTTTGACATTGAAGTTGCCAGTGCAAGTTTTAGAATTCACTTTGCTTTAAAAAAAATGGATTGTGGGTACATATGGAAACCTGCTGTTCAAGAAGCACACTTCCAAATCCCATTTAAGCGGCAAAATTACATCTAGGAATGAAATTGCAACCTGGTTGAAAACTGCACAGCATCGTGGAACTTTGCAAAAAAAGGAGGTCAGATTTCTGTACCAGTGGATATCCATCACAGTGAAGTGTTCAAATATATTTAAGCTGCATAATTGCTGCAATCTTTTAAAGGTCCATGGAATTCCTGAAAACTGCAGAGAATGGATAAGTTCTGACATTACGAAGATGTTTAGCAAGCTTATCTATGAGGAATTTCATGTGGAAAGATGAGCTAGCTTTTGGATAAAGGCGTGGTTTCTTTCTGTGAGTTCTGAACATTAGCACGGGAGTATAAATGCTAGAAAAGTGGGTCATTTATATGTGGATACACACATTCTTGTCTGTGTGGCTTGTAATATATGAAACCACTATTGATTATGGATCCACTAAAATGCTGGCTTAAATCAGCCTATGGTATATCAAATAAGCCTATGACCCATGGCAATTGGTAGTTAATTTATATTCTTACCTGTGCATACTATTCAGTTCCTGCATTTAAAATAATAATCAAACACCCAGCAAATCAGGATGCGGGTCTGAAATTGAATGTTACTTACTCCATCAACTGCTTCTAACCCAGCTAAACTCATAGGTCTGAACTCTGCCTTTCTCCAAGTTGAAAAGCTGCTTCTATTTCTTGTGCTGTTTTTTTCCCATCTGTTGTATTCTGATAGGTGTTCCTTTCCATAGAAGAGAAGGAGTTCCAACCATCAAGTGACATATTATTTTGCTAAGTCAATAGTGGTTCAGTGTTGGGTCCATTTACTTAATTATGATGTCAAAGGGTTGTTTTTGTTTTTGTAGTGTAATAACCCCATAATCCCTTGCGAGATGGAGTCATGGCGACTGAATGGAGCTGAGTGTTTACTGGCCGGATGCCCTCCCAGTTGCCAATGCGGCGTTTTTGCAGCAGATATATTCTCATTGTGCCCAGAGAGAGAAATATCAGCCTCTACCTAGGATCGAACTCACAGCCTCCTGATTGTGAGGCGAGAGCTCCACCTCTAGGCCACCGCACCACTCAATTAAGATGCCAAAGTCATAGTGGTAAAATAACGTAAAGCACTTTCACTGGTCTATAGCAGATCTTAAGATACTTGCAAAAAAAAGTGTTGGATGCTAATGGTGGCATTATCATGTAGTTTTAGGTAACAGGGTAATTTTTAATCTGCATTCTGCATCAATGGAATCAGAGCAATAACCTCCCACTTTATGGAAGAACTGTTCTCCAACTGATAATAATAAAAACATTTAATAAAATTAAAATGATATAGGATAATAAGTGAAAGAACAAGAGGAATATGAGTCGAAGATAATTAAGAGCCAAGTCTATAAAATGAGGGTTCCTATTATAAATATCTTTGGCAATCTAACCTTCTCTCTCTATTTTTTAAAATATCTTTTAATCCTGCCTTTATTATTTTCATAACTAACTTAAGGTGGGGAACATACCTAATAATCCTTTGTCTTCCTCCTATTTTCCCCATATCAACAATTGTTGAGATGGGCTAGGCTGAGAGAGAGAGTGATTGAGTCGCAATCACCCAGCCAGCTTTCATGCCTAAAGCAGGATTGGAACTCACCATCTCCTATTTTATAGTCTGGTACCTTAACCACTAGACCAAACACTTGACACCTGTATCCCTAATATTCATAAGTACTTTTGAGAAAGTGTTACAGGTGCATCCTCCGCAATGCTTACAATAAGCCCTTTATAGTCAGACCATTATTCTGATACCTTTATTTCGTGTAAGGGTTGGTAAAAGCTAAAAATGGTTTGTCCAATGCCCAGCTAGTGAATTCACTGTATGAGTCAGATTTGTACAAGGGACTGGGATTCTCCATTTGTCACTCTCTTCATTGAGCAGTAACTGTGATGGATGAGTAGTGTAGCTCATTCTTGCTACATGCCTTGGGTCTTCTGTTAAGGCAAAATCTGTCATTTCCCTGGTAACAGGTTGGCAAGCTTAAAACATCACGAGCTACTATGACTGCATAGGGCAATTGCCACTGACTGCGGAGTGAGAGGAGAACTGAAGGCATTTGTAACAAGACTTACAAGCCCTCTTTCCACGCAGACTTCAGGTAGAAGATCGAATTAGTAGGACTTTGGAAACCTGAATTGGAAGTGATATAAGCAGTCAGACCTGAAGTAGAAAACGCTGAAGACACATCTGTGACCTGATTCAGACCTTTCACTAAACCAAAATGTATTTGGTTGGTTTCTGACTTAGTAAGATTTGCAAACCCAACTTTTCGCTATTTACTCAGCGGTTAATCACAGCATGGTGTAATGTGCTATGCATACAGTGCCAACAATCTCACCTAAGAAATAGACTTTTAGCAGAAGAGAGTTTGATATTCGTGTTTTTCCGTAAGTTTGCCTAGAGCAGGGTTCAGTAAGCCACAGCTCTGGAGCCGCAAGTGGCTCTTTTATCCCTCTGCTGTGGCTCCCTATCACTCAAAATATGCGTGCAACACTCCCTGGCATGCGATTTATTGAGCTTTTCGATCCCCCCGGTAGGCCAACCATGGATGAATCCAAGAAAAGAAAAGTTTCAGAAGAAAACAGAGCCTTTAATTCAACTACATATGCTAGTTCTGTGGACGCTCAGGAAATAGTCAGGCACCGGGAAGGTTTTGTGGCTCCTGGAGTTTTCTTTTCTGTGGGAAATGGGTCCAAATGGCTCTTTGAGTGTTTAAGGTTGACGCCCCCTGGCCTAGAGTTTCCTAGAGAGAGAGAGGAATTGAGGGCTGAAGTGGAAGTGAGCATTGGCAAGAGGTGCAGTTCTTAACCATACGGAAACTTTGAAAGAGAACATAGTCCCTTCAACCCAATCAGGAGAACCTGCAGGATAACACAGATGGAAATATTGCTCAGGCATCCAGAAAGCTGTTTGCTTGGTACGGGATCTATGTTGTCATACTTTGTTCTGAAAAACCCTGGACAGAGCCCAGAGTGTTGTGTGCTGGGTAAAATCGTTATGTCCTCTGTTGCCAGAAGCCTGTTGCAAGAGCACCAATGCTGCAAGAATTTCCGCATTTCATTAAACTGCCCAATTCTGGGATCTCAGGAGACCCTGAATATGAATGAATGAATAAATATATGCAGGCGAATGATTTGCTGCTTCCCCCCCTGAGACATATGCTATCAGCCCTTAGCCTCAGGAAATGGGCTGCATGTCATCCATTGCTTTCTCCCTGCTGACTCTGGAATTTGCAACTTGTTCCGTTCCCAGGAATCCTACAGTATGTCCTCTGCTGCTTTGACTGCCCTGCTCAGTATACAAGCAATATCTCAGCCAGTAAACCATCCTCCTTTCTCAGATCTTACACAGTTCGTGGGGTCAAGATGACATTCGCCCTTGTGGAAATAGGTTACTGTATCAATAGCTTAGGGATCGATAGGATAATAGGGGTACATAGAGTATAAATGTGCACTTCAACGGGGACTTAGAATAGAATAGAATTGGAAGGGACCTTAGTGGTCTTCTAGTCCAGCCCCCTATTCAAGCAGGAGAACCTATACCATTTCAGACAAGTAACTGCCTATTCTCTTCTTAAAAGCCTCCAATGATGGACCACATATGATATTTGAAAGCAAAGCCGTTCCACTGGTTATTTGTCCTCACTGTTAGGAGGTTTCTCCTTAATTCCAGGTTGCTTCTCTCCTTGATTAGTTTCCACCCATTGTTTCTTGTCCTGCCCTCCGGTGCTTTGGAGAATAGTTTGACGCTCTCTTCTTTGTAGCAGCCCCTCAAATACTGGAATACTGCTACCATGCTACCCCTAATTCTTTTTTTTTTTGTCTTTAGACTAGCCAAAAACCAAAACCTGCAGCCATTCTTCATATGATTTCATTTCCAGGCCTTTGACCATCTTAGTTGTTCTTCTCTGATCTTATTGGAGTTTACTTTCTCAGGTGGGGTGAGCCAGCTCACTCTCTCACTACCACTGGAGAGAATATCGTGTACTGAAGAATTATCCAGAAGCTTACTTTCTTTCCTCAATTAGGCTGCCTGCCTTTCTGAGTATTTCCCCAGTCTATACAGGTAGCCCCTGACTCACGACTGCAATTGAATCCAACATTTCCGTTCCTAAGCGAGACAGTTGTTAACTGAGTTTTGCCCCGTTGTACGAATCTCTTGCCACCCTGGTTAGGTAAAATCACTGCAATTGTCACGTTAGTAACACGGTTGTGATGTGGATCTGGCCTTCCCCGTTGACTTTGCTTGTCAGAAGATCGCCCTTCTGATTTAAGAATCAGGTGGCCTAATAAACGAGTAAATGATTCTGTGAGGTTTGTATGGCTTGCTGGGATAATATACGTAAAGACGTGAACTATATTAACTCAGTTATAGATTACCAATAGTTGATCATTTGGTTGAAAAGATAACCAATCAACAAACCTTTATTTGGTTTCTAGTCCTGCTTGAAATGCTATCGCATGGCCTGCTGTTCCCCATCTAAATCTATTTTTATTTATTTACTTATTTGTTACATTTATTTGCTGCATATTTCACCATGGACTACTCTAGGCAGCCTTCAATAATAAAAAGGACGAAACATGAGAAAGGGTGTAAAGAGAACACTAGTAAAATAATAGAACAATAAAGCAGCCAATGGCAAAGGAACACAATGAGAATGAATACATCAATATGATAACCAAAATGATGGATGGGTGGAGAGCTGAGAGTAAGTGGGGAGAGGTGGAGTCTGCCATCAATCTGGCAGCCACCTCCAATGTGGACTCCTCCATTTGGTCCCCAGGCCTACTACTACTACTACTACTGCGACTACACCACACCAGTACACACCAACAGCTTGGTTACCATTAGCTAATATTGGGAATAGAAAGCTGCTACATGCAATTAACGAGCTTTGTGGTGGACTCTTCATGCAGTTGCATGTTGCAACCTTGCTGCTTCTTGTATCTTCACACTGGACATTTGCTTGCATTTACTTTGAAGAAAACCTCCACAAGTAGGAATTGGGGTTTTTTGTCTCCCTGTTTTTACCGTGAACCCCTCTTCCTTTCTCTTGCCTTTTGGGGCTAGACAAGTTGGGTGTCTGTGTGCATGTCAATTCCACGTGTTGCCAAGGTTCTTGGTTGGCATCTATCAAGTGCTGATTGTCCGTCCCATTCATCCACCCACCCACCCACCCATCCTGCCCCATCCTGCCCCATCCCAAACTGGACCCTCAGTTGCAGAAGCTAAAGCAGTTTTTCCAACGCAAGCCCATGGAGGAGGAGCCTACCACAGAGGAGCCACAAGCCAACGGGGAGCTGGTCAGCCCTACCGGAACCATCTACTACTACGAGGAAGTGGAGGAGGAGGAGGAAGAGCCTGAGGCACCAGCTGAGCCGGAAAAACCAGTTAACGATAAGCCTCACAAATTCAAGGACCACTACTTCAAGAAGCCTAAGTTTTGTGATGTCTGTGCCCGCATGATTGTCCGTGAGTTTCTATTATGCCATGTGCAGTTGTTAAAAGATGCATGGATCATGCCTGAACAAAAGTAACAAAGGAGGGATGGTGGGATATATTGAAAGCCGAGTAAGTCCTAGCAGGCATATGATTTGGCTCAAATGGAGGGAGGAGATACAGATTATGATTTACGTCTAGTGATAAAATGGTAAGCTGACTGTTGAAACAGAGAAGGGTTATATGCTCACGTGCACCTCGCATGATTGTTTAATAGTTTAATGTAAATAGTTATCTCTAAGTAGGTATTTAGCCGAACCAAAGAATCCCTAAGACCGCCCCAGTGGTGGATTGGCAATTTTTAAATCACTGATTTGGGCACGCTCATGTGCGTGCTCCTGCGTGCACATTCGCATGTGCAGAAGCATCCGAGTGGGTGGATGGAGCCTCCGGCCACTGCTACTACCCAATCTGGGCCAAACTAAGAGAAACCCACCTCTGGATTGCCCCCCACCCTAACACAGACAGGCAAGACACCAGAATATAAACTGACAGCAAACTGCACTCCTTACTAGCACTGATGGTGTTACCTAGTTAGGTTAATGAAACGTCTGCAAGAAAACAAGCAAGCTCAAAGGGCACCAAGGACCCCTCGTAGTTATCTCTGGCAGCCCTGCTGAAATTCAGGAAATCCCTAGGAATCTTTCACAGCAAACTATGAACGGTGGAGGAACATTGTATGAAGAATGGCAGAATGTACTCATAGGCATCCATAGTTACAGGTGATGTCCGGTGCATCCTGAGGTCATTGTGCAAACAATGCAATCAGGCCCTTGTGCCATTGCTTCTGATACAAGCGCATAAGTAGGGTCATTTGCATTGTGATACATTTGCCCGCACTCGATCCCTGAATCCTTTACGTCTACATTCAAGTGTCAGCGTTCCAAATATCATGCAGAATTAAATCAGAGTCCAAGGCTCTCTCCTTAAAGTTCCAATTTAATAAGACAGACATGTTGGCACATCTGTGGAATCCCAAATCTAAAAGCTTCCTGGGATTCCACCCAGTTGAAAGTTCATGATCTTATCCCCACACCCATAAATCCATCACATGGTCCAATCTTCTTCGGCCACGCTGGCATCTCCACCCAGCTGGTTCCGGTCAGGTGCAGAGGTGCGGAGACAAAAGATTACCTTGGGCGTCTAGAAAGGAATGACGACAACACATTCCACAATTCTACTCCTTTCTATTCCTCCTCCCAATTACTACACTAATGAAACAGCATAATGAAATAATAGAGAGTGTGGCAGGCCAAAGATCCTAAAAAGGAATATAACTGCAGGCCTGACATCAAGCTTTATCACCTCTTCAGTTCTGAAAGCAGTGGCCTTTTGAATCACCCACAATTTTGACTTCTAGGTTGGTTGCCGGTAGAGGTGCATCTAAAGCCAAGCCAAAGGGAGAAAAGTATGCTTGATGAAATATTTCTAGTTTTTCAAACCTTTTTTTTTAAAGTTATCTTTCAAAACATTGTCAGGATGTATGCATTTTTAAAAGTAGCCCAAGCTATTTTGTCCTCTAAACCAAACTCATTTCCTTTTGTTGAGAAAATGCTGATGATCGTAGTTTTACTTAAACTGATGATCGTAGCTTAGTTAAAGCTGTTTGTGAGGGAGGAGATTGCATGTCAGTCCTCCCTTCCCTGTGTAAAAGAGAAATGAGAGTTTGTAGGGTTGAAGAGAAGTTGGCTGCTAGAAATGAACTAGAAATTGAAAAGCAGAAGCCAGAGAGGAATCAAAGCCAAGGAACAAATGGAAATATACCATACCAGCCTTCCCCAGTTTGGTACAAACAATGGTATAATCCAGAAATGCACGAAATATTTATCATTCACAGTGGAGATTGGTCATGATGTCTGAGCATGGTGGGAATGGTAGCCCAATACATGGCACTATACTTGGAATATCTTATTTGCTCAAGCCAGGCCATAGGTCAACCAAGTGGCTCTTCTTTCTATCCAGGAGGCCAAGACATGGTGGAGAGCAGGAGGACCTCTCAAGCTAAAAGTTAGAAATCCTTTGTTGCCAAGATGATTCTCCAGGCTACGTTTTTTGATAGAACTGAATATACACAGAGATTTCCCTTATGGTTTCCGGCAGAACATTTTTAAAATGCCAAAAGGAAGCATGTTTAGGGAAAGTTGATGTTGCCTCCTGAAAGTAATTTCCCCTCCATCTAGGAGACAAATGGCTTCTTTGTATGCTTTTAAATGGCCTCTGTCTGGCTCAATTAGAAGGCATGCTGTGGTGTTATGCTATTGCTTGAGTTCAGAAATGGGGACACCCAGGGTTGGGGGCTGGGCGGGGGGAGAGATGCAGAGGTGGGCTGATGCCAGTTCAGACAGGTTCGGGCGAACCGGTAGTTCCAACCACCGGCTCACCCCGCCCACCTGCCCCGATGCTATCCCGTCCTATACATCTCATTCTTTGGCTCACTCGCCCCGCCCACGCAGCCCAGCTGATTTCCGAGCCACGCCCGCTCTACTCACCGTGGCTGCCTGAGAAGGTATGCTGGAAGCCGCGTGCATGAAATCGGCATATGTTAGAAGCCACACGTGCACTCACATTTTCAGTTCTGCATTAGGCCAACCAGTTTAGCCTATATAATGCCAATGATTGCCTTTCTTTTCCTTGTAGTCAACAACAAATATGGCTTGAAATGCAAAAACTGCAAGACTCACATCCATCATCACTGCCAAAGTTATGTGGAATTTCAGCGCTGCTTTGGCAAGATAGTAAGTAGGCCTCTTCTGAGCCCCAATGCAATGTATTTGCCCTCTGCCGATGGCTATCCATAACATGATTTGATATGGGAGGCTGCAGTTTGGGTTCTTTGCTTGCTCCATTAGACGTGTAGAGAACACTGAGATGTAGAAGTGGGATAACTTTTTTCCAGAAAGGTATGCTACCGGTACTTTGAAAAGGGTAGGATTCTTTTCATTAGTTTTTAATCATAAGTGTAACAAAAGCTGTACGCTCAAGAACCTGCCTATAGCAAGCTGAGTGCTCACAGCTAGAATATAATTAGCTAACATTGGTGGGTTTTTTGTGTATTATCTTTGGATCCAGATTGGGATGAGGTATAAGGCTGAGGTTACTACATTTTAATTAGCAAAATGGAGAATATTGCAAGAGTATCTTTTAAAGAAATGAGGAAACAAAGACATTTAATTTGGTTTTGGATCCATCGGTATTTGATGATTTTAAAAAAATCTATATAATGAAGTCTATAGGCTGGCTTCCAATAAGAAACGTAAAAGTGTTTGTTTGTTTGTTTGTTTGTTTGTTTGTTTGTTTGTTCATTCGTTCGTTCATTCATTCATTCATTCATTCATTCATTCATTCATTCATTCATTCATTCATTCATTCATTCATTCATTTATTACACTGATATATGACCTATCTTATAACAAACTCTGGGCAGCTCCCAATCAAAAAATGAAAGCAATGTAAAAACCACATTAAGACTGCAAAAACACAGCCTATTAAAAACAAACAAACAAACAAAAATGATGCCAAGTCAAGCTTCCAATATTCAGTCACCTCATCTGATAAGAGCTTGTGGGGAAAAATCAAGTCTTCAGTTGCTGGTGGGAAGGTAGACTCCTGCCAAATGTCAGGGAGAAGAATGTTCCATTGGCAGGGGCTGCCATGGAAAAGCTCCCATAAAGCTCCCATAAGATGCCAATATTTAAGGGAAGGGACTAGGAGCATGCCTATCTATCGGATCTGGTAAGACAAGTAGATAACCCTAACCCTTCCCTGACGCCTTCGGAGCGCTCAAAACGACCCTCCGAGCAAACCGGTTTGCTCGGAGGGTCGTTTTAAGCGTTCCAGAGGCTTCAGGAGGCTTCCCTAAAGCCTCCGGAGCGCAAAAAACTGGCCCTACGGGCAAACAGGAAGTTCGGGAACAGACTTCCGGTTTGCTCGGAGGGTCGTTTTGAGCGCTCTGAAGGCGTCAGGGAAGCCTCCTGACAGTCCCTGAAGCCTCCAGAGGGCGTCCGGGGGGCGGGGGAGGCTGTTTTCGCCCTCCCAGGCTCCTATAAAGCCTCTAGAGCCTGGGGAGGGGGAAAAAGCATGTAAAAATGGGGGAGGAGAGCGCCTGTAGTGCACGCATGCGCACTGGTGGGGTCACGTATTGCATTATGGGTGCGGCACACCCGCACATGACCCCCCCTGCGCTCCCCCCACTTATGGCACGCGAGCCAAAAAAGGTTCGCCATCACTGGCTAGAAGCTCAAAACCCTATAGACACTCTGTGCTGCCGAGGTTGAGTCAGAGCCCGTTCCTCCCCATGGAGTTCATATTTAGGAAAACTGACTGACAGAAACAATAGATCTCAAGCCAGATAGAATTGTTACCTAAATGCGGATCTTGTGCCTCCAGTGCTCAAGGTTGTGAAAAGAACGGCTAAAAAAATCTGTTGACTAGACAAGGTGAGAAGGAAACTCCTGGGATTTGAGTATGGGCTTTGATTCCTGTGTTCTGCAGCTCTTCCTGCAGTGAGGCGCTTTATTCAGCTAAGCTCTATTTGTGAAGTCTCTAATGATTACTGGATATGGCTGAGTTTGTGGAGAGTTCATACCAGTGACTGTGTCTGGTAAATATGGCAGGAGCTGCCCAAAACTCAGACCATGAGATTGCTGTTTCCCCACTGCTAAGACTTGTGTGTGTGTGTGTGTGTGTGTGCCTTTGAGCCAGATTTTGACTCCTCTAACAACTTCCTAGGCCCTAGGACAGTGATGGTGAACCTTTCTGTCCTCATGTGCTGAAACTGTGTGTGTATGTGCATGCGCGCGCGTACTAGCGCGCACTTGCATGCATGCCCCACACCCACAATGCAATGCACCCTGCCCACCTGTGCTTATGCGTGCGACCCCTCAATGCATGTGTGCGTGACACACACACACACACACACACACACACACACCGTGCAGGGGGGAGTTTTTGCCCTCCCCAAGCTCCAGAGCTTTCCTCAAGCTTTGGAAGGGCGAAAACGGCTTCCCACAGGCTCCAGAGCCCATCCGGAGGCCAGACACACGCTCTGTTTTTGGCATCAGGAGGCTTCAGGGAGGACCTTCGGAGCCAGGGGGAGGCTGTTTTCACCCTCCCAGAGGCTTGAGGAAAGCCTCCAGAGCCTGAGGAGGGTGAAAAACAGGACTTCCAGAAGTTCCGGAAGTTTGGAAACGGGCGTGTTTCCGGCCTCTGGAGGGTCTCCGGGGGAGGCTGTTTTCGCCCTCCCAGAGGCTCGAAGAAAGCCTCCAGAGGCCGGAAGTTCTGTTTTTTGCCCTCCCCAGGCCCTGGAGGCTTTCCCAGAGCCTGGGGTGGGCACAAACGGCCTCCCCCGGCCCTCCGGAGATGCCGAAAATCGGCTGGCTGGTGCGTGCGTGCATGCATGCTGGAGCTGACATAGGGCAACAGCTCGTTTGCCCACAGAGATGGCTCCATGTGCCACCTGTGGCACGTGTGCCAAAGGTTCGCCATCACGGCCCTAGGAAATCTCTGCAGTTTTCTTGGCAAGATTTCAGAAGCGGTTTGCCCTTGGGAGAAGAACTGGCCCAACATCACTCAGTTGGCTTCATGCCTAAGGCAGGACTAGAACTCCTGGTCTCTTACCTGATACCTTAACCACTATATCAAACTGCCTCTCTCCTGCTAGTAAGTGAGAAACAACAAACCTGGGTAAGATTTCTGGGTTCAGAGCCAAGAAACTAGCTTCTCTCCTCGCCAACAGTTTTATGTCTGGGTGGCCTTCATGGATGAATGTGTATGGTGTAATCTTACTCATCAGCTCTACTTGCCTTGAAGCCTCTAAGTGATTACACAGAAGAGCTGTCATTTTTATCTTGCACCATTTCTTCTTGCATTTGTATCCAGGATTTTTGTCGGTATCTGATCCAAATCAACCTGGTCTTATGGTGCCGCCGGAATTTTAAGTAGGGCACCTTGATTTAAGAGCTAGTTTGCTACACTTGTTCTACATGGATAAAATAATGCACAATCGGAATATCAATCTCCGGAAGTGACTATCTCAAATAGATGTATGCCATTGCCTCTCCATGGGCCAGAATAAAAAATAGAAATGTGCAGTCGTTACGGTGTATATAAGGATTACATTATTTTTCAATTGGAAATTATTCTTGTGGGAGAAAAAGTACATTTATTGGCCCTACAATGGACTTTATACTTTTGAAAAATGGATTCCAATTCTTAGTGTAGTGCAATGCAAGCGCATTGCCTTTGATAGATTGAAGCCACAATTCCCTAACTGCAGAATTGGAGGAGAGCAGTCGGTGAGTAAGCTAACAAATTACCCGGTATTTTTGTATATTATTAAAAGCTGAAGCAGCCAGGAACATATTCTTTATAAATAGCTTTATACTAAAAGTTCGGTTATGAACATTTTTTACCTGCTTGGAGAAAACCAAATGGTTCCCCAGAAAATCACTCCCCGCCCTCAGTATTATTTGCAGTCATTTGGGCTTTGGAGTGCCATTTTTTCCTCTGACCTTAGACCAGTGGTTCTCAACCTTCCCAATGCCGCAACCCTTTAATACAGTTCCTCATGTTGTGACCCCCCAACCATAACATTGGTGTCTCGGTTCCTAAGACCATAGAAAATATGTGTTTTCCAATGGTCTTAGGTGACCCCTGTGAAAGGGTCATTCGACCCCCCAAAGGGGTCCTGACCCACAGGTTGAGAACCACTGCCTTTAGGCAGTCAGGGATCACAGTGAATCAGATTACATAAATGAGAACAAACATAGCTGAGACAGTCTTAGCTTAGAACAGGGGTGTCAAACTTGATTTCATTGAGGGGTGCATCAGGGTTGTGTTTGACCTTGGGGGTGTGTGGCTAGGGGGTGTGGCCAGCTCAATGTCACTCATACCAGGGGTGCCTGTGGTGGCCTGAGTGCTCTGCCAGTGAAAACGGGCTCCCGAACTCTGTTTTTGGCTGCAGCAGCCTCCTGCAATCATCTGCCAGCGAAAATGGAGCTTGGGAGGGCTGCCCGCAGCCCTCGTAAGCTCTGTTTTTGGCTGCAACGGCCTCCTGCATGCACGCGGCCTTCCTGAGCTCCATCTTCGCTGGCAGAGGTACCATGGGACACTCCTTTGCTGTTTTCAGGGTGGTCCTGCAGGCCAGATCTAAGTACTCCATGGGCTAGATCCAACCCACAGGCCTTCAGTTTGACACCCCTGGCTTAGAACAACATAGGTCATGTGGATGAAGCCAGTCTGTTAGTTTCTCTTTAGCAGGTCCAATCAATAGGACCTAGCTTTTTCTGAACATTGGAATGTAAAAAACAGTTGCAACCAGGACTCTTCTCTTTCTAATTTGGGATTTCACAATTATGTAGTCATCATATTGCAGAACACACACAATCTTTTGCAAGGGCAACGGGTAACATAATATTTTTTAGTAGCCAAGTGTGATTGGACACACAAGGAATTTGTCTTGGGCGCATAAGATCTCAGTGTATATACAAACAACAAAGTGATACATCATAAAAAAGTAAAATACCTGTTGTGTCTACCGGTGGCCTGCAGAGCTGGCAGCAGAGTTGGACGGTGAGGAGGTTGGGGAGGAACATGGGCCGGTCCTGGAGTCCGGGGAAGGCTCTGATGAGGGATCTGTGTCAGAGGCAGAGAGGGGGCCAGGGCCATCTGGGAGTTATGTGCTGCCGCTGTGGCCTCCAGAGTCTGATATCAGTGAGGCAGAGGAACAGGAGGAGCCTGTTCCCAGTGCGCACATGCACAGAGCTGGCAGAAGGCAAGAACAAAGCAACTTTGTTCGTTCTGGTCGGTTTAAACTCTGAAGCTTCGTTTGACTCTGTGCTCTGTTTGGCCTGGCAAAACTAATTGGCAATTAGGTCTTTGGCAGTGTTTCAACGGAGATAAAGGTGGGTTCTTATCAGTCTTAAAGACTGTGGCAGACTTCTGTTGGACTCTTCGCAAACTGTTTGTGAATCATGCAGTCTGTGAATGAACATAATTCACAGCCATTGAAATTAAAAAAGGGGTTTTGGAACTAAGCGTGTGATTTTTACTGTCTCAGGAAGCCTAAGTCCGAACAATACCAGGGGCTGCTCTGCTAGGTTGAGTAGAAGTAGGCATAAATAATTTTTGCACTGGAAGAGGTCCAAAATAAAATTAAACTATATTAAATATATGCAACGAATTAATATTTCATGCATTTAATGACTTCCCATTTCCATCATCCTGAAAATGATAATAAAGTGTATAAAACAAGCATTAGACTAAGGCTAGAGATTCTTTTCAAGGATAATAGCTGCCTCTGTCACTAAGCTCCATCACCTGGGAGAAAAATGGCCTTTCTCCCCTTTTACCCACGTTCTTGACTGTGTATAATCTTACTCTTCAGCCTCCAGGTTTCCGCCGTGCTTACAGCTCTCCATTGTACAGTGCCCAACAACTCTCAGGTGGTAAGTCAGCCATCCAAAAGGACTTTAGTTTTGGTCATCCATCCTCAGAAACACCTCCGTTTTACAACTTTGTTTGTTTGTTTGTTCATTTCACAGCTAGCCGAAATGATCCTGTCTTCGATACCTTACGGTCGGGGGTTATCATGGCAAACAAGGAGCGCAAGAAAGGGCAGGATAACAAAAAAAACGTAGGAAACCAGTATGATGAAACATCCCAACGTAAAAGGGTGGTGCATAAAATGCTATTCAATGGATGAAGATAGAAGCAATTCTAAAGCTAACATTGGCCACCTATAGTACAGTGTTTCTCCGAAAACACCGCCACTCCAATAAGAAGCTCAACCCTAATTTTGGGGGGGGGGCATAGGCCTAATATTACCCCTACCCCAAAAATAAGCTTGGAGGGGATGAGCGTGGCCAGCACAAGTGCCAGCGTGGGGGGGGGGGGGACTGTCCGGGTGCCTCTGCAGCCTGCTGGCCCCTTGGGGCAGCGCAAATACCACTTTTGCCCTTCTCTTCTGCTTGTTGGGCCGCATTTCTGCAGCCAGCTGCTTTGCTTTTCCCCTCTTTTTGAGAGGCTCGTGGAAGGCTTTTTTGGCAAACAGGAGGAAAATGGAGAGGGAGATTTTCCTGTCTGTCATCCATACCTCAAGCTCAGCACAAGCTGAGGGAAAGATGACGGGGGGAAAATCCCCCTCTCCATTTTCCTCCCATTCGCCAAAAAGCCTCCATTCCGAACGCTGAAGGTTTGGAATGGAGGCGGCGGGGCATCCACAGCGCGTCCAGCTCACCGAGTCTGCCCTGCTGCACCTCAAAAGAATGTAAGACCGCCTCAAAAATAAGCCCAAGTGCTTATTTTCAAGTCTAAAAGAAAAATAAGACTCTGTCTTATTTTCTGAGAAATACAGCCATAGCAATAGCACTTAGACTTATATACTGCTTTACAGCCCTCTCTAAGCTGTTTACAGAGTCAGCCTATTGCCCCTAACAATCTGGGTCCTCGTTTTACCAACCTTGGAAGGCTGAGTCAATCTTGAGCTGGTAAGCAGTGAACTGCCGGCCAACTGCCAGCCTGCAATACTGCATTCTAACCACCGCAGCCGTACATAGCATTCCAGCTATTTCTAGACTCTCCATTCCCCATGTTGGCTGGGACTGATGTGAGTCCATTGAAATCTGGAGGGCTACATTTTCACCATCCCCCTTTAAATTACTTAAGATATTCAACTATTCCTCTCCTCCTCTCCTTAAATTCATGCTACAAGGCACTAATCTGCCATCCAGAATCTGTTGATGCTGGGAACTCTGGATTCTCATCAAGATTCTGCAGAGCTGAAGAAGCTTCTTGGATGAGAAGCGAAACATCTTCAAAGAAAAACCAGAAAGTCCAGTTATCTTTTGAAAAAGCACCTTTGGGACAACCATGACCTAGAATGACCGAGAATCTCTATCTATTATGATTATTATTTAATATTATTATAATCAATGCTAATGTAATGAACACTTGTAAATATTTTGATTGCTACTTCCTAAAACTGTACCCAGACAACACACTGTTTCGTTGAAAATGGAATTTTTATATGTTATAAAATAAAAAACTTGGGGGGTGGGGAAGAATCTCCATCTAGTGTAAGGTTTGAAGCTTAGTGTAGATCAGGGGTGTCCAAACTTGGGAACTTTAAGACTTGTGGACTTCAACTCCCAGAATTCCCCAGCCAGCATGGCTGGCTAGGGAATTCTGGGAATTGAAGTCCACAAGTCTTAAAGTTCCCAAGTTTGGACACCCCTGGTGTAGATGAAGGATAGAAGTTTGTGGTTAGTGTATTTTGTTTCTCATCGCTCTAAGTTTATTGATTGGGGTGGCATATAAATATTGTGAAATAAATATTTTCTATTCTGCTTCCTACATTTTAGCCTTTGGCTGCCATGATGGAAGAAGAAACAGAAGCCCCCAAAACAGAAAGTGACAAACCTGAGGGAGGTAAGTATTAACAGACTTCAGGAAACCCTGTTATCTCTGGAATCCAGAGTCTAAATATTTGTTAAGCAAATGTTGCTCAAAGTAAGCAAAGTACAAAAGAAGCCAGAAGTTCACTGAAAAGAAAGGAAACCCCTGCTGCCCACAAATTAAAACTTTCTGCCATGTGACACCTCAGGAGAGACAACGGTTGCTCAACTGAAACCAGGTGTGATTCTGCTTACGTTTTTGAGTGAAGCTCGTCTAGGTTAGGGATGTTGAACTCGGTTTCATTGAGGGACACATGAGGGTTGTGTTTGATCTTGGGTGGGCATGGCCAGCTCGACGTCACTTGTCTCAGGGGTGCCTATAGTGATCAGAGCGCTCTGCCAGTGAAAACGGGCTTCCAAGCTCCGTTTTTGGCTGCAGCGGCTTCCCCGCAGCCCTTCTGAGCTCTATTTTCGCTGGCAGAGGCACCACGGAGCGGTCCTTCACTGTTTCCAGGGCGGCCTGTTGGCCAAGCTTTATCCTTTAACTATAAAATGCAAATATAAAAGTGAAATGAATGTAATGAATCAAGGCCAGAAAAAAAGGACACCTAAATTTGTGACCTGTAAGCAGGGAAAAAGAAAGCAGACTAGTACAAGGAAAGCAGAGAAAGGGGGAGTTAATTTATGAATAATTTCCTTTATAGGCCTTGAAAAAAAAAAAACTAGGAAAATTGTGACATTTTATTTTCAGTGCCTTGGGAGAAGGGAGACTGTCTGATCTTTTATCCATACAGGTAATCTTCGAGTTACAAATGTAATGGAGCCTGCCAATTACATTAGTAACCCGTGGATTCGTAGCACCGAATCACACAACTGGAACGTGATCGCTCCCTGCTTTTCCTCACACATTTGCTAATCGAATATGCAGGTCGTTAAGTGCAAGAGGCAACTCAGGGTGAGGAAGGCCATGGGGGGAGGGAGGCTAGTGCTTCCAATCACCTAAGGCCTCCTCCAACCCACTGAGATATCTCATGCTCCCCCACCCCCATATCCTGCCTGACTGGGTCATTTACCATACGTCGATCTCAATGATCAAGGGAGCCTCCTCCTCTCCAGCCTCTCTACCATGGTTTTGCCTTGAGCAAAGGCTTGCTGAGGCCTGCACGGATGAAAGGTTGTATCCCTATAGGCTCCGGTTGTCTTTGCAAAAAGACTTTCCC
Source organism: Natrix helvetica (assembly GCF_964273705.1). NCBI lineage: Eukaryota > Metazoa > Chordata > Lepidosauria > Squamata > Natricidae > Natrix > Natrix helvetica. The sequence goes on along the minus strand of NC_138548.1, from coordinate 210,052,630 downwards.
AACGAGAACGGAGCCCAGGAGGGGCGCATGTGTCCAGGCCTCTGTTCTCAGCAGCAAAGGCTTTTTGCAAAGATGGCAAAAGGCTTTGCAAACAGAGGGAAGACTTTGGTACTTCAGGCCTTCGTTCCGTTTGCCAAGCCTTTTGCCCCAGATCTCGTCCAAGCCTCCATTTTCAGAGAACAGAGTCCTAAAGTACCATGAGATCATGCGAGATCAGTAGCGTGAGGTCTCACATGATCTTGCGGTACTTTAGACTTCCATTCTCTTCGAACACACCGAAGGCTTGAAGCACCGAAGCAGGCCAAGAAAATGAAGGCTCGCTAGATCTTCGCAAAGTGAGTAACCACAGCCCAATACCTGTGGAGACCCAGGGGAGGGCGGGGAATAGGCAGGGCAAACGTTACAGGGCCTCTCTAAGTACGAACGACTTCATGGGGCTGCAACATTTGTAACTTTGGGACTGTGTCATAAGTACTTGGGGCGGGGGGTGGGGAGAGGACGGTTATGTCATAACTTCGAATGGTTTCTAAGTGAACTTTCCTAACTCAAGGATTACCTGTATTTCATCCCATCTGAATTTCACTTGCTTGCTTGTTTGTTTTTAATCCAGGAAAACCAGAAGGACAGAAAGCAGAGAAGAATGCCCCGGATGACAAGGTGCTTACCCCTCCCTCTTGCATGGGAGAGGGGAAGAGGAAGAGAACGTGCTTGTTAGTTTCCAGATTGAACACAGTGGCTGCACTCTTTCTTGTCTCCAAATCCTACAAGTTGTGATGCTGTTGCAAGTCACTACTCTTCACTTGCCACCTCTGGTTATTCAAATAGTTGCCTGTGTTTATTTCCTGTATAGTCAACTCCATGTTTTCTGCACAGATCATATTGGTAGAAAGGACTGCATGGAGGGGGGAAATAGGAAAGTGGTACACAGAGAAGTCACTCGACTCATGTATATGTATTCTCTCAAAGTCAGAATCTCAAGGCCAGAACTCAGTCTGTTGAGATTGAGCAAGCAAGCATAGACTCCCAGTGTGCTTGCTTGCTTACTTTATTGCCGATGGCCTCAGATTCCACCAATCAGATTCCACTAATCATTCATATACATTTCAAGAAGTTTACATTTTGAGCATATGAACAGCATAGATTTCAGAAAATCTTTATATAGAGTATAATGGAAAGGGATGGCTTTGTTACTACTTGTGCCAGATAATTGAGGATTAGAAATCCTTGCTTAGGTCCACAGAAAGACCTATGGACTATATTTGTAGAGATGTAAGGTTGGGTAGCTACAGGATTTTGAATGGCTCAGCCCTAATATCTTGCTTGCTATCCTGCTTTCCAGAGGTGGATTAAATCCACTTTGGAGATCCACGCATGGGTGCTCCTGGTCATATAAACATGTTTATTTGTACACCAATGAATAATCTATTTTGATTCCTTGCCCATCCAGACACTAATTTTATAAAGGATATCTGTAGAAAGAGCTTGTGTTTTGCCAGCATTAAAGATTTCTGACAAGAACATATATACCTGAGAGCAAAATATATTAGGTAACATCAGAAGTGGTATTCAGCAGGTTCTGACCAATTCTGGAGAACCAATAATGGAAATTTTGAGTAGTTTGGAGAACTGGTAAATGCCACCTCTGACTGGCCCTGCCCCCATCTATTCTCTGCCTCCTGAGTTCCAGCTGATCAGGAGGGAATGGGGATTTTACAGTATCCGTCCCCTGCCATGCCCACCAAGCCATGCCAGAACCGGTAGTAACAAATGTTGAATCCCACCACTGGGTAACATCAATACTTTACACAATTTGGGTAATTACCTAGTTTGGTAATGAAACTTCTGCAAGAAAACTATGAAGCTTAGAGAGCATCAAGGATCCCACAATTCAACCATGAGCTTCAAATATTCTCTTCTATCATTGACCTTAGCTTGGCAGGATTACCCCAGGTTATGACCTACATGTACGTTTTCTGGGAAACCCAACCTACAAATTAGCCTGGAAATCCAAGAACCATCTCTAAAGGAGGCCATAGCTTCCACTTCCATGACATTGCCAAGAAAACTGGCAATGGATAAGTCACCAAGAGTCAAGTTTGACTTGAAAGAGACTTTACTTCTTTTCTTCTTTTGAACAGGGTAAGAAGCAGCAAACTGGTTTCCCACAGTCTCACTACTTTATTGCACTCTATCGCTTCAAAGCCTTGGAGAAGGATGACTTGGATTTTCAGTGAGTAATAAAATTGTCTTGTTATCATTGATTAGAACATCACCAACCTCAAACCTTGTTAAATCACTGCTTTGTAGAAACAAATCCCAACATAGAAGTGTCTGGGTTGAGTTTTTGGTACATTTTGTCAAAGTCATGTCAATAGAAGGGGGTGCAGTCTCAGGGCTTTAGAGACTGAGGAGTAATCTATGGAGCAGAGGTGGTATTCAGCAGGTTCTGACCAGTTCTGGAGAACCGGTAGCGGAAATTTTGAGTAGTTCGGAGAACCAGCAAATACCACCTCTGGCTGGCCACGCCCCCATCTCTTCTCTGTCTCCTGAGTCCCACCTGATTGGGAGGGAATGGGGATTTTGAGGTATCCTTCCCCTGGAGTGGGGAGGGAATGGAGATTTTACAGTATCCTTCCCCTGCCACGCCCACCAAGCCATGCTCACAGAACCAGTAGTAAAAAATTTTGAATCCCACCACTGCTATGGAGTAATATATATATGGAGCTAAAATGCAACATGCTCAGATAGTCTCTGAACAAGTCATTGATTACAAGGGATTTGGAACTCAAAACTTTGCTGAGCTGGTTTTACATGAATGTAAACAGTAATGTGAGAATGCTGAGACCTCAAATAAAACATCAAGACATAACTTGTCTTGAAGGAAGTTTCCTTATTCAGGAATATCAAAGGCTTGTGGAACACCACGGCTGTATCTCTCTTAAGTCAGTGCATGCATCCCATGTAAGACTGGGAGATCTCCACACGACAGCTTCTTTGTATGGTTTTGTGGGGAAGGGCTGGGAGACAAGTAAAAAGAGCTTACCCTGTATGCAAATGTAGGTACTGGCAACAATGCATATAGAATCCTACCAATGATTGCAAGATGGATATAGAAGAATAGAGCGTTTGTCAGGCTGCTTGGATGTTCTGGTGCTCAGCTAAGACTTTTGTATCTCATTACCTGGTTGAGTTTGTGGTAGTGTAAGGTTTGGCGATGCGCTTAAGTCAATGATAGGCCAAAAGAAGAGCTTAAGTGAAGACTTGGAAAAGAAACAGCTTTTTATTTTTGATCAAAAATAAATGGTAGACCATTCCAGGAACATACAGACAAGGTGCACATAAGGAAGACCACATCTTGCAGAAGGTATGGCACCAGAGGTGGGTTCCTATTGGTTGGACCGGTTTGGACGGTTTCGGCCGAGTTGGTAGTAACTTGGCTGGCCACGCCCCTGAACTGGTTCTATCAGCGGCGCTGTAGGCACCGCCATCTTGTTTTTTGCTTCTGCACATGCACAGAAGCAATTTTTACACTACTGTGCATGCGCCCGCGCAAAGCGCATCCCTGTGTGAACCAGCAGTAACAGAAGCTGGAACCCACCCCTATATGACGCCCTTTTAGACCTTCAGAGACATCAGCTTAGTACCCAATTCTGGTCCCCTGGTCCATGCCTTCCTTGTAGCCCTGCATTGGCCGTGCAGCAAGGAACAGAGGGACTGGGTGCTTAGCAACAGAGGGACTGGGTGCTTAGCAACAGAGGCATTTGCCCGATGTAATCCTGCTAGGCCATGACACACCCCGCACAGGCACTGAGTTGTACACAAAAACAAGATAGCAGGTGTTAGATCACTGGTAGAAGCAAATGGCAGAGGCAATTCTAATTCTTACAGGAGGAAAGCAATTCTTACAGAAGTGAAATAGCAAGTTATTATTATGTCCCAGTAATTCTACCTATTCTACTATTATTATGTCCCTTCGGTAGAACCATGAAGGAAGTATGGGGGGAAGTTGCCATCTTGGTCAGATATTCAGAACTGGGAAAGAAAGGACTAAATGGCCAGAATGGGCCATGTTGTTCAGCAGTTCTGACTCGCAGTAGTATTTTCATTGTTGGGTCCTTGTTCTCTTTCAGCCCTGGGGACAAAGTTGCAATTGTTGACGACTCCAATGAAGAATGGTGGCGGGTGAGAAGATGGTTTCTCTTTCAGGATCTAAGCCTGTTCATTGTGAAGAAAGCTCTTGATCTCTCAAAGTTTTTAAGTATCAGTGGTTAGCCACAAGCAAAATATTTGGGATTTCCTCTGTTTCAGCTTTTACTATGGCTGGAGTCTTCCTTCAGTATGACTTGAGATACATTTGAGTGATTTAACTAAACTTGGCAAAATAGTGTCCGCCTCCCCCCCCCCCCCCCCGGAAGTCAGTTACTGAGTGAAAATGAAAAATGGGCAAACATTTAACGACCAGGAGTTGCATATATAGTATATAATTAGAAATAAGCATTTAAAAAAATAGTATCATGTCACAAACTTGTGAAATCCAGGCCTTTCTATTATAGTTTCTTCCTAAGTTTTGGGGAGGAGGGAGCAAGGGGAAAGAGTTTGTTTGGGAACTCTGCTACAAATGTTTGGGTGTGCCCTGCTTCAACATTGTATGAAACTCTACAGCTAGTTTTTGGCAGCTGTAGTCAGGGAAGGGTTAAAAATGAAACAATATCATTAAGATGCCCAACCAAAGGGAGCGGGATTCTAGAATATCCTATTTCCACCTGCTTTGTACTATTATCTAAATCATATCCCCTCCTCCACATTTTAAAAATGTTCAGTCCACTCTCTGGCCCTCAATAGGCTGCCTAAGGTAAAGGTAAAGGTTCCCTTCGTGCGTATGTGCTAGTCGGTCCTGACTCTAGGGGGCGGTGCTCATCTCCATTTCAAAGCCGTAGAGCCAGCGCTGTCTGAAGATGTCTCCGTGGTCATGTGGCCAGCATGACTAAACGCTGAAGGCGCACAGAGCGCTGTTACTGTTCCACCAAAGCTGGTCCCTATTTTTCTACTTGCATTTTTACATGCTTTCTAACTGCTAGGTTGGCAGAAGCTGGGACAAGTAACGGGAGCTCACTCCGTTATGCGGCGCTAGGGATTCGAACTGCCGAACTGCCGACTTTTCTGATCGACAAGTTCAGCGTCTTAGCCACTGAGTCACCGCGTTCCTTAATAGGCTGCCTACTCTCCCACAAAATATATACATCCATCCTCTGTCAATAAAATGACATATGAATGACAATGTTAAAAACTGTATATTTTCATGAAAGAATTCAAAGCCATTAGTAATATTAATTTTGTATTTTTCCTTTACGAAATATTTCCTTTTGTAAAACTCACTCATTTTTCTCTCACGCTATTTTTTAATGTCTCCTATTTAGAGCATGCAAGTCATTTACTGTCCTGAAAATGGCTTAATGAGCAGTTTGTAGGATTATTGATGTCAATTTTGAGGAATGAGGATAATTAAAATATATCATGTTGACAAGAGCTAATGTTCCAAAATATTAGTTAGTTACTTGTCCCTTCCTCCTTTTTTTAAAGAGCAAAAGTGTATTTATGTGCTGAAGGAGAGAATCACTGCAAATTGCCAATTTTCCTCTCTGCTTTTTTTGAAGAAAAAAAAAACCCTCATGTTAATCCTATCTTGTTTCATGGCGATAGAATTGGGAATTTGGGGAGGGGAGGTGAGGTTATTTCTTTATAAAGTAACTTCGTGCATGAATCTCCTAGGGAAAGAAAATTGGAGAGATTGGAGACAAAATTGGATACTTTCCGCCAAACTTTATTATCCGAGTCCGTGCAGGAGAACGCGTGCATAAGGTCATGAGGTCCTTTGTGGGCAACAAAGAAATTGGTCAGATTACATTAAAAAAGGATCAGGTATGTCTCTTTGAAGTACTTCATTCAGATATAAATAAATGTTCTCCCCTCCCCCACTGTTCTGAACAGCCAAAAACAATGCTAACTTTTACAACTTTGAGCTGAAAGGTCACATTCACTGGAAAACTGCTCCCTATTTTTCCACAAATTGATCTTATATATCCCATCCTTTTCTGGCAGAGGATGTAAAAGTTAAGTAAACAAAGGCTACAACAGCACAATTTCTCTCCCCCCCCCCCCCTGCAAATTCTTTCTGAAATTGAGAAGTGGGATTTTTCGTTGTGTTTTCATCTGATAATTATCACATAAGGCCAGAGCTAGGGGGAGAACAGTTTAAAAAGAGACTGATCATGTTTAGATTTCTACTGAGCACTGTATCTGGGGAATCTGGGTACATGATAGTTATAAAACCCAGCTTTTTAAAAACACGTCGTCTAAATCAGGGGTCTCCAACCTTGGCAACTTTAAGACTGGTGGACTTCAACTCCTGGCTGAGGAATTCTGAGAGTTGACGTTTAGTTTAGTTTACCTTGTACAATGAAATTAAATGCGATCTTCAGTGTACCACGTCAGTTCAGGTTGTGGTTGTTAATGAATCATTTGCAGTCATTAAGCACAACATCAGATGGTGGCTGGTTTTCTCATTGACTTGACTTATTGGAAGCTGGCTTGCCAAGTGCCCCAGACATGATCCTGTGACTGTGGGGATACTGCGACAGCCACAACTTTAAAAACCAGCCATAAGTCTTCTTGTTGAGCACTGAAATTCACCAGTTGTAAAGTTGCCAAGGTTGGAGACCCCTGGTCTAAATAACAACCCCCACAACCGATTCTATTTTTTTTTCTAAACTCAGATCATGTGCTACTTATTGGCAGTCTCCCCCCCCCCCCCCTTCCTCTTTCCCTCTATATAAATGCACAAGAACTCCTTCCTAGAAAATATGGTAATCTGCTCGGGGATTCTGCCTCATCTAACATCTCTTATCCTCTTATAGATTGTGGTACAGAAAGGAGAGGAGCTGAATGGGTATGTCAAAGTCTACACTGGCCGCAAAGTGGGACTCTTCCCGGCGGACTTCTTGCAGGAGATCTGAGCTCCAACCCTGGCATTCGCAAGGATTTCATAGCCGAGGCCAGAGAAGGCCAGAGTGTTTGAGTGTCCATTACCAGCTGCCAACTCCTCTCTGCAAGGAAGCGGAGTTTCTGCAGGTCTGTGGTCCAAGAGCTAAGGCATAACAAGATGGCCTGAATCATCAGTAAGCCAGGATTGAAGGCAAGAAGATTATCTTTCTGGCCCTGGAGAGGACTCAAGTGCTTCTCTTGAACTCTGCACTTGGCTGCTGGCCGATTCCGGAATGGGTTCAGCCATTGCCCCTTTACGATCTTGTCATGAAGGTGCTGGGACGCGGCCAAAGCTGCTCTACTTCCTGTCTGCGAAGAAAGTAGTGATTGGACAGATTGACTGTCAGAATTGACAAATGGCAAGAGTTACTGCTGCCGCCCCCTGTAGGTGGCACTAACATGTGCACGCATTTACTTCAGGATATGGCTGTCCCTTTGCTGGCAGGGGGGGGAGCGTGGCTCCTAGTTTACTTGGATGGCTTAGATTTGGTTACGTTTTGCCAATAATATCTATTATCCTTTTCCATCCCTCGCTTGCCTATCTGTGTTGATGCAAAGCAGCAAGTTTCTGGATTAATAGAGAATATTTGACATAAGGGGTCCTTGGTGCTCTCCGAGCTTGGTTGGGTTTTTTTTTTTTGAAGACGTTTCATTACCTAAACTAGGTAACATCATCTGTTGTAGCACTGGCGATATTGCCTAGTTTTGTTAATGAAACATCTGCAAAAAACAACAACAACCAAGCTGAGAGAGCTCCAAAGACCTCCCAATTTCTGAATTTGCTGTCAATTGCTGGGCAGCTATGGAATTGTTCTGCTCCCTTAAATTGAACTGATATTTATATCACTCTTGCTATCCTCTTCCACTTGTTTTGATACCTTCAAGCTATTGTTGATGCCTGACAACTGCCTGTCTACTCCCTGTATTTTTCTTGCCAAGGTTTTTCAGAAGTAGCTTGGCCTTGCTTGCCTCCTAGGGTGGAAAAAGAGCCACTGATCCAAAGTCACTCAGCTGGCTTTGTGCCCAAAGTGGGAGTAGAACCCACAGCCTCCTAGTTTTTAGCCTGATGTTTTAACCCCTGGCTCTTGTCCTCTTCCACTACTTTCCTTCTATTATGAAATTATGGTTGGTCGCAGAGTAGACAGATGTCTAGGCTGCATTTTGCGTTACTGTCCACCTACTTCATCCTTCCCAAGGATCTGGGATAGGCAGATGTAATTGTTTAATAATATTAAGGATATTGTTGCAATCTATGCTGTGCTTTTTGCAATGGATGGTGATTTGGTTAGTGCTGATGTCATTCAAGCTCCAGATGTTTTGGAATTACTCCCAAGGGGCATGTAATTATTGTTACTATCTTTGCTTTCTTTTGCCATAGTTGCTCTAATTTTTATTTACAGGCTTTTATATTTTGTGATTTTTTGCTAGTTTTTTCTCTTCTATTCTGCGGTCTCCAGGTACTGCAATATCCACTACCCAGACTTTTTTTGTCATTATTTATTTTGCACTGTCCCCTTCTATACTCTCTTCTGCGTCTAGTCATGATAGAGATCTGATGTGCTACATGTTTTTATTTTAAGCAGCATTTCTGCTGCCGTGCCTTTGTTTGTTTATATCAGGGGTCCTCAAACTTTTTAAATAGGGGGCCAATTTACAATCCCTTAGACTGTTGGGGGGACCTGGACTGGCTGGGTGGGCATGGCTAGGTAAACGTGACTGGGTGGGCATGGCTAGATGGTCATGTGACTGGGTGGGCGTGGCCAATTTAGCAGTCCTTTAAAAATGCACACAAATTAAACTTTAATTTGTTATACTCCTGGTGGTGGAAAGCAGGTTAGTGAAGGGATGTGACTGCCTTGGTGTGTGTGTGAGGGGCTTCTGTGTGTGGGTGTCCCTCCTTCCCTCTCCCCACCCCTCTCTCGCTGGAAGCTGGAGAGGTAAAAAACGGGCCTGTCTCTGGTCTCCTGAAGCCTCTGCACATCCCGTTTTTGGCCTCTTCGGCCTCCAGAAGGCAGGAGGGGGTCAGCAGGTAGGTGGGGCGATATGAGCGGGGCAGTCTCGTGGTCCTGTGTGTGCCAGCTTAATTGCTTCGGCGGGCCGTAGTTTGAGAACCCCTGGTTTATATGATATGAGCATGCAAAGTTCCAAAGAGCTCCATAAAGTGGGGAAGCTACTTGGTTATCAGAAGGCTGACCGATCTGTATATCACTCTCAGGATTTTGATGCAAAACAGAAAGAGGTCTAAGCTCCAAATTCATCTGGAACAAACAAATCTTTAGGAAGAGGCATGAAAATAACGTTTCATTGGGTTATAGTTTTAATGGTTGAAACTGCCTTCCTGACCACATCCGTCTCATCAGGGACTGGAGAAAAAGCTTTTTCCTCTTTTCTCAGATCACTGGAAGCAATTATTCAGGAGGCCCTATAAATCAGGGTAGGCAATTGGTTGCTTTCCAGGCACTGTATTACAATTGAACTATCATAAAGACAACATGGTCAATAGTCAAGGAATTATAGCTAAATACCTATCAAGTGATGTGGTCTTAGTGTCCAGATAGTGTGCATATTAATGATTGCTACAGCTCTTTATTTTATCCCATCAGTTTACTCTGCCTGTTTGTACCTTGCAGAGTAATTCATACATGTTATTGTGCAGAATTCTCAAATGCCAGGAGTTCCTTGTACACTGACGCACTCGTGTTTATTTTCACAAAAAGTCAAGCTCAATAAATTTGTGCTGACAGGCTCCTTGGCTCGTGTTTCCTAAAGCTTGCTATCCACCCTCTTTACATCATACCTGCTTTTTAAATGCATTTCGGTACCTGCACATATAACAGCTTGCAGTTTCCTTTCTCCTGAAAATCAGTAGGATGTTGCTAAGGTAGCCATGCTGCCTGTTTCTCATTCTAATGTTCTCATCCCATTGGCCTTGTATCTGTAGTTTCCCTTGTGATTTCTATGCCTCTGTAATTCAGACTGCACAACTATTAATTTAATATGTGCGATTTTGTTTTTTACTTTCTATATATCTGCCTGCGTATCCTATCCTATCCTATCCTATCCTATCCTATCCTATCCAATCCAATCCAATCCAATCCAATCCATCCATCCATCCATCCATCCATCCATCCATCCATCCATCCATCCATCCATCTATCTATCTATCTATCTATCTATCTATCTATCTATCTATTTATCTACCAACTATCTATCTAGCTATCTAGCTATCTATCCATCCATCCTTCCATGCTTCCATCCATCCATCCATCCATCCATCCATCCATCCATCTATCTTCTATCTATACCAACCTACTTACTTACCTACCTACCTACCTACCTACCTTCTCTCTCTCTCTCTCTCTCTCTCTCTCTCTCTCTCTCTCTCTCTCTCTCTCTCTCTCTTTTTCTTTTTGATTTTCAGCCACACTACTTTTGTTTCATACTTTCCTTGTACTTCATGATTCACCCAAGTCTCCCATGTGGAGTTAATGCATCTACAAAATACTATTTATTAATGTGCTTTCCTGCCCAAATGTTACTAGCTTTCTCCTTTTAACCCAACCTCCTCGTCATTGTTACTCTATGTTGGACAATTAGGTGTTACAATTCGGGAGCTAGTCTACTCTACTCAACTATTACACTGCTTGTAATTTGAGCCTGATGTGATTCCAAATAGGGAACTGTAAAAAGGAGTTGTAATGTTTTGGACCTGGATTTCTGGTCTCGCGACTTCTGGGCCCAGGTGTTGCAGATCCAACTGCTATAATCCCACGTGGATGGCAGCGTGAACTAATTGCACCTCTTTAGGAAAGTTTGCAACGGCTTCATTAATAAGAAAAGATTGCTTAGGGAGAACAAAATAAATTCTAATGTATCTCAAAAGAAAATATCTATGGAAGTCACCTAAATCAGGGGCTCCCCCAACCCCCGGCTCAGGGCTCACTGTTGGGCCGGGGACTATTTGGAACTGGGCTGTGTGAGCAGTGGACGGACGTGCACAGCTTGATTTGTGTGAACAGCTCAACCTGTGCAAGCTGAGCTGCGCGTGCATGCATGTAGACACCGGCCCACTGCTCACAGAGGTCAAGCTATATGCTCACATGCTTACCGGCCTGCCGCTTGCACGGCCCACTTCGCCTCCCCACCAGGTCACAAAGCTATAAAGGTTAGGACTGCTGACCTAAATATATACCTAAAACTTCACACTGCGGATTAATCATTGATCATTTCATGCTAAAGTCTAAAGCCGTGATGGCGAACCTATGGCACACCTGCCACAGGTGGCACGCAGAGCTCTCTTGCGCCTGCACGTCCTGCATCTCCTGCAGGCCAGCTGGTTTTCGGGTCTCTGCCACGCATGTGTGAGCATGTGGGAGATGCTTGTGCAAGCGCGGGGGCAGGGGGCATATGGGGTCACATGTGCATGCATGGAGGTTGGGGCCCATGCAGGGGGTGCATGCTCATGTGTGGGAGGCAGGGTGGCACACATTCATGCATGGGGGAAGGGGGTCATGTGTGCATGCGCAGGGCATAGTGTACACAGAGGGGTCAAATGCGCATGTGTGGGTGGGACACATGGGTTCGCACGCACATTGCATTATGGGTGTGTGCACGCACACTTTCAGCACGCAGCAGCAAAAAGATTAGCCATCAATGGTCTAAAGAGTAAGGCAGGAGAGTTCCACAGCTGTAGTTAGTATTGATACATTTCAGATAACTTAGGTACTATCTGAGGTTAATGAGTAATCTCTTTTCTTTTCCTCCCATACTACTTCACAATTACATTTTGAGTTGGCAAGGCAGGGACAGGACATCTACCGCAGTGACGGTACCACATCTACCATTACTAGGTACCTGGTCTCTTAACAAAAGTGTTTTTCATTATCTCCTGCTACACTGGAAATCTGTATAGTTTGTTTCTTCTGGGGGCAGCCGGTTGTGCCCCTGTTATATTTCTACTTCATCCAAGGATTTCAGGGCTCAGCTGTACATGGAAAGTTAAGAAAGAAAAAGTTGGCATATAGGAATAATTTGCACTTGTTAGGCTATACGTACAGGAAGTGCTTGCACAAATGAGATGGTCTGACCCTTGAGGGGGAAAAAATGTTTGACTGTAGATCTCCAGCTGTCTGTCTAGAGCCATTTAGAATTGCATCAGTGGGTAATCAGGAAACTGACAGCTGAGATGGAATTAAGTTGACGAAGGCAATACACATGGAGGATATTTCTGCCTACAACTCTATAATGAATGCAAATACCTATACCATATTGTCTCTTATCTCTTTGGATTTGAACGATTGCAGCACAAGGATAGAGGAGGGAAAGATGAAGAAACGTCGGTGGTTTTGGATATGAATGGATCTGAAACATCTGTTCGGAGACTTACGCCTCCTGTAGGAATTTCCAAAGAAAGGTCCATTCTCTCTCTGTCTCTCTCTTCCCTCTCTCCCTCCCTCTCTTTGAGTCTGCACTGTACAAGCAGAGAAATTTGGTGCCTGGTGTACAACGCAACCTCCTGAGAGGTCCCATCATTGTTTATTAAAATCCCAAAGGGAAACAATGTCATATGATGGATGTGTAGTGCGCTTCATTCCTAAAATAAAATAGGCAAAAGCAGTCGACAAATGTGAAGGTCACATAATAAGTTCATCTAGAAAATATTTGCTTGGATAAAAGAGTTTCATTACTTGGTGATTAAAAAATATATGCATAGCCCTGGAGATACAGTCTTGATATTTATGATATACAAGGCTTGGCAAAGCAGATTTGAAGAAGCTTAGGTATTATGTTTTGGTGGGTTGGATTTGAGGCTGCTGCAGTGGTGGGATACGCCCTGATTTGAGCCAATTGGGGCATACGTACACGGGGCGTACGGCGCCTGCGCGACGCTCTACCGAGCAGCTGTGCACGTGGTGGACGCCCAGTCCCGTTGCAGCGTACTGGTTGCAACGGGATCCGGAACTCACCACTGACCTGCTGTAATGCTGCGTGATAAGATGTACAAACCTCTTCCCCAACCTTCTTCCGCCTGGATGTGTTTGGACTACAACTTCCAGAATCCCTCAACTGACAGTGATAACCTCTGGATGGGAATTTTGGACGCTATAGCCTCCAAAAGCTTTCCCCAGGCTTGTTATCCATCCTATGCATTGACTTGTTATCCATCCTATGCAGAATACCTAGTACGGTAGCTGTAGCGAATTCTGGGAGTCGAAGCCTTCGTTCTGGGCAGAAGGCTGGTTTAGGCTCCCTCCCTCCTTTCTTGGCTGCATTTATTTTGGGCATGCCATCTGCTTCTTCTTACCTACTAGAAACAGTCCAGCCAGAAGCTGTAACCCCGATTGGAATGTGTAACTGAAGATCTTGATGGGAAACGGGAGCCTTACCCAGGGGCTGCCATATAAAGGAGCAAAGGAGACAGGTGGCTTGCCAGTTTTTCCACATAGAATAAATAACTGCACAATTCGTGGGCCAAAGGTTTAAAGGGGGAGGAATAATCAATCCTTCTGGGCCCTCTTCCTTCAAAACCCTAAATCTACAGCTGCCTGGCTGCCTATGGTGACTCTAGTTAAGCCAGGAAAAGAAGAGAACAGTGGCCAGCAGAGAAGGCTTAAAAATAGGTTGTGCCATATAAACATATACCTCAAGGGGGCACTCATACCCTGCAGGATTTTTCAGTTAAGGTTTGCAGAACCCTGCTGCTCAAATTTTCCTTGCTAGCAATCCTTTCTCCCATGTTAAACCGACTGAACTGTCAGGTCTCCTCTACCTTATTCAGGGCCAAACATTCTGGCCAAGCACACAGAGATCCTTTGGTATGTGTCCCTTTATTATCATTGTGAAAAGCTTAAGGTTAAAAACAAGAGGAAGGAAAGGATTGCAGGAAAATAGGGAGAAATAACAGGAATTGCTGTCAAACTGTGGAGACAAAGTTAAAAGCCTTTCAGGTCCTTCTGTTTGTTATTTTTGTTTTTGTTTTTTTAATGAGGATCAAAAGAACTCATTGCTTCAGCAAAAGAATGAAGTGTGTTTCATAAGTCTTCCCAAACCAAGGGTGAAGCTTGAGTTGAGCTTGGGAACAAAACTTCTCTGGACCCTGCAAAACAAAACAAAACATCCAAAGGCTATGGAATAGAAATTCTCTTCTCAATTGCTATCTCATCACAATTTTCTAGCCACAGTCTTTAAAAAAGGGGGAAAGGGGGCTATATTTTCCACCAGGTTTTGACCTTCCTGTCATTGTCACTGCTTAATCCTTTCACGCTTCTGATTAGAGGAAGGGTGGGGGAAGTAGCCCCAAGTGGGCTGCTCTTTAGAGAAAATCTGAGCATGAATTAAGGGTAGAAAATAAAGATTTGGCACTATTAACCTATGTACGTTTGTAGGACTACGGCTTGTCACACCAGATAAAGCTTATTAGACATCTATTGTGGGTTTCCAGATGCCTGAAATCCCCTTGTAATCCGAGGTAGTTGCAAGCAATGAGAATCAGTAAGTTTTCTATGCCCTAATGAGGCACCTTACTGGGTAAGTGAATTGATTAGATTGAATCAGTGGTGAAATTCACATTTTTGCTACCGGTTCTGTGGGCGTGGCTTGGTGGGCGTGGCAGGGGAAAGGATACTGCAAAATCTCCATTCCCTCCCCACTCCTGGGGGAAGGATATTGCAGAATCTCCATTCCCTCCCCACTCCTGGGGGAAGGATATTGCAAAACCTCCATTCCCTCCCCACTCCTGGGGGAAGGATATTGCAGAATCTCCATTCCCTCCCCACTCCTGGGGGAAGGATATTGCAAAATCTCCATTCCCTCCCCACTCCTGGGGGAAGGATATTGCAGAATCTCCATTCCCTCCCCACTCCTGGGGAAAAGATACTGCAAAATATCTGTTCCCTCCCCACTCCTGGGGGAAGGATACTGCAAAATCTCTGTTCCCTCCCCACTCCTGGGGGAAGGATATTGCAAAATCTCCATTCCCTCCCCACTCCTGGGGGAAGGATATTGCAAAACCTCCATTCCCTCCCCACTCCTGGGGGAAGGATATTGCAGAATCTCCATTCCCTCCCCACTCCTGGGGGAAGGATATTGCAAAATCTCCATTCCCTCCCCACTCCTGGGGGAAGGATATTGCAGAATCTCCATTCCCTCCCCACTCCTGGGGAAAAGATACTGCAAAATATCTGTTCCCTCCCCACTCCTGGAGGAAGGATACTGCAAAATCTCTGTTCCCTCCCCACTCCTGGGGGAAGGATATTGCAAAATCTTCGTTCCCACCCCACTCTGGGGCCAGTCAGAAGTGGTATAGGGCGTTGGTACTTACCTGATACGCCTCTTCTAATAAGGGGGAGATAGCATCCATGTATGGGTTGACACTGTCCGTACTCTGATTGGACTGAGTCTGATTACTAATTAATTAGCAAGCCTTATAACACCATCCTGGTGCGACTCCACCCAGTTTTTTGACAAAGGAAATAAATACAGACTCAAAGGTGTTATCCAACCATGGCTTTAGTAAGGAACTCATAAACGGTACAAATAGCATTGAACCCTTAAGGAAGTCAAGGTTATACGCAACACGGAGGCACAGCTAGAACTGGTACAACAGATGGGAGCGGCTGGATGCGACCTCCCCCTTATTAGAAGAGGTGTATCAGGTAAGTACCAACACCCTTTCTCAATAAGGGTGGAGATAGCATCCATGTATGGGACATACCCAAGCCCAGCCTAGCCTACCTTTCACCACTGCACAGGGGAGAGGAAATCTAATCTTATGTTTTAAGAACTAAGTATCTTAATACCATAATGGTGCTCTTTATTTTGGGTATACCCCAGGCAACATACTTTATAAACATATGTACATATTGTCCCTCTATTTCCTTTTAAAATATGCCACACATGAAAAGAAATAATATGACAAAGAAATTAAAGGAAAAGAAATTAAAATTATAAGGAAAAAGCAACTAAATCTATCCTTCCTGCCAACGTCTATTATGTTTCTCCATATCTTTCTATGTTGGCAATCCATTCTTGCTTTCATACCTTGCTCCATTTGTTCCCTTTCATAGATTAGGCTTGTCACTTCTCCGTTTTTCAGAATGTCATCAGCTCCATCCAATCATAATTTTAACTTTTTTTTTTGATCTAGTCAAGAATATATTTGATTTGCAGTTCAATTCTCATTCATTTTCCCTACATGAATGAATGACCAGACTTCATTCATTCATAGTGGTCATTCACTTTCATATCCAGTCAACCTTTATTCATCATCCATTCATTCCTCACTCTATTTGATTTACCGCATGCATTTATAAGTACCACTATGTTTAATTTCCTTTTTATTTCTCCTAACCTACTGAACTCTTACTTTCACATAACAAAACAGGCAAAAGCACAGTCATTTTTGCTTCTTTTAATTCTCACAACAATCCTCACAACAGACTGACCTTCCATATTTACACACTTTAAAACTTTATCCATTTTCCCATCTTTGGTAAACATTCTTTAGGTCTATTTTTCTCTCTGTTTTCCCTGTCAAACATAACTACCCTGATCTTTTCTCTATTAATTTTAAATCCATATTTTCTTTGCATCATATAAGCAACCTGACAGTTACTGCAATTCATTTGGGTTCTCAACTAAAAACCCCAGCATCCTCGACATAGAAAAACATACGTACACTCTCTACCTAAATCAACACATCTCTAACAACATAAACACTCTTTATATACAGTAGTTATCCATAAATATAATAAATGCCCAAGAGATGTCACAAATCTTTGTGTTACCTTCTGTTCAGCGTTGAACCTATTGCTAAACTTTCATTCTCACAAATGCTTTATTCCCTTCATACACTGCTCCTAGGATATTGAGCAAGAGCTTTCAGCTCCATATTCTAAAATTAGTGTTTACAAATAGCAATAGCCAATTCTACAATGTAAGCTATGACAGAACATCTGAGTAACTTACAAAGGATTTAGGTTCAGTTCACCACTCCTTCAAGCAAGAAAGCCTGCCCTGAAATCCTGGATAGAGGAATGTGCAGGATTTTGTATCCAATCGCAAAAGGTATTTTAGAGGTCATAAGGGCAAAAACATAGCATCTGTCTGCAACATTCCACCTATTCTTAAAACAGGCCATTCTTTTCCTGCGACCATGAGGTAGCTGTAAATGACCTTAGCAAAAGACGTAGCTGTTTTAAAAGGTTGCTGTGTTTGTGCTCTGAAGTCCCTTTTTGGAATCAAATCTGAAGAACTTACAGTGCTTTAGATAACTTATTATTCCAGGTAGAGCAGGGGTGTCAAACTTGTGGCCGGATGCGTCATGCGCTGGCCACTCCCACCCCATTTAGTGAAGGAGAAAAAAAAATCATATGTCACGTGATGACGTGAGTTTGACACCCTGAGGCAGAGCAATAAAACTAAATGGGCCAGGATGTACTGTATTTTTCAGACTGTAAGATGCACCCGAGTATAAGACGCACCATGATTTTGAAGAGGTAAATTTAAAAAAAAAAGTTTTTGTACTCTACAGGCCTCCCAAACCCTCTGCACGCCTCGCTTTTTGCACAAAAAAGGCATGCAGAGCTTTGGGAGGCTTGTAGAGTGCTTCTGGGGGCTGAGGGGAGGCAAAAATGAGCAAAAAATGGGCTGTTTTTTTTGCAAAAAAAAAGGCATGCAGAGGCTTTGGGAGGGTTGTAGAGTGCTTCTGGGGGCTGTGGGGGAAACAGCCTTTCTTTTGCTCTTTTTTTTCCTCTCCCCAGCCCCCAGGAGCACTTTGCAAGCCTCCCAAGCCCTCTGCACATCCATTTTTGCAAAAGGGGCGGGGTTTCAGTAGACCAAAAATGCCATATTCAGTGTATAAGATGCACCCAGATTTTCACCCTTTTTTGTGGGAAAAAGGTGTGTTAGATATTAACACTAGCTACCATAGTTTCCACTCTGGTCCTCTGTTCCGGCGGGAACAGAGGTTTAATCTGATTTGCTAAGAGGTCTGACAGCTCCCTATAAAAGGAGAGCTGTCAGACCGAACAGTCGCTGGATTGTACATACTTGTCTGTTGAAATAAAGAGCTGTTGTTGTGTTAAGCCATTGTATGCCTTCTCATTGCCCGATCTAACACTGGCGACGAAGGTGGGATTGAGAGGCAGATAGGCGAAGAAACGAACAACGAGACATCCAGCAAGTAAATCCAGCCCAGAGCTTCGGTGCGGCATCGAGCGACCATTTCGAGTGGCAAATTCGAATTGGCTCAGTCAAGAATGGCCATGCACGCCCCGCCAACTCCGTATGACCCGGTGGCCGAACACTGGGAATCGTATATGTTAAGGTTTGAATGCTTCCTCAAGGCAAACAACCTTATGGGGGTTCCCGACTCCCACAAGAAGAACCTCTTCCTGGGCTACTGCAGCCGAGAGGTCTTCGAAACAGCAAAGGATTCAGACTCTAAAAACTCACTATGCGCCCAAACCTTCAAGGCACGTTCGCCGCCATGAATTCAACGTGCGGAACCAACAAGAAGGAGAGTCCATAAACCAATATGTTGCGGCCCTGCGAAAAGCAAGAACATATTGCAACTTCCGTGACCTGGACGACCAAATTTTAGACCGCTTAATCTGCGGCGTGTGGGACATTAATCTGCAGAGACGTCTGCTAGCCAGATCAAACATGTCTCTGCAGATCGCACTCGACGAAGCCAGGGCGTCTGAATCTGCTGACAAATCCACGGAAGCCTTGCAGCGCCAACCTAACGCACCACAAACTGCGCAGAAGCAAATGCGCATACATCACGAGGCTGCTGAACAACAACCCTCTAACAGGGAAAAGGATGACAGCTACCGCATGCGCAGTAGCCGCACAAAACCAGCGTGAAGATTCAACTCGCACCTGCCGCCCTGCGCAAGCTGCGGAGGGGACCATGCCCGGTCTACCTGTAGGTTTCGGGACGCAACCTGTCAGCGTTGCGACAAGAAGGGGCACATCGCCAAAGTGTGCTGGAGCGAATTCCCTGCCACCACTTGGCAGTCAAAACCAAATCCAAGCCGCCAACAGAGGCCCAACCCAGGGGCCTGGCGGAAAACTCAAGGGCGCCCAGAGAGAGAACCCAAAGTGACCTATCAAACCACGATAGGGCAAGTCCGCACCAGGCGGCCAAAAAAGCTGAAAGTCACAGTCATTGAGGATACTCCCTGCGAGCTTGAAGTCGACACTGATCATCCCTAACGATCATTTCCTGGTCAACCCTGAAGCAAGCCATCCCGAGCCTGAAAAAATGGCACCTTCGCACCCCAGACATCAGCTTGCGTGACTACCAGGGGAACCTAGTCCCCATCGTGGGCCAAGGCACCTTCCGAATGCAGTTTAAAGACATTTGCACCAAGCTTCCCATGACCGTGGCCAGTACACCGCTACAGAGCTTCCTGGGGCCTGATTGGTTTGAAGCCCTGGGGTTGGAAGTCAACGGAATCAACGCCATAAAGGATGGCGGCGCCGAGGTGATTTTTAAGGAGTTCGAGGACGTCTTCAGCTCCGGTCTCAGTACGTATGTGGGGACGCCAATCTCCTTTAACTTGGACCCCAACGTAGTGCCTATCAGGCTAAAACCCAGGAGAGTACCTTTTGCTCTCCGCCCTAAAATCGATAGAGAAATTGACAAACTGGTGAGCCAGGGGATCCTAGAGCCAGTCGACCATGCACGCTGGGAGACCCCTATAGTGACCCAGGTCAAGCAGGATGGGTCAGTCTGCATCTGCGCGGAGTATAAATGCACAATAAACAATGCGCTGCAACAAAGCGCCTACCCTGTGCCCATTGTACAGAACCTACTACATTCGGTAGGGCCAGGAAATTTTTTTGCTAAATTAGATATGGCGCAGGCATACCAGCAGTTGCCTGTAGATGGCACCACAGCGGAGGCTCAAACCATCGTGACGCACAGGGGTCCATTCAAATGCCACTGCCTGCAATTCGGAGTTAGTATCGCCCCTGGACTGTTCCAAAGCGTCATGGAACGGCTTTTGCAGGGGATATCAGGAGTCGTCCCCTATTTCGATGACATTTTGGTATCGGCTGCAAACGAGGTGCAACTTTTAAAAAGAGTTAGGGCTGTTTTGACCAGAATTTGCAAAAAAGGCCTCCGCCTCAAAAAAGAAAAATGCAAAATTAATGTGCCCAGGGTTGAATTT
Source organism: Natrix helvetica (assembly GCF_964273705.1). NCBI lineage: Eukaryota > Metazoa > Chordata > Lepidosauria > Squamata > Natricidae > Natrix > Natrix helvetica. The sequence continues at coordinate 210,032,408 of NC_138548.1, read as the reverse complement.
CTGGGGTACATGATTGATGGCTCTGGGATCCACCTGACATCCCAAAAAGTAAAAGCTATCCAGGAAGCCCCCACACCTCACAATCAGGCCGAGCTGCAGGCATTCCTTGGGTTCCTTAACTTCTACAGCATATTTCTCAAACAGAAAGCCACTGTCGTTGAGCCCTTGCATCGCCTCCTGTCCAAAACCGCCAAATGGTCCTGGGGCCGAGCCGAGGCCACCGCATTTGCTGCGATAAAACGCCTTCTGACTGCTGACTCCCTGCTGGTCCCAGACCCTGCTGCTGGTGTTAACGTGCGACGCATCCCCTTTTGGCGTTGGCGCTGTCCTCAGCCACCGCATGCCCAACGGCATGGAAGCCTCTATTGCTTTCTACTTGTGAACCTTGTCTCCCGCTGAAAGGAACTACAGCCAAATGGACCGAGAGGCTTTGGCTGCTGTAGTGGGAGTCAAGAGGCTCCATGAGTACCTTTGCGGCCGAGACTTCGAACTTGTGATGGACCACAAACCTTTGCTGAGGCTACTGGCTGGGGACCGACCTACCCCGGTTTCTTTGTCTCCGCGCATGACCAGGTGGACTGTTTTCCTGGCTGCTTACTCCTACAAACTGATTCACTGCCCTGGTTCCATGTTGGGACATGCCGACGCTTTAAGCCACTGTCCCCTACCTGAACTGCTGGCCGACCCCACTCCCGAGACACCGGTCCTACTTATTGACTGCCTGGACTCTGGACCTGTCTCGTCCAATGACGTTGCCCGTTTTTCTGCTAAAGACTCAGATTCTCAGATTAAGCAGATTCTGAACTGGGTGTGGAGGGGGTGGCCCAAGGGGCCTGTTGGGGCCGAATTTAAAATGTTTTTTATTAAACACGATGAGTTGTCGGTAATCAATAGCTGTTTACTGTGGGGGGACTGGGTGGTCGTTCCAAGCAAACTGCGAAAGGCAGTATTGGAGGCATTACATGTGGGGCTTCGTGGCATTGTCAGGATGAAATCCTTGGCTAGGAGCTACGTCTGGTGGCCTACCATGGACAGGGAGATAGAAGAGTGGGTGGCTACCTGCACTCCATGCCAGGAATCCAGACCAGCTCCCCCAGAGGCGCCGCTAAGGAGTGGGAGCGCCCTCAGTCATCCTAGTCTAGGGTGCACATTGACCTTGCATGCCCCGTTCATGGCCAAACATTCCTCATAGTTGTGGACGCATATTCAAAATGGTTAGAGGTAGCCCTGATGACCTTTACCATGGCAGAGGTGGTCATCAAGGTGCTACGGAGACTTTTCTCCATGCACAGCCTGCCCGACGCCTTGGTCTCAGACAATGGGCCCCAATTCACGGCTGTGCAATTTGAGACCTACTTAGCTAGCCAGGGAATTCAGCATGCCCTGGTTGCGCCATTCCACCCGGCTTCCAATGGTCAGGCAGAGCGAATGGTGTGATAGGCTAAAGAGGCCCTCGCCAGAATGGGCTCGGGTGATTGGCAAACACGGGTTGATCACTATTTACTAATCCAACACATGACGCCAAGCGCCACAACCGGGAGAAGCCCCTCCGAGCTTCTCATGGGTCGCCGTCTAAGGGCCCACTTAGACTGGCTACACCCAAACTACTCTGCCACATCACCCCCAGACTCCATAAGCGAGATTCGAAACTTTAGCATAGGGGATTCAGTATACGCCCACAACTATGCCAGGGGAATTCTGTGGATTCCTGCTACGGTGATAGGCATCACCGGGCCTCACTCTTATCTATTAGAGCAAGAGGATGGTAGAAATTGGAGGAGGCATTTTGACCAACTCCATGGTCGCCTCTCCCACTCCAATCTTAGAGCACCAGACGAAATTCTGAAACCAAGTAGCCAAGACCCTACCCAAAAGCAGCAAACATTCACTCCTTCCACAGCCAGTTCAAACCTGCAGGTTCCGGAAAACTTATCTGAGTTTGTTGCAGACCCACATCGAGCTCCAAGCGAGCCTGGGGTAAGTTCCAGCAGGTTCCACAGGGCGGAGCTGGAGAGCAGACAAGTCCGTACGACCTGCCTGAAGAACCGGTTCCAAATGAACTGCGCAGGTCTGGTAGAGCTGCGCAGTTTATAACCTAAAAAGGGCGTCTCCCAAACAGCACCTGAGAGCTCTTTACTGCCTATAATTACGCCCACGCTCCATGCGTTTGTGGGCGCGCCGGAAACGGGCATCTCGAAACGCCCTACTAAGTCCTGAGTCACTATCCTCTCCGCTGCTCCAAGGCAGGGCATCGGGAGTCCTCCTCCTCTCGCTCTCACCACTGCTCCATGCCTCTGGCGCCACCTGGTGGCCGACCAGACTCTCGGATTCCTGCTCAGCCTCCAAATCCTGTCCAGGATCGCACCTCTCCTCTGGAGCTGACTCGTATGGAGTCTCACTCTCGGAGTCTGGTGACAGCGGCACCGGCTGGGCCACAACACTTGTCTGTTGAAATAAAGAGCTGTTGTTGCATTAAGCCATTGTATGCCTTCTCATTGCCCGATCTAACAAGGTGCTTATACTCCGAAAAATATGGTAACTTGATTTTAAAACCAGCTTCTCATGTTCCCTTGAGCACGTGCTAAAAATACGCAACTCTTTAATCTTAAGTTTCTTATTAGTTATTATTGGGTTGGGAGGGGACAATATGACCAATGCTTGACATCATCCTTGTCAAAAATATAGCACACCTTGGTTTGGTTTTATAATATCTCAACTTCCTGGAATGGTGGAAAATTCCAGGGATATCCAGAGTTCTTTAGGTTGACTTCCATTGGAGTCATTGGAGTTTATATTACCCAAATTGGACACAAAGGAAAAGAAGCAGTGTGCTTCCCTTCCTCTAGGCCAGGGGTGTCCAAACTTGGGAACTTTAAGACTTGTGGACTTCAACTCCCAGATTCCCCAGCCAGCCATGCTGGCTGGGGAATTCTGGGAGTTGAAGTCCACAAGTCTTAAAGTTCTCAAGTTTGGACACCCCTGCTCTAGGCAGATCACAGAACTATAAGTTCCATAGATTTCCAGAGAGAACGGTTCAGTCTTCATGTAATTCTGTCTCACACTGGGGGTCTCACCTCCTGAGCTCCAATAGCTTTTTCTGTTAAAAGACCTGAGGAGAAAACTCCCATTCTTTCCCCGTCATTAGGGCCCATTGAGAAGATATCTGTTAAAAAGCTAGAGTAAAACATGTGTTCTGAGGAACAGTTAGGGGATGACTTCACTATATGGAAAGCAAAGCCTGAAGAAAATAAGATAGTTAAAGGCACAGCACCAGTGGCGGGATTCAATTTTTTTTGCTACTGGTTCTGTGAGCGTGACTTGGTAGGTGGGGCATGTCTTGGTGGGCGTGGCTTGGTGGGAGTGGCAGGGGAAGGCTACTGCAAAATCCCCATTTCCTCCCGATCAGCTGGGATTTGGGAGGCAGAGAATAGATGGGGGTGGGACCAGTCAGAGGTGGTATTTACCAGTTCTCTGAACTACTCAAAATGTCCGCTCTCCAGAACTGGTCAGAACCTGCTGAATATACCACCTCTGCACAGCACATAAATTGAGAGTGGCTTCAAAACTTTCCTGAAAAACGGCTTATAACAGGAAGCCAAAAAGCACTTTCCAACTTTGGATGGGACCACTAAAAAGCCACTCCTTCATACCAGTCCTCTAGCCTGGCTTTTAATTATTATTTAATTATACAATGTTAGCAAGGAAAGAAAGCCAGCAGCCACGTAAGGCCTGTGTTTCAAAATATTTTCCAGTTTCCAAAATCCGTCTTCACGAACTTGTTATCTTCCTCTGGATCTAACCGTATCTATGGCAATGCTACCTCCTGAGACACTGTTGGAAGAAATGTCCATCTGGGTTCAGTTCCAAGTGGGGAAAAAGACACTGGAAACACGGAGGCTGCTTGGAAAGATGGTTTTTAATGGTGGACAAGACCACATGGTTTGAAAAAAGGGGATCACATGCCTTGAAGATCTTGAAGAAAAAAGGGAAGAGAGAGCCTGAGTTTTATGCCCTCTCTTGGGCAAGAAATGTATTCTGATTGGTGGTCAGACTCCCAGGGGGCGGGGGTCTTAGCTAACTGTAGGCTGTCTGTCTCCCAGGCTTGGTTGACTCTTGCTGGGTGATGATGTAATGAAAGGGCTTTGGGATTCCTATTAGGGCTCTACCTAAAGGAGGCAGATCTTTGTTATGTAGGATAGACTGGGTCAGGCCTTAATGGCCCATTAACAAAGGAAGGGGATGAATTTCTGCCTCCCTTTTAGGAGAAATATTCTGCCCTTTTTAATATTTCCAAAAAATATTTCATTTTCCTAGGGGAGAGGTGGGTGTTAACTTCCTACAATCCCTTTGATGCAAGATTTCCTTTAGGTACAGTCCAGATGTGAGAATGGAGCTTCAATTGTTAGGGCTTGTCTTTGGGGAGCATTAGGAATGTTCAAGGAATTAAATAGATATTTTTATGCATTTCATCTTTAAACTATATTCTTTAATAGATTGATTCACACATACACACACACACACACAATTTTAAGAATAAACTTGTGCTTATATAAGGTTCGGACATAATCTGAACTCATATCATAGAGAGCCTAAGAAACTTCTTGCCTCCTTTTTGGGATCAGAACAGAGATCGGCTATTCCACGTTTTAGCCATTAGATGGCAAGCAAGGCCCTCCCAATATTTTTCAAAGTCAGACTCCAGACATGATAGCATAGGTCACTTCCTTGTGGGGCTCAGGTCCAATTTTTGGAACAGGGAAGGAAGGAAGGGGCATGCTTCATTCTTGACTCCAGGTGGAATTGTTTTAATTGCAATGCTTTTGTTTAAAATTGTCAAAATTATGAGGTGAGCATTAATGGAGGAGAAGGAGGAAGAGGACGCAACCCCAGCTTTTCTAATTCCTTGTCCTTGGTCAGGTCCTAGTTTCTTTCGTTCGCTGTGAGGCACAACTAGAATTTCTCCTTGCAATAGAGAGATGGGGAGACCCTTTTAAAAGTTTGACCATATTTCATCCTGGCCTTAGGATAAGCACCGTGACATGGAAAACCCACTCGATTTTTTTTCATCACAGTCACACAGGAATGTTTCCCTAAATGGTGTGAAGCCAGAGACATTTGTATCACATGGAGAGTGGCCTGGTGACACTCCAAAGATGCTATTGGTCACTAATGTGGAATGCCCTAAGCCAGACGAGAATTCAGTTGAGCTCCAAGCAGTGATGAAATTCAATTTTTTTACTGCCAGTTCTGTGGACGAAGTTTGGTGGGCATGGCTTGGTGGGCGTAGCAGGGGAAGAATACTGCAAAATCTCCATTCCCACCCCACTTTGGAGCCAGCCATAGGTGGCATTTGCTGGCTCTCCAAATGACTCAAAATTTCTGCTACCAGTTCTCTGAACTACTCAAATTTGCCACTGCCGGTTCTCCAGAACCTGCTGGATTTCATCCCTGGCTTCAAGCATCCCTAGTCTTGGTTGAAGTATAAAAATCACTATGAGATAATAACCCTTTCCTCTGTGGGAATTAATTGACCCAACTCAATTTTCAGACTGAGAATAGCTTATCTAGGATTGCTTGTCTCTGTCTCCCCTGTAGCCTTACGGGGAGAGGGGGAATATAAAGGTGTTGGGAGAGGTTTGTCTCTTGCGAAGTCCATCCACAACGGTACCAATCCTGCCACTTCCTATCCACCCTCAGGAAAAATAGGCAGGAATTGGTAACTAAAGTGACAGCTTCCCAGCTTCTTTTCCACCAATTGAGAAACAAACATTACATGCTAACATTCAGGCTGCAAAGATTTGGATAGCCACTAGGTGGCAGCAGAAAAAAAAAGCCAGACTCTCTGCTGCCATCTCATGTGCAATTGCAATTTTGCAGGTCATGCTGTCCACAGATAATTATTCTATTTAGGGAAGAGGATACTTAGGTCACTTGTGTTGTGGAAATGCAGCCTTTGAGGGCCCTTTTGACTATGTGGAGGGGGATTGAGCAACTTTAGAAATGGATTAGCAGCACAGTCTTTGCAGGTAAGGCGTCTCAAATTCAGCATTGATTTTACCTCTGATTCTACTGCTGTCAGCTCTTACCATCAGCAAATTCCTGATAATATCTAATCTCAGAATCCTTCCCTGAAGTTGCAACCCTGTTGTTGTTACATAAAGAAACTTGTCAAGCAACAATCTGAGAAGACGAAATTGCTTTTCCCCTAAAATGGGTTATCCATGGGTGTTCAGGGACTCTCCTGATACCAAAGTAGGCCATCCCTGACCTTCATAGATGCAACAATGGGAGTCCCCATTGGATTCAAAACTGGGAAGTTGAGAATGAGACCTGCAAAAGCTGTCCTCATGTGATGGGGTGGAATTTCCTATAACATAGGACAGAGATGAGATGGACTTGAGCTTCTGGAAAGCAATAGTTTCCTGTAGGCCACCCTTTATCAACTAATACCTTCCAAATGTATTTACCCCTTCCCCAAAACCTCCAGTCCCCATGAATGTCTACCTTGCTGGCAGGGGAATAATTTTTATTCAATATGTCTAGCGGACAGCCTGAAAGGAAATGTTGCTATGGGCATTGCTAATCAAAAGTTGTGGCTTTCCTTGTCAAATCAAACCTTTATTGTCAATGCACAACATCCGTACTGTCAGGGTTTGTTGCCGAAAATCAAATCCAGAAAGCACACAGAGATAACTGATGCAGCAGGATTCATTAACTTCTCTTTATATACAATATAACACATGAAGTAATATATACAATACCAAGAGTAGTTCTTCCAACGTGGTAGAGAGTACAAGCAAACACAAGCAGCAGAGTATAGCGGAGAACAGTTTCTAGTTCGGAGTTGCAAACAGACTAGTTACAGTTTCAATTCTCAGCCCAGCACTCAGAGCTGCAGGGCTAAACCATGCCCAGGCTCCAATCTGTTTCATTGGCTGACTTTGTTACTAAGCCCTATTCATTGGCTGACCTTGTTACCATGTCTCTCCCAGTTCATGAGTATTCTGGCATATACAATGAAATTGTCTCTCTGTCACACACGGCTTTCGGGTTCAAATTTACAGAGATGGACAGAGCCACAACTGTGGCTTCTTTGCCCTGGCACCTGCCTTGTGGAACAGCCTCTGCCTGGAGACATGGAAGGCCCCAACCTCATTGGTCTTCAGGAAAGCAGTGAAGACCTAGTTCTTCCCCATAGGCAGCTTGCATGCCATGGTAGGTGGATGGATGTGAGGTTGTGGTTTTTTTTAAAATTAGGGCCTCAACATAGTTTATTATTTTAAATGGTGTTGTTTTCTGTTTTTATTTGTTTGCCACCCAGAGTAGTAAATGGATGGCACTCTGTTTAATAGATGCAGATTTATTTATGTATATATAAATAAATACATTGGTACGATGGCCTAGAGGTTGAGCTCTCGCCTCACAACCAGGAGGCTGTGAGTTCAACCCTAGGTAGAGGCAGATATTTCTCTCTCTTGGCACGTTGGAATTATATCTGATGAATATAACTCCACATTAGCGACAGGAAGGGCATCCGGCCAGTAAACACTCAGCTCCATTCAGTTGCCCAGACTCCAGCCTGCAAGGGATTATGGGGGTCATTAAAAGACAATGATGATAAAAATAAATACATTAAGTGGACAGCTGAGAGCCTATTCCTTTATCCTCTGTTCTAGAAAGCTACTGGGAGAGGGAGCGGCTTAGCTAAAATTAGGGTTGGTTAAGGAAAACAGATTAAGGATTTTGGCAAGCAATCACTGACGTTTTCCTCATCACTCGCTTGCTGTCAGGCTTCAATCAGCAGCTGACTAAACTTAGCTGCTAAGATAGCAGTGCCAAACAGGCATGAAATCCTCTTACCTTCACTACCAGTTCGGAATTGGGAGCGCTCACCCAGGACCTTTTGCACATGCGCAGAGCGTCCATTATGACATCTGGGCAGGTGGGTGGAGCCTTCTGCCGCTGCCACCACCGGTTCGCCCGAATTGGTGTGAACCGACAGAATGCCGCCTCTGGTGCCCAGGCTTGGTAAGTCATTGGATGGGAGACCACTAACAAATCCCAAGGGCAAGCCGCAAAGTGGGGGCGGGGGGAACCCTCCAAAGAGAAGGCAGGGACAAACCATTCTGTTATTCTGCCAAGAAAATGGAACGACCTTGTCCACAAAGTCAGCGGGACTCAAAGGAGACAGGTGTTATGTTCACAGCAGGTGTGCCTTCCAGATTTTGGCAGTTTGGCCAGTAGTTTTTGGATCCCCTAGCCATCCGGGGCATTAACATCCTCAGGATTGGGAGAATATCTCTGCAACAGCACCTTCTCTCTGCCCTGCTCTCCTCACCTGCAGGAAAGAAGCATACATTTTAGGGTCAATTCCCAGTGTCCCCCACCTCACCAAAGCAGATATGTACAAAACTTTGGTGGTCCAAATGGGCACATTTGTCCCTTTCTTCTTGACAGGGGAATCAGAAAGCATCAAAAGAGCCCATTGCCACCTCTGAATTCTCTTCCTCTTGCTTTGCCTTTCCCACCTCGTTTCTTGCTTGTCAGCTTCTACAGAGCATAATATATTTTCTCACTGCTACCCAAAGTGGTTTGGTGTACCCTCTATCCCAGCGTTTCTCTCCCTCTCCCTCTCTCTCCCTCTCCCTCTCCCTCCCCCTCCTCTCCTCCCTCTCTCTCTCTCTCTCTCTCTCTCTCTCTCTCTCCATGCTCAGCCAGTCTGTCACATCTTTAATCTTTCTGCAATCAGGAGCCTAATTAAATTAGCCAGCTTTGTTATACCTTCTTGTAATCTTATTGCCGGCAAATTGCAGCCTTCACAGAATTCCCCAGCAAATCCCCCGGGGCCTGTTTGTTGCAGCCCACTACTGATTGCATTGCGGAGACAGACAGCCGACTGGCTTGCTGGAGTAGCATGCCAGTCGTGCTGGGAGGTGGAAAAGACCCACATTTTCTGCAGCCGCTGGCTCTGGTGTAAACTCAGAGAGGTGGATGAGTTTGCCATATTCTTTTAAGCAAGGATTAGATGTGTGACTGCTATGTATATCAGGAAAATGCCTATCTCTGCCAGTGAAGGAAGACAGAAGAGTGGCAGGGATATATGGAGTATGCACAGCTGGCTGATGGCATCATAACAAGAAAGATTGCTGTGCAATATTATCAGCTCCACCTACAACTTTTCATTTATCCCTATGGTAGCAAATAACAACTATGCGGGAAAAGCTAGCTTTTCAAATAGTAGAGTGGGGCTTAGGGGCAACACACCTTCCCACAAAGCCAGGATTCAGATGTCCAAATTCTAGGCAGGTCATCTGAATAGATTTTATCCTGATCCTCTGAGCCGTGCCTCCTAACCCACATTGTCACGCCTGGGTCCAGTTCTTAGTTTATGTTGAAATGTGGGGATGGAGGTTCATTCTCTGAGCTTGTGGGTTGGTTTCCAAATGTTTCATTACCAGGCTAGGTAACATCTTCGGTGGAATTTAAGGAATTTCAGTGTCGGTGTTCTTCTGCTTATAAGGGCTCATGTGGTCAGTAGGTCTTGTGATGGTGAGGTCATGTCAGGTGAGGGTCTTGTGATGGCTTGTGATAGGTCAGGTGTGGGTTGCATCAAGAGAGAGTCTTGGATTGGGTCTTGTGATAGGTCAGGAGAGAGGGTCATTTGGAGGTGAAGTGCTGGTTGGAGAGGGTTTGCATGGGTAGGTTGAGGGTCGTGCCCTCAACTGATGTGACCTCCCCATCACAAGACCTACTGACCACACGTAAGCAGAGAAACACCTAAATGTCTTCTGAAGATGTTACTTAGCTTGGCAACGAAACGTTCAGAAACCAACCCACAAGCTCGGATATGAACCTTCCACCCTCAACCTCCACTCAAGCTACAGCCACTATTGCAAATGTTGAAATGTGCCAGAAGACTCAAAGGAGCATGTGTGTGCATTGATTATCCTGTATGTGCCCATAGCATGGCACAAAGCAAAATATTCAATCTGGCCGTTGGGTAGTAGGGACACGATGCCTCCTGTAATGTATTCCTGGACTGGATATTGAGATAGAATTGATGGCAAGATTATCATCAAGACTGTAGACTCAGTTGGCCAGGTGGCATCATGAATAGCCTAAAGATGAAGCTGAAGTGTCCCCCTCAACTCCTCCTGATGCATTTTGAAAGTGGGGGAAGCTTTCTCTCTTGCTAGATGCATTTTGCAAAGCAAAAGAAGGGGTGATAACAGTACGGCAATAAATGCGCCTAGCTCCAGTTTGAATCACCCAGCAGAACATTGATTTGTGGGATACTGTGATCAGATTGGTGTGGTAGCATGCTGAGCTACCAGGAAGCCTCTGGTTTGAATCTCAACTCCTCCATGAATTAAGTAAGAAGCCTTCATTAAGATTGCCTGCCGGCTGCCAGCAATTCAATTCTCGCCGACTCAAGGTTGACTCAGCCTTCCCACCTTCCAAGGTCGGTAAAACAAGGACCCTGTTTGTTGGGGGCAATAGACTAACTCTGTAAACCGCTTAGAGAGGGCTGTAAAGCACCATGAAGCATTATATAAATCTAAGGGCTATTGCTATTTGCCCCCTGGCCTGCCTCCATGGCCGGAATGGAGAACCGACTTTAGCCAGCAGGAGGTAGCATGGCGACATCCTTCTCAGCGTCTCTTTGAGGCCTAGGCTATTCCACCGAGCAGGTGAAGTTTTCCCACCCGAGTTGCATTGGCCTTTAGCGAAAGATTTCTCCCCCCCTGCCTGGCTTCCAAGGCAGTTAAGGGCCTGCCAACTATTCCCTGGAGCTCGTTAGCGCCTGGGGCTTTTGAACTCCCTTCTCCCCCCACCTTTTCCTGAGTTTCCCTTTCTCGTCCTTTTTTCCGCCATCAATGTCCTTTAATGAAAAGAAAAGAGGCTGAACAGAAGAAATCCTGAAAGTGCTGCAAAAACCTGAAACCATCTCGAAGTTCAAGTAATTACGGTGATTTTTCTAGCCGCCGAATCCTCCAATGGGGAAAGAAAGGCAGCCTAGCAAGAAAAGGTGCGGAGATTGGATGACCCAGCAGCTGCTTTTATATTTTAAAGCAAAATGTTCTCATCAATTAGTTTGTGAGCCAACGCGTGCTGCCTCTCTGTGATCCCATTGCCACCAACGGTAGGACCATCGACGAAAAGCAGGCGTGGCTCCTTTGACACAAAGCATCAGGACAGTGTGTTTTGACTCGAGCTGTTTTCAATCAAAGGGAAAGCATGGGGGGTTAAAACGCAAGAGAAAGCACACTACAAACTCTTGATTTAAAGCAGATTTTCTCTCTCTTGTACTCTTGAGTTCTATAACCAGTAAGATATAGTGGTCTGCAATTCAGAAGGGGCCTTTGGGCAATATAAGAGCATAATTTAAATTCTGGCAGATTACACCCCAACAGAGGTGCAGTTTGGAGTTTCTTTGTCTTGCATGTAAAATTAGTACATTTTGATGTTGGCAAGTTGAGTGGTAAATTTTGAAATACAGAAAATCATCATGATGGCCCCCCCCCAAGGTTAAGCCTCCAAGGAGAATGCAAAAATGCCAGCAGCCTCACCACTAAGACAAGACTAATCAGAAGGACATATTATAATACGCATTTAGCATCCCTTGCCAGTTGCAGAAAAGGAACTGGCAAAGGACAGTGGAGGGAAAATGGACTTTGCTCTATTCAATTTTTTTTAAAAAAAAATCAAAACGTGACTGCAATAAATCAAATGAGCAATCAAGGCTCAATGACAGTGATCAGCACAGTACAGTACAGTCTGTAAACACCAAAGGACCAGCCCGCTGTGCCTCTGCCAGCGAAAACAGAGCTTCGCGAGGACTGCAGGTGGCCCTCCTGAGCTCTGTTTTCACGGGCAGAATGTTGCAGTAGGCTGTTGCAACTGAAAACGGAGCTTGCGAGGGCTGCGGGAGGTCCTCCCGAGCTCCGTCTTCGCTTATAGAGGTTGCAGGAGGCCGTTGCAGGCAAAAACGTAGCTTAGGAGCCTGTTTTCGCTGGCAGTGTGCTTGGGCCGCCACAGGCGCCCCCGACACAAGTGATGTTGAACTGGCCATGCCTACCCTGGTCTCCCCCCCTGAAATCAAACACAACCCTGATGTGGCCCTCAATGAAATCAAATTGGACACTCCTGGTATAGACCATAAATCAGTCTGAAACACTGCATTATCCTTATTGCCCTGTTCTGACTGTCTCTCTGTCCAAAACAGTTAAGTGCAACTGCCAAGGCCGGTCCCTTTCCTGATGTGCGATGGGGAAGGATCTGTTGATTTGAGTATCCATCATTCTATTGCAAAGAGTGCTGGGGTTTAAGTTTTATGAAGTATGGTTAGGAAGTAATTCTGTACCTTAGAGTAAATCAGCAGTAGCTTTGGGCAAAGAAAAGCTCATATTCAGGCTTTTCCACATCCACAAGTCCTTTGATTTTAAGGATTGTTAAGATATTGTTGAATCAATCCTCTCATATGGAGAGGATAACCCATTTGGGACCCCCAGTTTACTTTGAGGCTTCTAAGCTTGTCAGCCTCCTTTTGCGATTCTTCTATCATTGGCTGCAGTTGTTGTTGTTGTTTTTAAAATCAAATGCATTCTATCAAATTATATCACTAAAGGGGACGTGATTTGCTAATCTAGTTCTGTGAATGCAGCGTGCAATTATGCCAAATCAATTCTGAAATTAGACATCCAGAACTGTGTACGAGTCAATGAACATTTTGCATTGACTTGGCAATGCTTGCAAGCATCAGAATCCATTTATTTGAATGGAATCCATCCAAATTAGTATTGCCCTTCCTCCTCCCGCCCCAAACTATTTAAATAAATGCTAGGTTTAGAGAATCCAGTCTGACAACCAGTTTTTCCCTGTGGTATTGGATGTATTGCAGGGAGCACATTTGAGTCACTTGTCATTTTCCATGGGTGTACACATTTTGCTGTCTAGTGTGACTTCACCTCCTAGTTCTCCCCATGCATTTGTGTTTATTGATCCATTGATCTCAATGGAGAAAACAGCAGTGAGGAAAGGAAATGGTGATTAAGGCGGCAGTGCGAGAGGGCTCATTTAGTTTCTGAACCCGACTACCCAACTTATTACTAGAAATTAATCTCTTTGTAGCCACTTTGCGTAAAGGTTGTGACACCCTATCTTCCCCTGAAGGAGTCCAGAGGTTTTCTAAATGTCATTGAACTACAACTCCTGGCGGCAATAGCTGGGAGGCCATGGATTTCCCATTTCTAAAAGTTACTAAACTGAAAGTAGCATTATCTAAGGTAATACAAATGAAGCTTATATTGAATCAGACGGTCTACTCTGAGGGGCGGGAGTTATTTTTTAAGGCCTGGAAGAACTTGGGTTTTTTCCTCTGAGGCGTTGGGTCAGGTGGTCTTGTGAATCTGTCCATTTTGTTGCTGCTGTCGAATTGCTTCTGGCACAGTTGCTCTATGCCATTATATTTTGATAATTATTTTTATGGTGTGATTATATTGTTTTAATTATACACCATTCTGAGTTTTATGTGGAGAAGGTGGCTATCGACATAAACAAACAACTGAATTCTGGGACTCCAAGTGAACCTATCCCAGATCTGTGAAAGGAGAAAAAGATAAAAAGGACAAGGCCCAGTATTAATCCTTCAAATTCAGGCTGCAGTGAGTAACTTGAGAGTTGCTGGCAAATATCTCACTTCTCATTAAGAGGACAGTTGATAAAAGAGGCCACAGGTATTCCCTCTAAAATATTGGATTACCAGGAACTAAGCCCCTTTCCATACTTAAATTAGAGATCTTTGGAGATTCCCTCTAATGACCCCAGAATAAAGGTAAACGTAAAGGTTCCCGTCACACATATGTGCTAGTTGTTCCCGACTCTAGGGGGCGGTGCTCATCTCCATTTCAAAGCCGATGAGCCAGCACTGTCCGAAGACGTCTCCATGGTCATGTGGCCGGCATGATTAAATGCCAAATGTGCACGGGATGCTGTTACCTTTCCACCCAAGATGGTTCCTATTTTTTACTTGCATTTTTAACGTGCTTTCAAACTGCTAGGTTTGCAGAAGCTGAGACAAGTAACGGGAGCTCCATCCGTTACGCGGCATTAGGGATTCGAACTGCCAAACTGCCAACCTTTCTGATTGACAAGCTCAGCATCTTAGCCACTGAGCCACCACGTCCCTCTGACCCCAGAATAGAAAAGTGCCAAATAACAAGCAGAAAGGAATGAGAAGAAATTATTTCTGTCCCAAGAAGCTTTAGCTTAGAGCTGAACCCCCATATTCCCAATCCAGGTTCCCGTGGCTGAATATGTCCGACAAGAACTAGCCTTTTTTTTGCTTACTGCCCCTGCAACCTAGAGTCTGAATTAACCAAGTTTGTACCAGGGAAATAGAGTTGACTGCTTCTCTTTGGTTTGCCTGTTAGTTTATCTTCTCACCTACGAAGACCAGTTTGAAATTTGTGTTATCAAAAACGGAATCCTCTACTGAGAACCTAAATTTCTCTTCTTATTGTATGAACTGAAAAGTGCTGAGTGGACCACTTCCCCTCCCACCTCTTTTCAAAGAAGTGCATAAAAGAAAAGTCCAGTTGGGAAAGCACCTTTGGGACAACCATAACCTGGATGATTGAGAATCTCTGCAGATATTTATAAGAAGTTGTTCAGGTGAGGCCAAGAGCAAGCAAGGGATCACAGATACCTCTAAAGGGTTTTCCTACCCCAGTCCTTTTTTAAATTTTCATTCTCTCTTTAAAAAGGCAATAAATAGAATAAAATGGGACTCTAAACTGTAATCCAATGTTCTTGGGAAGAAACCTAGGCGCTTCTAGGAATCTTCATGTTACTTTCTTGAGGTGAGAAAAAATATGTTTAGTCTCGGAGCAGTACATCTGAAATTGGGAAACCTTCTCCCACTCCCCTACAGAAGCCCCTAAAGTTGTTTCTTCCCAAGCCTGGAATATATAATGTTGAAGAAAAGGAAAAAGTGGATACGATCGTAGTTCATAGGATTTGCTACCTCCCAAATGCCCCCAGTTAACTGTGGGGTTGATATAGAGTCCTTTACCCCCCACCCCCCTTTGCCAGTAAGGCAGAGATTGGAATGCTGGGAGTGGGTGGGGCTAGGAATAGCAACAGCAATAGCGCTTAGACTTATATATCGCTTCATAGTGCTTTTACAGCCCTCTAAGCATATTGTCCCCAACAATCTGGGTCCTCTTTTTACCGACCCCGGAAGGATGGAAGGCTGAGTCAACCTTCAGCTGATGAGATTTGAACTGCCAAACTGCAGCTAGCAGTCAGCTGATGTAGCCTGCAGTGCTGCACTCTAACCCCTGTGTAACCTCGGCTCTATAACATGCTGTTGGATGAAAGGAACGGAACAGAAATGGTGCTGTTGCGTCCCTTTCATTCAGCAGCATGTTAAATATGTTGGGGTCTCAAACAACAGACCGTTTTGCTCTGCCCACGCCACTGGTAATTGCAAGCAAGGGAGCGAGGGAAGCGAGCCATTCAAAACTCCCCCCCCCCCCAGAAAATGTTTTATTTTTTTATTCTCTAACATAACATTTTAAGTATACATTCGCATTCATCATTCTTATACATTTATTATTTCATTTAATAGGTTATAATATATAATTTGGGTTGCTTTATTTACCATCCCTTCTTCCTGTTGCAACAGCACCTCATTTCCCCTTTCTTTTCTCCCTCCCTCCCTTCTCTACTGTCTTCCTTCCTCCTCTCCTTCCCCTTCCTTCTTCCCCTGTCTTTCTCCCGCTCCTCCTCTTCCAAACTTAATGAATCCAAGTACACACTCACAGAATGGTTGGGAGGGCCTTTTTCACGGATGCAAACATATATGTGCAAGTGCACGCTTTTTCCAATCAAAAAGCAAATTGAGCTCTTCCCCCCCAGTCTGAAGCCAAGGGAATGGATGTGCTACTTAATCCAGGGAGCTGTCATTGCAAATCTCTCAGGAACCCCAAGCCACGGGCAGGTTAATGAGAGCTGTGTGAACCAAGAGCCTCTCTTGAATCAGCTACCAAATTGCCTCGGAGACCTCCGGGAGGCAGCGTCATCCTTTCCACTTCAGTTACACAACCCCTAAACCCCTATCTCACTGTGTTGCTGTGTGGGTTGCCTGGGCATCACAGACTTGGCTAGGACCATGATGGCAAACCTATGGCATTTGTGCCAGAGGTGGCACGCAGAGCCTTCTCCGCTGGCACATGCGCCGTCGCCACGGGTCACATCTCTGTGGTGTTTCTTTTCCCTGCAAATGATGAAACAGAAGCTCAGGAAAGAAAAAAGATCTCACCTCTTGCCATGCTGCCGATGTTGGGATGACCCGCCTCCCACCAGCTGGTCTTCGGAGCTCTG
This sequence comes from Natrix helvetica, assembly GCF_964273705.1. Taxonomy (NCBI): domain Eukaryota; kingdom Metazoa; phylum Chordata; class Lepidosauria; order Squamata; family Natricidae; genus Natrix; species Natrix helvetica. The sequence goes on along the minus strand of NC_138548.1, from coordinate 210,016,022 downwards.
CTGAGCAGGCACTCATGCCTGCGCATGCATACCTCTGCGCCTTTCCACACATATGCGTGTTTGCAAGCGCACGCCTTTCAATTTGGGTATGCGCGCACACACAGTTTGGGCACCTGGTATCTACAAGGTTCGCCATCAGTGGCCTAGGAGAAGACAATAAACTTATTTCTATCTTGTGCTTTCCAATCATATCATTGGGGATGGGGGGGCACCTGTTGACCCCCTTCCCAGTTTCAAATGACAGTTCCTAACTGTGGGCATGGCAGAGTGAAAGTTGCACTTAAATCCTGGGGTCAGAATTGGTGGATTTATAGAGGGGATTAATGCAAATAAGTACAGGTAGTTCTCGACTTACAACAGTTCATTTAGTTATGACAGGATGGGGAAAAAGTGACTTATGACTGTTTTTCACACTTACCATATGACCATTGTAACATCCCCTACAAATTCGGATGCTTGGGAACTGACTCACGTTTATGATTGTTGTAGTGTCCTAGGAGTTTGCGTGGTCAATTTTTGTGACCTTCTGACAGGCAAAGTCGATGGGAAAACCAGATTCACTTAACTGTGTTACTAATTTAACAAATGGTAGTGATTCCCTGTGATTCACTTAACAACTGTGGCAACTGTGGCAAGAAAGGTCATAAAATAAAGCCAAGTTAACTTAAAAATCTGAATAGTTTTCCTTCACATTTTAAACTCGGCCTTTGCATTGCAGCATTGATAGATGAGACTTTCCAACAAAGAAAGTCAATGGGAAAACCAGATTCACTTAACTTAACAGGCTGCAGTGATTCACTTAACAACTGTGGCAAGAACGGTCATAAAATAGAGCAAAGTTCACTTAAAGGTGTGTGATTTAGGAACACAAATTTTGGACTCCATTGTGTTTGTACGTCGAGGACTACTATATACAACAGGGGTGTCCAAACTTGGCAACTTTAAGACTTGTGGACTTCAACTCCCAGAATTCCCCAGCCAGCTCTCCTTAGTCCACAAGTCTTAAAGTTGCCAAGTTTGGACACCCCTGATATACAAGGTGGATCTATCCTTAATGCCCACTCAGCCTTTCCTTTGTTAATGGCTCATACTCATGGATAGACTCATTCAAAGGCTCCCCTATTGAGTGGCATCTACTGCCTGTAGAGTCCAGAATTCACCCTGCAAAAAAGAAATGTCTGATTTTCCATTTACCTTACTTCACCTCAAAAGTGCATGTCAACGAAATTCATGGTGGTTGTTTTTTTTAAAAAAAAAATACTTTTAGGCTCTATTTTTTGCCCCATATTCCCCAAAGGGTCAAGATTTAGGTCAGCTGAATCATCGCATGGTGAAATATATAAATAAATAAAAAGACACAGTCGGCAGAAACTGGCAAATTATTATACGGTGCCTTCAGGGCCAAACACTATTTTGCACAAATTATCTACAATTTTTTTTTGTTCCGTTCTGTGCTTTGTTATAAAAATGTGCTTCAGATGCTATCATAGGACATCAATTATCTATTATGGAGGAACTGGAGGAGCGGGGTTGCTCAAATCTTTCCCTTCCTTCTTTTATCTACCCCCTCCAGTTGAATTCTCACTGAAAAAGAAAGAGAAAAATAGTCTCCTTCTGTTATGTCACTTAAGTCTCATTCAAGCTTGATCTAAACATCTGCAGGGAAGGCTTTATATTCACATGTTCAGGCCCATGTGCAATGGCGTCCTCCTTATGGATGTGTGAACGCCAAAGGTCATCAGGGCAGCAACAAGGGCAAAAGTAGACGTTCTTGGCATCTTCCCATTCTCTGGTTGAGTGTTCCTTTAACCAGGTTAGGACAGGGCTTTAAAATGCCTGAAGGAGCAGCAGAATTGGTGTCTACGATGCCAATGACAATTCAAACCAGAGGGCCCTGGCCTCAAGCAATGCACCAAATAAAGAGAAACTTCCCTTCCCCAGAGAGGTACAGGGGTGTTTATGTCATTTAAAGTCCATACATGTGGAGCATGACATCTGTACAGGTAGCCCTGGTCTTACAACAGTTCATTTAGTGACTGTTCAAAGTTACAATGGCACTGGAAAAAGTGACTTAGGATCATTTTTCACACTTAAGACCATTTTAGCATCCCCATAGTCATGTGATTTATATTCGGGTTCAGTTGGTTCATATTTATGACGGCCACAGTGTCCCAGGGTCATGTGATCTCTCTTTGCCACCTTCTGAGAAGCAAAGTCAATGGGGAAGCCAGATTCACTTAACGACCATGTAACTAACTTAGCTACAGTGATTCACTTAACAACTGTGACAAGAAAAGTCATAAAATGGGGCAAAATTCACTTCACAAATTTCTCATGTAGCAACATAAATTTTGGGCTAAACTGTGGTCGTAAGTCAAGGACTACCTGTATCTCTCTTCTCTCTTCACCTGTACCTCTCTTTCTCTAAGAGAAAGTGAGATAATATACCATTCGGATACCACTTCTAGATATACTTCCTGCAGTTGTTCAGCACCAAGAGCTGGATAGCTCCTAATGCGAACATGCTGCATAGAGCAGTGGTTCTCAACCTGTGGGTCGGGACCCCTTTGGGAGTCGAACGACCCTTTCACAGGGGTTGCCTAAAACCATTGGAAAACACATAACCGAGACACCAATTTTATGATTGGGGGTCACCACAACATGATGAACTGTATTAAAGGGTCGCGGCACAAGGAAGGTTGAGAACCACTGGCATAAAGTCATCTGAAGTGCAAAGGTCTGAGTTCAATTCCTAGTGGAGGGTTTGAGTGCGGTAGAAGAATATCTGTCTACTCCTGTCTGAAGTGTCTCATAAAGGAGGGAACGGTCATATGGTTTCTCCTAACGGTCAATGTAAGCAAATTAAGGTGTGATTGTGTTGCCATTATTAATTGCTGTTCATACAATTAAGGTTGCAAGAAAATACAGTCTTAAGAAAGGGAAAGGCTGTCTGGCCGTGTCTGACTCTAGGGAGAGGTGCTCATCAGTGTTTCCTGGGTGACAGAGACAGCATTGTCCGAAGATATTTCTGTGGTCATGTGGCCAGCATGACTATCTGACAAGGTGCATGGAATGCTGTTACCTTCCTACCAAAGTGGTGCCTGTTTATTTACTTGCATTTGCCTGCTTTTGAACTGCTAGTTGGCAAGAGTTGAGGTAAGTTATGGGAGCTCATCCCATCGCATGGTGCTCAGGTCTCGAACCCAGGCTGTCAGCTTTCCAGCTGGCAAGCTCAGTTAACCACTGAGCCATTGTGTCCCCTTGGTGCCTCCTTGGTGCCTCGCCAACCTCCCTGCGTTAGCTCAGGTTTTGCAGATTTTCATATATTACTAAAATCTGCTGCATCTAGTTAATCCAAGGTGGACAAAATCCACCTTCCCCCAATACATCATAATAACGATGATATCTTCATCCCCCCCCTCTCCACTCATCCACCCATCCACCATCCACCATCCACCATCTATCATCTGTCTGTCTGTCTATACTCTCCCCCTCCCTCTCCCTCTCTCGTGCAGCCACCTATTTTAACCTCAGGGTAATTCTGGATGAGTGAAGGACAGATTAGGATCACCATTACTTGTATAGAGTCCTTTGTAGTTCTCACGACCTATAATCAGTGAATAAACAGGCATTACACAATTTTGAAGCACTGCTAAAACCTGAAGTCTATTTGGCCACAGGCAATAATGAGGCTGTATATTTGAGGGTATAGAGGATATGGATGTGATATCACCATGATGTATGTACCTAATAAATGACGCAATGACTTGCCTCCAACCAGCTAATAGTCTTGTGTTCTGTCACAATGGGATGATCTCAACAGCCTATGAGATTAGCAATGATTAAAAGAGCATTTTCATTGCACAAGGATCTTCAAACTAAGGCAGTATCTCAATTACAGGTCCTCAGTAGTGGATTGGGGGTGGACTATTTTATTCAGAGAGATCTTTTCACATGGGCAGAGACCTCAGTCCAGCAGCTGGGATCATCTAGGTCTCAAGATCAAGAAGTCTCATTAAACCATAGGGGGAGATGTGTATGAAGCTATGTAAATAATAATAATTTGCAATTACTCTTACCTTAGGTTCTCAGCTTTATTTCAAGTATCAGGTAATTAATGTACTTTATCTTTATCATTAGAGGTTACGCTGATATCCTATCTTGAAAAATCAGTGTTTTGTGTTCTTATTCTTTTTAGCAAATATATATGTTGTCATTCCAGCCAATACCAAAAATGAAAATTTTATAATTGAGTGTTAAAGCTCCTACTTTGCACGAAGGGTCCATGATATAGTCTCCAACTGGGTTGGGACAGATCTCTCATTGATGCTCTTTGGTGAGGGCCGGACTAAAGTTGTGATTGTGTTGCTATTATTAATTACTCATCCCTATACAGGTTGCAAGTCTTATCATAAAAAAGATAGAGGTAAAGGTTTTGCTTATCCAGTCAAGTCAAACCTTAGAGGATAGTGCTCATCTGAGGCAAGTAGCGGGCACTCATACCACTGCATGGTACTCGGGTCTCGAACCTAGACTGTCAGCTTTTTAGCTTACAAGCTCAACATCTTTAACCACTGAGTCATCGCATTCCCTCTTAACATAAAACCTTTGCAATAATCCCAACAATCCTGAAAATGATAACTATTGGAATTAATAAGAGATTTCTTTTTTAAAAGAAGAGGAAAAAACAATTCAATATGATTGTTAGCCAATCAATCAAGTGTCTTACTACAGAGCTAAGGGCAGAAGTAGAATAAAAGTAGCTGGGTCGTGTAGCAGTTAGATTAAACTTGGACCATGGAGACCCATGCTGAAGTCCCCACTGGATTACAGAAGTCACTGGATAACTTTGGGCCACTCAGGCTCAATCCTCATAATCTCTCATGGAATTATTGTTGGAGAATAAAATTAAGAGAAGTACCTCTTAAGCCTTGGAAAATAAGAAATTAGAATGACCAATTGCTTACATTCTAGACACAGAACTGATTTTTTTTTCTTGTTCACTTCCTGGTTCTTGTAATGTCTGCCTCTATTTTCCATCAATATATATTTACAAAGGGCTATCCCTCAAGATAATTATGGAGGGTCCAGGGTATCGTCTCTTGTAGTGGTCACTTCAAGCAGGGAAGGGCATTCCCTCTCTCTACCCCGTCAATTCCTCTATGCCCAGCTTCCTAGTTGGGCGGCCGAGCAGTGTTACAACAGCCCATTTTCCCCAGACAAAAAGCATCACTGATCCAATAGGTTCTTAAGGGTTATGGACAAAGGTTTTCTTCCTCAGAATACACAATGCTTCTCACCTAAAATGGACAGGCTGGCTCCTGATACAAGCAAGAACCAAATGCAGCTTGGAACTATATAGTCTTCCTCACATGCTCAGCTTTGTTCCTGGGTCCTTTCAAAGTACATGAGCAGCATAACAGAGAAGACACAGAGAACAGTTCCTATTAAAGATTTAGTAGTTTCATCATGTCCATACAGTATAAATATCTGACTGTGAGGTCTACCATAAAAGCTACCCAGGAACCCCCTGATAGATGGAAACCCCAAGAGATGTGTTTTCCACATCCCGGAGACAGGAAGGAAGTACACCACTTTCTAAACCTTTATCTCAACAGCAACCATCTTAGTAGGCCTCCACAACCTTCTTGGATTCTTCATTTAAACTCAGTGGTCTTGATGCAAATGCTGAATTTTAGGAGAACAAGGAAATCTGGATTATTTTCCTTCACCCTTAAAAAAAATATTTTTCTTGTTTTATATCATACATTTCCTTTCTATGTTGAGCAGTGTGTTCCCTAGGTGTCCAAGGTGTTAACATACAAACATCATCATCATCATCATCATCATCATCATCATCATCATCATCATCAATATATATATCAATATATATATATCAATATATATTCGTAGATTTTCATGGGTGTAGGTATGCTGGTTTTGTTGTATTCGGGTCTTTTCCCGTGTAAGATTGAGATTGTCTTTGCAACGTTTCGGCAAGATCTCACCTGCCATCTTCGGGCTTGGGCTTAAAATGGGAACGGATGGCAGCATATATATATATATATATATATATATATATATATATATATATATATATATATATATATATATATATATATATATATATATATATATATATATATATATATATATATGTTGTATTTGTGCTGATAAATAAATAAAGGGAGATAGTATAGATCTATTTCAAGCTATTTAGCTCTCATCTGCTAGCCATACCCTTACTGGGATTTGAACCTGGGCTGTATACATATTAGGCAGATGTATTACTAAGCCACAGGCTCTCCTCCTTTATCAGCTAAGCCAGGGAAATAAGTATGTATTGTGTTACAACCCCTGGTATGCCCAAATATGGGAGAGAACACACAGCTTCCCTTTCCCCTTATGTATGTATGTATGTATGTATGTATGTATGTATGTATGTATGTATGTATATATCTCTATCTATCTATCATCTATCTATCTATCTATCTATCTATCTATCTATCTATCTATCTAAACAGATATGCAATAACATCCATTATAACATATATTATCTTCCATTATAGTATCGATTATATAACCGCCAACAAAAATTTACTCATCTGTTTTTCTTTCTCATGTAAACCATGTCTCACCTAATTCCACTCCTCTAACCTCAATAGCTGTCTTTTAACCATTTATAGAATAGTTCCCATGTTATGAAATAATCCAAATCTTCTTTTCCTTTAATTTTTAGGGTTAACCTATCAATCTCTGCACATTCCAGAGTTTTTTTTGATTACAACATCATCATCTGCAGGTTTTAAACTCAGCCTTTGCATTGGACCACTGAGTTTGATGAGACCACAAACATTGAAAGGGCAGGAGAGTTTCCATGCAGTATTTGTTCTCCTGATACCCAGTGGCAGAGATTGTCTCATGGGGTCAGGATCAGTCTTTATTCTTATCAAAGCCCCCCCACCCAAAAAAAAAAACGCCTTTTGGCTTTTGGTAATGATCTGTTCTTTTTAGTTTTTGCTTTTAGCCAAAGCAGAAACGATTAGAGAGTTTCAACTTATGGCCATAATTGAGCCTTCAATTGAGCATTCATAAAGCAGGTCATCACATGACTGGAGGCAATTTTATGACATTTTTGTGGCAGTCATTAAGCGAACCTCATGGTCATTAGGTGAACCCATTGTTTGCTTTGGGGAGCTTTTTTCCCAGAAGCTGGAAGTAAATGCAGGTTTGTGGAAAAATGTGTAAATCATGGTCACATGACAACAGGGTGCTGCAAACAGTCATAAATGTGGCCGGATTGCCAAATGCCCAAAACCCAATCATATGTCTGGGGGGAGCTGCATATCATAACTTTGGAACTGGGTTGTAAGAAGCGTTTACAGTCATAAACTTCTCTGAGGCTTTTCCTCCCTGAGGGTCAGAACATTCAACGGGAAGTTGTTTTCCCCCCTTTCCTATTAGATCATTTTGATTTTGTTAAGTTCTGAGCGAAGAATGGAGGTGAGGCCAGAGTGATTACTAACAGCTCTTCATTCAATACTGCCTGTGAGGCAACTGAACTCCCTGGCTGACACAGCTCCTTTTATAGGAAACTGTTCAGCCAAACAACCAATCAGGAAAAAGTATTTTCCCACTCCAACAGAGGACCAGAATGAGAACTTCAACGGACAACTATACACTATATACAATCAATAACAGGTTTGGCTTCTGCCTGCCCTGTTTCAGGATGGCACCAAGATGGTCTTTCACAAATAATAAAAAGGCCATCTTGGAATTGGAGCAAAGAAGGTGTTGGAGCAAGAAAGATGTGGATTTCCAGCTTTCTTTCTTACATACAAAAAAGCAATATAGCCTATGAGTTTTCCTTCCAGAGGATCCCTTTTCCTTTCTGTCTTCATACATTACATACATGCATACATGCATACATGCATACCAGAGGTGGTATTCAGCAGGTTCTGACCAGTTCTGGAGAACCGGTAGTGGAAATTTTGAGTAGTTTGGAGAACCGGTAAATACCACCTCTGACTGGCCCTGCCCCCATCTATTCTCTGCCTCCCAAGTCCCAGCTGATCGGGAGGGAATGGGGATTTTGCAGTAACCTTCCCCTGGAGTGGGAATTTTATAGTATCCTTCCCCTGCCATGCCCACCAAGCCACACTACACCAACCAAGCCACACCCACAGAACTGGTAGTAAAAAATTTTTGAATCCCACCACTGATACATACATACATACAAGCATGCATGCATACATACATACATCACTGAATGATGCCACAGAGGGTTGGGTTGGATTCATGGACTGATCAAACTCCAACATAAAAAGTCATTTTTAGATGAGCTTATTTTCTTTATTCATATCACAGTTAGAAAAAAACAGATCTTAGTTTCATTTTTGGCCATGTAAGATTACTTATGCAGTAATCTCAGCCAGGATAGAGAAACAAGAATCCTTCAGATCTTTCCTCCCAACTTTATCTTACAGCTTTTGCTTTAAATAATTTGATGTGTGTGAAAAGAGCAGTAGATTTATGGCTTAATTGATCTAAAAATTCTGGGTTAGCTATTTTCCTGCCTGCAAAGGCTCCTGTTACTTTCAGTACGCTCAACATAAGCCTATAGCTACACAGGAAGTATCCTTAAGTCCCTCCTCCCTCCCTCCCTTTCCTTGGAGTTAATCAAGGGCTTTTTATCTATGCTTAGCTGGCAAACCATCCAGATGGCAGAATGTGGGCCTTCTTTCTCTCTCTGGTAATCTGCACAGAGTAGATATGATGCTCCCCCCCCCCCCCGATTTTTAGTAATCTTCTTTTTCACTGGATTCATTTTCAGTGACCTTTGGCTCATTTTATAACAGACAAGTCTCCTCCTCCTTGGCCTTCCATTTTGGAACCAGCCAATTTTCAACAGCCAAAGTTACTTAAATCCAAATTATCTTATTAGCCATAATCTTCTATTTTTTTTAATATCTATCACGATAAAACTCCAGGCCAATTCCTTCTCCCTGACTCAACAGTCAGTTTGCAACCCACTTTCTGTCTGCTTCTCTGCATGTGAAATTGTATGCGTGTGGGGAAAAAAAAACCTTATTTGCTCTTTTTCTAGGCCAGGGGTGTCAAACTCGATTTCATTGAGGGCCGCATCAGGGTTGTGTTTTACCTTGGGGGTGGGGTGTGTGTGTGTGTGTGGCTGGGGAGGGCATGGCCAGCTTGACATCACTTGTATCAGGGACGCCTGTGGTGGCCTGCGTTTTTGGCTGTGACGGCCTCCTGCAGCCCTCTGCCAGAAATATGGAGCTCTGGAGGACCACAGGGGGCCGGTTTACTGTTTCCAGTGTGGCCTGCGGGCCAGATCTAAGCATCCCATGGGCTGGATTCGGCTTGCGGGCCTTGAGTTTGGCACCCCTGTCGGTTCTAGACTAAACCTATCACCTTCTGCTTAGTTACTCTGTCTGGAAGAAGATCTTGTAATAGAATGGCAGACCAGGCTTTGACAAACTGACATGTTTAATTCAGGCATCCTGTCAGTGGTGAAATTCAATTTTTTTTTACTACCGGTTCTGTGGGTGTGGCTTGGCATGCATGGCAGGGAAAGGACATTGCAAAATCTCCATTCCTACCCCACTCTGAGGCCAGCCAGAAGTGGTATTTGCCGGTTCTTCAAACTATCCAAAATTTCCGCTACTGGTTCTCCAGAACCTGTCAGAACCTGCTGAATTTCACCTCTGAAACAGACCCTTTAATACAATGGGACAACACTATTTGACTATTGAAGAAATTAAGATTATTTGGGAACAATTTACTGAGAATTTACAAGATTGGGTGATACTACGCAGAAGATATAGAAGAACACATTTTATGGAATAAAACAGAGACTGAGAATGATTTAAAGATGGATTTCGAGTTTAAAAACAAGTTGCGGATCTGAAAATAGAGTTTAAAATAGTAGAGAAGATAAGTGTGATATGGAAAACAATGCCAAAAGGGATTTACAAATAAAATCAGTTGATGTTTTAATAATCAAAGGGGACATACAAACTATAAATACTACAGCAGAAGATATAGATTTTATTATGGAATAAAACAGAGAACTGCTGGGTTTCACCCCTGCATCCTGTCATGTTGGTTAGGATGGAGAAATCAATTTGTTGCAAACAGCACTGAGCATTTAAAGTTGGAAACATTGGAGTATGAATTTCATCACAGTATGGCAGCCAGCACAGCCTATCACAGTTGTGGGAATTATCATGAAAAGCTATTCCAATATCAGCTTCCTTGGGGGAAATTTAGTTCTCCAAGGAGCAGGAAGAGAACCATGATTGTCCTGCTGCTATTAGAAACAAATGCTCATTCTTTAGGCGGGCTCTCTAAGCCTAGAGGAGCCCTTGATATTCCAAGTATGAGAATGATATTAATTAGATATTGGAAGACGAGCTCTGAAGAGCAAAACTTATACTTTTAAAAAGAGAGACGGAGGGGGAAAACTCTCTGCTGTAGAAGCAACAGAGCATGTAAAACCCAATTAAGATGGAGCGAGTTTAATGAATTGACAGCCAAGCTATAACATATCCGCTTTCCTCTGTACCGGACTTCCACAGACAAAATCCTTGCTTTGCCTGCTTCTTTTGTCTGGCACTGTTTTTCCAGGCTCCTGTGATGAATTATTGAAACTGCAAAGAACAGGCAGTGACAGGGCAGCATTAAGCACCTACCCGCATGTCAACCTTTGATCATGCCGAAGAGTCTACAGATCAATTCTTAAAGATGAAGCACAGTTAAAAGGGAGGCACAGCTATGCATAGAATAATGCAACAGGGAGCGAGATGCTTTCTGCAGAAGGAAGAGCAAAGTTCTATATATGATGCAGAAAGGAATGGGAACAAATTGGGCTTCTGCAGGAAATCTTCTTTAAGTTTCTCAGTCTTTCCTATCAGCATGTTCAGTTATAGCCTGGCTAAGAGCCAATAGACTTAAACTCACTCCAAGTACAATGGAGACGCTATGGATAGGAGGGAAATATTCACCTGATTTTGGACAGTTGCTCTGAAAAGTTCAGACTGGCATCTTGAAAATTCTCACTGATCCAGGTTTATTATGGGAGAAAGTATAAGATATCCTCAAGTGCACACAGAATGTGTGATGCTTAACTAACTATACCACTTCTGATTTCTTCGGAGCAAGGATAATCCAGAAGTGGAAATCCACATCCTGTTTAGCTTGCTTAATGTGCTGAGATAAGAGAAAGAATTGGCACAGAACCAATCTTAAACTACATACAAAAAGAGCAAATACAGTGGTTTGTTCCCCTCGAGAGGATGCCGTGGGATTCTATAACACAAAAAGCATATACAAAAGAGGAGAAGGTCAAAGAATACAAGGCAGACTCAGAAGAAGATGGAGACAACATCAAAGACACACTACAACAGCATCAAGTAACAATGGTTGAGGCTGCCAGAGGCCAAGAGCCAGATCTTTGTATGTCCCCTGACCCCTGAAATGATAAAGGAGGAGGAAGAGGAAGAGGAGGAGGAAGTTGTAGTAGTAGTAGTAGTAGTAGTAGTAGTAGTAGTAGTAGTAGTAGTGATGATTGGAAGCGCCCTTGAAAATAATTTGAAATCCAGTAGACCTGACAGAACTCAAGAACCATACCAGGATGAAGCCCTGCATTTTCAGGTATTTGCAGTCTGTTACTTACCCAGTTACCCAATCTCCAACATCAATTAATTTTTCATAGATCTAATTTTGTTTAGCCTTCCTAAAATATTTGGCTAGCTGAGGATCAACAATAAGGAATCTCACTGATCCAAGTAATGGGAGGTAGTATAGAAAGCATTCATCTTGTTTTGACACTGGAGCCCAATAGGCACCATCTCATGACTAGACATAAAATGTTCTGGAACATATTGCAAAATCAGCAGCTGGCTTCCCTGTCATGAAGCCCAAGATTTGAAGGTCCCCACCTAATTTTGTCTTGTAGTAAGACTGAACCTGATTGAAAAAAATGCATGTTTACCTAAAATTATGGACTAAGAAAAGCTGGCTTTTGTGAGATGCATAAATTAGCTATATTTATATGCATTTGCATCCATGACTTACAACCATTTATTTAATGACTGTTCAAAGTTACAATTGCACTGAAAATAGTGACTTAAGACTGGTTCTTACACTCACAACTATCACAACATCCCCATGGTCACGTGACAAAATTTGGGCACTTGGGAACTGGCAAGTATTTACAAAGGTTGCAGCATCCTGGGGTCACGTGGGTGCCATTTGCAGCCTTCCCAGGTGGCTTCCAACAAGCAAAGTCAACGGGGAAAGCTGGATTCTTAACGCCTGTGTGATTGACTTAACAACTGCAGTGATTCCCTTAACAAGAAAAATCATAAAATCGGGTATGACTCTCTTAATGACTTACCAATGGAAATTCTGGTGCCAGTTGTGGTTATAAGTCAAGAACTACCTGTGCTTCATAAGCTTGCACTGTCAATAAATACAAGATAAAATACTGGAAAGTTTATTTATTTATTAGATGTTTATTCCACCTTTATTACTTTATATATAATTCAAGGTACCAAACATATGTAATACATCTTCCTCCTCCTATTCTACCTACAACAACAATCCTATGAGGTGAGTTGGGTTAAGAGATTGCCCAGAGACACTCAGACAGTTTTCATGTCTAATGTGGGACTACAACTCACAGTCTCCTGGTTTCCAGACCAGCATCTTAACCACTACACCAATTGGCACCTGTTATCCTAGTTAACTCCCTCTTTGATTTTTGTGATTTCATCATGTCCATAGATTTCCAGATAAATCTTTAAAACCTTCAGAACTAGATTTTTTTAAAAGTTAAAGGGATGGTGGAAGCAAAGTAATGTTTGACACGTTGTGAATAGAATAGCAAAACTGCAAACAAACCAGCAAAGATTAGAAAGCGGGACTGGAGATGCATTGCAGAAATCAAATTCTGAACCAATTCAGGGTTTCATAAAATTTGTGCGTTTGAATTAATCTAATGTCCTTCAACTTCCAATCCCGTTAATGTTCAAATCTGAACATTAGTGATCAAATCGGACTACCGATGGATGCCAAGGATCACACATAAAAGAACAGCAAGCAAATTGACCTTTTGTTGTACCCGATAGACGTTTGGGAGCTCCTGATCTCTCTAGATAATTTAATGTAATTGGGAAAATAATTGCTTTTATTGGGCCATAAGATATAGAGCTCAATTAGGCCTCTTCCTCAATTGCTCCGACATCCCAGCCATCCTCCCCCCCTCCCCACTCTCTCCATTTCTGTCTGCTCTCTGTAGTGCACAATGTGTGAGCTTCTGTGTTCTGCTTTATTCAATGCACATTATTGATGCTAAAAGATATTAACAGCTAATGGAAACTGATGTCTGGCATCAAAGCAAAAGGGGGAAAATCTTTTCTGCCGTTTAGCACAATGCAGGCCACTTCATGCAATATTCCATCTCAAGTCATGGTTGGTCTTGACATTTTAAAATGGGGGAAAAAAAGAATCCACAAAATCCTAGGAGGGAAATAAGTCTTGATCTCCAGCAGGCCTCTACCGAGGCATCAGATTAAAAGTTCTTCTACAAAACGCTTCCAAAACTAGTCACATCTCATGTAAATCAAATGAGGGATTTTTGGGGGGATGCGGTGGCTCAGTGGCTAAGATGCTCAGCTTGTTGATCAGAAAGGTCAGCAGTTCGGCAGTTCAAATCCCTAGCGCCATGTAACAGAGTGAGCTCCGGTTACTTGTCCTGGCTTCTGCCAACCTAGCAGTTCGAAAGCATGTAAAAAAATGCAAGTAGAAAAATAGGGATCACTTGGTGGGAAGGTAACAGCATTCCATGTACCTTCGGCGTTTAGTCATGCTGGCCACATGATCACGGAAGCGTCTTCGGACAGTGCTGGCTCTTCGGCTTTGAAATGGAGATGGGCACCGCTCCCTAGACTCGGGAACAACTAGCACATATGTGCGAGGGGAACCTTTACCTTTACAAAACACTTGTAAAACCAGCTACATGTCATGTAAATCAAATTAGGGATTTTTTTTTCTTTCCTACAAGCTCTCTAGAGAGCAATTCTGCCCTTGTTCATCCAAATGCCTCCCAACCTTCCTTGTATTGGACAGCAGACCACGTAAAATGTGGTCTCAAAATCAGTTCTTCTAGACCAAGAGTGTCAAACTCAAGGCCCGTGGGATGCTTAGATCTGGCCCGCAGGGCTGTCCTGGACACAGTGAAGGACTGACCCATGGTGCTTCTGCCAGCAAAATGGATGCCGTGGTCCTCCCAGGCTCCGTTTTTGGTTGCAACAGCCTCCTGCAGCCCTCTGCCTGTGAAAACGGAGCTCGGGAGCCTGTTTTCACTGGCAGAGCACTCCGGTCACCACAGGCGCCCCTGACATGAATGACATCAAGCTGGCCATGCCCACCCCAGCCCCTGAAGTCAAACACAACCCTAATGCAGCCCTCAATGAAATTCGAGTTTGAGACCCCTGTTCTAGATGAAAGGTAGGTACAACTGCTGCATTTATCTGTAAGACCTGAAGCAAATGTAGCTGCAGACGAACCCTAAGTAAGAGCACTCTTGAGTTTTCCTTGCGTCCCTATGGCAAATGTTCAGTTTAGATGGATCTGTAGAAATTCTTCTGAAATCTCATTATATTTTTACATTTGAGAGGCTCAAATCTACCAACAACAAAAAGTTCCCGAGCCACAAAGAGCCAGCAATGTGCAGCACCACAAATAAGTTGAATAACAGAGTTGGAAGGGACCTTGGAGGTCTTATAGTCCAGCCCCCTGCTCAAGCAGGAGACCCTATATCATTCTAGACAAATGGTTGTCCAATCTCTTCTTAAAAACCTTCAATGTTGGAGCATTCACAACGTCTGAAGAAATGTCGTTCTACTGATTAATTGTTCTAACTGTCAGATTGGTCATACCTTGTTATTTTCAAAGAAAGATATCAGAACTTCTTTTTTAAAAAAAAAATCAGATCACAGTATCCAGACCAGTGGGTTGCCTTGCAAACATCCTGGATGCAGCATGGACAAGTGTTTTGGTTCACTCTCAGTTCAATGTATCTTGAATATGGTTTGAGAGCATGATTTTGAATTATCTGGATGATGGACTGCTGGCAGACAACGTGCTCCATCTCAAAAAGGCTAGTCAAATGTGTTTTGCTTAAACACAGTGTGCTTGACCAGAATGACTTCAATTCAAATCCTATAAATTGAAGATGAAGACCCTGAATTAAAGACCTTAGAGAAACACTTCATTGAAAAAGTGAAAGATTGATAATCAGATTTCCAGATGAGAAATACCCGAGTTGAGGCAACTAGCTTCCCAGAAGGTAAGAATAAAATCCAAAGCAATCATCATAAGTTAAAGAGATTGGCTAAAAGTAACAGGACATTTTTTTAACCATTTAATTTCACCCAGGAAACAAAAACAAAGTGCACAAACACAGACTGGGGCTATCTGGCTTGGTTACATTAATTCTGAAAAAAGATCTTGGGGGAGCAGTTGATTGCAAACTATGTATGAGTCAGCACTATGATGTGGCTGCAAAAATACTAATTTTAGATTGCATCAATAGAAATATAATTTTCAAATTACGGAAAATCAGTTGTTGCTGTTCAACCATTCAAATACTTAATTTTATTCTTACTTGGATTCCACTTAAGTCTTGTCCCTTGTGTATAGAACTTTAAGACTTCAGACAAACTGTAACAAGTTCAGAGAACAGCAACAAGGATGATTGGAGGACTCAAAAAAAAAGGCATACGAAAAGAGATTGAAGGAGCTGGTCCTGTTCTGCCTTGAGAAAAGATGACTGAGAAGCTTCAAATGCCTGAAAAGATGTTGTACAAAAAAAGTCCAAGACTATTGTTCTGGAGTGCTGGACATAAAAATAATGACTATAGGTTCAGGAAGGTTGCTGTGATGAGATGTAGCGAGGAGGTGGATCCCTAGGAAGGATGGGGTGCATTCCAGAGGAATAAGAGACAACTTGGTCCAGATATTTTATGTGAGAGAAAGAGGGAGAAGACAATCTTTCCTTAATAGTTCTCAGAGTATATGGTAGATGCATTTGGTAGAGAGCTTAATCTGGTAAGATTCTGTCTATAGGTAATGGAACTAATAAAGAACTCAGCTTGGAAGAATCACCACATGCCAGTCTTGGTTTTGGGGCCTGGTGTTTAATTCTTATTGAATGTTTGGGAAATGATCATTCACGATTGGCTGATTGTTTTTTCTATTTCTTTAATAAAGGTGTCATTATTATATTGTTATTATTTTATTTGGTTTTGGTTTTAGTAAACTATGAGTTTCTTGATTTGTAAACCTTTCATTTATTGTTTTGTATGTTGTCCTGGGAGTCACCTGAATCTGATAAGATGATGATGATGATGATGAGCCCAGACTGGGTAGCTAGATTGGGAAACTTTACAACAGGAAATAGGCAGCACAGAATCCTTCTGTCAATGTTTCCAGCAACTGGACTTGAAACTCTGTTCTATTATGTTTAGTCATCTTGATCAGCAGTCATTAATAGTGTACTACCATATCCTTGAAACTTCTCCCTGCTCAGCAAATGTGAGGTACTAACAGAAAGTGAATTTTCCTGGAACTCTTAATGTTGCACATTATAATCCACACAAATAAGCACTATTCATATTGAAATGTAGGTAGTGCATCAGTGGTGGGTTCCGGATCCCGCTGCAACCGGTATGGTGCAACGGGGCCCGGCGTCCACCACACGAACGTGCACATGTGAGTACCGCACGCATGCATCCTTACCTCCTGTGATGCTCCGCGACACCTCTGTGACGCTCCAGTTGCTCGGCGGAGCATTGCGCAGGTATTGTACGCTCCATGTGCATATGCGGAAGCGGCAAAGAGCTCAAATACCAGTAAGGAGCTCGGGCGTGCGGGTGGGCCCTCCAGAGCACCGTATCAGAATGGTACCTGATGCTCCCAACAGGCACCAGGTACGTCCGTACCGGCTCGCTATACATATATATATATATATATATATATATATATATATTCAGTATTCAGGTCTTTTCCCATGTAAGATTGTGATTATCTTGGCAACGTTTCGGCGAGGTCTCACTCGCCATCTTCAGGTTCTTGTTTGTGTGAGTAAAGCGTGGTTGGAGCTGCCGTCTTTCTCTAAATCTTGGGGGGGGGGTGGAGTGCTGGCTTTGTTTCCGTAAGTGGATTGATTGGCTGTGTGGTTGTAGATTGGTGCTGATTGGTGCTAGCTGTGTGTCCATTATTGTTCTGTGTTGTAACAGCCTGGGTTGTGGCTAGGGCTTGTTTGTTGACTAGGGCTGGTTTCCAGATGTCTGGTAGGCGGGAGGTATCGTCACATTTATTCATGTTGTGGTGGTGTTTCTCTATTTCGATAGCTTCCATAATTATTCTCTTGTTGAAGTGTTCAGTTTTGGAGATTAACGTGGTTCCTTCAAAATTAATTTCATGTCCTGAAGCTTTAAGGTGCTGGAAAAGGGAGGAAGTTTTTTCTTTTTTTCTTACAGCGTTCTTGTGTTCTGCGATGCGTGCATTTATTCTCCTGTTCGTTTGTCCTATGTATGTTGCAGGGCAGATTTTGCATGGGGTTTCATAGACTCCTTGGTTTTCTAGCTGGATTTTGTCTTTGGGGTTTCTTAAGCTATTTTTTGGTCAGTGTTGAAGGCTGTCTTGATATTCTGTTTGTGGAGAATTTTGATGATTTTATCTGTGGTGCCTTTGATGTAAGGGAGGAGGGCGATGCCGTTGTCCTGTTCTGTGTCTCGATTCTTGGGGGGAGTCTCCCTTTGGATTAGGTTGGTAATTGACAATTACAATTGTCAATTACCATTTGCTCCAGTTGACAATTGACAATTGCTCCAGCTCAGCTCTACCATGCATGAGCGTGCGCCTCCCGCCAGCCAGCTGATTTATAGACTGTTGCTGCACATGCGTGGGGCACATGCAGGAGACACATGGCATGCACAGGGGGAGGAAGGGGGTGTGGCCACCCCTTGGTCTGCTTTTGCTCCCAGGAAACTGCAGGGAGGCCTACTAGGCCCAAAATGGGGTGCGGGAGGAGGTCATGTGCACATGCACAGGGGAGTGTAGGGGGGTTGCATCTGCATGTACACCGGGTGAGGGAGCATGAGGGGGTCATGTGCACATGCACGGGGGGCACAGGGGGTTGTGTACACATTGCATTATGGTGGTGTGCACGCACATGCGCACACATGCTTTAGGCACACGACGACAAAAATGTTAGCCATCACTGCTGTAGCACATAGTATAATTGCATACTATAATTAACACCAGTTAAAGAATTTGCCATTATCATACAAACACATATGAAACACACACACACACACACACAAAAGTCAGAGGCATCAGATCTATCATGTAGACAGCTGACATCTCTGCCTGGGGCTATACCTAAATATATAATTATTTTATGGTATTACGATGATAGAAGCATATAGGATCTAAGGTGCAAATCCTCAGGCAATCATATAATTTTTACAAATGCCCTAAGGCCTTTTCCTAATCACAGGTCACTTTTGTTTATTCCAACTGTAGTGTAAAGCCCTCTGATCTTCTAGATTTGCTGAGATAGATAGATCCAAGTCCAAAATTGACATAGATTTTCATGGCTTTTATATGTTCACACGCACACACACACACACACCAGCCCTCCTTTTTCTATTATAGTTTGTAGATATATGGATTTAGACCTAGATCCCCAAGTTATACATATTTATATTAGATCTGTATAATCTCCCAAGTTGAGTGGCCTATAGCTTTGCCAGCAGATGAAGTTTCTAGCTCTGTTTGCTGAAAAGCTTTAGAATGCTGCAGGTTTCTGCCAATCTTAATAGGTCTATAATCAAAGTTGGTTGAAGACTAGAGTGCCAGCCAGGTAGGGTAGCCTTCAAAAATGATTCAAAAGAATTCCTTCAGACCTTACGTAACTATCAGTGCATCTGTTATTCATTAAAGCAACTGGAAATCCCTCCCCCCAGACCAATTATTGTATTAAAAGTTATAAATGTAAATGTAAAGATACAAGAAAATATAAAAAAAGATTTTTTTTAAAAAAAGTGGAAAGAAATAGGAAAGGGGGGGAGGGGGAAGGAAAACAGATAAGAAAGAAAAGATATATAAAAGATTACTAGCCCTGCCCTCCAGACAAGTATAAACAATTTGGCTAACTCAACACTTTCTTTAGTACTTCAATTAAAAAAAAAATTCTTCCCATATCTGATCTCTTATTGATGATCAAATTACAAAAATCACATCACTCAACGCTAATCAGCAAAAGTCTATTGTGACCTACCAGAGATATTACATATTTATTTTAATCAAAAGACAATCCTTGAGCAAAAATCATTTTTTAAATTAAAATTTATCTTTTTCTCTAAGAAATAAAGCAGAAGAAAGCTCCCCCCACTTATAAACGAATCTATAAAGTCATGTCATACAATAGTTTTTTTTTCATTTTAAAAAACTTGATATTTGGTTCCATAAATATTGTGCCACAAGTTGATTTCTTGTCACCTTCTGCTGTCTCCTTCCAGGACCAGCTTGAGAAATTCCTCTTTGTCTCTTCTCAGCAAGTTTCCTTGATTCTACACTTTTCTTAAATTCAAAGTATGAAGTCTTTCCGAGTCATTGTTCTGATTTATAGTTTGTATGTCCCCTTTGATTATGAAAACATCAACTGATTTTATTTGTAAATCCCTTTTGGCATTGTTTTCCATATCACACTTATCTTCTCTACTATTTTAAACTCTATTTTCAGATCCGCAACTTGTTTTTAAACTCGAAATCCATCTTCAAATCACTCTCAGTCTCTGTTTTATTCCATAAAATGTGTTCTTCTATATCTTCTGCTGTAGTATCACCTAATCTTGTAAGTTCTCAGTAAATTGTTCCCAAATAATCTTAATTTCTTTTGTAGTCAAATAGTGTTGTCCCATTGTATTAAAGGGTCTGTTCCAGAGGTGAAATTCAGCAGGTTCTGAAAGGTTCTGGAGAACCAGTAGCAGAAATTTTGGATAGTTTGAAGAACCGGCAAATACCACTTCTGGCTGGCCTCAGAGTGGGGTAGGAATGGAGATTTTGCAATGTCCTTTCCCTGCCATGCATGCCAAGCCACACCCACAGAACTGGTAGTAAAAAAAATTGAATTTCACCACTGATCTGTTTGTCTTTAAGAGTAATTTTTGGGGCTTTCCGTGTGGTTCCCTTGCTAGCATCTGTTTATTTTCCAACTAACAAAACTTTCCCACAGGAACATTTCTTAGAGTTTCAAAGACTTCATATGCTGTTTTATAAATTTTTAAGTGCCCCACAGGAAACATTCTTTCAAGTGTATCTGGCCCCTTAACTTTCCAGAATCAACATTTTAGTCCCCCTTTTGCCATTTCCAAAAATTAAAGCTTCTCTTGATAATCCTTAAACTTATTCGGAGCTTTTTTCGTCCAGGATGGAAGGAAAAATCCCCTGGTGTAGTACAACTTGTCTTTAGGAAATTTCTTAACTCCAAAGAAATCAGTAATAAGCAACTTCCTAAAATAAGTCCTAATCCATACTTGGCATCTTTCAAAGAGAATCCAAGTTCACCAAAAGCAGTTTGATTTTTTTCAAGCTTTTGTACCTGTTGGGAAAATGTTGCTGCTGCTTTAAGAGGTGCCTTAACTTTACCTGAATGGCTTTCTTAAAGCACAGGTATCTTTTTTCTTCTTGCAGGCTGATGGGGAAGTGTGAAAAAAGTCATATAACTTTAAAGAATAGGAAGGCACTTCCAAATCATTTCTGAATCATACTGCGTCCAGAAAAAGAGAGATTGACCAAGTCTCTCTAGGTGATGAAACTCCTGCCTACAAAATGTGGAACAATTCTGGAAAACCAATACATTCAGATAGTCTTCCTGAACCTTTGAATTGTGCTTTAATTTAAACATGGCATAGCATATAAGGGGTGGGAGAAGAGAGAGAGGATGAATCAGTGGTGCTATTCAGTGGTGACGGTGGGAGGCTCTGCCCACCTGCCCTGATGTCATCACGTCCCATTTTTGACGCTCTGTGCATGCGCACGCTCACATTTGCGAACTGGTAGCAAAGGTGAGTTGATTTCACCCCTGGGATGAATGTAGGTGAACGCCTTCAAATTAGTTTTTAACTCCTGGCAACTGCCTAGGCTGCAGTATTCTCTGAAATTTTCTCAGCAAGATTTTTAAAAGTGGTTTGAAATGTTTGTTTGCTTCCTAGGCTTGAGAGAGAGGGACTGGCCCAAAGTCACCAGTACGGTGGGAATAGAACTCACGGTCTTCCTGTTTCTAGCCTTACTTTACTTTACTTTACTTTTATTTAGACTTTTATACCGCCCCCTCTCACCAAAGGGACTCGGGGCGGTGTACAGTCAGATAAAACACATCAATAGATAGAAATACAAACATAAAAGAGGAGGCAATAGAAACTGTACAAAAAGCAAAGCAGTTAAAAACAATATTTAAATAACCCTAAAAATACCCAATTAAAATATCTGCCAGGAGGTAGAATGAGACTATGAATGGGCCAGGCCGGCTAAACGGAACAGGTGAGTCTTCAGTTTTTGTCGGAAGGAGCGGAAGTCGGTGGTGGTTCTGATATCGGGGGGGAGGTTATTCCAGAGGGTTGGGCCCATCACAGAGAAGGCTCTACTCCTAGGCGCCGCCCGTTGGCATTGCTTAGTGGACGGCACCCGGAGGAGTCCTTCCCTGTGAGAGCGAATCGGTCGCAGGGAGGTGTGTGGTAGGATGCGATCCCGCAAGTACCTAAGTCCTGAGCCATGGAGCGCTTTAAAGCCTTGTGCTTTAAGCCTCATATCAAACTAGATATCCATAAAGCGCATACACATCTTATAACAACCTGCTATTCAATCAAGGGTGCTTGCTAATCATTTGTAGTATTGCTTTCTGCAGTCTCTTAGGTGTGGTTTTAAACTGTCCTCTGAAAAATAACTTATGTGCTTTGTTGTGAAATGCTAGCATATATCATTGCAGTAAATCAGGGGTGTCGAATTCTGGATGCGTCAAGCACTGGCCATGCCCACCTCTGATTTAGCAAAAGGAAAAAAAACCTGTGATATGTCATGTGATGACAACGTGACACCACAAGTTTGACCGCCCTGCGGTAAATGGTTAATGTATCTTTGGCTACGTCTAAATGACATGGCCAAACCTATTTATACCACCTGAATGCAATCCATTTGAATATATGAGGTTATTGGGTCAGGCAACTGTTTGCTGTAGCTAATATTATCCACCTTATATTATCAATCACAATTCTCCCAAAATGTCCTCATCTTCCTATGAGATTATAGAACTAAAGGGAGAAATGTTGAGTAAGATTATCCTATTTTTTTTTCTAGAGTGATTGACAGCTGCTCCATCAAATTTCAGAGAAGAGCAGTTACAATCCTTTAAGGGATTGACTGAAAGATTTCTGACACCTGCAACCTGAATTACGTTTGTCCCAAAATACTCTCTCTGTGTTGGCTATTCTTGAGGAGGAAATTCAATGAATGAAATTTAAACATAGTGACTGACACAAACTTTGGGTTTTCATGCCACCATTTGGAAGGAATACAGTGTCAGTCTTACCAGGTTGATCAGACAGGAAACCCAATCAGATAACACAATTCTTCTTTATTGTCATTGTAATATTGTATATGAAGAGAATTGTGCAAGTTTGAAAGCACAGTTCTCCTGCGGCCTCTTTTGCAGCCCAAGAAACAGTTCAGATTTTAAGCAGCTGGGTGTCTGGAAGGATTCTGTAGTGTAAGTGAATGAATGAATGAATGAATGAAAGAAAGAATTAATTAAATTAAGAGTGAATTAAATTATATTAGTGAATGAAAGTAGATGAAGAAATGAGCCTGCAGTTAGATTCCTATGATATTTCTCCTAGTAGGGGAGTCAAATTGGTAGCCTGTTGACACAGCAAGTTTGACACTCATGTCCTGAAGCACCAGACACGGTATTTCCTCCCTACTGGACAATATTGTAGAGGAAGACATGAAGTCTATTCTACTGTGTGTTCTGTTCCAGCCCCAAACTGAGGATGGCTCATTAGTCTTGAATGGGGCTGTGGCAAAGCAGAACTGATACCTGTCAATCTTGCCACTCCTAACTGGCCTTCAGAAATGTCCTCTGTATGGACAGGCTTTCAATCAAGAGAAGCTTTAGCCTGTCCATTTATTTTAACTCAGCAAAGCAAACTGCAGGTGTAGAAATAAGAGGAAGGAAAATAATCCATTCATGGTCTGCTTCAAGGACTTCTATGTAGTGGATCCCAGCATCAATTCACGAGTTGAGCCCTTCTTCTACTCTGGTGCCTTTTCTCCCACCAGATTCTTTCGAAAAGCTACATTCTTCCTTTAAAAAGTTTAACAGATCCCTACATCTGCTATATTCTTCATTTATGGATCTCAGTAGATAGCGTTTGCTCTTTTTACCAGATGGGTGAGATGAATTTCTCTCCTGACAAAGCTATCAGAGGGAAATCACTCCTGCTTTTCAGTGATGGATCGTGTTAATTTGTCCTCACACAAAGTTTACACCCAGTGTCCTTTGTCAAGTTTTGATTTGAGGAGTTTCCTCACCTACACAGGTGCACATGCACACATACACACACACACACACACACACACACACACACACACACACACACACACACACAAAGATCGTGCTAGAGAAGTAGACTAGTGATGGTTCTGTTCAGGCCAGAAGTTTTATTTTGATTTTATTTTATTTTATTTTTATTTTCAAAACAAACATAAAATCTTCCTTCTTTACATACTATAGAAAGTGTGTCAGTTGGTTACAAAAGGCTTTCGTGCATCTCTTCCACAGTCATCAAACATAATTCATACTAACTCAAATATTTTAACTCAGATATTTATACATGTTATCATCATCGTACCTCCATTTTCATTTGACTATAATTGTTTAAGCATCCTTCATCATAAAATATACCAAGATTTAATACATAACCACATATTGGCATTTCATTTACTATTTCTAAAATCCTCCAATAACACTGAATCCTTATGTCCTATTCTAGCTAAACATCCATAATATTTAATAACAAAGTTTTCTAATCCTCCTTTCCAAATTACTGTTTACAATTTACATCCAGTTTCCTTATGTTGTACCCATACATATACATACATACATACATACACACACACACACACACACACACACACACACACACACACATATATATATATATATATATATATATATATATATATATATATGTTGTTATCATTATCCCTCCTTTATTTAACTATATCCTGTATCATAACATTTCCCCCCATAATAATCAAGACTTAACTGAATCTAACTTAGTTCTTTATATATAATACAAAAGGATTTCTAATCTTCCTTTCATGGGTACCATTCAATATTCATATCCAATTATTACTTATCATAACATTACACATTGTATACATTATTATCATTATCAATTATTTATTTAACTATATCTATTGTCACTAAATTTCACTAAGTTTAACTTCTTTTAAATTATACTCTTCCATCTATCAACCTGTATCTTTCCAGTAGCAAAACAGTCTCATATCTTCTTCCATTTGTGGTGTTGGTCCTCTAATCATCTCCTTAATCAAATTTGTATGGACTCCTCTTAGCAACTCATTGCTTATTAAGTGTTAAGTTTTATTTTCATTGTTTCTCTGACGCTTCTAATTCTTTGACTTTCTGTAAGTGCTTTTAAAGTCTGGCTGCCACCTGTAGCATTTGAGACTTATCTCTCCGGTGTTAAATTATATGTGGTACTCAACTTACAACAGTTCATTTAGTGACCGTTCAAAGTTAAAATGGCACTGGAAAAAAAGTGATTTATGACCGTTTTTCACACTTATGACCACTGCAGCATCCCCATAGTCACATGATTTATATTCAGATGCTTGACAACTGGCTCACATTTATGACGGTTGTGGTTTCCTGGTGTCATGGGATCATCTTATGCAACCTTCTGACAAGCAAAGTCAAGGGGGAAGACAGATTCACTTAACAACCGTGTTACTAATTTAGCAATTGCAGTGACTTAACAAATGTGGCAAAATTCATAAAATGGGGCAAAGCTAACATACCAAATTTCTCACTTAGCTGCATACATTCTGGGTTCAATTGTGGTTGTAGGTTGAGGACTATCTGTACTTGATCAGTACAGGAGGGGAATGTGGAGGAGGGGACCAGGACAGTGGTGGGATTCGGCCAGTTTGGGCCGATTTGGGCGAACTGGTTGTTAAATTGCTGGCTGGCCCTGCCCCTTCCTGCCCCACCCCTTCCAGCAGTCCCCACATGCCCCATTTTGGCTCCCAGGTAAGTGCTGGGAGGCCTATTAGGCCCAAAACGGAGCATGGGGGGTATGTGGTGTGCCCCCCCAGCAACCCGTTTTTACTCCCAGGAGGCTGCAGGAAGGCCTACTAGGCCCAAAATAGAGTGCGGGGGGGTGCCTTCCCCTGTGGCTCATTTTTGCTTCCAGGGAGGTGCACGAGGCTGAGTGCTGCTTATCACACCCCATGGCCACACCCAGCCAGCCAGTCATTAGTGCAGAGAACCGGTTGTTAAATTATTTAACTCCCACCACTGGAGCAGGAGCTTCTTATTGTGGGGTTCAAGGTCATCATTCCAGCCTCGAGGAATTTATTTTTATGTAAACTCTGAGGAAGGATTTTATTTATCTTGGGGTTTTGGAGGATTGAAATCCAAAACCTCTGGAGAAAGCACAAGGATTGCCCTCTTCCTCAGCTGCGCCCACTGTTTTATGCACCTGATTGCCCACCATTGGAAGTAGGGAGTGGGGCTATAGAGGGGCTTGGTTTGGCCCAGCAGGCCCGAATGAAGATGCTGTGGATGAAATTCAGTGACCCTCAGAAGTGCAATAGGCTGAGGTAGAAGTGACAGGTCTTGACGTGGGTTGCGTGCAAAGAATGGAATGGAATTGGTGGCTCACCTGGGACTGGCTCTTGCCTCCACTGGTCCTGCTTAAGATGCAGCCAGTGCTGCTGGTGTGCCTGTCCTTGTCACAGCCAATTAGGATCAGGGCAGGCGGGACCTCAAGACTCTGAATAGCTCTGTAGCTGCCATCCCCATCATATGAATATTAAAGTCTCCCTGAATCTGGCACATTAATGTAAATTGGCGCGAGGGGAAGGTAGAGAAGGAAGCGAAAGAAAAAAGAAGAGGGATGGACTTCAGAGTGGGTGATGGTACTTGTGGTCCAACTGGAGGACACAGGAAGGGAAGGCTAATAGTTATAGAGGATTGTTTTTTTTAAAAAAAACCAGGAGCTTATCACTCCTTTTGATCAGTGATGTTACCGCCGTGTGTTGCCCCAGAAGTGGCTCTCATTGGTCCAAAACTGGATACGTGGAAGTGATGTCACTGATCAAAAGGGCTCATAAACCTCTATTAAAAACGAAATGTATGTCCTATAACTACTAAGGTTGCTTCAGTTCCACCTTCCATCTTGTTCCATTGCTCCCTTTATTTAATGGAGCAATGGAAATTTTTTTTTAGGACCTCTGCATTTTTCCAGACAAAGAAAAATTACCTCATTAGGTCAAAAGTTCTTAGTTCCCTGAGAATAGAACTATTCAATCATGGTAGAGCCTATATTTCTTGTGATGAGATAATATGGAGACATGTAGTATCTGTCTCCTAGTAACCTTGGAAGAGTACAGCTGGGTATCACTCAACCTACATCAAATTGGGCAGAAATACCTAGTGGCGATAGAGATCTTCTTTTGCCTCTTGACAACACCTTTTGCCTTTATTTTTATTACGGCTGCGAGACACAGACGGCAAAATTCAGGAAAGAATACTGGTGCTCACCTATTACACTAAATCACAATATGTGCCCTTGGTTTTGGCTCAGGATGTTGTATGAATTGTGATTTATTTTATAAAACTTAGTTTAACTATCTATAGCCTTGTGTGATGAGTGAACCTAGTCTGTATGCAGGTAGCTGTAGTTTGTTAGCTTTGGGCACTTCCCAAACATCATTTGCAGATATTTTACCTCGGTGTAAAAGAGCACGCTGAGCTGGAAGGCAGAGTTAAACATATCATCAGTTGGAGTCATTGCATTGCCACAAGAGACCCAAGTCAGTTTCCCCATGAATTGCATTGACCCTTATCTAGAGCCAATTTAGCTTTGATCATTAGCTGACTACATTCTTGTATAGACGAAGCAATAATAAGCTCTTCAGTGCTTTGAACTCAATGAATACTCCTGGTTATTTGCGCCTGACACCGTTTCTCCATCTCCCTCCTTTCCTGAGAAAGTTTGTTCCCACATACTATTGCAATAATCAGGAAATATAAATGCATCAGACCATCAGCACCTGAGTCACAGAATTGGATAATGATCCAAAAATATTGAGAATTGCTCCTGAAGTGAGAAATGAGATATCAGTTCTTTTTTTCTTTAAGAGAAAGAAAATATTTCAAAGAAAGACGTATTTTCCTTCTCCCTCTCTCCCTCTCTCCCTCTCTCTCTCTCTCTCTCTCTCTCTCTCTCTCTCTCTCTCCTCTCTCCCCCTCCTTCCCTCCCTCTCCCCCCCTCTCACACACACCATGGTGATACTTCTACTTTTGCTGGATCATGTTGCATTTGCTAATACACTACACAGAATACAAAATTAGTGCAGGAGCAAGATATATATATATATATATCTTGAATTAGAATCTTCCCAATGATATGCAGACATAATAATACAGTATGCGTTCTAGAAAAAGATACATGTTTTTTAAACAAGGAATAAATGGTGCTCCTTAATCTGTTCCATATCTACCCGGAGGATCACTCACACTACTACTACAGTACAAAGATGCTTTAACAACATATTTTTTTACACCATGTCTCCATGGCATAGCTTTCATCTTGTCTTTAAGACCATCTGTGAGATAGTATCACTGTTAAATAACATCCCCAACACATACTCCATCTGACAACCTCAAGATCTGTAAAATGTGTTAGGTTCCCCCCCCGCCCCCCGGTCCTGTTGCCTTGGATAATAGAGAAGAAGTAGATAAGGATTGGCAGGATCTGGGAGCCCAGTGCCTACCAGGACCGTACTTATTCCTCCTCCCACCCCCACCCCCACCTCTCTCTCACACACATACACACATACTCCCTACATTAACATTACAGTGTATTTCTGCAAAATGAGTTGGCATGACAGTATGCCTCAGAGAAAATAGCTCTGGGAACAGAACAATACAATTCACTTCACCGCATAATAGAATCCCGCACAGAGTAACTCTACACTGTGTTAGATTATGGGTGCACCTGCTCCCTTGAACATTAGCTCAGTGTGATCTATTCGTTGGCTAACACACAGCTGTTTTTGAATTATGGGCAAATGTTGGCTCAAGGGGAACATAAGGTACTTTAAGAGGTGCAATGCAACCACAAACTTTTGAATCTCTCAAGCCAGTTTTGGAGTTGGGGGAAAAAATCATGCTAGCACAGTTTTCTGCCAGCTCAGGGATGGGTTACAGAACTAACTTAGAAGCTGAGAGAGATTCAAATACTGATACATGCTAAGCATCCCATTTTTCTAATAAAAACATCCCACCTATTATTAGTTGACATTTTATGCCTCTTTTTCTCCCTGAAAATGTAAACAAAATGAAGGTTTTTTTAATTAATATGGAAATGTAAGGATTGACCAAATAAGGTATTTATTTGGCTAACATCCAGGAGGACTGGGAACTGGAGGGTAAAACATATGAAGAACGGTTGCAGGAACTGGGTATGTCTACTTTAATGAAAAGAAGGACTAGGGGAGACATGATAGCAGTGTTCCAATATCTCAGGGGTTGCCAAAAAGAAGAGGGAGTCAAGCTATTCTCCAAGGCACCTGAGGGTAGAACAAGAAGCATTGGATGGAAACTAACCAAGGAGAGAAGCAACCTACAACTAAGGAGAATTTTCCTGACAGTGAGAACAATTAACCAGTGGAACAACTTGCCTCCAGAAGGTGTGAATGCTCCAACACTGGAGGTTTTTAAGAAGAGATTGGATAATCATTTGTCTGAAATGGTATAGGGTTTCCTGCCTGAGCAGAGGACTGGACTAGAAGACCTCCAAAATTCTTTCCAACTCCTTTCTGTTCTGTTCTGTTCTGTTCTGTTCTGTTCTGTTCTGTTCTGTTCTCTCCTCTCCTCTCCTCTCCTCTCCTCTCCTATTCTATTCTATTCTATTCTATTCTATTCTATTCTATTCATTATTTGAAGAATCAAACTCTACAGCAGTGATGGCGAACCTATGGCACGCATGCCACAAGTGGCACGCGGAGCCATTTATCAGGGCACGCGAGGCGCTGCCCTGTTAGCTGGCCAGCACGCATGTGCGCGCTGGCCAGCTGAGTTCACCTTTTTAAAAGCAATTTTTCGCCTTCCCCAGGCTCCAGAGGCTTTAGCCTGGGGAGGGCGAAAAGAGCCTCCCCCGCCCGCCCCGGAGGCTTCAGGGACCGTCTGGAGGCTTCCCTGATGCCTTTGGAGCGCTTAAAACGACCCTCCGAGCAACCCGGAAGTCACTTCCGGTTTGCTCGGAGGGTGGTTTTAAGCGCTCTGAAGGCATCAGGGAAGCCTTCGGACAGTCCCTGAAGCCTCTGGAGGGCCTCGTGGGGGGGAGGCTCTTTTCGCCCTCCCCAGGCTCCTATAAAGCCTCTGGAGCCTGGGGAGGGCGAAAAAAGCATGTAAAAAGGGGGGGGTGTCGCGCGTTGCATTATGGGTGCAGCACGCCCGCACATGACCCCCCTGCGCTCCCCCCACTTGTAGCACGTGAGCCAAAAAAGGTTCGCCATCGCTGCTCTACAATATAATAAGCCACTAAGTGGCAGCAGAGAGTTGGGGGGTTTTCTGCCTTCTAGGGGTTGTCCAGATATTTATATAAAATATTTTAAAGTCTGATTCAGTCTCTTCTCTTAAATATATTTTGCTCTCTCCTTTCTCCAATCAGGATGATCAGGAGTGTGTTTGTGTCTCCTTGTGCCTTTACCATTCATTCAGAGGATGGGAACACCAATCTGGGTTTGCTTGTATGCTATGAATGATATATATACTAGTATGGAATACTAGTAAAGAAATAATACTAGTGCAACAAGACTCGACAGAATCCCTTGTATAAAAACTAACATTTAAAAGAAACAGATGAAATGATGTAATGTTTGGCATTGGGAAAGAAATGCATATCTGATTCTGAAGATTAAAAACAAAGCATACTGTTTACCTGAGGACTTTAGCATGTACGTTTATTGATGGGGAACAGGCACTATTTTAGAGACTAAAATAAGGAGCTTTGAACCATGTTTAGGAACTAACTAACAGATACTGCTGTTCTTAGCTTCCAGAGTTTATGCTTGGTCTGAGAAATTCTCCTGAGGACTTTTCTAATTCAGTTGTCATGGATTCTGAGCGAAAGAGATAATGGGTGAACATAAGCAGGTGGTTTATGGCCAGGACTAGAAAAAAATTCATTGATCCATACATTTGTTTACAAATTGTCCTCAGTGACCAATGTGTACCTGATGGGAGGTCAATGTCCCCTGCCTCCAAGGAATTTATCATTGCAAAGGATACTAAGAAGCAAGCAGCTTGTCATTTGGGGAGCAGATGCAATACATGGAAGATTTGAGGGAGTCTCTTGGAGTGTTTCTCTTGCATTCGGAACAGTAAACTCTCCATTCAACATGCTTATTGTAAATAAATGCAAATGCAAAAAAATAATCTGTAAATCTCGAACAATTTGCTTCATAGGAATCTAAGGCTGAATACATGCTGGGTCTTGAGCTGAGAGAAAGGGAAGTGATTGATTGATTCATATTGATTGATTGATTGATTATGTGTCATAAAATCATTTTCAACTACTGGAGACCCCATAGATGGGGTGTGGGGATAATCCAAGGGAAGAATAGAATAAAATAGAATAGAGTAGAATAGAACAGAGAAGAGAGGAGAGGAGAAGAGAAGAGAAATACTTTGATCAAGTCTTGTTAGACACACAATGAATTCATACTGATTGATTGATTGATTGATTGATTGATTGATTGATTGATTATGTGTCATCAAGTCATTGTCAACTACTGGAGCCACATAGATTGGGTGGGGGGATAATCCAAGGGAAGAATAGAATAGAACTGAACAGAACAGAAATGAGAGGAGAGGAAGATAAGAGAAATATTTTGATCAAGTCTTGTTAGACACACAAGGACTTCATATTGATTGATTGATTATGTGTCATCAAGTCTTTTTCAACTACTGGAGACCACATAGATGGTGTGGGGGATAATCCAAGGGAAGAATAGAATAGAATAGAATAGAATAGAATGGAATGGAATGGAATGGAGAGGAGAGGAGAGGAGAGGAGAAGGGAAGGGAATGGAATGAAGGGAAGAGAAATACTTTGATCAAATCTTGTTAGACACACAATGAATTTGTCTCTGGTACAGAAGCACTCCATGTACTTGCAATCCAACCAAGAGAGCCCTTCCCATGATACTGTTTTCCCCCTTCAACATATGTCTTCCTTCTTCTCCTTCGGTTCCCAGGGGTCTTTGAAACTGAAGCAGAAGGTTTCCATCCCCAGTTTTGCTATAGGAGCAGAGGGATGCTTGCTTGCTTCATCTCTTCCCTGTCTGACTCCCTGTCCCCACCGTTCCATTGTTAGAGACCAAGGGCAGCAAATAGTGACACCGCAGCAATCTTGACTTCATGAACGCGCTGCTAATAAAATGGCCTGATGGCACCAACACCATGGTCTCTGAGAAAAGCAATCGCAATCTGTCCAGCAGCTATCTGCTTCAGTCCAGAGTTAATGAGCCAGGCATGGGCTCCTAAGTCATCCTGCCACCTCCACTGATTTTTCTTGATTACTGTAATGAAATGGTCAAAGGGTTATTAAACAACTTGCTCCTGAACTTGGAACATGGCGCCTATCATGGCATCGTGCTGCACCCTGCCTGGCTCTATAATAAAATAGGCTGACAGTGATGCATCACCTCTCCATTCGTCTGGCCCCTGCCAAGAAGGAATAGATCCCCTTAGTGGGAAGCTATGCTTCAATTTGATAAAGGAAGATATATTGGGTTGTGCTTAATCAACACAAGCTGCTTTTCCTTCCTTGCACAACTGGGCCTAAGGTCCTAACATGGATACAGTTCTGGGTTCACATTCACACCCTTCAGTGTCTTTAGCTAGCAATTTTTACTAGGGTGACTTCTCTTAGACGGCTGTTGTGAGGATAAGACAGTATTCTCTCGTTGGCCACCATGCTTTCTTTGAGGCAAGGTGGAAAAGATGTATTGTTGGCCTAGTGTGACTCTCAGTTCTTTATTGTGGCTTCCAGAAAGCACTCTAAATATAGGTAGTCCTCAACTTACAACAGTTCATTTAGGGACCGTTCAAAGTTACGACAGCATTGAAAAAAGTGACTTATGATCGCTTTTCACACTTACGACCTTTGTAGTATTCCCCAGGATCGTGTGATCAAAATTCAGATGCTTGGCAACTGGCTCATACTTATGACCGTTGCTGTGTCCTAAGGTCATGCAATCCCATTTTGCGACAAGCAATGTGAATGGGGAAGCCAGATTCACTTAACAACCGAACTACTATCAACTTGCGGGTTATTATCAACCTCAGTGATTCACTTAACAACTGTGGCAAGAAAAGTTGTAAAAGGGGCAAAGGCTCATTTAATCAAATGTCTCGCTTAACATCAGAAATGGTGGGCTCAATCGTGGTCGTAAGTTGAGGACTACCTATATTTAGAGTGATCTCTGGAAGCCACAATAAAGAACTGAGAGTCACACTAGGCCAACAGTACATCTTTTCCACCTTGCCTCAAAGAAAGCATGGTGGCCAACGAGAGAATACTGTCTTAGCCTCACAACAGACGACCCTCCCAACCCTTCTTCATCTGCCTCCCAATAGGTTATAACTCCAACTATCACTTCATAGGAGTCCTACCTGTTTGTATCCGTTGTTTTGGATTATAACCCCCACAAGCTCTTTATTGCTAGGGGGACTAGAGTTGAGGGCATTAAGGCAAAACAATTTTTGCTTGCTTCATTCAGACTGGAAAACCTATTTCCCCAATCCTTTTGTAATTGCTTGTTACAAATATTGTTACTGATCAACAAGAGCCCTTAAGCAACTAGGGTAGGGTAGGGTTTTTTGTTTGTTTGTTTGCCATCTATTGAAAAACATGTTTGCCTGAACTATCTTCACACACTCTGATTCCTGTTTCAAGTAACTATCCCCTCTTAATTTCTCCTCAGCCAGAACCTTTATTTTGTGCTGATTAAAATTGATATGAAAGCTTAGAAGAGAAATGAGCCTGTGTTATAGGACCGTTAAGTTGGGATCAGGTAGTTGTTTGTGGTGATGCAGAACTGTGATGCGGTAGGAGTAGACAAGGGTGCATATTCAAGTTGGGTTACCTGACATCATCATATCCGCAGCGTGATTGGCAAGAGTTGACTCTGGGGGCCTGCGACAACTTCACATTCATTGTCTATGATCCAGTGGCGGATTCCGAATCCCGTTGCAATCGGTACGGTTGCAACGGGGCCCGGCGTCCACTACATGAACGTGCGCAGTGTGTGTGCATCTATTCATTTACTTTAATTTTATACTATTGCATTCTCCAGGGGTCACAGGGAATTGGAGATGTTTTTAAATGGCTCCATTGTGGTTGATCATTTACTCACTGAATACGGTTGCGTATTTTAGATTATTTTTGGGTTTTTAAATTTTTAATAATGACTTTTTACATTTTTACAATGTTGGATCTGTCTTGGATGATGTTATCCATCCATCCTTGTCTAGGTTTGCTTCCTCCAAAAGGTGTTGCCCTGCTTTGTTATTGAAAAATGTGCAAAAAGGAATAGCTAGTCCATCTTCAGATACAGAATGTGTAGGCGATTCTCAACTTAGCAACCAGAATTGGGACTGGAAGTTTGGTCATAAATAATTGTAATCGTAAGTTGATGTGACCGAACTTAATTTTATGACTATTTTTTAAATGGTCATTAAGTAGGTCGGCGTGGTTGTTAAGCAAATCACATAGTTGTTAAGCGAACCATATGTCATAGGTGCAAATCCAATGGGCTTTTTACTAGGAAATGGCGAAAAATATTGTAAATCCATCACATGACATGACATGATGCTTCAATTAGTCATAAATAAAGAGGTGGTGCAGTGGTTAGAATGTAGTACTGCAGGCTACTTCAGCTGACTGGTAGCTGCAGTTCAGCAGTTCGAATCCCACCAAGGTTGACTCAGCCTTCCATCCTTCCGAGGTGGGTAAAATGAGGACCCAGATTGTTGGGGGCAATAGGCTGACTCTGAAAACTGCTTAGAGAGGGCTGTAAAAGCACTGTGAAGCAGTATATAAGTCTAAGTGCTATAAATGTGAGCAGTTGCCAAGCACCCAAAATGTGACCACTTGACTGTGATGCAGCAGTCATAACTTGGGAGGACAAGACCTACGTAACGTCAGTCGTTAAGCGATTGGTAGTAAGTCCAGGACTAGCTGTAGTAGATGAAACAAGGACTTTTAAATAGACACTATTTTGTTCTTTCCTCAATGACCTCAGGGGTTGCCATGCAGTGTTTTGTGGACAAGGCTTCATTCAGTATTTTCAACAACCTGGCCATGGAGATTTACAATAACAGTCAACCAGTATGATCCAAGGTGGAGAACTCTGAACAAATCAGTTATTTTGGTCCAAATCCAAGCCTCTATCCTCTACGCCAACTCATCTATACGGTATGGAATTCATTAAGAAAAATAAATTTGAATCTATTCCCAAATCGATTGAAGGCTTTGCATCATCCATGCAGAGAATAGGGAAACAGAAGCATACGTATTAATTCTTGCAAGGTAGTTTCTATTCATCCTCCTCCTGGGCCCAATTTACAATTATTTTTGGATGAGTTTTCAACATGACTCTGAATCTCTTTTCCCAAGTTATCTTGCACTGATTTGTGGGACTTTAATACCAATATTGATTCCTCACCAGCTGCATGGGTTTTATTTTTTCTGCCCTGTCTCTCTAGTTCCCCCCCCCCACTTCTTCTACTCATAATAATAGAAGACTTTAGATTTGGTATCGCAGGGCCGTCAAAATGGCGGCTCACAGGCTGGATGCATTACATGCACGCCACACCCACCCCAACTTTGCAAAGGCAAAAAACATCGCGATCGAATTTGACATCCTGCTTTAATTATTAAACCTTCTCTGGGCTTAGTTTTCCCACAGATGATCAGATCAGTCTTCTCTACTTTTGTCAACTTTCCATCACAACTTCCATCTTAGGTTGACATGATTCCATTCATTCATTCATTCATTCATTCATTCATTCATTCATTTATTTTCCAAACATCTACAAGATAGCAGGTAGAAATATGAACATGGACATGAACGAAGGAAATAAATATAAATAAATGGGGACATTAGGACAGGAAAGGTAGGCGTGCTGGTGCGCTTATGCACGCCCCCTTGACGGACCTCTTAGGATTGGGGTGAGGTCCAAGGTAGATAGTTTAAGATTGAAATGTGAGGGTTAGAGGATGTAACAATGGAGTTGGGTAGAGCATTCCAGGCATTGACCACTGTTGCTGAAGTCGTATTTTCTGCAATCGAATTTGGAGTGGTTCAGAGGTGAGTTGCTCCCGGTTCAGCCCGGATCGGGCAAACTGATAATAGCGGTGGTGGGAGGCTCCGCCCACCACCTGGACGTTTCTGAAAATGCGCAGAAACGTCACACACATGCATTAGTGCACATGGAAGCGCTCTCGAACCAGTAGCAAAAAAAATAGGCAACCCATCACTGGAGCAGTTTACCTTTTCGGCTGTGCTTTCAGAGATCACACTGTCTGCTTGGCATTTTGGGATATTTATCGACTTTTGCCTCTTCCTAACTTGTGGAGTACATCGCTGCCAATTGTTTAGCTGACCTGTTTATTAATATTGCAGATAACCCTTGACCTACGACCACAACTCAGCTCAAAATTTAAGTTGCTAAGTGAGAAAATAGTTAACTGAGTTTTGCCCCGTTTTAGGACTTTTCTTGCCACAGTTGCTAAGTGAATTGCTACAGTTGTTAAGTCAGTAATACGGTTGTAAGTGAATCAGGCTTCTCCATTGACTTTGCTTGCCAGTAGGTCGCAAAAGGGGATCCCATGAGACCCCGGGACATTAACACTGTCATAAGTATGAACTAGTTGTCAAACATCTGAATGTAATTCATGTGACTATAGGGATGCTGCAACGGTCCTAAGTGTGAAAAATGGTCATAAATCACTTTTTTCAGTGCCATTTTAACTTTGAACAGTCACTAAATGAACTGTTGTAAGTCGAGGACACCTGTAATTTAAAACCGGGGAGATAAGTCACAAATGCTACAGGTGGCAGCCAAACTTTCAAAGCACTTACAGAAAGTCAAAGAGTTAGAAGCATCAGGGAAACAATAAAAACACCTGTACCAGAGGTTGCATTCAGCCAGTTCTGACAGGTTCTGGAGAACCAGTAGCAGAAATTTTGAGTAGTTCGGAGAACCGGCAAATAGGCTGGCCCTGCCCCATCTGCCTCCCAGATGATCTTCTTTTATTGCCCTGAATTGGAGAACTGAGCTGGGAGTGGGGAGGGAATGGGGATTTTGCAGTATCCTTCCTCTGCCATGCCCACAAAGCCACACCACGGCCACCAAGCCACTCCCACAGAACTGGTAGTAAAAAAGTTTGAATCCCACCACTGACCTGTACTGTATCAAAGTTTCTTTGGTTCAGGTTGGTCCTGGCCAAGAATGCACAATGAGAGTTAGACCTCTATAACATGTCTCCAGCCTTGGGAAGGGAGATGGTCCTGATTAGATGACCAAAAGGGCACTTTCTGGAGGGTTGCCTCCCTTATGCTGTAGACCAGGGGTGTCAAACTCAATTTCATTAAGAGCAGCATCAGAGTTGTGTTTGACCTCGAGGGGTCGGGGTGGGGGTGGCCAGCTTGACAACACTCATGTCGGGGGCACCTGTGGTGGCCCAAGCGCTCTGCCAGTGAAAACAGGCTCCTGAGCTCCATTTTTGGCTGAGGCGGCTTCCTGCAACCCTCTGCCAGTGAAAACAGAGCTTGAGGGGGAGGGCGCATACGGCCCTCCTGAGCTCTATTTTCCCTGGCAGAGGCACCATGGTCCTTTGCTGTTCCCAGGGTGGCCCTATGGGCCAGATCTAAGCAATCCACAGGCCGGATCCAGTCCCCGGGCCTTGAGTTTGACACCCCTGCTGTAGACACATAGAGAAAAGCTTTAGTTAAGCTTTTTTTTAAACCACCTGCAAGAAGCAAAGAAGGCTGGCATTCCTCCTTAGTTCAGAACGTCTCACCAGGTTTTCTCCACAGGTAGTCCTCGACTTACGACTATTCACTTAGTGACCGTTCGAAGTGATGACGGCATTGGAAAAAGTGACTTTTGACAGTTTTTCAGACTTGCAGCCTCCTTGTGGTCACACAGCTAAAATTCAGGCGCTTGGCAATTGATTCTTATTTATGACGGTTGCAGTGTCCCGGGGTCATGCGATCATCTTTTGCGACCTTCTGAAAAGCAGAAGTCAATGGGAAAGCCAGATGTACTGAACACTCGTGTTACTCAATAGCAACCGCAGTGATTCACACCACAACTATGGCGAGAAGGTTGTAAAATGGAGGGGGGGGGGCAAACTCACTATCTGGCTTAGCAATGGAAATTTTGAGCTCAATTGTGATCGTAAGTCAAGGACTATCTGGATTTGTCCTTCTTGATTAGTACTGCCCTTTCCAGGATTGGAGGATATGTGGAGGACACCTTTATCAAATAAAGTGATGAATATTGCCCATTTCCCCCCTTCTTTTATCATTTGTCCTTCCTCTTATCATTTATCATCTCTGCTTTTCCATTACTCTGCTTTTGAATTTATCCCTAACTTGAATGGTGCCATTCACCAAATTGTGCAGGGATTTTCTTGCTTACTACTTCTCTTGCTGAACCATTGTCCAAGTAAGTTACTCCTCTGTTGTGGCCCAGCAGGAGCCGTTGGAGCTGCAACCAGACTCCGACAACGAGGGGCCTTATGAGTCGGCTCTGGAAGATGTGGAGGACCCTGGACAGGATTCCGACTCTGAGCAGGGATCAGAGTGGCTGGTTGGCCACCAGGAGGTGCCTGAGGCATGGAGCAGCGGTGAAAGCCAAAGGGAGTGTGCTCCTGACCTCATGCCTTGGAGCAGTGGGGAGGAGACAAGGGAGTTGGTCTTCGACACTCGGCAATGAAGGGCTGATAGACGTAGAGAACAACTACGCAGATACAGAAGATAATTGGACCCAGGTGGTTGTAATTAGGCTCCTCTCAAGATTGTATAAAAGGAGTGACTTCCTGGAGGCTGGTTGCAGGATTCAACTTAATTACCAATGCTGGAGAAGCTCTCGCCTGTTTCTTATCTTGGAAGTCTGGATTGCTGCCAAGCTCTAGTCAGTGTGTTAATCTACTGTGAATAAATCATCTAGCAGTATTCTTGTCTTGGAGTGCTTTGGTATACGAAGAGGGGGGTCAGAACACTCCTCTGTCCCTTCTCTTGATTTATGTAACCCTCCCCATGAAGTGTTCTTTAACTACAGGTAGACTTCGACTTACAACAGTTTGTTTACTGCCTGTTCAATATTACGATGGCACTGAAAAAAAGTGACTTATGACCATTTTTCACACGTACAACTTTTGTAGCATCCCCTTGATCATGTGATCAAAATTCAGATGTTTGGCAAATGGGCCATATTTACAAACGTTGCTGCATCCCAAGGTCCAGTGATCCCCTTTTGCAACCTTCTGACCCGCAAAGTCAATGGGGAAGCCAGAGTCACTTAACGACCGGGTTACTAACTTATCCACTGCGGTGATTCACTTAATAAATGTGGCAAGAAAAGTGATAAAATGGAGCAAAATTCACTTAACCAATGTTTTACTTAACAGGAGACAGGTTGGGTACAATTGTGGTCGTAAGTCGAGGACTATCTGCACTGGAAATTTTCCAGATTCTTTTAAGCACACGCTTCTCCTTGCTAAAAAAAAAAAAAATTCTTGGATCTCTCTTTTGCACTCAAATTACTAACCTCCATCATTGTTTCCTTTTTAGTCTAGAATCCTTGAAAAAGTTGCCTTCTCAAAATTGAATTTTCATTTGGCTTTTAATGGCTTCTCAATCTATATCGATCAGGATTTTAAAGCAAGCCACTCTGCTGAGAAAAGCATGTTTGCAAATTCTGAATTATATTCTGGTGGCCAAGATCAAAGCACCAGTGGTGGGTTGCAGGCGGTACGTCCCGGTATAGGCGTACCGGAGCCTGCCTAGACCACCGAGTACTGTTCCGGTATGGTACTCTGCAGGGCCCGCCCCCCCCCGCACTCCTTACCTGTCTTTAAACTCTTCGGCGCTTCCGCACATACACAAGGCGCATACAGCACCTGCGCAATGCTCCACTGAGCAGCTGGAGCATCACAGAGGCTCGCGGAGGAGTCGCTGTATGGTAAGATGCATGCGCACTCTGCGCATGAGTGCACGCGTGCTGCACGCATTCATGTGGAGGACGCCGGGCCCCGTTGCAACCATACCGGTTGCAACAGGATCCGGAACCCACTACTGTCCAGCACCATCTATCCAGTGGTGAGATTCCAAATCGTTTCCTACTGGTTCTATCAGAGCATGCTTCTCTCACGCACTCATGCTTTGTGTGCACACGCAGCACTCAAATACTGCTCTCGGGTGTCAGCGCTGGTGAGCTAAACTGTTTTTTTAACTCAGCTGAGGTGCAGCAAGCCACTCTGCCGTGTGAATCAGCTGAGCGAAAAACCAAGGGAATATAGGACAGGGAAGGCCGGGGGCGAGAGGGCGGGGCCAGCCAGAGGTGGTATTTGCTGGCTCTCTGAACTACTCAAAATTTCCGCTACCAGTTTGCCTGAACTGGTCCGAACCGGCTGAATATACCACTTCTGCATCTATCTCCTCTTGGGATCTGCCAGCAGAATCTGAGCAACGTTAAAACGCTAAGATGTGAACAACAGCATATGACTCCGAGGATAGAAGAATAACTCCAATCACAAAAAATACAGCAACATTGGACACATTTGACCATCCAATATTATGTTGAGGGTATTTGGGCCTCCTTGGTGGTATCCTTGATTGGTTTGAATCTTTTTATCTTTTCGTTTGTTCTTTTGTGGTACTGCATGATGAGTTTCAGCCCCAGAACTTTCCTCTTGTGGCAGAGAGTCCCTCAGGAAACAATTGCAGGTTTGCCTTTCAGATCTTTTCCTTGAGTGTCCCGATTTATGATGCTGATGATACAGATAGTCCTCGACTTATGACCACAATTGGGGCAAGAATTCCCATTGCTAAGCAAGATGGTTGTTAAATGAGTTACACCAATTTTAACCCCCCCCCTTTTTTTTGCTACGGTTGTTACATGAATCACCGCAGTTATTAAATGAACCATGCAGTCATTAAGCAAATCTAGCTTCCTCATTGCCTTCCCTTGTCAGAAGCCACTTGGGAAGGTTGCCAATGGTGATCATGTCATCTCATGACACGACAACCTATACTACAAATTACAGGCCGGTTCAGTGGTGGGTTTCAATTTATTTTACTACCTGTTCACTCGTGTGCATGTGCAACACTTCTGCACACGCGCAGAAGCATCCAGGTGGGTGGAGGGAGCCTCCCACCGCCACCACTACTGGTTCACCCGATCCGGCCAAAACAGCAGAAACTCACCTCTGGGTCATTGTCAAGTGCCAAATTTTGATCAGGTGACCACAAGGATTTCACAACAGTCATCAGTGTGAGGACCAGCCATAAGTCACTTTTTTCAATGCCATAGTAACTTTGAATTAAATGTATGTTTTAAAGTTAAGAATTACAGTATGTGTAGTTAAGTTTATTATCTTTTGTGGCCTTGATGACATTTCCGATTTAAAAAATACACTCTCTGAAATACTTTACCAACAATACAGAATGTCTTAGTCAAATTTCCTCAGATGTCTTCTTGCCATCTTAAGTCAAATACGGGTGAGACTTCCTATCTTGAGTAAGTCAACCGCTGCCTGAAGTATCTAAACGATGTCTGCACCAAATTGAACCACAATCCTACT
The DNA here is from genome assembly GCF_964273705.1 of Natrix helvetica. Taxonomy (NCBI): domain Eukaryota; kingdom Metazoa; phylum Chordata; class Lepidosauria; order Squamata; family Natricidae; genus Natrix; species Natrix helvetica. Next base: position 209,974,731 of record NC_138548.1, on the reverse strand, counting down.
CAAGTTATTTAATTTCACCCCTATTTGCTCACACTAATTGCACTTCATTGCCATAATCACATCCTAGCTAAGGAGCTGTAAGAAGTTAGCACCCACGCCTTTCCTAGAAGAATGAAATATCCTAGGAAATATTAAAAAGGCAGAATATTATATTTCTCTGGATGTGAAAAGGGAGAAACATGTTTTAAAAGTCAAAGTTCCCTGCAGCTTCCTGACCCTGCACCTTTGTCAATGAGCCATTAAAGCCTGAGCTAGACTACTCTACATAACAAAGGTAGGATTAACCCTCTACAGAAACTCACCACAGGGCACCTGGGAAGAAGCAACGCTCAACCAAACTTGGACTCAAAACAGAACCTACAGAGTTGCCCCTGCACTGCCCCCTGGGAGTCTCACCACCAATCAGAATGCATTTCTTACACAGAAACAGGAAGCTCTGGGGCGGGGCCCAACAGAGGGCATAAAACCAGGGACTTTCAGCATCTCAGCCTTCTTTTTCTGTTCAGGAGCTCAAGCCATGTAGTCCTGTTCATCATTAACCCAACTTTCCAAGTAGTCTCCATGTTTCCAGTGTCTTTTTCCCCACTTGGAACTGACTCCAGAAGGACATTTCTTCCAACAGAGCAAAATGTGAAATGCAGATATTCACTAATGAATGATCCCTTGACATCTCTCTCTAGCAGAGACCCAGATGAAAGTACATGCATTGCTTATTTCTGAATAGTTGTCATCATCCATGGTTATTCTGAAAACCTGGGAAATTCAATCCTACATAATAAATGACCCACATTTCAGGACTTCAATTGGGGTCTAATTGATCTAGCTTGACTTTTAGGATTAAATCTCTCCCCCTTCCCCAAACAGAGTATAAATCAGTAGAATTGCTACCACCTACTGAACGAGCAGGGGAACTTCTTAATAGTTACAAGGAGTAACTACTTCAGTTTGAAGATTTATGGGATTTACAGAAATGATAACTCTGCCAGCCTCTAATCTCTAGCCTCTAAACTCCTTGCAGTAGCTGTATTCTCTATTAATATGGCCCAAAACACCAAGGCCAAGAAAAGCTTATTAAGAGTCCCCCAAACTCTGGTTAGGATTACTGTTTAATGCTACATAGAATATAGAAGACAACATACAATTATGTAGGCCGTGGGTTGCAAAACCCCCAGTTAATCTGGTAGTTTCTAAAGTGTCACTAGATTCACTAGTGATGTTTCTTGTTTACAATAGATTATTATAGCAGCATTTTACAACAAAAATAACAAAGACGTAAGAAGCAACATTTCCGATTTTAAAAAATATACACTCTCTGAAATACTTGGTCTTTATTGCTTATATATTTTTTTAAATAGAGCATTCCTAGCATGATTAACTTTTGTAAATCCATATTCCTCTTGGCCAAATTCTCATTCCAAGGAATTAACATCACGATGTGGTAAGAGGGTACAGTGTTTTCAATATAGCTGACAGTGATGTTGATGGGCATTAAAGGTACTGACAGGCTCATCCTTCCATTTGCACCAAAAGGGGAACAGTGAAGATCACAATAATTCTCAGTGGAAGAACTTTGAGAGTCTAAGGGAAATCATCCACTGAAGAGGAGGAACTCCAGAATTAATTCTGGAAGAAAGAGTGGCAAATCACCTCTCTACTGTGGCCAATAAAATTGTAGTCATGGCTGAAACATTAAGATGAGTTTGGATGCAAGATGATGAACATCTTCATCAATGATTTGGATGAGGGAATAAATGGGGAACTCATCAAATTTGCAGATGACACCAAGCTGGCAGGAATAGCCAACACTCCAGAAGATAGGCTTAAGATACAGAAGGATCTTGACAAACTTGAACATTGGGCACTATCTAATAAAATGAAATTCAATGGTGAAAAGAGTAAGGTACTACATTTAGGCAAGAAAAATGAAATGCACAGGTACAGTATAGATGATACCTTGCTCAGTAGTAGTAACTGTGAAAGGGATCTTGGATTCCTAGTGGACAACCATTTAAATATGAGCCAGCAGTGTGCAGCAGCTGCCAAAAAAGCCAACACAGTTCTAGGCTGCATAGATAGAGGGATAGAACCAAGATCACGTGAAGTGTTAATACCACTTTATAATGCCTTGGTAAGGCCACACTTGGAATACTGCATTCAGTTCTGGTCGCTGCGATGTAAAAAAGATGTGGAGACTCTAGAAAGAGTGCAGAGAAGAGCAACAAAGATGATTAGGGGACTGGAGACTAAAACATATGAAGAACGGTTGCAGGAACTCGGTATGTTTAGCTTAAGAGAAAGAAGGACTAGGGGAGACATGATAGCTGTGTTCCAATATCTCAGGGGCTGCCACAAAGAAGAGGGAGTCAAACTATTCTCCAAAGCACCCGATTGTAGAACAAGAAGCAATGGGTGGAAACTGATCAAGGAGAGAAGCAACTTAGAACTGAGGAGAAATTTCCTGACAGTTACAACAATTAATCAGTGGAACAGCTTGCCTCCAGAAGTTGTGAATGCCTCAATACTGGAAGTCTTTAAGAAGATGTTGGATAGCCATCTGTCTGAAACAGTATAGGGTTTCCTGCCTAGGCAGGGGGTTGGACTAGAAGACCTCCAAGGTCCCTTCCAACTCTACTATTGTATTGTATTGTATAAAAACTATAAGTAGGAAGGCACCTTTCTGGTTATTTCTGAGTAAATCTGAAGGTGATGCTATGGCTAAACTAACACTGCTAGGAAGCATGCTCACTAATGGTGTTAGCATTGCAAGATAAATTTCTTATTTTACAGAACAAGCATAACACTAAATGTGACAAGCATGGATCAAGGAGAACTTGGACTTGTCAAAATAGAAATTAAATGAAATAAACTAGAAGTTTTTGAAATAACTAACTTGGGTGGACTGTAATTGGTGGGCTGCTTTAAATGAGGTAAGTAACATTTAGTAATGCAGAGGCTCGACAACTAAAATGGACATTCCTAATTATATTCTTAGACCAATAACAAACATAAACACATCTATTAGAATTAGTGGCTATCTCGGGAATATTAGTATTCTACAAATCTAGATCCCTTAACATTGATTCAGTGATAGAAAACATTGAACATTTTTGTGGTTAAAAAGAAAGAACACAACTACTAATGGAATTCAGAAGATGGAGAGATTGAAAATTTGGAATTTCAAGAAAAATTGATCTGAGAAACTAAACAATAAAAGAGGTAGGCTGTATGCTTAATTATACAGCAAAAAATATTATAAGAATTGCAGAATATGGCAGCTGGAATCAAAATAGGAAGCTGAAATATTCCTCCCTTCATTTACTCATTCATTCATTCTTCAACTTATATGGTGTTCCATTTATGAAGTTGTCAAGTGGCTTACATAATAAAGCAAAAAACAGCAGAACGAAGGACAAATATGCATAATGCGCTAATGTACTTTATTAACCAAAAATGAACTCATTGTGATATAAAAATGAAATGGGAAAATGTGGGTTAATGCTAAATATGAAGAAAGTATATGTCAACCAATATGTTTACTGAATACAGTGTTGACAGTAAAAAAAAAGTGAAGTTGTAGATAGTTTTGTTTCAAGAATAGATAAATAAAGCAGAGTGCTGGAGAAATAAAGATGAGATTAATCATATTGGAAGAAGACAGTGATAAAGCTAAACAAGATCATGAAGGATAAGGATATTTCTATGACAACAGCAATCAGAATAGTAAAAGTAATGCCTTTTCCAGTGGTAATGTATGGCTGTGGAAGCTGGATGTTGAGAAAGAGCGAGAGAAATAAGATGATGCCTTCAAATTATAGATCTGTAAATAGTTAGTAAGAACATTGTGGATTCAGGGTGAGCTAATCAATCAGTTCTAGGCCAAATAAAGACTGCCTGCTCCCCTGAGGCAACGAACAGCAAACAGAAACCCACATAATTTGGGCATGTGATACGGGTGGATGATGGATTACAAAAAAATAACACTATGCTTAGCAACTTTGAAGGAAATAGGAGGAGGAGAAGACAATAAATAAGGTGGGTGGATAAGACCAGAGAGATTGTAGGACTGTCCTTGAAACAGCTAAAGATTCTCTTAGAAGACAGGTTGTGATGGCAAACATTTGTTCATGCTGTCAGCAAGGGTTGAGCCTAACTCGGTGGCATCTAAGTTGGTTTAGGATCACTGTGAATGTGACATTGAGTGAGTACAGCTTTCTGTTTCTCCAGATTAGGTTTTCCTAGCTAGATACCGGTCAACCTTGCTGAGACAATCATTCCCAGAATTCACAGTCATACCCTGTGACTTCTCTGGATATAAAAATAGTCCAGCTAGGAAAGACAATCTATGAAAGCCACTGAGAAGTGGAAGAGGAATGATATAGATCAGAGGTGTCAAACTCAAGGCCTGGGGGCGGATCCGGCCCACAAGGCTGCCTTGGAAACAGCGAAACTCTGGCCCATGGGGGCTTCTGCCAGTGAAAATGAGCGCCTGTGGCGGCCCAAGTGCTCTACCAGCAAAAATGGAGCTCAGGACGACCATATGTGGCTACACCCTGGCTACACCCACTCTGTCTCCCCAAGATCAAACACAACCCTGATGCGGCCCTCCCTCAATGAAATTGAGTTTGACACCCGTGCTATAGATCAATGTTTCTCAGCTGTGACAACTTTAAGAGGTGTGGGCTTCAATTCCCAGCATGCCCCAGTCCGCATGCCGTAGACAATTGTATAAATCAATCTAAATAACCTATATTCATAAACATCAGCATGTCACAGAAAGTCAGAAGAAACAGCTAACTTTGTGTTGTGCTTACTGTGAAGCAAGAAATCGAAATTCTGGTTTGTTCTCTAAATAAGCCAGAATTAAAAGCCATAGTTTATTCTTGGCTTTTGATTAAAGCAGGAGCTGGTAAACATTTCTAGTGCTTTGGTGCTTGGCCCACAGCCATGCTAAACATTTCACAAAATAACTAATATTCCATAAAATGTGAGTTTAATTTTGGACCCCCCCTCAATTATTTAAATTTCATTGGAAGTCTCTAGGTCAGTGGTTCCCAACATGGGGCCCAGGCCGCACAGGGGGGCAATTTGATTTTTAATGGGGGCAATTTGAACCATATTTAAACCAAGTTAATGGCCTTTTAGGCTTCCTTCTTGTAAGTAGAGTTCACTTTTTGAGTAAAGTAAGAATTATATGTCACCGGGGGAGGGGGGTATCAGGATTTTAAAGATGCTTAGGTGGGGCATGGCCACAAAAAAGTCAGGAACCACTGCTCTAGGTGTTCTTTTAGGGTGTGCGAATGCACCAGTATTCAGAGATGTGAGAGAAAGACTAGCTAGTGAGAAAGGGAGAGTGCAGGAAAAGGACAATAAGCTCATTTATTAGTGGCTGAAAACTCCTTACAGACCTTTTATTGAAGAAAGAAAAATGAACTTTTGATTTATGGGTTTGATGATTAGAAAGGATAGACTGCGGAAAGAAGGAAATTATTATGTAATCTTAGGAGGGTAAAATATAAACACATTCATAACTGTTATTAAGAAGATTGGAAGCTGCTTTTTTTACACAGGTAATCCTCAATGTACAACCACAATTGAGACCAAAATTTCTGATACTAAAAGAAACATTTGTTAAGTGAGTTTTGCCCCATTTTATGACTTTTCTTGCCCCAGTTGTTAAGTGAACGACTATAGTTGGTAACATGGTCGTTAAATGAGTCTGGCTTCCCCATTGACTTTGCTTGTCAAAAGGTCACAAAAGATGACCCTGAAACCTGCAAGCGTCATAAATATAAGTCAGTTGCCAAGCATCTGAATTTTGATCATGTGACCAAGGGGATGCTGCAATGGTCGTAAGTGTGAAAAATGGTCATAGTTCACTTTTTTGGGTGATGCAATACCTTTGAACGGTCCCTAAATGAACTGTTGTAAGTTGAGGACTACCTGTCACTTATTCTTTCCTTTTTAAAATTTTCTTTCTTTTCTTAATTTCTTTTTTGTCCATTCACTATTTTTATTTTATTTCTCCTCTAAAATTTGTATTGCTTTTATTCTGCTAAAACTATTTGTTTATTAAAAAAATAGTAATAAAAATATTTTAACACTACTTTGGCATGCAGAAAAATGTTTTTGCACCTAAATAACAGATGGAGCTGACCCCTCAGCTGGAATAACAACCACAACAAAACAGCATTGCAATACAAAGGGAAGTAGACTAGAAGTTGACCAAGAGCTCCATTAGTGAATCTTGCTCAGTCAGCTAGCTTAGTGGAGCTTCTATATGAAGGTGCAGTCTACATCTGAAGGGCTATGTGTTCTGTGCAAAAATATGAGGCAACTTTACTAATGTGTTAGTAAGGTTCCTAGAGACATTTCTCTGGCATTGGTGTCTATAGAAAAGATGGAGCAGGCCTGTCACTTCCTTGGGAATTCTAATATCTTTGTGATGTCATCCAATCAGGCTCAACTGTCAGTTTTTGTCAGTTATCCGTTATCAGAGTGAAGATGGCTTCCAACAGGTAAGTTGGTCTTCAGAAGGGCTGCTGGACTCTGGGGAACCATCCCTCTTTCAGTATATCAGAAGGGTGAAAATGCAGATTTGGCCTCTTTTAGAGAAGGGAAGCCAGAGAAGAGGTCTACCACAGAATACCTACCTCCTCCTCCTGTTACTTTTAATTTTTGGTGGATCATTTTTAATCGATTGGGATCACAAAATCCATTTTACTTGCCATGAATTAGGCATGCTTTCTTGAATTTTCCTCATTGCTACAGTCTTTCTATGCTCTAGCATTTTTCTTTCTTTTTTTTTTTTTGTGGAGGAAGAAAAGGTTTGTGTATTGGGAGAGAGGGAGGGAAGAGGATGGTTAAACAAGACACCCATGATCTGATGTTCAAAGTTCTCCAGAGGGAGTAATACACCTAATACCAACCACTATATACAGCAATGGAGAAAACATTGGTATTGGTCCCCCAAAAGCATTACATGGAGTATCATGGCGAGAAGAACCTTTCTCCTGGGATGGGGAAACTGAGATGGGTAAGGTAGGGAAGGAATATTTTCAGGACTGAACTCCCTCACAGAGATTTAAACAGAAGGAACTTGTATTTTTCCCCCATGCTCTCTTTGGTCCAAAGGCAGAGTACAGGCCATGCCTTTTTCTGATACGCCAAAAATTCCTTCCTTTTTTGATCGCTCTGCCTTTCCCTGAGGTCTTCCGCCATCCATGGATATCTTTCAGGATTTTTTTTGGGGGGGGGGGGGACAGATCTTAAATTCACATTGGCAAATTTAGACTGGGGTTTTACTAAGGTTCTGGAAAACAAATTCCCATGGTAAGAAATTATCTTAATGTTGTGGTAGAGGGAAAAAGGGAAGTGTCTTCATCCAAGGAGAAACAATGGTGGGAGCTGACTTAAGAGACAGGGAAGTACGAACATCCACAGGCAACATGTTTCCAAAAGTCTTGCTCAAGCAGCTAGCTCAGGGGTCAGCAACCTTAAACACTCAAAGACCTACAAAGGTCCTAACTGGGAGCCCCCCATTCAATTGTGGAGCTGACCGGAAGTCCGGTTCTCCCATCATAGAGTCTCCTTCTAGTGTGGCATCCATTTTCCTCTACCTGTCCTAACCGAAAGCCCTATCAATTATGGAGCCAACCGGCAACAGGGAGCTGCAGCAGAGGGATGAAAGAGCCACATGGGGCTCCAGAGCTGAAGGTTGCTGACCCCTGAGTACCTTAATGGAGCTTCCACATTAAGAGGCAGTCTACATCCAAAAAGATAGTCCTCCTCAGCAAGAAGATGGAAAATAGGCTGTTATTATGATTTTAGGGGAGTAACTTCCCAAAGGCATTGGCTTCGCATTGTTGGTATGCAGAAATGCTGGGCTAGGTGATGAGTCTTAGCACCTCACAATGATTAATGGCAAGGAGGCCTGGGGTTTCCTGGGAAACTCCAGGACCTTTGTGCCCTCATTCATCTACCATTGGGTTTAACTCTCAATTACTCACTCTCCTCAGTGAGTGAATTGTTCCATTTCAAGATGTAAGTTGGCTTTCTGAAGGGCTGATGGACTCTCCGGGTGACCTTCCTCATTTTGTAACCAACTTTTCAGAGGATTGGAATATTCCATGGGGGAAAATGCCCATTTGTTGTCCTCTAAGGAAAGGAAAATGGGGCAAATATGTTCCAGAGTAGTTTTATTTTTAAATTCCTTATTGGTGCTAAAAAAAACCAAACCAAACCCTGGGCTGACTACTTTTCCATTGGGATCACACAGCATCCTTCACCTCTGAATTAGGAAAACCTGTTTTAAATTTGGTAAACTCGTAGTTGTGGAATACATCCAATCACACAAAACAAATGAAGGTTAAAACTAAGTTCAAACCAGAAGCATTATTATTCCACTCTGGCTACTTTCCATCACAGGGATGTTGTTATGGGTATTGCTACGGCATCTACAAAAATCAAAGGGATTCTGGAAAACAGACTTTAGTTCAATCCTTTCCTTAGATTCCCTTTTCACTATTTCTTTGTTCTCTGGGATTCAACTGTTTTTATTGTTTTGGAAGAAAAACAAGGAAGGTTAGGACAAACAATCCAGGAGCTGGTGCTCAGAGTTCTCCAACATTAAACTGGAGGACACAAGAGAGTCTCTTAGGAGAGAAAAAAAAAGTGGTGTTGATATGGAGTTCCAAAAAACAGAACAGTGTGGTAAGTAGACACTGAGTTGAAAATTGAAATGGGACAGTGAGTGGACTTCTCCATTGTAGACATATGTAAGATACCTCTTCAGCATCATTCCAGATTCAAGGTTGCATACAGAGACAGGGCAGAGACCAACAACATTCCTGTTGCAGATACCTGGGTGGTACCAAGAGCACATGTGAGTCAATGGACAGACCCATCCTAGTTTCAGTTAAAGACTGACAGCCAAAGCTCTCCTATATAGTGGATTGGAAAATGAAACTGGAGGAAAGGGATATGTAAGGAGAAGAAGAGGCAGACCCTGGGGGAGAGGGTTGAAGTTAAAAGAGGAATCAGCTTGGAGTAGTGATGTTTCCACGAGCAATCTAAGTCTAGCCTCCCCTCCTCTTGAAGTTCATTAACTCTTAACTAGTGTGAATTTAGTCTGACTATAACTTGACTAGATTGTCCTGAAAGCAGCAGAAGAAAGAGGAAGGAGAGAAGGAGGAGGAAGAAGCAGAAGAGGAAGAGGAAGAGGAAGAGGAAGAAGAAGAAGAAGAAGAAGAAGAAGAAGAAGAAGAAGAAGAAGAAGAAGAAGAAGAAGAAGAAGAAGAAGAAGAAGAAGAAGAAGAAGAAGAAGAAGAAGAATTTTCTTAACTGGAACATACCATGCGGTCCTGATTCTTTGTGCATGGCATCTCTGAAGCCAGTCTGCCTTCAAACAGGAAGTGACGTTCAGTCTGAGCGTCTTAACAGGTTCTGAATGAAACCATCATGAAGACGCTAATGGAAAGATGTTTACTATTTGGTAAGGGGATGCAGACCTTTTACTGGAAAACAAAACATCTAACTATTAAGATCTCGGTTTTTGCCTGTGTTTCGTTAAAGCGGCAATGGTGCATTTTGAAACAATGAACGATATGAAATACATGGCTTGGGAGGAAATTTGATGCGCATCTCTTCGCAAACTCATAGATATAATAAATGGCTGTTTCCATAAAAATGGTATGCAACTGACATGGCGAGCAGCAAAAGTTGAATCACTCACAATGAAATCTTTTTAGACCTAGTGGACAAAATGGTAGAGATTTCCCCCCCTCCTCCACTTCATGTTTTGCTCATGTATATTTCATTCAGAATCCTTTAAAAATATTCATTTGCAATTTTGTCTTGGCTGATCTTGAAAACCACTTAGGTTGCCTTGGCTGGAAGATCAAGAAATGCACTGTGGTTCTCAAGCTTTCCCAAAATAGAAGGCATCGTATATCCTGGCTTAAGGCTCCCATACAATTTTTTGGCCAAGATTACTTCTGCAATCTGAATCCAGTTTTTTATTCTGTCCCCCCCACCCCACCCCTTTCCTTTCAACACACATCATTCACATATACCTACTTTCCCTTTAAAATGCTCACTGGAAGTCTTGCTCTTTATGTTCTCATCCCTGATTCTTAAATCCTGTCAACCCTGATTTTAGGCAGCCGATTAAAAACAATGTTATTCTTTGAAGCTTTTAATCAGATGGCTTTTATCTGATTCTGTTTAATGCTGTTTTACTCGCGTCTTATTGATACTTCTCCTTGTCTTGTTTCTGCTTTTTATCTCTTTGCCTCTTTTTATTTTATTATGTTACTAAAGTATTTTTGTTTTGATAGTTTTATTGATTTCATTTTTATTTAAGAGCCAGGGACCTGTGACCCCATTGGAGCTGAGCTAAAACTTTAAGCAGACCAATGATAATTATAATTAGCAACAATCCTGGCCTGGATTTGGATGCCAATGGTATTGATTTTGGCTACTTCCATGAAGCTAATATTAAATAATGAAATGGCTATTCTGGAACTGCAAATGACATAACCTAAAACACTCTTGGGTTCTAAGAGTGAGAGACTAGAATGCCTCGGCTTGAGCAGCTTCAATGCTCAGAATGATGGGAATTGTGAAACCTAAAACTGGGAATAAAACAGGAAGCAAACTCCAAAAGCAACATTTCCAATTTATCAATATAATTCAATTTTCACAATTATCCAGGAGGTTAATGTTTAAACTAAACCAATCAATATCTAGGAGCTGTGACTGCTTCTTGCTGAATAAAAGTCCAATATTTGGAACATCTGCTATTACGGTACTTTTAAGTGGAAATCACCTTCTACTTTTAGCCTTTTTCTTTACTTGCTTTTTATGGCTGTATACCATGGGTCCTCAAACTACGGCCCGCGGGCCACATGTAGCCCACCAAAGCCATTAATCCGGCCCGCAGAGGACCACGAGGCTGCCCTACCCACATCACCCCACCCATCCTTTGGCCGAGCGCTGGACCTACGTTCACAAGCCCTGCAGGCTGGAACTAAAAGCTAAGGCCAACAATTTTGGCCTGCAGAGACGTTCTGGAGGCAGGGAAGATGAAAAACAGGGTGCACAGATGCCCCAGGGGGCAAAAAAATGGGCCGTTTTCACCTGTTTTTGGCCTGCAGAGACGTTCTGGAGAGGGGGAGGTGAAAATTGGAGTGCACAGACGCCCCAGGAGGCAAAAAGCCCAGTCACATGACCACCTAGCCATGCCCACCCAGCCGGTCCAGCCCCCCAACAGTCTGAGGGACTGTGAATTGGCCCCTTGTTTAAAAAGTGTGAGGACCCTTGCTGTATACAAAGAGGTGATGGACTCAGAGACAAGAGTTGTTGCAAGCAACATGAAAGTATTTTAGTGCTCAACTTGCAATCTCAGGATATTCTTTTAAGAGCGCTATCCGAGAAATCCAAAGGTTCCACACGAGGAAATGTGGTTTGTAATGGAAATCCGTCAAATTTAATTTTTGTTTTTCAAAAGTCGGGTCATAAAAAGCGGCAGCAACAACAGCAGCCACCCTGGAATTTGTTTCACTTTCTGGGTTTCGCATCTGTAATTTTACCAGTTTGTAGCCAGTGATTCATATCTGGAAAAATGTTCACATTACATAAATATTTATTCAACCTAATAAAAAAAAACAAAGATAATATGCATATGCTATATTTAGGGCACGGTTGACGGCATGATTCATTCTCCATTATGAATGCTTATTTGAAGCCTCTTTAAGCACCCCTCTTCCTTCGTCTGCCTGACTTTGCAAATATCATTCTCATGTATCTTGGAAAAAGTCTCCCTCCAAAGAGATTTAAGGGACACATATGCTGGCAGCTGAGCAACACAATCCTAATTTTCTTTATCCATTCCCGCATAGCTCCAAGGGCAGGGGTGGGAATCAGCCAGTTTGGACCGGTTTGGGTGAACCGGATGCTAATTTTACACCTGGTTTGCCAAACCGATAGTTGCAAGGACTGGCTGGCCCCACCCATCCTGCCCCTCCCTCCCAGGAGTCTCCCCGCCGTCCATTTTAGATGCCAGGTAAATACAGGGCCCGCGCAGAGGCTCTGGGAGAGCAAAAAACAGGCCGCCCAGAAGTTCTGGAAGTCTGGAAGCTGGTCTGTTGCTGGCCTCCGGAGGGCCTCCAGAGCCCAGGGTGGCCATTTTCACCCACCCGGAGGCTCAAGGAAAGCCTCCAGAGCCTGATGAGGGTGAAAATGCCCACCCCCCTGTGGTGCAGGAGGCCAAGTATGCCACACCCACCACGTCCAAGCCCACCCAGCAACTGGGCAGAGAACCGTTTGCTAATTTTTTCAATCCCACCTCTGTCCAAGGGGGTTACTCCTAAAGAGAAAAGAAGGATTAGGGTGACATGATAGAAGTATTCCAATATTTGAGGAGCTGCCACCAAGGATGGGGGGGGGGTCAACTTATTTTCCAAAGCACAAGAAGGCAAGACAAGAAACAATGGATGGAAACTGATCAAGGAGAGGAGCAACCTGGAATTAAGGAGAAAGTTCCTAATGGTGAGAAAAATTAATCCAGCTCTATTCTGATTCGTTGAATCAGATATTATTGTATATACATATATATATATGTATGTATGTATGTATGTATGTATGTATGTATGTATGTATGTGTATATATATATATATATATATATATATATATATATATATATATATATATATATTGTGTGTGTATATATATATATATATATATATATTGTGTGTGTATATATATATATATATATATATATATATATATATATATATATATATATATATATATATATATATATATATATATATATATATATATATATATATATATATATATATATATATATATATATATATATATATATTTCTGTGGGGTGGAAAGTGAAGGGAGGGACTCCTGAGATCTCTCTTGTAAAGTTAGAAATATTTGTCAGAGTTTGGGGCAAGCAAGGAGCAGGTTATGCATATTGGGGGGGGGGGACGACAAGAGAAAGGCAATCAATTGCTTTCTTGCACACACTGGTGAAGTATAAGCAGTAGTGGGATGCTGTCAGTTTAACAACCGGTTTGGTGAACGCGCACTTTGTGTGAGCAGCACACTTAAAGCGCTTGTGCACAGCATTGAAAATGGAGCATTTAGAAGCTCAGCTTCTTACCTTCCAAGTCAGCAATGGTAAGTAGAACAGCGAGGAGGGGGGCGGGAAATCAGCTGTGCTGCACAATTGAGATGAGCTAGAAAACAGGAAACAATGGACAGGCAGGATAGGGTAGGGGCAGCTGGGTGGGGCCAACCGATCGTCAGCGCTACCGGTTTGCCCGAACTGGTCCAAACTCGCTGAATGCCACCTCTGAGCCTCACCAGTGTTGGGGGATAGCTGAATGGCAAGTGGAAGGCTGAGTACATTAAAGTTCCCCTCCCACCTTAGTGCCTCATGGAACCCAGTTTGAAAACTCTGCTATTTGGTTGGACTTTAAGCTAGTTGTCCTAGGCAACACCATGAATTGAGCTTCTAGTGGAGACAGAGAAACTTAGCTTGACGGACAAAAAATAAAAGTACAATTCGGCTGCAATGTTATCCCTACTGACTGATCTGCATGGCTACTAGCTGTGCTGACTCCTATAGAGATGATTATGTAATCCCAATTATCTCAAACGTCTGCTAAACACAAAATGATTGCTTCTAACTCATTCATACAGCCAACAGTTGTAGGGGCTCAAACTGGTCAGGCTTTTAAAAATGGCCCTTATTATCTCTAAGGGGTGCAATTGAAAGTTGTTGGTTATTTAATTGAAAGAACAAAGCACTGTTGTGAGTCAATATAATATTCCTATTAAAATCATCCTAGATCTGATCATGTGGATTGAAGCAAGATATTAGCTTGTTAAGATTTTGTCCCAAAGGTGCTTTTTTCAAGAGGCAACTGGACTTTCTGGTTTTTCTTTAAAGATGTGCTGCTTCACATCCAAGATGAGAAGCAAACCATCTTCAAAGAAAAACCAAAAAGTCCAGTTGCCTCTTGAAAAAAGCACCTTTGGGACAACCATGACTTGGATGACTGAGAATCTCCATAGACATTATTAAGGTTTTGTTCTGTCTGCAAGGATCTAGAACATCTCCATGAATAGGTCATATTCATTTCTTTGCTTTTATTCTTCTGTTTATAAGATAAAGACTTCAAGAGCCTGGCCTCTGTTGTGTCTTTATTCCTTCCTCTAGTCTAGCAGGAGATTCCACCAAGGTTTCGGCCTTACACCACTGGCCTCTTTGATTCCAATCTAGATTGGGTTCATACAACATGCTTACCTGCTAATTTAACCACAGCTTGCTTACTTACCAATTGCTTGGGCTTGACCACATACTGAACGATAAATTAACCACCCTGGTTCAGTCCACACAACCTTCTGAAACAGAAACCAGCCAAGTCAGATTTATTTTAGTATGTGGTGTGAATGAAGTACTCTCTCAAATATTTAGCAATGCTTCTTCATCAAGGGGTTTCAGAGTTGATTTGGTGTTGTACAATAAAGGGAAACAAAATCCTGCCCCACCATCCAGACAATGAGACATTCTGCACAGAAGTAAATGTAAATTTAACACTGCACTATGGACCTTCCCCAATTGCACAAAGAATGAAGGAGGGGGAAGTAATGCTAATTTTCAAAATGAAGTTTCTGGCATGCCGCAGATCAGTGCTTGTCCACAGACCAGGGGTTGGGGATCCCTGCTCTGGAGGACTCGAAGTTTGACTCTCAAACCTATATTTCTCATGAACTTCGAAATATAGAGCAGCTATGGCTATTTATTGGTTGTATTCTATGAAGTTATCCATCACCGGGGGTCGGGGGGGGGGGAATTAAACCAAAGTAGAATAGTTTCCAAAAGTAAATCTGGAAATTCCTGATGCTTTGAATTATAACTGCTGTCCTTCAAAATCAGCATGATGCTACTTCCTGGGAATACCACTGCCATAGAGGTTCTGTCTTTCTAGACTGTGCAAAGAATATTTTTGAAAGGAAGAAGTAGGAAAAAAGATAATGACACCCCCACCAATAAAAAAAATTATATAGTTATAATATAACTATGAAAGAAATAAAACATTAAAAAAATCCAGCAGAAAGACATGCCCAAGCTGAGCTAATGATGTCTGAAATGATGAGAACCTACCATTTAAGAGAAAAGTTCTTTCAAGTGATATTTGGCTAGTAAGGAATATAATTGTTCAGTCCAGTAAATAGAACCATTTAAATTCTGAAGAGGTAAATGTTTCAGTTACTTACAGCAACTGATGCATGCAACATCCATAAAGAATTGTAAAGCTTCATAAAGTTTAACAAACTTTGTACAATAAATCAGAGAATGTTGGAACTGTGGAGTCCTTGGTACTCCTTGAGCTTGATTGTTTGCTGGCCAACCAGAGGTGGGTTGCTCCCAGTTCAGCCCGGATCAGGCGAACTGGTAATGGTGGCAGTGGGAGGCTCTGCCCACCTGCCTGGATGCTTCTGTGTGTGTGTGTGCATGAGCAGATGTGTTGCACACGCGAGCAAGCATGCGCACATGCATGAGTGAACCACTAGAAAAAATAATGGAAACCCACCACTGTGGCCAACGTTTCATTGGGCACAGTGACGTGCGGTGAGGTTTATGACTGATGAGGCTGGTGACGTCATCAAACCGTGTGGTTGCTCCGATTGCACGGGCGCAGCCCAAACGGAGAAGTTTCTCTTCTCAGAAATGTCAGAAAGGGACAGACAGGCTGCAGCAGCTCCACTGAGAAGACATTTCTGAGAAGAGAAACTTCTCCTTTCTCCTCCTTTCCCCCCCCCCTTCTAGCACTGATGATGTTACCTAGGCATTTTTTGCATCGGGCGAGCCCGGGATCCGTGCAAGGGGAATGGGACAATGTGTGCAGGCGGCTCCTCAGCAGCGCAGAGCCTCAGATTAGCGCAGCCGCGATCCCCTTCCCCTGCACACGTGGTCCCATTCCCCTCCCTCCTAAGCCAACATGAAGGGGACCGTGGCTGCGCTGATTGAGGCTGGAGCTAAGGAGCCGCCTGCACACATGGTCCCATTCCCCTTGCAAGGATCCTGGGCTCGCCCGATGCAAAAAATGCCTATGTAACATCATCAGTGCTAGAAGGGAATGGGCAGGGAGAAGGAGGAGAAAGGAGAAGGTTCTCTTCTCAGAAATGTCAGAAAGGGGCAGGCAGGCTGCCGCAGCTCCACTGACAAGACATTTCTGAGAAGAGAAACTTCTCCTTTCTCCTCCTTCCCCCACCCCCCCTTCTACCACTGATGATGTTACCTAGGCATTTTTTGCATCGGGCGAGCCCGGGATCCTTGCAAGGGGAATGGGACAACGTGTGCAGGCGGCTCCTCAGCGCACAGCCTCAATCAGCGCAGCTGCAGTCCCCTTCATGTTGGTTTAGGAAGGAAGGGAATGGGACCATGTGTGCAGGGGAAGGGGATTGCGGCTGTGCTAATCTGAGGCTGTGCGCTGAGGAGCCGCCTGCACACGTGGTCCCATTCCCCTTGCAAGGATCCCGGGCTCACCCGATGCAAAAAATGCCTAGGTAACATCATCGCACAGCCTCAGATTAGCACAGCCGCGATCCTCTTCCCCTGCACACGTGGTCCCATTCCCCTCCTTCCTGAGCCAACATGAAGGGGACCGCGGCTGCGCTGATTGAGGCTGGAGCTGAGGAGCCTCCTGCACACGTGGTCCCATTCCCCTTGCAAGGATCCCAGGCTCGCCCGATGCAAAAAATGGCAAGATCGGCACACTTGGGGCTGCTGCTGAGATGTCCAGGGAGGCTAAACCAAGCCGCGCGCCTCTCCCAGCCACTTTCGCGGCTTCCCGGAGTATTTTTTTTTATTTTCATGATGAGAGCGGTGCGGCTCTGCCTCCCCTGCCTCCCCTGACTGCACGTCACTGATTGGGCAACAAAGTAACATTATCAATGCTAGTGAATGCTCTGACAATACTATAATAGTTTTGCTTTTGCCTGTATTTTTTTTAAAAAAGGTCTATAGTTCTGAAATCTTTTACCCTTGTCTTAGGTAATAAATACTGCAGAAAGGATTGATATATTTAAAACTGTCTGGAAATTCTGAGAATTTTCATTCCTATAGATTTGAAGGGTATTTGGGATAGATACCTTATGCGTTTTTAGCATTGTAAGCCACCCAGAATCATTTGGTTGAGATGAGTGGTTATAAAATTTGAACAAACAAACAAATGAATAAAAGCTGCGACTCGGAATAGGAATCAGTCCTGTGCATCCTATACATACCTCAGATTTACTTTGGACTAGATTTACCCAATATCCCAGTAGCTCTAATCTCCTTACCTTTCACCTCCATTCATATCTGGTTCCATTGATGAAGTAGGGTTGCCATCATTTAAAAAGAGGGGCTTTCCAATATGCTTGACTTCCTGACAGAGCCAACACACTGAATCAGAGCAAAAGCATTATCAGGGTGTCTCAATAAATGGCACATAACTTCTGCTTGATGGGATAACGTCAATGTTGGTTGGCAAGAGAATCTCTGGTTTAGAGATACCATCTTGCAAAGAGTAGCATAAGCAAGTTTGGGACAAAGCTAAGATATAAAGTTAATAGCCTCTTCTATGTCTAAAGTTAATAGCCTATTCTACGTCTTCTTTAGTCAAAGAAAAAAATATGTGTGAAATTTTTGATTGACCAAATGATGGAATTCAACATCCATGGGTCCATCTGCTGATGACCATAGTTTATGGAACATTCTAACTTAGAACGTAAGTGGAGCAGATATAAAGAAAATGAATTTCATGAAATGAAAAAAATTGAAAAATAGGCTTTTTTTTGAGTTTTGGAAACTAAGAGAGGAAAGGTGGTGATTGATCTGAATAAACAAGGTGTGATCTTATGGAATTGACGAATTTACGCAGGGAAATAAGGCTGTAAGTTTTATGATGAATGAAAGAGCTAAAATGTATATCAGAAGATACGAATTTGTGTTAACTCAGTTTTTGTCACTGCATACAAAAATTAGAATTCATAAATTGGAACGATAGTTGCATGTTACACTCCAGTGAAATGTGGTGTTAGAAGAAGCAAAGATGAATGTGAAGAAAAATTGTGCAACATTTTGGATAAATGTAATCTGAGGCAAAAGTTATTCTTTTAGATGGTGGGAATGAAGCAACAGAATATAGAAAAAAATGATTGGATCAAGAATGTGCAATAGTAGTGACTGGTATATAGATGCTTAGTAAAAGTTATTTGTTTTAACAATATGGTTTAAGCAATGTGTGTGTCTGTGTGTGTATATACATGCACATGCACATACATGGCAAAGGTATGAACGAAGATCTTATAGACTATTTCATTTTAATACTATTGATGGCAGGTTGGGGGCATTAATTTAGCACACAAGAATGATGGGAGATTTTCAGTATGAGCCAGATCCTTTCTTTGATAAAGCCCGAAGTGGATCTTGGAAAATGGACATGGAAGAAAAGGAAAGAATGAAAGTAGAATGACTGCAGGAAAGGAAAGTACATGTCACATACATCCCCACTACCCACAAACGCATACTCAGTCATTCATGTGTATGTGTGTGTGTATCAGGGGTGGGTTCCTGCCAGTTCTAACCTCTTCTATAGAAGAGGTTCCGCAAATCTACCCTGCCGTTCAGAACCGGTTCCAGCTCCCTCCCCCCACCCGTCCCCACATCATCAAGATGAAGAGCGAGAGGAGGAATTCTGGGAGTTGAAATCCACAAGTCTTAAAGCTGTCAAGTTTGAACACCCCTGGGGTTTTTTTTTCTAAAGGGTTAGGGGTACAAGTGTCTTGTAACTTGACAGCTTTAAGACTTGCATGCTTCAAATGCCAGAGTTTCTGAGCCAACATTTTGGTTGCTAAGCAAGAACGTTGTTAAGCAAGTTTCACCACATTTTACAAGTTGGCCACACCCACCCAGTAACATGACTGCCAAGCCACTCCCACTCGGTCACATGGGCAGCAAGCCACTCTCACCCAGTCACATGTCTGGCAAGCCACTCCCACTCAGTCACATGGCCAGCAAGCCACTCCCACAAAGCAGAAGACACCTACAGAAGAGGTTCTAAAATTTTTTGAAACCCACCACTGGTGTGTGTGTATGTATCACACACACACACGCACACACACACACACATCTCCCAACAGAGTGAGTGGCTCTAAGATATAAGTGGATGCAAGAAAATAAGTTATGGAAGCTGTTGTGAATTGACTAAAGGAATTCTTCTGTCAGAATGCCTTAGCAGTATTTGGTGTCATATTAATGGAATATATGAAAAAGGATGCTTACTGGAATAATACGTGAAAGAGGCTGTGAATAAGCAAAAAAGCATATAAGGGTATAGTTTCTGAAAAAATGAAAAGATCATGTAATAAGCATAGAGAGAAACAAAATGCAAAGAATATAATCAAAGAGAGTAAGAAACTATTAAGATTAAAAAGGGCAAAAAATAGATTGCTGTTTTTTTTAAAAAAAATAGAAATAGGTGAAGAGGGCTGAATTAGGAATGCTTTAACGTTAGTTCTAAGAAAATGAATGAAAAACAAAATGTCCTATAAGAATGTCAAAAAAATTGTAAGGCTGCAGATATTGATGGTTTGACTGGAGAAATAATTATTTAAAGATATAGTTTGGGGTTTTATTTCTGCAAGCCTCCCAGAATCACCATGAGTGAGTACAGCAGCAATATATATATATTCTTAATAAATAATTAAGATAGATGATAGATAGGTAGGTAGGTAGGTAGGTAGGTAGGTAGGTAGGTAGGAAGGAGAGGGAGAGGGAGTGGCTGTGTGCTTTGTTTAAAGTATGTGTGAAGACTGTCCTTATCCATGGCTCACAATTGTCAGAGTGTCCTTACTGTTCCATGAGACTGAGTATAAAACACAACAATAGCAAGACTTGGGAAGTGCAGTGCAGTTTTGTACAAGACAGGGAAAATGCAGATCAGATTTTTGTTCTTCAGCAGGTCATTGAAAAATATATGAACGGGAGAAATAATGTTTATAATACATAAATAGTTTAGAGTAAGAAATGAATAGGCTTGAATTGTGAAATGTTTTGTGTGAATGTGAAGCAGTTGTTGAACACAATAAAAGCAGTATATAATGGGGGTAAAGTGAGAATAAGTGTGATACTCAGCAAGTGCTTCTACATAGAGCAAAGATGTTCTAAATTGCCATGATTGTTTATGAAGAAATATATCAGGAATGCTTGTGGTAGTGATGATAAAAATGTGATTGAACACATGAAGGGCGATGTACATTTGTTTCATATGAAGGTAATGCTTCATTGTGACTTGCAGGGGCCATTCCAGTGTGTAGAGTATGCTAATGTATATTACATTGTATGGATCTGAAAATTAATGTCAGTGGTGGAAAAAGTACAGCCAGCCGGTGAAAATGTACCACAATAAACTGGAGATAGATGGAGGAAAGCAGAAACATATAAAAGTTGGCAGCAAAGTAGCAGGTCGTGTATGATCTGTTGAGCCCTTTACAAATTTTGCGGTGGTTGTTAAGTGAATGACACAGTTATCAAGTGATTACTGTAGCTGTAAAGCAGACCTGTTCTCCCCATTGGGCGCTTTTTTTCCCTAATGGGAAATAAATTCTGGAAACTGGCAAAAAAAAATTGCCTAAAATCTCAGTCACATGACTGTGAGATGCTGCAAATGGCTGTAAACACGAGCCAGTTGCCAAGTAACCAAAATGCAATCCTGGGATTGTGTGCAACTGTCAGAACTTCAAAAACGGGTCATCAGTAGCTCTGGGGAGATCTGTTGTAACTTCAGATAGTTGCTAAGCAACCTGTTGTTGAGTGAGGACTACCTGTATATAAAAGCATGCTTCTGATCACCTATGCCATCCGTCTAGTAAACTCACAAGATTCGTTTTTCTCGCCATGTACATGTATACATCTGAACTAGACTGTATATTGTGTATATTGGAGGTAGCGACCCTTTGAGAGCTGTATGCAATGACATTTCATTTTAACGTAGGCCAATTAGTGTACATTCAAAGTGATAATGAAGTTATTCTAAGTCTTACATGGAAATGAGAACTGAGTAGACCAGGAGAAACATTAGGGTATGTTGAATGTGTAGCCAATGGGATAGTTGAATATGTGTTGTAAAGCCAAAAAATAAATAGGGACAACAATTAATGAATGATGAAGGAATGTGGATTAAATACAAAAGAGAGTGTAGAAGTTGTACTTGAAGCAGTTTGATCATGTAGAACAGGCTTTCATTGTTAGTTTTCATTGTTCATTTTGGTGTTTGAACTATTAGGAAAGGTGTGTACATTGATATCACACAAAAAAGAGGTCTGGTGGCAAAATGTTTAGGAACCCCTGATGTAGGGAGAACAAATGAGGACTAAGTTACAGAATTTAAAAAAATGAATGAGGATGGGGAAGACCGAAAAGTTTGGATGGAGTTGACCAAATTCTCAAGAAGAAACAGGTGACAAATTTAAAGACCAAAAAATGGTGTATGGATATGGTGAAAGCAAGAATGATTTGCACTGACACAAAAATATGGACATCTATGGAGATTCTCAGCCCTCCAGGGCATGGTTGTCCCAAAGGTGCTTTTTCAAGAGACAACTGGACTTTCTGGTTTTTCTTTGAAGACGTTTCGCTTCTCATCCAAGAAGCTTCTTCAGTTCTGACTGGATGGTGAGGAATGGAAGGATTTACACTCCTTGCAGACAGCTGGTCATTTGCATTCTTTTAGAGAGTCATTGAGGCTACCTATATGGACAGTGAAAATAGTGAACTGTGTTGGCTGGTGTAAAATAGGAATATTCCCTTTTCTCTTTATTTGGTTTCCCAATTGGATATGTACAGTATGTGCAATATATCCACCAGACCCTGTCTAGAGCTTGCTAGTTCTAGTTACTAACAAGTGTATGGTTTTTCATATGTTTTCCTGCTGAACCTGATACAGTCATCCTCACTTAACAAGGGCAATTGGGACAGGCAACTTTGTGGTTAAGCGATGCTGTAATAAAGCGCTATGACACATGACTGCACTAACTTAAAAATGGCAGTTCTAGCAGTCCCAGTTGCCGTTGTTAGGCAAATCCCACATGGTTTCTGCATTCAGTAGTCACATGATCACCACTTGCGACCTCCTGCCGGCTTTCCCATTGACTTTGCTTGCTGGGAAGCCAGCAGTGAAGTTCGCAAATGGCGATCATCAGGATGCTGCAATGTCAACATTGCAAGCCAGTCACTAAGCGCCTGAGTTATGATCTCCTGACCATGGGGACACTGTGACGGATGCAGCTGTGAGGATCCAGCATACCTTTGAACAACCGCTGAATGAGTGGTTGTTCAACAAGGCCTACCTGTGGTGCAAAATGCTAGCAACTCCAAACATAAAGGAACCATTTTGTGTCTTGCGTTGTGCCCCAGCAATAAGGCCGTTGTTCTGTTATTTTTGAGTAGCACAATTGCCAAGTGTTTAGGACATGGCACATTACTTCCCTCTCCTTCTCCCTCCCGCAGTCCAAATCTTACAACATTTGGACCCGAATTACTCAATGGCATTTTCGCCGCCCTCAGTAAATTCTGGGTGGATTGTTAGTTTACCTACAGGCTACGTTAACTCTTCTTCTCCCTCCCCCCACCTCCATTTCCCTTTGAGATAAGCCAGACAGCCTTTAAATGGCAAAACGTTACAATTTTCCACCTCATTTCCCATCTCCTCTACAGTTAATTTTTACCAGCTCTCTCTATTTATTTCCTTGCAGTGCTCCAGAGTGGGAAGCATGGGGAAGAAAGGGAAGGTGCATCTGGAGTGGGCCCTGGGTGGGGGGGAGGCTAGGAGAGGAGCAGGGCCTCCCCCCCTCTTTAATTTAACAAAGTGAATAGAACAACTTAATTAGAGTCATCTGGAAAATAACAAGTCACGTCAGGCTGCTTCTGAGGGATGCAAATAGCAAGGCCGAGGCAGGCTGGGAAAGCTGAACGAGCCACAGGGGCTGCCTGAGCTTTGCCTGCTCCTCCATCACAGCCTGCAGGCTATTTGCCTTTTCCTGCAAAGGAACAGAGCAGATGTCGCTAATTATTGGCAGGGCCTAATTGGATTTATCAGCAGTTAATAGGAAATTAAGCACTAAAGCTTCAGAGCATCCCTGATGGGGTGGTGGTTATCACGCAAGCCTCAGGAAGCCGCGTCCTGGGGCTTTGTGTATTCCATACGTTGCCCACTTTCTGGTGTTTCTGGTCCTGCCTTGATTTTCACACGGGTGAAAAGCGCCGCGCTCTTGTTTCGTGCCTGTTTTTAAAGATACCTTTATGTAATGCCTTCCCCCGGGGCCGTCACCAGATGAGTGGCAGAAATTTGGAGAGAACGTTTATGGTGGCAAAAAGAGACAGACAATTCAAACTCTGTCCTGCCATCTATCGGTCACTTGGATTTTGGGGCCTAGACAGGGCAGCCTGAGCCTCCCACTGTTTTCTCCCTCCACTCTCTTTTGCTTTCAGAATTAATCAGCTTAAAGACAATGGAACATGACTTAACTAACCCAGCATTGGAACCGTTCATCTTTTTCTGGCCTGGATTTTTTTTAAAAAAATGCCCTCTTTATGTTCATTCATTCAGCTGGGGATCAATGTGGCTGAAAAGGAAAATTTAAAAAGCGGTTGGGTAACGCTTAGCAAAGATTCAGAAATCCAGAGGGGTAAAGCCACTGAAGGAGTATATGAATCAAACTAATATTGGCTATTTGCTTTGATTATGAATTGCTTATGCTACTATATAATGGTTACTGATTAAACCAATATTTGCTGTTTGTTTTTGATATGGTATACTGCTAGAAATCATTTGTTATGAATTGTGCTTTGTTATTGGCTTATATTATTGTATACTGCCAGAAAGTAGTTGTTAGGAACTAATTCTAGCTTAGTAAATTGTAACCTTAATACTAGTTGGCATTAGTGCAAAATTTGTTATCTCGCTGCTGTGTCTCGCTTCTATTCTTGGCTTCAAAGTTAGGCACATCCTTGAAAATATAGAAGAAACTATTACCCAGGAATATCATGCCCCATAGATAAAGGAACCAGAGTAGGGAGTTTTCCTGCCTCATAAATTCTGAATCCTGAAAGCATTCTGCCGAATAAACAACTTGGCCAAGGGGGACGGGGGGGGGGGACGACGACTGCCCCTACACAAGGCTATAGGAATGCTCCATAGATGAGGTGGACAGAGACAGGGACTTGAAGAAAGAATGCTTTAAAGACCACGTTGGTAATGGACCTTTTTCTCTGATTGATAAACTTTGTTTCTAACAGCGTGAAATGTATATAATACTCTGAGCCACTCTTGTGCCTATTCCTTACATGCATTTGTCTGTATGTTTTGGATATAGTTTTGTCACCCAGCTTTTGCTTTGGCCATAAATAAAAGCTGATATTCTTTGCAAGCCTCGTCTCGAGTCTCTCACTCTTTTTGGCATCTCAGTGGCTCGGGGAAACTTCTGAGACCTTACACAACCCTCAACCACTTTATGAAAATTGGTTGCTTTGATCACTGTATTCAGATCTCCAAGAAACACTTAACACTTAGTTCCTTTTCTCCACATATCTACAAGAAGCAGAGTTCTTTTAGATCAATGTTGGAAAATACTGTACATCCAATCATCTCCAAAATTAGGATAGGAAGGAAGACTCTGCTCATGAATTAATGTCCAATGTTGCAAACTCTTGGAAAACCATGTGGATTTTGCCGGAAGTGTGTCAGAGATGACAAGATGTACAATTCATACTTGCAGTGCTAAGCGTGAGTTGTGCTATTCATCCCATGGGTATTTTGACATCCTTGCCTCCTAACATGTTACAAAGATCAATTTAACTGAGCTAGATTGCATGAAAAATCCCTCAATTACTGTGTCATTCTCATCCTTCTTCCTGGCAAGCTTTCTGTGTGTGCTCGCGTGCGTAAGACCATACGTGCATGCATGCTTTAAAGAGTACACTATTCTTCCATATTGCCATCTGTAAGTCCAAACCTATTTGATTAATCACCCCTATTTGTCTTGACATCTTCGCAAAGGTCAGGAGACATTGCAAGTAATTGAAAATACCACACTGCAGGCTGATCTATACATCATTAAGAGGCGCGATTAGCACCTGCATTTTGCATAAGGAGTATAGAAGGGAAAGAATGGCAAGGTGATGTGTGAGAGAAATGAATACAATGCCATATACATCCTCCCTGTTTAGCTAAAATATGATTGAAATGAATGCAGGGAGGTTTCCATATTTGCACATGCAATTCTGATAGGTGTTTCGTACCCATCCATGGTCAAAGACTTTTATGCATAATCACAGAATATGAATTCCATGCAGTTTTAAAGGATTAATAGGTGTGATTAGTTGATTGGCATCTTGATGTTTCAGATTAAAACCAAGACTCCAGTATCATTAGGCTGAAGATCTCAGCTTTCACACAGAAACAGGTGGTGCATGAAATGGGAATGTGGGTAGGCACCAAACACAAGTAGTCCTCCAGTTATGACCATAATTGAGCCTGAGATTACACTCCTAAATTGAGACAGGTGTAAATTGGGTCACATGGCTGGAACCACTTTTATGACTTTTTTTTTTTGCAACATTTGATCCAGGGTCAGCGACCCAGATGGCGAAGAGGCTAATCTTTTTTTCAACCCAAATGCAGAAACGGACACAAGGACGACATTTGGGGTGGAATTTCATGTTTAAAAATGCTGCTGGTTACTGTTTTTAAAAATCGACCATATCGGGTGCTGGGGACGAAAATTCCTTCATAATCCCTTGATGGTGAGGGATGTGGGTGGCTGGGAGGTCAAAAATTTTTTCGACCCGAAGACAAAAAGAGCAGCCGAGATGAGATTCGGATGGAATTACATGCTTAAAAAGGATGCTGGTGACCAATTATATTAACCATATCTGGTACCCAGGCCGAAAATTCCTGATGCCAGAGTCAGGGACACAGCTGTGGAGGGCCCAAAAATTTTTCAACCCAAAGACAAAATTGGATGCTGGGATGAGATTCAGAGTGGAATTTCATGCTTAAAAATAGCAATAGCCCTTAGACTTATATACCGCTTCACAGTGCTTTTACAGCCCTCTCTAAGCAGTTTACAAAGTCAGCATATTGCCCCCAACAATCCGGGTCCTCATTTTACCCACCTCGGAAGGATGGAAGTCAACCCTTGAGCCGGTGAGATTTGAACTGCCGAACTGCAGCTAGCAGTCAGTTGAAGTAGCCTGCAGTATTGCACTCTAACCACTGCGCCAGCTCGGCTCTTTTGGTTGCTGTTTTTAAAAATCGAGCCTATCAGATGCCTATCGAAGAAAATCCTGGTGGTGGGATCAGGGATGTGAGTGGCTGGAAGCCAATTTTTTCCCCCCAATATGAACACAAAAGCAGACGTTGGGATGAGATTCTGGGAGTTGAAATCCAAAAGTCGTAAAGGGCCCATAGTTCCCCACCTCTGGCCTAAACGATTTTGCGATGCTCACTTTTTTATTTTCTCTGTGCATGCCATGTGGGTGTATAAAATAAATACCTACACCATATGGTAATGTCAAATAAGTACATGCATCAGATAAATACATTTGCAAAGGAAGAAATCCTGGCTTCTAGGTGCATTTCTGTAGAAATTTGAAACTGTTATCTCCCTTACAGAGTTTTCGTTTCTGTATTATGAGATTTTTCAAAGTGCGTGTGAGCGCGCGCGCACACACACACACACACACACACACACACACACACACACACACCACATGAATCCCCAGTGCCACACTTGATTTCCGGCAAAGGCTTTCCTTGGAAACAAAGGTCAAGCTTTCTGAACAGGTTATCTAGAAAAGGAAAGAAACAAGAACATCACTGCAAGGAAGGGGAATGAAACAGAAGCCCAGGAGCTGTTTTCCAGATAAATCAGCATATATGCAATCTGCATATTCATGATATTTATCCAAAAACTGTCCTCTCCCAGAAGATGAAATGCTCCTGCGGAGAGCAGAGGACTTATTATATCGGTTCTCTTTTAGAAATGGCATTTCTGATCGGGATGGTTGGGGTGATTCCAGTGGTGGGTTTCAAAATTTTTTCGAACCTCTTCTGTAGATGTGGCCTGCTTTGTGGGAGTGGCTTGCCAGCCATGTGACCAGGTAGGAGTGGCTTGCCAGCCATGTAACTAAGTGGGAGTGGCTTGGCAGTCATGTGAATGGGTAGGCATGGCCAACTTGTAAAATGTGGTGAAACTCACTTAACACTGCTCTTGCTTAGCAACCAAAATGTTGGCGCAGAAACTCTGGCATTTGAAGCATGCAAGTCTTAAAGCTGTCAAGTTACAAGACCCTTGCACCCCTAACCCTTTAGAAAAAAACCCCCGGGGTGTTCAAACGACAGCTTTAAGACTTCAAGGTTTAGATAGGACTCTTAGAGGTGGGCAGGGCGTTTGGTGAGCCAGCCAATCAGTGAGCGGCGGGCGGGGCAAGCGTGGTACGGATGGGTGGTGGGAGGGAGCTGGACCTGGTTCTAAACAGCACGGTAGATTTGTGGAACCTCTTCTATAGAAGAGGTTAGAACTGGCAGAACCACCCCTGGGTGGTTCTTAGGAAAGTCAACTCTGGTATGCTTTTGTTTCTTAAGCAAAATATGATTCCTTGCATCTTTCCAAGAGAACAAGGTGTGAGAGACCTTTGATGGAGAAAGCAAGGAAAGGATCCTGGATTCTTCGCTTAGGGGAGACGACCAGGGGTGAAATCAACTTACTTTCGCTATCAGTTTGCAAATGTGAGGGCACGTGCCACCTCTGTCCATGTGCAGGACCTTCCGTGCATGTGCGGGACCTTCCATGCATGCGCAGGACCTTCGTTGCAAGCACAGAGCATCAAAAACAGGGCATGATGACGTCCGGGCAAGTGGACGGAACCTCCCACCGGTACCGCTACCAGTTCGCCTGAACTGGATAGAACCGGCTGTATTGCACCACTGGAGACGACCACTGAATAAATCCCAGGTTCTAAGTGGGGGAAAAAACTGGAGTGACCTCCTCCCTTTGTGTCCAACATTCAACTACACTGTAGACACCAAAGTACAGAAGATCCTCGACTTACAACAGTTCATTTAGTGACTGTTCAAATTTACAACTGCATTGAAAAAAGGGACATGACCGTTTTTCACACTTATGACCATTGTGGCATCCCTAGGGTCATGCGATCAAAATTCAGATGCTTGGCAACTGACTCAATATTTATGACGGTCGCAGTGTCCCAGGTCCTGTGATCCCCCTTTGCGACCTTCTAACCAGCAAAGTCAATGGGGGAAGTGGTGCTCCGTTTTACAACCTTTCTTGCCACCGTTGTTAAGTGAATCATTGCAGTTGTTAAGGGAATCATGCTGTTACTAAACAAATATGGCTTCCCCCGTTGAGTTTGCTTGTCAGAAAGCCGGCTGGGAAGGTTACAAATGGTGATCACCCTGGGATGGTGGAACCATCATAAATAGATGCCAGTTGCCAAGCGGCCAAAAATTTGAACACATGATCATGGGGATGTTGCAACGGCTGTAAGTGTGAAAACAAAGTTTATAAGTCACTTTTCTCAGCGCCGTGGTAACTTCAAGCAGTCACTACAAGAATCATGATAAGTCGAGGACTATCAGTATAATTTTTTACTTCTTGGAGTTTAAAAGTATATGTGGTATTTTAAAAGATGTTAAAGCTTTATTGTTTTTTAGATTTTTTTTTCTGTAGCGCTAATTACTTTTCTCCCCAGTTCTGGTGTGAGGCCTCTGACTCTGCATTGAAAGAATTTTTAGCTTGAGAAAGGTAGCCCAACAGAGGGATGCGGTGGCTCAGTGGCTAAGACACTGAGCTTGTCAATCAGAAAGGTTGGCGGTTTGATGGTTTGAATCCCTAGTGCCGTGTAACAGAGTGAACTCCCATTACTTGTTCCAGCTTCTGCCAACCTAGCAGTTCAAAAGCACATGAAAATGAAAGTAGAAAAATAGGAACCACCTTTGGTGGGAAGGTAACAGCATTCCGTGCCCCTTTGGTGTTTAGTCATGCCGGCCACTTGACCACAGAGACGTCTTCGGACAGCGCTGGCTCTTTGGCTTTGAAACGGAGATGAGCACCGCCCCTTACAGTCAGAAACAACTAGTACATATGTGCGAGGGGAACCTTTACCTTTACCTTACAGTATAGGCAGAGGCAGGTTTCACATATTTTAGCACCGGTTTGCCGTGCGTGCACCTTCCACGCATGTACCCGGCCTTCCACGCACATGCTTTGCTCACACACACGCCTTCTGTCCATGTGCCCAGCCTCAAAGACATGGCTAAATAGAATGGCATAGACCCAGGGCGGGTGGGCAGGCACACCCGTGATCTGGTTCGCCTGAATCAGTCCCAACCGGCTGATTACCACCTCTGTGTATAAGCTGGGAGCTCCCGGCACCCAAGTTAACAGCGCAGCAATCCCTTCTTTGTCTTGTGGTAAGGAAAACCATTGAGAGAAACCATGTGAAAAACAAGGTGCTAGCAAAATTTTGACCCCATAAAAATCCAATGAATGTTCTGCAGACAGGCAAGCCAGGAATTATTCAAGTTGCCTTTCCTATTTTGACAATGGTGAAAGCTTTATACTCTGCTACTTCGACAATGGTGAAAGCATCCTCTGTGGTTATAAGAGGTGGAAAATGGTATATAAGAGCTGCTCAAATTTCTTTTCAGAACCTTCCAGGTGAAAATAAATACGAGGAGGGTCCTCCTCACCCACCCCCTCTGAAAATTCACCTCAGGTTTTCATGTTCCATTTCCAAACGGTGACATCGTACTACCTCTTTGACAGCTCCTGTCATACCTGACAGAACAGTCTGGACCAGGAAGAAACTTTGACACCAAAGATCTGCCAGTTAGCAACAACACAGGGCAACCTTTGATGGCCAGCAGTTCACAGCTGCTTAGACCTTTTAGACAGCAACATTGCCTAGCTGTCTCTGCCAAATGGAAGAAAACATGATTTTGTAATAATAGTAATAAAAAAAGGAAGCCAGACTTCTAAAATTAAAAAAAGAAATAAATCCATGAGGTATCATTGCTGCTGTCTAGCTTCAGAAAATACCAAAAATTACGCCCCCCCCCAAGAGATTTACCATGAAAAATCATTTACTTCTGCTCCCGTGGCATTGGAAGCCCTTATGGCCAAGCTGAATTTTCTCTTCCTGCCTTTGTCCTAAAAGAAAACGAAAAAAAGACATGTCCAATCTTGCCTCCCAATAGCTTCTTTTAGGGCTGTATAATCTTTGGCCACAGGGCTGCATGTGAACAAACACCCCCTCCCCCCCAAAAAACCTTTGGAAAATAGCCTTGAGAAGCTCTCTATCAATTGCCAGCAAGTTATAATTTTTAACAACCCAAAGAGAAAACTATTAACCACACGAGTAGTAATGAGCTCTATTATGTTTAATTGAATTAATTTTACTTGAAGATGAATTAAAATGTAATTAAATCAAAATTAGATTTTCTTCTCAGCCCCATAAACACAGTTCAAAACCCAGCAAAACAAAGGATAGCGCATGGATGTAATTCTAATAGTCGTGGGTGCTTTCAAATTGGGGTGTTGGAGAAAGCTCTTGAAGAGCGCCCTTGGATTGCAAGGAAATCAAATCGGTCGATCCTAAAGGAATTCAACCCTGATGGTCCTTTGGAAGGGCAGATACTGAAATGGAGTCTCAAATACTTTGGCCACCAAATGAGAAGAGAAGGACTCATTGGATAAGACTCTGATGTTGGGAAAAATTGAAGGCAAAAGGAGAAGGTGATGGCAAAATATGAGATGGTTAGATAGTATCATTGATGCAATGAACATGAATTTGGGCAAACTCTGGAAGACAGTGGAAGATAGGATGGCCTGGCATGGAGTTATGATGAATCAGATACAAATTAGTGACTGAACAACAATATCTGTGGGATATTGGTCAGGAAAACCAATATTAGACACTTGATCTTGGGGGGAAGGAAGGGGTCCAGCCTCAAAATTCCCATTTGAATCTCTTGGAACCAGTCTTCATCCTTCAAACTACTCTAACCTGCAGGGTTCCTGTGAGGATTAAACTGAGGATTGGGAAAACTGTGCACCCTTTGAATTTCTAAAAATTTCCCTTAATACTGTTCAGCTGTGTTGGGGTTAAGCTTGCAGAATTCCCATCAGAGTGTCAAAAGACTGGACATTCTAGCACAAGTACGCACACTGTTATATTGAAGGAGACCGCTCCTTAAAGGAGGTGTGAGCCGTGGTGACGCAGTGGTTAGAATGTGGTATTGCTGGCTAATTCTGCTGACTGCCAGCAGTTCGATCTTGACTGGCTCAAGGTTGACTCAGCCTTCCATCCTTCCGAGGTTGGTAAAACAAGGCCCCAGATTGTTGGAGGCAAAGTGCTGTCCTCTGTAAACAGCTTAGAGAGGGCTATAAAGGACTGTGAAGAGGTGTATAAGTGCTATTGTTATTTGAGAGGACCAGCCAAATTGGACCTACCGTATGGCCTGCTTGTGGGTATCCCATTGCTATTTTGTTCGAGCTGATGGGAACAGAAACCTGGGCTTTTGCTCTCATCTAGCCAGGCTCCTATGTTGATAGGCAGGTCAACTTTGGAAATCGGTAAAAGGTAAAGGTTCTTTTTGCACATATGTGCTAGTTGTTCCCAACTCTAGGGGGCGGTGCTCATCTTTGTTTCAAAGCTGAAGAGCCAGCGCTCTCCAAAGACAGTGATCTCCGTGATCATGTGGCCCACATGATTAAATGCCGAAGGCGCAGGGGACGCTGTTACCTTTCCACCAAAGTGGTCCCTATTTTTCTACTTGCATTTTTTACATGCTTTCAAACTGCTTGGTTGGCTGAAGTTGGGACAAGTAACGGGAGCTCACTCCATTCGAACCGCCGACCTTTCTAATTGAGAGATTCAAACCGCCGACCTTTCTGATCGACAAGCTCAGCGTCTTAGCCACTAAGCCACCGCATCCCTTTTGGAAATAGAGGGAGAGTTTAAAACAAAACAAAACACTTCATGCTATTTCTTTCAGCAGATATTTTCCAGAGATGCCGTTAACTGGCTTACTTTTGTTATTAGACACATTGATACAGTTTGGTGTGGTTATCAGCCATAACCCCAGTGAAAAAATGTTCAATAGGCACAATATAGTTCCCTGATTCTCTTCCACAACCAATTTTGCTTTATGTTCTGCCCTCCCCATCCCCCGCCCTTCCTCTGCATTCCTCGATCGAAAGCGCATGAAATCTGGGGATGCTCTCCTGCAAGAGGTTTGTGAGCACATTATGCTAACAGGATCGGGATGGCGGCGGCAGAGCAGCTCCAGGGGGTAATACAAATTTCAACACCCCGGCACTTAAATCTCAATCCGTGAAAGGCCTATTAGTCTAATCACAGTGCTTCCCTGCCTTATATCAGCTGAAATAGCAGTTTTCTGTTCTCCCTGACAGATCAATAGCAGCAGGATAATAAATATGCCCAAGCACTTGTGTCCAAATTTAATTTCCATTACAAGGCCCAAGGAAAGCAGGAGTGATGGAAGCTCCGCCAGGGATGGGACTCATCACAATCAGCGCTTGGGTTTTCAAGCTGTTTCATGCTTTTGTGGCTCTGTTTGCGGGTTTTATGGTTTCTTTTTTCTTTCCTTTGTTTTTTTGTTGCCTCTTGCAATGTCTTTATTAGATTCAGGGAAGTGGGGGAGCGGGGAGAAAGTAATTTCGAAGCACGGGGAAGAAAAGGTGGTTACAAAAGGAGAGCTCCACAATTTGTGCCCTTCCTCAACTCCAAACGCGTTTTTTGCTTCCTTTCGGTAGCTGGCACATGGACTTCAAAGTGCCCATTTGCACAGCCGTAGCTCTCAATTAATAAACAGCGTGCAACATCTGAGGTGGCTGGATCAAACAGCAGGGCTCAGCTGCTGGGCAAGCTAATTTTCAGACGGGGGTGCCTGGCAGGGGGGGACGACAGGGGACAGAGGAAGTGTTCATTTCACCCCGGAGAGGGGTGCTGATGAAAACAGCACCTCTCTGCCCTAAATAAGAAGTGAAATACTGCAAGGCTACTGGATCTGAGCTCTCTTTTTTGACCCCACCCTTAGGAACAGGGCCAAGGCCCCTTGGAAAGGACTTTGAAACTGAGATATTTTGTATTTATTTTTGTATTTATTTAGTTGATCAAACATGTAGAAGATAACAGATATAAGTATAAACATGACATGGACAAGGGAAATGGGGACGAATAAATGGGGACATTTGGACACGGATAGTAGGCACGCTGGTGCATTTATGCACGCCCCTTTACAGACCTCTTAGGATTGGGGTGAGGTCCACGGTAGACAGTTTAAGGCTGAAGTTGTGAGGGTTTGAGAATGTAACAATGGAGTCAGATAAAGCATTCCAGGCATTGACCATTCTGTTGCTGAAGTCGTATTTTCTGTAATCGAGTTTGCAGTGGTTTATCTTGAGTTTGTATCTATTGTTTACCCGTGTATTATTGTGGTTGAAGCTGAAGTAGTCGTTGACGGGTAGGACATTGTAGCAGATAATTTGTGTACTATGCTTAGGTCAGACCATAGGTGGCATAGTTCCAGGTTGTCGAAGCCCAAAATTTCGAGCCTGGTGGCATAAGGGATTTTATTATGAGTAGAGGAATGGAGGATTCTTCTTGTGAAATATCTCTGGACTCTCTCAATTGTATTACTGTCCAATATGCAGTGCAGATTCCAGGCAGACGAGCTGTATTTGAGAATTGGTCTGGCAAAGGTTTTGTATGCCCGAGTTTGCAGTACAATGTTATGGGAGAAGAGGCTTCGCAAGATTAGGTTAACAATTCTTAATGCCTTTTTGGCAATGCTGCTACAGTGTTGAGAATGTTGAGAACACATCCTGGGTAAGCCATCACACTTGAACATTGGGAGCTGTTGTTTTCAAAATCTTGGCCAGGAGAAGAAAGCAGTGATCATCCTTCTTGCAGAGCTTACTGCCCTCTGCAATAATATAAGAGCAGTATTTAGGGCAGTGGTGGGTTTCAAATTTTTTTAGAACCTCTTCTGTAGGTGTGGCCTGCTTTGTGGGAGTGGCTTGCTGGCCATATGACCGGGTGGGAGTGGCTTGCCAGCCATGTGACTGGGTGGGCGTGGTCAACTTGTAAAATGTGGTGAAACTCACTTAACAACGCTCTTGCTTAGCAACCAAAACATTGGCTCAGAAACTCTGGCATTTGAAGCATGCAAGTCTGAAAGCCGTCAAGTCACAAGACCCTTGCACCCCTAACCCTTTAGAAAAAACCCCCCAGGGGTATTCAAACTTGACAGCTTTAAGACTTGTGGACTTCAACTCCCAGAATTCCACCTCTCGCTCTTCATCTTGATGATGTGCGGACGGGCGGGGGGAGGGAGCTGGAACCGGTTCTAAACGGCACTGTAGATTTGTGGAACCTCTTCTATAGAAGAGGTTAGAACTGGCAGGAACCCACCCCTGATTTAGGGTTATATACTGCCCCATAGTGCTTTACAACAACTTTTGGGTATTTTACAGCAGCGGCCCCCAACCTTTGGGCACCAGGGACTGGTTCCGTGGGGAGAGGATTTTCCATGGACTGGAAGGACACGGATTCATGTGCGGCCTGCATCCTGCGGATGGGGCTTTGCTTGTTTACGCAATCTGATATCTGGCATGCTGCAGACTACTGCCAGTCCATGGATTGGGGGTTGGGGACATTAGACAAGTGCATGTTAGAAAAAGGGAGTGTACCGTATTTTTCGGAGTATAAGACGTACTGGAGTATAAGACACATCCAGGTTTTGAAGAGGCAATTTTTTAAAAAAAGTAGGTAGGTAGATAGAGGGATAGAGAGAGAGAAATACAGTAGGTAGGTAGGGAGAGAGAGTGTAGATAGGTAGGTAGGTAGGTAGGTAGGAGAAGGGATATAGAGAGAGAAATAGAGAGAGATAGAGAGAAATACAGTAGATAGGTGGGGGGGAGTGAGTAGGTAGGTAGGTATATAAGTAGATAGAGGGAGGGAGATAAATACAGTAGGTAGGTAGGGAGAGAGAGAGAGAGTAGTTAGGTAGGTAGGTAGATAAAGGGAGGGAGGGAGGGAGGGAGGGAGGGAGAGAGAGAGAGAGAGAGAGAGAGAGAGAGAGAGAGAGAGAGAGAGAGAAATACAGTAGGTAGGTAGGGAGAGAGAGAGTAGGTAGGTAGATGTTTCCAGGTGTATTTATCCATGTCCTGGAGAAGGAAATTGCTGACAACCTGTAGCACTTAAAACTCATCAACCATTCTACGTAAACAGCTTTCCGAAAGGGGGGAAAAGGTTTTGCACTCTGCAAACCTCCCCAAAACAGCCCTTTTTTCATTTTTTTCAAATAAAAGGCATGGATAGCCTTGGGGGGGGGGCTTGCAAAGTGTTCCTGGGGGGTGGGCCAAAAAGAGCAAAAATGGCTCGTTTTTCGTGAAAATGGGCTGGGTTTTTTTGCCAAAAAAAATGCATGCATAGCCTTATGGAGGCTTATAGAGTGCTGGGGGCTGAGGGAGGGGGGAAGTGGCCAATATTTTGCTCATTTCTGCCCTCCCCATCCCCCAGGAGCTGTCTGAAAGCCTCCATAAGTATGCACGGCCATTTTGGTGAAGGGGCGGGGCTTCAGGAGGCAAAAATGCTGTATTCGGTGTATAAGACGCACCCAGATTTTCAGCCTCTTTTTAGAGGAAAAAAGGTGCATCTTATATTCTAAAAAATACAGTACTTCTCTTTCTTAATGTTTGCTATTGTAAAAAAAAACCTTATGTTTTTAATTGGTTTTTCATATACCATAAACGTATTGCCTGCGATCATCCTGGAGTTGGACAACCTTTTATATTTGACAAATAAATAAATAAGGTGAAGGATAATATGATGTAATAAAATGAGTACCCAGTTCGGGAGAGAACCAAGTTCTATTCTGCAATCCTTCTCATCCTGTCCTTATATCTCAGCTCTTTGTACTGTCCAAGGGAATTGAGGGGAGAGGTACATTTTTCAGACTCTTCTGGGAAAAAATGGAAGTGGCATAAGAGTTGGCACAACATAGAGGCTAAGCCAAAGTGCTAGAAATCAGAAATTCCAAAATTCTTATTTGCATTCTGCCACAAATTTATACAGTAGATTGAATTCACACAAGATAGTAGACTGGGTCAGGTCACCTGTGATACAACAGGCTATGGAAAACTAGCTACTATCTTAGCAAGTAGTATGACCCTTGCCTTTGGCTGACATTATGATAACATTAATTACATCTTGTAGTCCCTCAATTTTCCAAAATTAAAGTATGCACCTCCCGGTGGGGGGTGGGGAATCAGTCTTTGGTTTAGTGAAATGTAATTCTTTGGAGGCGTTTTGTAGACAAATGTTTTGTTGCAATACTTAGATTCATTTTTATTGGGTACTGCTTTGCTCCAGTATAGCAATAGGATTTAGACTGCTATACCATTTCATATTGCTTTACAGCCTTCTCTAAGTGGTTTAGAGAGTCAGCATATTGGCCCCAACAATCTGGGCCCTCATTTTACTGACCTCGGAAGGCTGGAAGGCTGAGTCGACTTTGAGCTGGTCAGAATCGAACTCCTGGCAATGAGCAGAGTCATCCTGCAATACTGCATTCTAATCACTGCGTCACCATGGCTCTTCTTACGATATCATAATAATAACCTCAAGCAGACTTCTCCAACCCTGCACCCTCCAGTGCATTCAAGTTGCACCAACTTTCACCAGCATAGCTGGGAAAGAAGGGAAATGGAACCCAACAGCCAGAGTAGGCCTTAAGAAGGAAAGCTGTGCCCTTCTCTTCCAAAATGATATGCCTGCCCTGTTTGACTGCCCATTTTTTTCCTCAAAGGCATCAATGCAATATCTGGGTGGCATTTTGAAGAAATCATAAATTACAATGATTTATGTAAACTCTATTCCTGCTGCTAGAGAAAGGTAACTCTTCTTATTCCAAACGACTGATGTGGTGATACAAATGAAATTCCAAAAATGGTACGAGCTTTGCCCTTTTGTTACTAATTCCAGATGAAATGTATGCATACATTTCACAGCTGTTGTTGCATGCAGTTGCCTTAACCTTTCACCTGACAGCCCATGGTGCTTAGCTAGATTGATTAGGTGCCTACACGTTGGTGTTTTCTCTTAGTGATTGCATATATAGATGTTCACCAAGATGATTCATCCTCAGTCTGATCTTTTAGGTCTTCCAACAATGTATTTGTTGTCATTGTGACTGAATTCTTGCTGCTGGTCATCCTTTTCTTTCTACTTTTCCCAGAATTACGTCCTTCACCAGAGAGCTACAGTAAGTCGTCACATAAGTAGACTGATTTGAACCTAGTGATTTGTGCCTCAAACTTGTTGATTTATTCAACAATCCATTTGTCTTCTTGGCTATCCATTTTAGTCTCAGATATTTTCACCAACACTAAAGTGCATTAATATTCTTTCTGTCCCGTTTCTTAAAACACCGACTTTTGCTTCCGGAGAGTGCTATAAGAAATACCGTTGCCAGCACTATTCTGATCTTTTTAGATACAGATATATCATGGTTATCTAAATGTCTTTTCCAAGGCTTTTTTGGCTACCCTACCAAATGCTACGGCAGCATATTTCTTGACTGCTTCTTCCTTTACTACTAATGGTTGATTTTAAAAGGTAGAAATAATCTACTACATTAATATATTCATTCGTCGTTTCTAAAGCTGATTGTTGTTTTCTTCATTTTGGACTTCTTTATATTTAATTTTAGTTCCACTTTTTCACTTGTGTTCACTAACTTTTAAATTACTAGATCTTGGAAATCCTTTGCCTTTTCAGCGATGGTGTTATCAGAATAAGGCATGGGTTTCTTTCATGTTTTTTTCCTCCAGTTTTAAAACCACACTGATCTTCCAATCTGCTTTTCCATATTGTCTCTGTAGAGAATCATGCATGGCTTCCTGATCTGTGTATAGGTTTTACATAAGGACAATGAGATGTTCTGGGATGCCTATTTTCAAAAAGCAGATTTCCACAGCTTGACATGACCGACATAATCAAAGACCTTTCTATAACCAATGAAGCACATATTGGCTTTTTGGTTTCATTGGCTTTCTCAATTATCCAGTGTGTATTGACAAGAAGATGCCTTAGTCCTTGTTTTTTAAAAAATAATAATATATGGACCAATGGACATATATGATTGGCTTAAAGAAACAATTCCAGCCATGAATAGCAACCCTGTTAGATATTTGCATAAACTGCTGTAGTCTCCACTCAGGTGCGCCACTAGGGCAGGAACAAGGGGTTGTTCTGATTGGACGGGAGGTCTGCCAGATCCCTATAAAAGGGGAGCTGCATGACCCCATAGCAAGCTGGATCACTACTACTTCTAAATAAAGAGCTGTTGTTGTCACTATCGTCTGGAGTCTGTTCTCTCGTTGCCCGAATCTAACATTGGCGACGAAGGTGGGATCGAGAGACAGATAGGATGAAGAGCTACCTTCAGAATCTATGGATCCAATCCAGCCCCGGAATTCGGCGGAAATTCCGGCAGCCATCTCAGCGCGGCAAATTCGAACGCAGGACAAGATGGCGATGCACGCTCCACCAACCCCATACAACCCAATCACCGAGCATTGGGAATCCTACATGCTGAGGTTCGAATGTTTCCTCGAGGCAAATGATCTCACGGGAGTACCGGACTCCTGGAAAAAGAACATGTTCCTGAGCCACTGCGGGCGAGAGGTCTTCGAAACGGCCAGGGATCTCTCTGAGCCAACCCCCATCCAGGCGGTAACATGGACGGCACTACAACAGACACTGCAGATGCATTTCGCGCCAAAACCTTCCCGCCACGTTCGCCGACAGGAATTCAACATGAGGAACCAGAAGGCGGACGAGTCCATAAATCAGTACGTTGCAGCACTTCGAAAGGCAGCAACACATTGCGAGTTCAGGGACCTGGACGAGCAAATCCTGGCACGCCTCATATGCGGGTTAAAGGACATTTCGTTGCAAAAACGATTGTTGGCCAAATCCAACCTAAACCTGCAGATTGCGCTAGATGAGGCAAGAGCTTCTGAATCAGCGGACAGATCTGCCGAAACGCTACATCGCGGGAACAGCGCAACCCAGTCCGGAGCCAGACAAGCCCGGGTGCATTATGAGGCCACCGATCAAGAAACCGAGGACAGCGATTATGAAGACAGCCATCGCATGCGCAGCAGTCACACAAGACCGGCGCGGAAATCCGAATTCTGTTTGCCACCCTGCGCAAGCTGCGGAGGGAATCATCCCCGGTCTACCTGCCGTTTCAGGAACGTTGTTTGCTCTCATTGCAACAAAGTTGGGCACATTTCAAGAGTGTGTCGGAGCGAAGTCCCTGCCACGAAATGGCAGCCGCCGATGTATCGCTGACAGAAGCCCAACCCAGGGGCTTGGCGGAAAGGAAAAGGGCGCCCAGAGAGAGAACCAAGGGAATCAGCCGAGAGAGAGTATTCCCAGAGAGCTGAGAGAGAGTATTCGCAGAGAGCCGAGAGAGAGTATTCCCAGGGAACTGAGAGAGAGTATACCCAGAGAGAACCACTAAGAACCTATCTCACAACGATAGGTCAGGTCCGCATGAAGCGGCCTAAAAAGCTGAAACTCACTGTCCTCCTGGAGGACTCCCCTTGCGAGCTCGAAGTCGACACGGGATGGTCAGAAATGAAAAGGGCGATTCCAAGCCTAAAGAAGCGCCAACTACGAACACCAGACATCCTGCTTCGAGACTACCAGGGGAACAGGGTCCCCATCGTGGGTCAAGGCACGTTTCGAGTCCAGTTTAAAGACATCATAGCCCAGCTGCCCGTGACCGTCGCCAGCGCGCCATTACAGAGCCTTTTGGGACTGGATTGGTTCGAAGCCCTGGGGCTAGAAGTTACCGGAATCAACGCCGTGGGTAACAGCAGCGCTGAAGGAATTTTTAAGGAGTTCGAGGATGTGTTCAGCCCCGGCCTTGGTAAGTATGTGGGAAAGCCAATATCATTCAATCTGGATCCAAATATGGCACCAATCCGGCTCAAACCTAGAAGAGTGCCTTTTGCGCTCCATCCCAAAATTGATAAAGAAATCGATAAGCTCGTAGAGCAAGGGATCCTTGAACCAGTGGATTACGCGTGCTGGGAAACCCCAATCGTGACCCCCGTTAAGCCAGACGGGTCAGTCCGTATCTGCGTGGACTATAAATGCATAATTAATGTCGCCCTACAACAAAGCGCATATCCTGTGCCCGTGGTTCAACACCTATTGCACTCGTTGGGGCCAGGAATTTTTTTTGCAAAATTAGACATGGCACAAGCGTATCAGCAGCTGCCAGTGGATAGCGCCATGGCGGAGGCCCAAACTATAGTGACGCACAGGGGTGCTTTTAAATGCAACCGGCTACAATTCGGCGTAAGCATCGCTCCGGGATTGTTCCAAAGCATCATGGAACGGCTTTTGCAGTGCATACCAGGAGTCGTCCCCTACTTCGACGACATCTTGGTGTCGGCTGCAAATGAGGAGCAATTATTGAAACGTGTGAGGACTGTTTTGACTAGAATTTGAGAAAAGGGTCTCCGCCTAAAAA
This sequence comes from Natrix helvetica, assembly GCF_964273705.1. Classification (NCBI taxonomy): domain Eukaryota; kingdom Metazoa; phylum Chordata; class Lepidosauria; order Squamata; family Natricidae; genus Natrix; species Natrix helvetica. The sequence goes on along the minus strand of NC_138548.1, from coordinate 209,933,997 downwards.
AGGAAAAATGCCAAATTAACGTGCCCAGCGTAGAATTCCTGGGTTACAGAATCGATGGACTGGGAATACACCCCACATCGAAAAAAATTAAGGCCATTCAGGACGCCCCCACACCACGAAATCAGACCGAGTTGCAGGCTTTCCTCGGACTTCTTAACTTCTACAGCGTCTTTCTCAGACAGAAAGCCACCGTTGCTGAGCCGTTACACCGACTACTAGCCAAGAACGCGACATGGACTTGGGGTTGTTCCGAGGCAGCCGCCTTCGCCGCAGTCAAGCGCCTGCTGACGACCGACTCTCTACTCATCCAGTACAGCCAAACCCTACCACTGGTATTAACCTGCGATGCATCACCCTTCGGCGTCGGCGCGGTACTCAGCCACAGAATGCCAAACGGGAACGAAGCCCCCATCACGTTCTACTCAAGAACTTTGTCTTCGGCGGAACGAAACTACAGCCAACTGGACAGAGAAGCGTTAGCCGCTGTGGCTGGAGTCAAGCGTTTCCACGAATATCTCTACGGCCGCGATTTTGAACTTATCACAGACCACAAACCATTGCTGGGTCTTTTGGCAGGAAACGGTCTCTCTCTCCCAGGTGGACTGTTTTCCTGGCTGCGTACTCCTACAAACTGGTACATCGACCGGGTTCCACTTTGGGGCATGCAGACGCGCTCAGCCGCTGCCCGCTACCGGAACTGTTAACCGACCCCACTCCAGAAATACCTGTCCTTTTGATTGACTGTTTGGACACAGGGCCAGTTTCTTCTGCGGACGTTGCGAGGTTTTCGGCTAAGGACAACGTAATCAGACAAGTGCAAACTTGGGTATGGAGGGGGTGGCCCAAGGGGATAGTGGGACCTGAATTCAAACTGTTTTTGTCTAAGCGTGATGAACTGTCGGTTTTAAAAGGTTGTTTATTGTGGGGGGGGTCGAGTTGTTGTACCGTACAAACTGCGGAGAAATGTATTAGAGGCTTTGCATGTTGGGCATCCAGGGATCGTAAGGATGAAAGCATTAGCAAGGACTTACGTTTGGTGGCCAAACATGGACAAGGAAATAGAGGAGTGGGTAGCCACTTGCGATCCATGCCAAGAGTCCAGACCAGCCCCCCCTGAAGCGCCCGCTACGGAGTGGGACAAACTGAAAGCACCCTGGTCGCGAATACACATCGATTTCGCAGGGCCAGTGCAAGGGCAAACGTTTTTAATAGTTGTGGACGCATACTCCAAATGGTTGGAAGTAGTCCTGATGAATTCAATCACGGCAGAGGCAGTCATCAAGGTACTACGGCGACTTTTCGCCACGCACGGCCTGCCCGACCTCCTGGTCTCCGATAACGGGCCCCAGTTCACAGCCATGCAATTCGAAACATACTTAGCGAGTCAGGGAATTCGGCATGCCCTCGTCGCACCATTCCATCTGGCATCGGACGGACAGGCGGAAAGAATGGTGCGCTCTGCAAAAGAGGCTCTCGCTAGGATGGGCCCGGGTGATTGGCAAACACGGATCGATCATTATCTTTTAATCCAACACATTACCCCTAGCGCCACGACGGGAAGGAGCCCTGCTGAACTCCTCATGGGTCGCCGGTTAAGGTCTCGCCTAGACCGACTTCACCCGAATTACTCTGCCACATCGCCCCCAGACTCTACAAGCAAAATTCAGAACTTTAGCATAGGGGATGCAGTATACGCCCACAACTATGCAGGGAGGACACTGTGGATTCCGGCAAAGGTAATAGGCATCACAGGTCCTCGTTCCTACTTGCTAGAATTGGAGGACGGTAGAAATTGGAGAAGGCACATCGACCAACTCCGAGGTCGCCTAACGCACTCAAACCTACGATCATCGAATGAAGATCTCATCCTGTCAGAAGGCCAGCCGATGCAACAACCCGAATCTCCCTGCGCAGACGACTACAGCATCGCAGAGCCTGGGGTGGAACCTGAGACCAATGAAAGAGCGGAGTGGCATCCCAGCGAGAGGAACCTATCATCCCCAGCCATGGCTACAGAACAAAAAGGACACTCCTATCTAACGCCCGTTCCGGCACAACCCGAACTTCGCAGGTCCACACGAGCAAGGCAGAAACCGGCATACTTACAGGACTTTGTCACTAACTGGAACACTCCATCTAAGAGGGGAGGGGTGTTAGATATTTGCATAAACTGCTGTAGTCTCCACTCAGGTCCGCCACTAGGGCGGGAACAAGGGGTTGTTTTGATTGGACGGGAGGTCTGCCAGATCCCTATAAAAGGGGAGCTGCACGACCCCAAAGCTAAGCTGGATCACTACTACTACTAAATAAAGAGCTGTTGTTGTCACTATCGTCTGGAGTCTGTTCTCTCGTTGCCCGAATCTAACAAACCCCTTTTTCATGGCTTTTCAGCTCCCTCTGAAAAAATACACCAAGCAAAATGGGATGCTTGAAAACATGCATGATATACTTCACTCTAATGAGCACTTATTGTAAAACATTAATTAATTTATTGTTTATATCATCCTTCAAAAGCCTCTTGGGTAGCTCAACGTCCCTGTTCAGTGAAACACAATAATTAATCATAATCAACAAGCACATCTCTCCTGTGTACTCTACAAACCAGGGATTTGTGTCCTAAAGTCCCTATAGTTGATTAGCTATCTATTCTGCAAGCCACTAAATCCCCCAGAAGCCTTGCCTACACTAGCTAACTCGGGACTGGCAGGGGAGAAATTGTAGGTTCCCCACAGCCGCTAATAAGCCCGGAGAGGGAGGAGGGGGAAAATCACAACAGGAAACCAAGATTACTGGTTTTCTTTGCCATAATTAGCAGAGTTTACCAGCAAGGTTTCCCAGAAAACTTAGTAAAAATAGCTGTTTTTCCATTAGCAGCAGACAACTAATGATAATGATTAGAACCTAGAGGCCGATAGAAGCCTCAAAAGATCAAGAGAGATGTCTCAACACACCCAGAAGGAGAATGGAGAGGAAAAACTCTGGATATGAGTTGTGGTGGCACAGTGGTTAGAATGCAGTGTTGCAGGCTAATTCTGCTGACTGCCAACTGCCATCAGTTCGGCACTTTTATCCTAACCGGCTCAAGGTTGATTCAGTCTTCCATCCTTCCGATGTTGGTAAAATGAGGACCCATATTGTTGGGGGCAATATGCAGACTCTGTAAACTGCTTAGAGAGGGCTGTAAAAGCACTGTGAAGCAGTATAGAAATGCTCTCTAAATGCTATTGCTATATGGAGATTCTGCGTGCCATGCTATCTGAATGGAGAAGAGCACTCTCCTAGCCATCTGTGTCCCTAGGATAAAGGAGGCCATGAGATTTCTTTCTCCCTCTGAACAAGAGGTAAGTGTATGGAGATTTATGGATGTGTATTGACTGAACAAGAGATACAGGAAATATTCCCCATATTTGCAATCAGAAGTTCCAATCAGAATAGGAAAAGGCAAATTTTAAAAAGAAAGCACTCAGCATAGCAAAGGCACATTGGTACCTAAGAATAGTTCTCTGTAGCATGAGAGTTACTTGGAATAAGTATCATTATAGTCCTTTTTATGGGTAAACACCACATAATTCACGAACACTTACTTCTGACTGCATGATATGAACTTTAACCAAAGACCTCTTGCCCACAGAAATACCACCTTCACTTTGATCTCAGAGCGGTGCTTTCAAATTTCTGATCTTTTGATTTCTTTCCTTCTTGATTTTGGAATAGCTTTGGAAGCTGATTTTTTTTAAAAAAGAAAAGAAAATGCTGAATTGTGTACAGAATAAATGCTTTAGATCTCATTTTAACTTTCATTCAAACAATACATTTTTAAAAAGTAGCCCTAAAGTGATGACACGCCAGAAGGGAAATGAGCGAAGTATCTCTCTGTTCAGGATAATGTTTACTGTGCAATCTCCTTTGCTTGTCTGTGAGAAGCAAATCTTATTGTGGTTATTGTGATGTGATGTTCGTCTATCGTGTTGGAAGAGGACCTTGACATCTAACAGGTTGTGGGCTGTCCATGATGTGTCCGCAGGTGGCTGGTAAGGCCTACACGGGCATGAAATGTTCTGCCACATGTCGGGCAGACATGTGTGGGCACCATTGTTGCAGCATTTGCAGCTCTGGCTTTGCAAAGTACTCGCTTCTCTTGTGCTATGGTTGTTCTTCTGTCCTCAGCCTTAGTAGATCAGCGTGCGCCAAGTTGATCGGTCTTGTGCCAGGGTTTTCCAGGAGGTGGTGTCAATTTGTCCCCCGTGCGATCGCTTTCCTTGAGACAGCTCACCATAGAGGAGCTGTTTGGGGATGCGATGGTCTGGCATCCTTGCAGTATTGCCTGGCCAGCGTGTCTGGCCTTTCATCAGGTGTGCCATCCCATTTGCTTGTCTGTTAGAAGAAAATCTTATTGTGGTTATTATGGGTTATTTCAAGGTAACTGAACAGGATTTGCAGCTTGAAATAGTCTTCTTGTGAAATTAGAATCCAGGCAGAGCGAAACAAGTCAGGGGATAAAACAACAGGAAAAGCAAATGCCTGCAGTTTTCTTGGCTTAGTTTTTTTTTTCCCAGAAGTGGTTTGCCCTTGGCTAAGGTGACCAGATTTTAACATTGGTAAAGCGGGACACCATTGACCGGGGGGTGGGGTTTCTTGATTAAAAATTTGGTCTATATCCTTGCACCCCCAACCCTTTAGGGAAAAAAACCCCAGGGGTCTTCAAACCTGACAGCTTTAAGACTTGTGGACTTCAACTCCCAGAATTCCTCCTCCAGTCATGTTGCGGCAACATCATCGGCGTGGATCTGCTCCATCTTCGTTTTTTTCACCGGGACAGGGCTGCCGCTGAAGATGCCGCCGAGCCCTCGCCGCCACCAGAATAACTGCTGTCGCCGCCTCCTCCCCCTCCTCCAACAGCACCACCACATTTGCTGCCCGGCGCTGTGGCTGAGGTAAACCTGCCAAAGCTCCCGCTGGCGCCTCCGCCTGCGGCAGCGGTGCCAACACCACCCCCTCCGCTCAGAGCACCTGAGCTGGGCCCCACGTTACCCCTACCCCCTCCTCCTCCGCCGTGCTTTTGAGAAGCCATGAGGCGTTTTTTTCCTGCTCCCGCCTCCTCCGCCACCTTCCTACTGGCTCCCGCAGCCTCATGGCTCCTCAAAAGCATGGCGGAGGAGGAGGGGGCAGGGGTAACGCGGGGTCCAGCTCAGGTGCTCCGAGCAGAGGGGGAAGCGCTGCTGCCATGGGCAGGGGCGCCAGCGGGAGCTTTGGCGGCTTCACCTCAGCCGCAGCGTCGGGCAGCAAATGTGGTGGTGCTGTTGGAGGAGGAGGAGGAGGAGGCGGCAGCAGCAGTTATTCTAGTGGCGGCGGGGGCTTTGGGGGTTCACTTCAGCTGCAGCACCAGGCGCAAGCGGCTAGGACTGGCTGCCCACAAAGGACCTCCCCAGTCTTGCTTTGCTGCACACGGTGCGACTGACAAATAGTTTGAGTGGGCGCGGCCGACGCAAACTACCGTTAGTCATCTCGCACTCATCAAAACAAGTCTGGGGAGGTCCTTTGCAGGTGGCCAGTTCTAGCTGCCTGCAAAGGACCTCCCCAGCTTCCGGAGCCTGTGACAGTAGAAATCACTGCGCGGCAGTTGCAAACTGCTGCACGGTGTTTTCTTGCCACATGTGCGGCCGCGCAGCCACGCACCTTAGAGGGAACATTGATCCTGGCTAAATAGCCACATGGCCGCTGAAAACCATATATTCCCTTCCTGTTGTTCCGCCATTCCCTAGCTTGTCGTACATTCTTTCCAAAAATTAGGACTTTTTAAAAATGCCGCGGGACACAGGACAAATTGTTAAAAATAGGGACTGTCCCGCCAAAAGCGGGACGTCTGGTCACCTTACCCTTGCCACTTTCCTAGGGGTGAGAGTCAGTCACTGGCGCAACATCACAGCTGACTTTATGCCTAAACCATTTTCTGGTTTCCAGGCTGGTGTCTTATCCACCACCCTAAACTGCTTTCTCTTGATATAATTGCCAGCCACAAAATGCAGTCATCAAAAAAGCATTAGGATAAACGTGCTAGAAAGTTTGATCCACAGGAGGCCTTTGCTGCATCTTTGCTGCTTTGGTGTAAGGCAGGAAGAGGAAGCTCTCACTTACCTTTCCATACATGCTCAAAAATAGGAATTGCTGCAGGCTGTCAACATACTGCCTCCAATTTTGTTAGGTATAATATAAATACAATATATAAATATAGGTTTCCCAAGGGACATCAATCCAATCACTCTGCAGCAGAAATTGTCCAGGTACTCTGTGTTGACTGGATAGGATCTTCTGTTGTTACAGAAATAATATGATGTCTTCAATACAATGTACATCTGATTTTTTTAACAAGATCATTGAGATTTAGCTATTTATGGTGCCTTTATATTTATTAGAAACTTGTAAACAGCCCCCCCTCACCATTATTTTAAAATAGTATACTGAAAAGTACAAAGATTGAATACAATCATATAAAATCAATACCGTACAACTCCAGCTACAAACTTTGGTAGGTATAACAATAATCTAAAAACCCTTAATGCAATATTATAAAAATAGAGAAATAAAAAGTGAAGACAGCCGCTAATATCTACACATATGAGCAGTGGTGGAACAGTAGTTACCCTTTCTAAAATCTGCATGTAGGGTGGGAAACAAAATCAAGAGGATATCAGCCTGACAAATAAATATTTAAGCCGTGTTAATAGCCTTTCTATATTAGTTATAGAAGAAAAATTCAAGAAAATTCCATGCATGGACCAACTGTGTTCATGCACTGCCTGCATCATCGAATCAGCAGTTCATATCTTGTTTTATTATCAACGTATTTGTAGTTCATTTATGACATTATATAATTATATGGCTGCCCAACTCACACATAGGTGACTTTGGGCAACTCATACCATTAAAAATCCACAGAATAACCCCTCCCCCCATGGCAGAGGTAACATAATCAAGTAAACCAATTCATTGGTTCCATCTCCATCCATAGTCCCCAGCAGGGGTGGGTTGCTGCTGGTTTTACTACCAGTTTGCAACCCGTGTGCAACCCACATGCAATGGGTGCTGCGCGCAAGTGTGCTGTTCAATGTAAACTGTTCTTCGCGCATGCGCAGAACAATTTACAGTGAACTGTGCATGCGCAGTCACTAAAAACCAAAATGGTGGCAGCCTAGTGGCGGCGAGGGAACCTATTAGATCGGCGCGAATGCAGCAGGCGAGAGTCGCTAGTGATTTCAACACTTTTTATTTCCAGCAAAATGTGACTGCGCTCTGCCGGCTGGGCTGCCGGAGCTCTCCCTTTAAGGAGCTCCAGGCAGACCAGCCAGCCAATGACAGCAGTTCAAATTCCCCGCAGTTGGGACAGCCAATCCGTGGTGAGCATGACAACTTATGTAGATTCTAGCCAATCCGCGGGGCGCATGAAAACTGATGTAGATTTCTGACGTTCAGCCATACGTAACAGAACCGGTTCACGGGTGTGGCAGGCCTGTGTCGCTGCCGGTTCTGCAGCTCAGGCCTGAATTCCACTACCGGTTCCACCGAACCAAGCCGAACCGGGAGCAACCCACCTCTAGTCCCCAGGCGTGCTGGCAAAATCATGTCTTTCAGAAAAGCAACAGGGTGTATTTATAAACAAATACATGTGACCACCTAATATCAATACCTGACTCTGCCTTACTTTCTGCTATTAAACATTACCTTGGGCACTGAGTTCCAAAGGTGGCTTTTCAAAAGCCAACTCAGCTTTTTTTTTTTTTTTTTGCCTTTGTCTCTCTCATGGTGGCAAAGTTTTGTTCTTCTCTGCAACTTTTCAGGGCCTGACAAATTGACAACCAAGTAAGCGCCTGTGTCTTGCAGTGTATATGATGACCTCAATTGTTGTGTAGTGGGCTTCAGTAGGCAAGAACCAGACCAGCAAGGCTGCAACAGCATTTGCAACGGAATCAAAATAAGTCACTGAACAACGCTGGCTGAAAAGAAGATGCCTGCAGGCAAGTATTGTGGTATTGTGGGAATTGCAGCCCCACTCATTTGAGAGTGGAAGAGGGGGCCTGATCACCTCCCTGGGTCCAGGATCAGCACATCCTAATGTGACCCAAAGTTTTGTGGGTGGTTAAGCCATTGCAGTTCTTGTTGGTGACCATTGGAACCTCCAGCACCGCATTGTCTTAGATTAGAACATGGGTGGTAGAGGAAGTGTTCCTCGGATGCCTCTTCAATGCATGTTGAGAAATTTTAAGGAAGGATTTAGTAAAGATTATGGAGACCCTAAAGCCAATCCAGGAGACTTAAAGAAATTCTGTGAAAATGAGTGGCCAACATTTATTAGATTAGATTATCAGGCACTGATCCTTCAGGGCTTAGAACAGGCTACTAAACCTCCAGTGAATATGTCCAAGCCTTCCCTAGTAACACAAGAAGCAGAAGAAAGTCCTGAAGCCTTCTTTCAAAGATTGATTGCGGCTTATAAGACATATACTCCAATTGACCCCTTGGATCCTGAGAATGCTTGCATGTTAGCTATGGCCTTTATATCACAAAGGGCCTCTGATATTAAAAAGAAACTTCAGAGACAAGAGGGAACCTTGGGGATGAGTATGAGTCAATTGATGGAAATTGCACGTAAAGTCTACGTAAATAGGGAAAAGGTGGAAGAAAGGAAGAAGGTAGGATGTAACGTAAGGCTGAATTGCTGGCAGCTGCATTGTCAAACAATTCCAGAACTTTGGGAAGAGACCAGTGTAGTTGGTGTAAAGAAGAAGGACATTGGCAGCGTGAATGCCCTAAGAGGCTTGAATCTGGAAGAAGGGGGCAGGGACGTGGACAACATAGAGGAAGAGGCCATGGACATTTGACTCAAAAGGTCAAGGCGTATGATTTCCAGGGAGAAGGAAGAGGGATGCGCCCATACGGATTCCAAGGGAGAGGGAGAGGTCGATTTCAAGAGCAGGTGGAGCCCATAGGCTTGGCTACGATTGTCAAATGGCCTGAAGACTGAAGGGGACCGGGTTTAAGTCAAGCCCCCCTTGAACCCTTGGTCCGAATGAAAATAGGGGGTAATAATTTAACCTTTTTAGTAGATACAGGGGCATCTAGATCTGTAGTCACTAAGTTATTGGCTCCCTTTTCCAATGATGTTATGAATGTACAAGGGGTCAATGGCTCTGTAAATTGTCACCCCTTTTTGAAGCCCTTGAAATGTTCCCTGAATGGGAGAGATATTGAACATAAATTTCTCTATATGTCCAAGTGTCCCATTCCCTTTTTGGGTTGTGACATCCTATGTAAGATGGGAGCTACTCTGTCCTTCAAAGAAGACAAGATGGCATTAGTAATGAGGCACCCTCCAGATGAAATGTGGCATGTAATGGTGGCTCGAGAGGTTCAAGTCCTCGATACCTGGCAGGAGTTTAAAGTGCAACAATTATGGGCAGAAGATAATCCACCAGAGCATGCCGCCCACCATGCCCCCTTAGTCATTCAAGTAAAGCCTCTAGTAGTGCCTATTCATCTCCGGCAGAGAAGCTATCCCCGCCCCATTGCACAAGCAATTCAAGACCATATTACCAAATACTTAAGAGCGGGCATTTTAAAAACCATCCAATCACCTTGGAACACGCCAGTTCTACCCATACTAAAACCTGATGGCTCCTTTCGACCAGTCCAAAATTTACTTGTTAATCAGGCTACAATCACTGTGCATGCTGTAGTGCCCAACTCATATACCCTCCTGAGCTTGATGCCAGAATCAGCTAGTTGGTTCTCCATGGTTGATTTGAAAGATGCCTTCTTTACCATCCTGATACATAAGGACAGCCAGAAACTGTTTGCTTTTGAGTGGGAAGATCCAATGACATGTCAGAAAAGACAATATGCCTGGACTACCCTCCCTCAGGGATTTAAAAACTCACCTACACTCTTTGGCAAAGTGTTGGCCTCCGACTTAGAAGACTTCCAGCCTTGTGAGGAAGTAGATGTACTACTCCAGTACGTAGATGATGTGTTAGTAACTGGACAAACAAAGGAAACTTGTTGGGACAATATTAACCAACTACTCCATCTGTTGATGAATAAAGGATACCGTGCATCAGGGAAGAAAGCCCAGCTAGTGAAATCCCTGGTTAAATACTTAGGTTATACTATAAGTCAAGGACAAAGAGGGATAGGGCATGAGAGGAAGGAAGCTGTCTGCCGAATTGCAGAACCAACTAATAGGAGAAAATTAAGAGGGTTTTTGGGTACAGCAGGTTATTGTAGAATATGGATACCGAATTTTGCCTTGCTAGCCAAACCTCTTTATGAATCCACAAAGGGGGGAGGGTGTGAAAAAGAACCCTTTGTTTGGGAGCAGGGACAAAAACAAGCCTTTGAGACTTTAAAGTCAAAATTGTCTCAGGCTCCTGTTATGGGACTTCCTAATCTCGAGAAACCTTTCAATTTGTATGTGGACTCAAAGAGTGATACAGCACTCGGAGTCCTGACTCAAGAAAAGGGAAGTTGGCAACAGCCTGTAGCTTATCTGTCGAAACAACTTGATCCAGTAGCATAATCCTTGCTGCAACCGCTCTTCTGACTGAGGAAGCTAATAAATTGACCTTTGGGCAGCCAACGACTATATTTACTAGTCATGCAATTTGTGGATTATTAGAAACAAAGGGACATTTATGGATGACTAATTCAAGAATTTACAAGTATCAAGCCCTCTTCACTCAGAATCCTCAAGTGACATTGAAACAAACAAATGCCCCAAATCCAGCCACTCTCTTGCCAGTACCAGGTCCTGAAATTGAACACAAAAGCATGAAGGTGATAGAAAGCCAGTTCTCATGCAAACCTGATTTAACTGATGTACCACTGAAAACAGCAGATTATAGTAAGTAAACTTTTAAGTAAACTTTTATTTATAAACCGTGCCCTTTCCTAAACAGGACTCGGGGCGGTGTACAGACATATTAAAAACCATATAGATACAAAATATAAATGTGCATAAATATATAAACATATAAACATATAAACGGAGGAGGTAGAATATGCTGTACCAAATTTAAATTAAAATACAAATATAATTAAAATTTCCCTTAAAAATTACACAGTAAGATGTTTGCCAGGAGGTTAAAGATGGGACTATACATCAGTCAAGCCAGCTAATTGGAACAGGTGGGTCTTAAGCTTCTGTCGGAAGGAGCGGAGGTCGTTAGTAGTTCTAATATCGGGGGGGAGGTCATTCCAGAGGGTTGGGCCCATCACAGAGAAGGCTCTGCTCCTAGGCGCCGCCCGTTTGCACTGCTTGGCGGATGGCACCTGGAGGAGTCCCTCCCTGTGAGAGCGGATTGGTCGTGAGGATGTGTGGGGTAAGATGCGATCCCGCAGGTAACTAGGTCCCATGCCATGGAGCGCTTTGAAGATAGTAACCAACACCTTGAAACGCACCCGAAAAACCACAGGCAGCCAGTGCAGCTCGCGCAGGAGTGGTGTTATATGGGAGTATCTTGTTCCTCCCATAATGGCCCACGCGGCCGCATTCTGAACTAGCTGTAGTCTTCGGGTGCATCTCAAGGGGAGCCCCATGTAGAGAGCATTGCAGTAGTCCAGGCGAGACGTCACCAGCGCATGAGTGACTGTGTGTAAGGCATCCCGATCCAATAGGGGGCGCAATTGGCGCACCAGGCGAACCTGGTGGAACGCCCCCCTTGCCACGGCTGCCACATGGTCATCCATCAACAGCCGGGCATCAAGGAGGACGCCCAAATTGCGCGCCCGTTCCACAGGGGGCAGTTGTTTGCCCCCTATGGCCAGCGATGGCATCCACTGGTTGAACCGGGGCGCCGGTAGCCACAGCCACTCAGTCTTGGAGGGGTTGAGTCTGAGTCTGTTGTCCCCCATCCAGACCCGGACGGCTTCCAAACACCGGGACATCGTTTCGACGGCCTCGTTGGGGTGGTTTGGGGTGGAAATGTACAGCTGGGTGTCATCAGCGTACAGATGGTATCCAACCCCAAAACCATGGATGATCTCACCCAGCGGCTTCATGTATATGTTGAACAGGAGGGGCGAGAGGACCGACCCCTGTGGCACCCCACAAGTGAGTGGCCTCAGGGTCGACCTCTGCTCCCCTGCCAACACACACTGCATCCGGTCGGAGAGGTAGGAGCAGAACCACTGCAAAACGGTGCCCCCCACTCCCACCTCCTCCAGCCGGCGCAATAAGATACCATGGTCGATGGTATCGAAAGCCGCTGATAGATCTAATAGGACCAGGATAGAGGAGCAACCCCTATCTCTGGCCCTCCAGAGATCATCTACCAACGCGACCAAGGCCGTCTCCGTGCTGTGACCGGGTCGGAAGCCGGACTGGCGCGGGTCTAGATAGTCAGTTTCCTCCAGGTGACGTGGGAACTGTTGTGCCACCACGCTCTCTACAACCTTCGCTAAAAAGGGAAGGTTGGAGACGGGACGATAATTGGCTAGCTCCACCGGATCCAGGGAAGGCCTCTTGAGCAGGGGCCTCACCACCGCCTCTTTCAAGGCGGCCGGCAATGACCCCTCCTCAAGTGAAGCGTTCACCAGACCCAGGAGCCAGCCTCGTGTAACCTCCCAGGATGCCAGTACAAGCCAGGAGGGACACGGGTCCAATAAACATGTGGTGGCTCGCAGTCGCCCACGCAACCTGTCCAAATCCTCGGGGGCAACAGAGTCAAACCCCTCCCAGCGTGGTGCCTCAGGACTTGCTTCCGACGTCTCCCCTGGTCTGCTGAAGGGGCCCCACCCACTCCGGATATAATTGGTTTACTGATGGGTCAAGTTTCATCTCGACAGGAGAACGTTATGCAGGCTGTGCAGTAGTCTCACTTGACAGAGTCATAGAAAGTGGACCACTCCCAAAGGGCACTAGTGCTCAAGTAGCAGAGTTGTGAGCTTTAATACGAGCACTAGAAAGGGCACAGAATGAAAGTATCAACATTTGGACTGATTCTAAATATGCATTTCTCACATTACATGTCCATGCTGCAGTTTATAGAGAAAGAGGACTCTTAACAGCAGCAGGAAAAAAAATTAAACATCCCCTTCTAATTGAGAGACTCATAGCAGCTGTGAAAAAGCCCAAGAAGATGGGAGTCATACATTGCAGAGGGCACCAGAAGGGACAGGATGAAATAGCCTGAAGAAATAGAGCAGCTGACAGAGAAGCAAGGCTGTCAGCAACCTGAGATGATCAGAGCTACCCTGACATGACAGCTTATGTAGCATTGGAAATGCCAAGGGGATATTCTAAAGCAGAGGAACTCCAGGCAACTGTAGATTTGAAGGGACATAAACAGGGAGAATGGTATGTACCAGCCAACTTAGCCTGGCCAGTAGTAAAAGATTCCCACTCAACCACACACATGGACAAGAGTGCGTTAGCAGAAGCACTTCAGCACATTGCTTACATCAATCGCCTTCACTCACTATGTGCTCATGCAACTGAGAGATGTAACACATGTGCTCAAGTTAATTCAAGACAAGGACCTCGGCTTCCGCCAGGAAGTCAGCCCAAAGGATACTATCCTATGGATTCATTGGTTATTGATTTCACAGACATGCCCAAGTGTGGGCTGTATAAGGCCATGTTAGTCATAGTGTGTAATTATACTGGATGGCCTGAATGTTTTCCCACCAAGACAAAATAGGCATGCGAAGTAACTAGAATCCTACTCAAATAAATTGTGCCCCGATATGGAGTTGCCTCATTTATATCAGACAATGGAGCTGAATTTGTACATCAAGTGACTCAAACACTGGCAAAGTCCTTAAGGACCCACTGGAGACTTCACTGTTCCTTTCATCCTGAATCCGGGGGACTCGTTGAAAGGCTGAACAGGACTATTAAAGAGAAGATGACCAAGGTATATCTTGAAACCCACCTTAAATGGGTGGATCCGTTACCCATGGCACTTTGGTCTGTGCGATGCACTCCACGAAAAGGAATTATGTTAGCTCCTTTTGAAATGGTGTTTGGGAGACCCCCCCCCCCCAGTTATAAGTGCTAACTTGAAAAATCACGTAGGGGACCTAAGTCAAATAGGGACCTCATGGGTGAATCAAATGGTGGGAGAATTAAATAAGCAAATACAAGAAATCCAACAATATTGTGGATCCTTCAGTCCACCATTCCTGAGCACGTCTAGTCATAATATTCAGGTGGGAGACAGAGTATGGGTAAAACACTGGAAAGGAGAGAATTTGAAACCTAGGTGGAAGGGCCCATATGCTGTGGTTATGTGTTCTCCACTTGCAGTACGAGTGTTGGAATCCAAGTCTTGGATTCACTGGACCCGAATTAAGCCAGCTGCTATTGAGTATTGGGAGGCCGACCAGGACAAACCCTGACCTCTAGTGGTACGCTTGAAAAAGCGCCCCCTATAACTGCCCTACCGGCAACAGGCAGAAAAACATACGGAGCAGAAGAAGCCTTATTGTGTCACTTCGGAAGGTGACTCTACATACGGCTGAAGATTTGGATGAGAAAAACACTTTTTAGTATGAGAAGGGAAGAGTGTATTGGGTAGGCTAAATATAGTTTAGGAAATGGGAATCCGACCATACATAGTCGTAAGTGCAGTGGGTCTGGCTTTAATGAGTCTGGTCACCCTAGCTGTGATGTGCTGTACTGGATATTTATTCTTCTGGAATCACTCCCATCCCAGAGAGGCAGGTGCTGTGAAAGAACTTATTGACTGTGACAGTGAACACTGTGAATCTTCTGACGACACTTATGTTTGAGGAACCGTGGGAGTGGGTCCTCTGTAGCACAGTAGGAGTCTTGGGATTGTGGGTAATATATTTAGCAAATAAGACTTGGCTTTGTGGATCACCCAAAATTGACATTGCCCTTCCCCAAATCAAGCCTAACCCCATCCTTCTTCCTGATGTGGTAATTCCGTTAAGTGAGTTAAAAGGATTATAGCGGGGTAGGCCCCTTCTAAATGTCAAGTGTGGGTGTTCTGTGGCTTTGGATGATATTTGCCAGTGGCATGCTGGATGATAAGACTCTGGACAGCAATTCCCAATGTTGTAAGAATGGCCAATTAACTCCTTTTACCCCTGAAAGAGGCTCCAGGGGTGTTGAGAATCCCAAAGAACAGGACAAGATCAGGGCCCAGGGTATGAGGTTCCTGGAGATAGTTGGAGCAAGCTCGCTCCCACCACTGATGTCTCATCTCTCAGTGGGGACGGTACTCTGAACTTAAACCAACCCCAAGCCCTAAGGACAAAACCCCAACAATCCAGATAAAACAGGAGGTGGAACAAAGGGAGAATGGGCCTCTGTGACAATTGAGGGAAGGGAACTATATGTTGAGAATACTGGAACTAGGCCAGAGTCTAATTAATCAATCTGACCTCGCACTAGGTCAAAAATTCTGGTTGTGCTTGTCTGCTGCCCCTTCATCTTACTATGCTGTCCCAGTTGAACCAGATCTTTGAGCAAAGACCAGGGCCACACTAGCCTTTGAGCAGGGTGGCAGATGGAGAACCCAATCAGTGGAAGCAAAGTTGCATGGTAACTTTTACAGTGCATTAAAAAAGCTGGGTATTAGCCACCTTCCCATAGTTGGCCCTATAGCCATTGGTGTGGAGGTCCTAGGGTCGCCCTCCTTGTGTGTCAAATGATATCAGGAACCTGGCATTCCTGTAGGGTCACTGGCTGAAGAGCAATGCCCATCAGAATTATACCTTAGCCCTAGAGAGACACTTATGGATGTAAAACTAACCCGCAGCATTTTTCCTTCTGCCCACAACCTCTTCCAACAGAAGCCTGGACAAATGAAAAGAGCCCCCGAGCTCATGCCTTTTCCATGAACATAGCTGTGTGTCTAGGAGAAAATGGAGTCTTCTTCTTATGTGGAAGACATACGTATGTATGCTTACCTTCCAACTGGACTGGAACATGCACTCTGGTACACCTCCTCCCCAAGATGGGTGTTGTCAGTGGGGCCAGACTCTCCCTGTCCCTCTCATGGGACATGTTCAGAAAAGAGTGCCACTAATAATCCCACTGTTAGTGATCCTGGGGATGGGAACAGCAGTTGGAACCCGTGTAAGTGGGTTAGCACACTCTACAGTACAGTTTAAGCAATTATCTGAGGAATTTCAACAAAGCCTGAATCAAATTGCTGGAACCTTGGTTGAGGTCCAGGACCAAATAGACTCCTTGGCAGCAGTGGTTTTGCAAAACCGGCATACCATAGACCTCCTGACAGCTGAGAAAGGCGGTTTGTGTCTATTTCTGGGAGAAGTCTGTTGCTTCTATATGAATAAGTCAGGTGGGGTCAGAGAGATTGCCAGAGATTTGCAGGACAGGGCATCCAAGATTGGACAGAGGTTGCAGGGAACAGACACATGGTTCTTTTGGTTGCCTGGTACCAGTTGGATCAAACAGATGCTGTTTTTGTTGTTATGTGGAATATCAAGCCTAGCTTTTGTTCCATGCGTAATACCTCTACTCAGACAATTAATTATGAAGTCAATAAAGGAAATAAAGGTTGAAAAAGAGTTAGTTATGCTAGAAGGCCTTATTGAAAGTAGGTTCACCTCTGACCAATTAGGGGAAGATGAAGATTCAAACAAAGGATGGATACGACCCTGGGGATTGGAGAGAGTGCCTGATGAGGATGAGGTCTGAGAATTGCTATACATATATATTACTTGCTGATGTTATATATCACTATCTTGAACTGATTGTGTTATGCCAAATATTATATGCTTGCGTTGCTGATCAAAAGCTCTATAATGGGTAAGGCTCAATTGTAGCTAAAAATAGAGTCTTAAAGGGGGGGAATAAGGCAGGCTATAAAGTAAATTAAAATATAAAAGTAAGACATGACAGAAAGAAGAACTAAAGACCTGCTTTTGAGATGTGTACAGAAACAGGAAATGTTAAAAGCCAAAACTGCAGGTTCAGCTACAGTTCACACATATGACTCAAGCTAGGCACAAGAACTTACTGGAACATGTTAAGCAAGATATGTAGTAACAGGAACTATGAACCCATCAGCGCTAGCATGTTATATTCTCGTGTTCTGCTGCTTTTGAAAAATATATAAAGGCTGCCTTTTCTATAAGTTGTTGTTCAGCTGTTCAAATGGCTGTCTTGCCTTAATTTGCTCTGAAGCTGGTACCAATAAAGCCACTTCTTTTGATTCCGATATCTGAGTCCCTTAATTTCCTGCACAAAATGATTTGCAGTGGTGAACATATAAATACATTTTCCTCCTCCTATTTTCTTCACAATAACAACCCTATGAAGTGACTGGCTCAAAGCTGGCTTTTCAAGCTACGACAAGACTAGAGCTCAGTCTTTTAGTTTCCGGCTTAGTGCCTTAAACCACTAAAATCTAGACCAGGGGTGTCGTCACAGTGACGTCACGTGGCGTATAGTGACTTTCCCCCCCTTTGGTAAACTCCGGCCCGCAGGCTGTGAGTTTGACAGCCTGGATTTTGACAGCTATCAGCCAGAAACACCAGAATGTCCTGTAAATATTAGGGAACACAAATCTCAGCAGCATTAGTCCCAAATGTATAGTACCTTTGCCAGGTACTATAATTGAGATGGAAAAGTCCCATCTGAAATTATTTTGACTCGGTTAAGTGTGGACTACAATTTCCCAGACTGATTTTACAAGGAGTTCTTAGTATGCCTTAAAAGTTCTTCCAGACGATAAAACCATTGTAAGAATATTGCACAAGGTCTGCAGTTGGATGGTTCCAAAGAGCTATCAAATGAGGTAACCAACATGGAGCTGCCCACAAGTAGGAATGGATTGCCTAGCATAAGACCAGATGCTGGTTACTGGAGTTGCTGCATTTTCCTGCCCTTGATCCTTGAGGAACTGCATTTGGAAGGAAACTGCCTATGATTCCAGAAGTAAGATAAGCCATCCTAATTTTTTTAAAATCATTCATAAGCTTATTCTTTCTAGTTTTCCTCAATATTATATCACACTATTCCAAAGGCTAGTGAAATGAATTAACAAGCAATGTTGGAAGGAGACACCTACAATCATTTTCAGCAATGGATTGTTGATGTACATCTCCAAAATTTGTATTAATGTTTGATTTCAACCAAATTCCAAGGAAGAAGACTTTCTTTCAGTACATTTTTTAAAAAATGTAAATGATGAAAAACATAATATTTCAGGGTCTACCCACACCCCCAGCCTGTTTCTATTGTCAAGATGATATATTTTGAGTTTACACTGTGTTACTAATACTGTTGTATGTATATTTTTCTTCTATTAATTAGTTTGGTGTAATACATTTAAAAAAACTGCAACACTTTGCAGTAACAAAAACTTTAGTCTAAGTATGTGCTTCTTACCACCTCAGCCATATTAATTGTGATCTAACACCTCTTGTAATTTCTCATTCCTGTACTACATCTGATGTTAAGGATGCTTATACTGAGACCAGCTATGCTGTGCTCTCAGATTTATTTATTTTTTTAATCTATGGGGAGCCCTCAAGCAGGTACTTCCTAATAAGCTATTCCTCTTTTTAAAAAAAGAAACGGAAGATGTTATTCCTTTTCTGCAAAATTGCTGCTGATAAAGAAAGGTATATAATTTTTCTTCAGAAACTTAAGGGAAGACCGAATTTGGTCTAGTGGTTATGGCACCAGGCCATAAACTAGGAGATCGTGAGTTCTAGTCCCATTTTAACCATGAAAGCTGGCTGGTTGACTTCGGTCAGTGACCTTGGCTCAATCTATCTCAGTGGGCTGCTTTTCTGGAGGAAACAGGAAAAGGAAAGAGTATGACGTATTTTCGCAGCCTTGAGTTATTTATAAAAATGATACAGACGGGAGATAGACAGAAGGATAGATGATAGAATTTGATGGGTGGGTGGGTGGAAAAGTGGGGGGATACATAACACTCTCTAGTGAGGTAAATAGACTATAAAACAGAGAGTCTTCCTGTAATCTCCTGGAACCAAGTGCGACACCTTAATCACTAACTGTCAAGTAAGTTTCCTCAGGCAAAATTCCCACTTCTTCATAATAGTTGACAAATAATATTATGCTAAGGTTTGCTTTAACGTTGTCTTGGCAGACAAATTAGCTTTGCAAACTCATAGAGCATTCATAACCTTAGGCCAATTCCTGATTGCATTTCTCAACTTCTTTTGCCAGTGTCCAGAAATAATGGATCAAGCACAAAACCAAACCAAGTGTAAGTTAAAATTCTCAGTCCAGGCATCATAGTAAGGTATGATTTAAAAAGCAAACAAACCAGAGTTCACAAACTATATAGAAAAGACTGCAGACTAATTCCCAGCAAATAAAGGCACTTAGCAAACAAAATGCAACAACATTTTGCATTGTTGTGCAATGTGGCAATATTTCATGTTGCTTTTGATATATAGAGATTACCTGTATTTGAACTTTTCCAAAAGACATAGAAAGTTATATCTTGATCCTCGATTAAACATAAAACCACAATGCAAAATATACCATATATAGAATTTCTGCAACCTTTAATTACAATTTTTTTAGACAATTGCATTTCATATTCACATTACTTAAAACTATGCAGTGTTTAATGACTTCAAAACACATGCTCAGGAGATAGAACATAATAGCATGTAAATTTTCTGCAGTGAGAATATAAACATATCTGTCAGATGCTTCATAAATCTTAATATAGCCCCAAAATATCTAGCTTCACTTGATATAAATGTTCACAATCCAAGGTGAGGTTTTTTTTTTAAATTAAAGTTTAAAAAAATCCTACTTGTAGTCTATAATAAAATCCGTTGAAAGGTAATAGCCATCATATATGCCCAAATGCTTTACAAGATTTGAAAATGTATATCAGCTTCTTATTTCAATCAGCAGCATATGAGTCACATATTCCCATATATTATATATATTTTTTAAAAAATTAGACCTTTAAGATGAACTTTGTCCTTCTGAACAGTCTAGAAAGTCTCTCTTCACAATTACAATATTATTAAATATGATCAACCAGAACTTAATCAAAGTTTCCCAGTCAAAAAACATTTCATACACTCAACATTTTAACTCCCTGCTTTAAAATGTTCTATTAAGGGGGCATTTTCAATTAAATTAAGACTCCTGCTTTTGTGTTCTTCAATCTTATTTTCAATTTCCTGAACGTTGACCTTCATATAACAATATAGCATCCCACAGTTGCAAATGAAAACATGTACTGTACTTATTGTACCTAGTAGGAAAAATAATATTTCCCCCATAATTCCTGTGAATGATCTCTGCGTGTTTTATATTCACAAAGAAGTATGGAAGACTCTGTTGAAAACAAAGGAAACAAACAAACAGAGGAAGACCTGATGCTGGCAGGAGAAAATGTGGTCAATATGGCCCAATACAGGTAGTCCTCAACTTACAACAGTTCACTTAGTGACCATTCAAAGTTACGATGACACTGAAAAAGTGGCTTAGTGGTGGGATTCAAATAATTTAACAACCAGTTCTCTGCCCTAATGACTGGTTGGGTAGGCGTGGCCAGGTGGTCATGTGACTAGATGGGCATGGCCAACTTGACGTCACTCATCACACCCAGTCCTGCCTCCCAGGCACTCGCCTCAAAGGTAGAGGTGGGATTGAGCCGGTTTGGACCGGTTTGGGCTAATCCCACCACTGGCTGGCCCCGCCCCTGCCTGTTTTTCAGCCCATTTTGAAGTCCACAAGTTTTAAAGTTGCCAAGGTTGGATAATAGCTAGATGTTCTGATAAATCAGTGTTTTTCAAATTTGGCAACTTTTAAGATGTGTAGACTTTAACTTCTAGAATGCTGTCCAGACAATTGTGGAAGTCCATACATTTTAGGATTGCAAGTTTGAAAAACTCTGTCAAAAATGGGCAAATTAAGATCCTTTTTAGGGATCTATGCTTTGGTCTCCCTTTTTTTAAAAAAAAACAAAAACCCAACATATTACAGATTATCCTGAGCAGCATATCTATGAAGGAAGAATCTAATAGAAACATGCTTTATGCATAAAAATATAGAAAGGCATCTAAGGATCACTAATCTTCCCACCTTCATGGACCATAATTTATGAGAAGTTCACAATGATCTCAACAGAAGTTTTCCTCAACTCTACTTTGCCTGAATATGCAATCTCTATGCTCTGTCATTGAGCTGTGATCATTCTGGCCCTAAAAATAGACACAAAGTTCTCTCAATCACAAAAACTGTCCTCCATTCTCTTTATTTATAGTACGGGACCCTGAAAATAGACACAACGTTCTCCAAACCATAAAACTGTCCTCCTCTGTCTTTATTTATATTCTGGAATAGTCAGATAATGAGGAAAAGATGAGCAGGACAGATACATGGACAGACATTTGTATTGATCTGATTTACCCAAGAACTGTTATCACTGGAAAAAAGGGAATTTTACACTGATACTTAAGATTCCTTCCCTACCCCACCAGTGGTGGGATTCAACATTTTTCACTACTGGTTCTGTGGGTGTGGCTTGGTGGGAGTTGCATGGCTTGGTGGGCATGGCAGGGGAAGGTTACTGCAAAATTCCCATTCCCTTCCGATCAGCTGGGACTTGGGAGGCAGAGAATAGATGGGGTCAGAGCCAGTCAGAGGTAGCATTTACCAGTTCTCTGAACTACTCAAAATTTCCACTACCAGTTCTCCAAAACAGGTCAGAAACTCCTGAATACCACCTCTGTACACCACCCCATATTCACCACCACATGACTTAATACAGTGAAAATCCAAATTTTTGGAACCAGTATCTCAAAGGACCGATGATTGTGTTTTTCTACCACATCTCCCCCTCCCATCACTAGAAATTGAAGTTGAACCAGGACGCACAACTGTTTTGCAGATCCTTTCCCTGTAATTATGCCATACAAGCTCAGGTATAAGCAAAGGTCTTCTAGTCTTCTATCCTAGTCTTCTGCTGAGGATGCAGGTTTAAATTTATCAAGCTTCTGCCAATGCCTTAGGTTGGCTGCCTCAATCTCATAATGGACTGAGCAGCCCACATACATGTTTGTTCTACGTATATTTTAACAGCATAGTCCCTTCACCTTCAGCTTACGGTCCTACTCTACAAGAGGTGAGGTGCTAGCAACCATCCAAAAATTGTTAACTACAGAATCTCTTGCCAATGGATATATGCCAACTTGGGCTATTGGAAACCGTAGTTCAGCACCCTCTGGAGGGCTGCAAATACCTCACCAGAATAAAGAAAATACATTAGGCATAATAGCGTTCAGCAAATTCACTGCCCTAGCTTTGCTTACTTGAGCTTTGCATACTGCAGCCTAATACAATATAGCCCTAATGTATTCAAAAGTTCTAATGGCCTAATTTCTTACAACTTTCTATTTCTTTTTTGTCATCACCATCTTTGTTAGCAGTTCATCTTCTATGCAGAACAAACTTTTGCCTCTCTTCCCCCCCCCTTTTGCCCCTGGTACTCCTTGCCCTTTGCTGCACCCACATGCTTCCCGTGGCTGTCTCCACTGAGTACAGATCCCGTTGGGTTCTTGCCCATCACAAGCAAGATCAAAGTCGCCTCTCTTTCCCAAGCAGCATAGCAGAGGCTAGCAATCTCCATCCTCCCCGCTGGTTAATTTTTCATGAAGCATTATGATAATAAACAGGACCGAGCGACCGCATGCCTGCATCCCATACAAATGAAGCGCTTAAAAAACACCCAGCGCGGGGAAGGAGTTAATCATGGGAGTGCATATATTTCGAGCTGCCGAAAGGTCTCTGAAGAGGACGCAACCCAGAGCCTTTCTCCTGAATGAGAATATAGGGAAGCTGCTTGGCATGCAAGCTCTGCCTTGATTTGGCCATGCGTCCCCCCCGTCCACCTGACCTCCTGTTTGGAATGTGCTGCCTTTAGAATCCAGGTGAATTTGTTCATGGTGTCTCTCCTGATCTAGTCCCCCCCCCCCATCTGATGGCAGATGGAACAATTGAAATGGCACATATCAAATGGGCACAGTTACCGTATTTTTCGGAGTATAAAATGTACCTTTTTCCCTCAAAAAAGAGGACGAAAATCTGGGTGCATCTTATACACTGAATACAGCATTTTTGGCCTCCCAAAACCCTGCCCCCTTCACCAAAATGGCTGTGCATAGCATTTAGGAGGCTTTCAGAGTGCTCCTTGGGGCTGGGGAGGGCAAGAATTAGCAAAAAATGGGCCATTTTGAATTTTTGAATTGAAATGCCCCCCCAGCCCCCAGGAGTACTCCACAAGCTTCCTAAAAGCTATGCATGCCCTTTTTTGATGAAAAATGAGCCAATCTTTGCGAAAACGGGCCATTTTTGGGTGGTCTGCAGAGTGCAAAAACTTTGTTTTTTAATTTGCCTCTTCAAAATCGTGTTGCATCTTATACTCCGGTGCATCTTATACTCCGGTGCATCTTATACTCCGAAAAATACAGTATGCCCAGCTTAGTCCTCTCCTGCTACAATAGAAACTAGAAATGTGATACCTCCATGCCCTTTGAGGAAAACCAGTGCTGATGGGGGGAACTTATGCTTTGCATTCAGAAAGTTCCCAGGTTGCTTCAGGGACAAGCCAAGCAGAAAACTCTCTAACCTTAGAGAATTGTTATCTAAGTGGGCAATATGATGATTGATTTCATTTCATTCCTATCCTGCCCGCCTTTTGTACAGCAGTTCGAGGCAGTATAGGCAATGCTGCCTCTGCCTGATTTTCTTCACTATAACAATCCTGGGAGGTGAGATGAGTTGAGGGAGAATGAGCGGACCAAAGTCACTGCACTATACTTTTGGATCCAAAAATTCCTATGATGCTTCCTTGGTGCCCACCGATCTCCCTGTGTGGCTTGGGTTTTACAGGTTTTGCCACATCTACTTAACCCAAGGCAGGCAAAATCAATCTTCCCTCTAATGCATCGTAATAACAAGTAAGATATTTTCCTTCCCATAGAGATGAAGACAACAGATCAGAGGTGGTATTCAGCAGATTCTGCAGTTCTGGAGAACCGATAGCAAAAATTTTGAGTAGTTCAGAGAACTGGTAAATACCACCTCTGACTGGCCCCGCCCCCACCTATTCTCTGCCTCCCGAGTCCCAGCTGATCGGGAGGAAATGGGGATTTTGCAATAACCTTCCCCTGGAGTGGGGAAGGAATGGAGATTTTACAGTATCCTTCCCCAGCCACACCCACCAAGCCATGTCCACCAAGCCACGCCTACAGAACCAGTAGTAAAAAAAATTGAATCCCATCACTGCAACAGACTAGAATCACCATTACTTGTATAGAGTCCTGTGTATTTCCTACTTGACCTATATTCACTGAATAAACAAGCATAACACAATTTTGAAGCAAACCTGAAGTCTACTTGACTAGAGGCACTAATGAGGCTGTATATTTGAGGGGGTGGGGGATATGGATGTACATCATCAATGAAGCAATGGCTTATCTCCAGTCAGCTGGTACACTTGTGTTTTGTCACAATGGGATGATCTCAACAGCTATGACATTAGCAAAGATTAAAATATCATTTTCATTCAACAAGGATTTTCATACTAGGGCAGTATCTCAATTCCAGCTGTTTAGTAGTGAATTGTCAGAAGTAGGAGTAGATGATTTTGTACCACAATTCAGAGATATCCTTTCACATGGGCAGAGACTACAGTCCAGCAGCTAGGATCATCTGTCTCTCAAGTTCAAGGGGTCTCATTAAGCCATAGGGGAAGATGTGTATGAGGGTATATCAATAATAATAATAATTTGCATTTACTCTTATCTTGGGTTCTCAGCTTGACTTTCAAATATCAGGTAATTAATGTGCTTTCTATATATTTATTAGAGGTCAAACTGATAGCCTACCTTGAAAAAAACCAGTGTTCTATGTTCTTATTCACTTTAGTAAATGTATATGTTGTTCCAACCAATAATGAAATTGAAGATCTTAGTGTTAAAGCTCTTTGCATGGAGGGTTCAGGATTTAGTCTCCAACCGAGTTGGGGCAGATCTCTCATTGATGCTCTGTGGTGAGGACTTTTAGGTTCTAAACCAAGAACAAGACCCAACCACTTTTCATAGTTGGAAGAGACTGGCTGACACGATAGGATGCCATTAGTTCCATCTGAGCTTGAAGGAAGTTTGTTGAAGGTTTCCTCGTAGGCAGACTATTTGCTTCCTGAGCCCAAGAAGAAGAATTCTGTATAGACCTGGCAGGAAGCTGAAGCCTTATTCTGCTGAATCATAGGGTAGTTCTGATATGGAAATAGACAGACCAGGAGTCTCACTTGCTATAAGGCAGCTCTATATTTCTTTACCTTTTTCTCAGCTGAGATTCTTCTGTTCTAGAATTTTCTTCTCAGCTTATGACCTGGGGAATTCAAAGATTGGACAATACAATTTTGTATGATGTAGGCTTAATTAATAGAATAACAGAGTTGGAAGGGATCTGGGTGGTCTTCTAGTCCAACTCTCTGCTCAGGTAAGAAATCCTATACCAGTGTTGGTGAGCCTTTTCGGAACTGAGTGCCAGAACCAGAAGACGCATGCGTACATGTGTGCATGCGCACCAGAAACTGGAAGAGCAGCTGCCTGCCTAGTGCACATGTGTGCGCCAGCCAGCTGGTCTTTCGGGTTTGGGCACATGAATGCGCACCGGGTAGCTGCCCTCCCAGTTTCTGGCACTCCTGCACGCACGAAGACTAGCTGGCCAGCATGCATGCACTCACCGGAACCCAGAAGAGCAGCTGGCGATGGCACGCGTGCCCAGAGAGAGGGCTCTACGTGCCAACTTTGGCACGCATGCCATAGCTTCACCATCACAGCCCTATACCATTTCAGACAAATAATTGTCCAATCTCTTCTTAAAAA
Source organism: Natrix helvetica (assembly GCF_964273705.1). NCBI lineage: Eukaryota > Metazoa > Chordata > Lepidosauria > Squamata > Natricidae > Natrix > Natrix helvetica. The sequence continues at coordinate 209,908,110 of NC_138548.1, read as the reverse complement.
CATCCAGTGTTGAATCATTCATAGTATATAACAGTAATTGTATTGCTGTGTTGGTAACAGTTCTGGTATTACTATTTCTATATTATATAAAATTAGAGAAATGGTATTGTATTATTGCATTTCCTATTTTTTATTTTTTAGCTTGCATTCTTTAGTCTTTTGTACAGAGCTGTTTTTGAAATATTCGTAGGTTTTATTTTCAATTGTTATCACTTATACTTTTTAAACTCAGTACAATTATTTTAATAAATAGGATTTTCTTCCCAATTAAACCCATCGGGTATGCCTCTTCACAATTCTAAGAAGAAGAAGAAACCCTATTAAGAATATTGAAAACCTTTATGTTTTAATCTACTAGGGATATTACAACTCTCATATTATAAATGAAACAAAATTGGAAATGCTTAGCAATGTTTATCTGTTATTTAGTCATTGACACAGAGTATGCTGCTCCACTCATAGATGACTTTGAATGGTGTACATTGCCGATATCTGTAGATCAGGTACAAACCAAAATAGAGTAACACGAATAACTACCAAAACACATTTGCATATATTAAACAAATACTCCAATGCCAGAGGAAGCAACATTGAACATCTCAGCTTCCAAAGTCCGCTGGGACTTCTAAGTGTCAGGCCTGCAGCCATATTCCCTTTTGGATTTTTGGCCTGCCACACTTTCTATTATTCTACTATGTCGTTTCTATTTGGGGGATGGTACGGAGTGGAATACTATGTAGCAAAAATAAAATTCCTTTCTAGAATCCAAGGTCATCCTTTGTCTCTTCACCTCTGCACCTGACCAGAACTGGATGGGTGGAACTGCCAGCGTGGCAGTGGAAGATTGGACCATGTGATGGACTTGTGGGTGTGGGGGGAAGATCTTGAACTTTCAACTGGGTGGGGCAAACCAGGAAGCTTTCAGATTCGGGTTTCCCCCAGATGTGCCAACATGGCTCTCTTAATAAATTGGAACTTTGAGCATTACTTTGTCTTGGACTCTGATTTAATTTTGGATGCTATTTGACACTAAGATTGATTGGCATTTCTAAAAACAAAGTTTTCAATTCAGTCATCTGGATTTCTGGGGAATGCTATGATGGTATTTTCTGAGTGAATGGACTTGGAGGGAAGCTACCCTACCAGATTGTATTGACCAGGCAAATACTATTATGAGTACAGCAGATAATTAGGTTCTGAGGCATGAAAGGCTTGAAAGCTGACAACCAGCACTTTGAATTTCATCTGGAAATTAACTAGCAACTAGTTTAGCTTTCGAAATAGTAGTGTTATATGAGCAACCAGCTGTAAGCTTCTGAATGCTCTTCAAGGATGGCCCCGTTTTGTAGAGCACATTGCAATAGTCCAAGCAAGAAGTGATTAAAAGCCTTCTGTACCAGGAGAAGTCATAATTGGCACACAAGATGGAGCTGTGCAAAGACCCTTCTAGCCATAGCTGCCATCTGCTCATCAAGCATGAGCTGAGAGTCAGGGATTACCCCTCAAATTATGAACATTTTATGCAGCATTTGAGAAGTTCACATCAAATTAAAATCAATATACTCTGCCCTGGGAAAGACATTACAACGATCACTAACAGAACCATTTCCTCTGTTTTTCTTGCTTCTGTTTAGTTATATTCATGGAACTATCCTGTATTTCAACCTCGCCTTGTTTTTTATTGTATTGCTTGAATTTAATTCAATAGAAACTGGATGTTTAGATAGTGATTCTAGACTTTAAAGAGTGGTCATTTCCATTTTAATGTTAACATTTCAATTAGATTTCACCATGAAGCACCCTGACACATTGCTGGGGGGAAATGGTATATATACTACATGTGTGGATGTGTATGTACAATTGTCCCATTACCCAGAAAAATTGAAATCCAATCGGATAGAACATCTGGCACCATCCAGATGTTGCTGATCTGTACCTTCCAGCATCCTTGCCTCTGGCTGCTAGGATTTGGGTTCAGCAACTTGTAGATCATTATAGGGTGGCCTCCCATCCCTATCCTACAGAACTACGCCCTTTTGCAGAAAACAAATACAGAAATGTTACTCAACCGTGGCACCTTTAAGCTATATGGACTTCAACTCCAGAATTCCCCAATCAGACTGAAGAAGCCAGCTAAGGTTGAGAAATCCTAAAATAGAGAGATAGATAACTATTGGGATATTAATGGTATTAGTAGAGATAGAGATAGATAGAGCCGAGCTGGCGCAGTGGTTAGAGTGCAGCACTTCAGGCTACTTCAGCTGACTGCTAGCTGCAGTTTGGCAGTTCAATCTCAGCAGGCTCAAAGTTGACTCAGCCTTCCATCCTTCCGAGGTAGGTAAAATGAGGACCCAGATTGTTGGGGGCATTATGCTGACTCTGTAAACCATTTAGAGAGGGCTGTAAAGCACTGTGAAGTGGTATATAAGTCTAAATGCTATTGCTATACAATCCCAACATATGCCCAGCTCCTGGATGAAAGGTGGGATCACCATTTAACATAGAAATCAATGCACCAAAAGAGCACCTTCATTTTTAGGAGGCATTTATCTGAGGAAAATGAATTCTGAAACTGGAGTGAAGTTGTGCAACAACACGTTTTATGTATGTACAGATTGCATTTAAGCCACAGGGAACACAACAAAAAGCATGAAACAACATACAGTAATCTCGGGCACAGTATGTGGGAGTGGAGACTTTAATCCAGAATATGGCAGTCCTGAAGCTAGCATTCATTTATTAGGTAGGGATACAGCCCAGCAAGTTCTGTAAGATCTCCAACCATCAGCAGGGCATAAATCCAGGGGTCCTAATGAAATATATATAGTTCCCATGCATAAACAAGGATTCCAACTGTCCTTCTCACTTCTAGAATCTATGCTTCCAAACTTTCCCTCTTCAAAAGAACCAGACTTTTCTCTTTGAGGCAAGGATATTTGCTCCTCTGCATCTGTGCAGAGCATATCTTGGCTACTCTTGGAGGAACAGCTCACAGGGGAAATTAACAGTGACTTCTCTTTGATGAAAGCTGTTGCATACTTTGGATAAGGGTGCCTAGCGCTGGCTTAGCAATGAGAACACACACACACACACGCACACACCTCCAACAATTCACACATGCAACACCTTGGCCAAATCACAGGGCTTCTGACAAACCCAAGCAGACTCACTAAATGACTAGAATTTAGAATAGATTAATGTTCATCTCCCCACACAAATCAGCTATAATTAGGATGGATTTGGTTCACATGGCAAGGGCTGAGATGACAGAGGCAAGGGAGGTGAGCTCTACCTATCAGCGTTTCCTTTGTTAAATCTGAGATAATGACTTTGTAAAATCGGCAATCCCACAGATCAGGCACCTGGCCCAGGAAACGAGTTGCAATGAAAACTGACACTTATCACAGCATTATCCAACATCCCTCAGCTTTCATCCGCATCATTCTGATTCAATTCTTGAGGTTCCCCCAGCTCCGCAGGCCTTCCTGGAGGTCAGTAATACTCAAGCTCCATATCTCCCTCCCCCCATCAGCTCTGACACATCTTGACACTCCAGCTATTTCACGTTTAACTTTTGTCATACTGTGGGGGAAGAGTTGCTCATTCAAAACTATCAAACTGGCATGTGTCCTTTGAAACCAAAGCAATCTACTCTTGAATTTGATCCCTTTTGTATCCAAGAACAGCCCCACATCAGAGACAGAAGCAGCCACCTCAAGCAACAGATGCTAAGATGCCGCCTCCTTTCTCTTCCTTCTCAACTTCATCGTTCATCCCATTGGTTGGATGACAGAATGGTGTGTACTGTGTGGTCCTTCCTGCATCCTAGACGCAGGGGTGAAATCCAGCAGGTCCTGGAGAACTGATAGCGGAAATTTTGAGTAGTTTGGAGAACAGGCAAATGTCACCTCTGGCTGACCCCAAAGTGGGGTGGGAATGGAGATTTTGCAGTATCCTTCCCCTGCCATGCCCACCAAGCCACACCCACCAAGCCAAACCACACCCACCAAGCCACGCCCACAGAACCGGTAGTAAAAAAAAAATGAATTTCACCATTACCTGGAAGGCACTATATTACCTCCAAGTACAGGTGAAGATGCTGCTGGAACACACCAGGGCTGACATATGACTTAACTCCCAGTCCTATTAGGTTCTGTGATATAGAATGGCGTGGGAAGGGTGCCATTTTGTCTTTGTCTAAGGCTATAAAATAGCTTGAGCCGTTCCTGCTAGCTTAAGCTAAGATCCCCACAATGGGTTAGCTGTGGTAATTTTTCTTGGCTTTCTACTATTATCCCTCTTGCTGCAAGGACTAAATTTCAGGAACTGAATTTAAAATCTCAGTCGAGGCTGAGCCTATTTGGCTTTCTTTCTTTCTTTCTTTCTTTCTTTCTTTCTTTCTTTCTTTCTTTCTTTCTTTCTTTCTTTCTTTTCTCTCCCTCTCTCCCTTCATTAAAAAAGAGTCTGCGTGCTGGCAATAAACTCAAGTCAACCATTCAAAAACAACAATATAATAATATTGAAAAAAAATAAAAAATCTACAGCAGGAAAAAACCAGCGATTTTGCAGGCTTTTTTCACAGTGGCCACAACGATTTCTACCTGCCCAATACTGGAAGCATTAGGTTTTCAGTAGGCACTAAAATACCAATCAAGTTGAGGTCCTCAGCACTTTTTTGGGGGGGTGATGTACTCTTGGGGCACTATGGTGCTCTTTGTTTTTGTTTTCTGCTGCTACCCTGCAATTTTACCTTATGACATCTTTCTTTAAAATCCACCATATACCCTACCTCTCATCCACCATAATGAAACATGTTTTAGATTTCTGAACTTTAGAAGTGTTTGTGCCAATATGTTATGAAACTGACAGGAAAACACTGGGAACTAATTAAGTAAAAAATTGTCCCTTTGGGATGTGCATTTCGGGCACAAAAATGATATTTGTTTAACACAGATTAATCTCACACGCAGGCCACAGTTCAACAAACATTAATCTTGAGTAAGTCTAGCAGCAGTGAGCAGGCCTTAAATTGGATCTCCTCCTGCTTTCAACAGGATGCATTTGTGCCTGGTTTTAGTTGTGCAATATTGGTGACCTTTCAAGAAATTGAAGCACTGGCCTATTCTTAAACCTGCACACACTTTCTTCTCATATTAAAAAAAAAGTATCTGTTTCACAACCGTATATTCTTAGCAATATAGGAGTGTATGTCTAATAAAGCATGTTTGTGACTGACTGCTACACCTAATTGTACAATGAAGACTCACTCATTTGCCATTGTGTAGGAAGCAACTTGTCACTGAGTAAACTACTCAGAGCAGTTGAAATGTGACAGAGACACCACAGGACCAAACATTTGAGATGTGAGATCAAGTGCATCCTTGCACGGCAGCTCATTGCAAGGCAGCAATCCTGGAGCACAAAAACCATTCCAGGAAGAAAGCAGGTAAGCCAACCCTAAAAATAAGAGTTAAAATATTTTGGAAAACATCAAAAGATATGTCAAGCTAATCAAGGCTGGGGATATCACATCAGCTCTTTGTCTTCCTGATCTCCTTGGCAGACAGTTGGATATTATAATATAAAAGCTCTGCTTTTTTGCAACGTGGGGTAAATGTTTAAGCACCCCCAAAGTTCTGTTGTACATCCTTGTTGAGAATAGAAGGTACAATTTCTGTTCCAATAGCCTGATTATAGGTTAGTCAGATGGATGCATCAATATGGACAGGAGCCTGCCTCCATGTATTCATTGGTTGACTAAATTTATATTCTGTCTTTCTACAAGAAGTCCTTTCCACTTAAGTACTGGCCCTCCATTCTGAGCTACAGGAAGCTTCAATACTCCTCCTCCTCCTCACGCTATATCAGTGATGGCTAACCTTTTTGTCATCGCGTGCCAAAAGCATGCAATAGCGTACATGCCCACACCCATAATGCAATGCGTGAGATCCCCTGTTCATGCCTGTGTGACCCCTCCGTGTGACCCCGGTGCATGCGTGTGCAACCACCACACCCCCCATTTTGGGCCTAGCAGGCCTCCCTGCAGCCTCCTGGGACTGAAAACAGGCCGCAGGAGGGGGGCACATCCGCGCCCCATTTTGGTCTAGCAGGCCTCCCTGCAGCCTCCTGGGAGCAAAAACGGAGCATGTAACCCCCTGCACCCCCCTGCCCCTCTGCATGCGCACTTGACCCACTCCCAACCCTGCATGCATATCTCCCACATGTGCCCCACCCCCCGCGCACATGCGGCCGAGACTGGAAAACCAGCTGACCAGCAGGAGGCGTGCACACATGCGCAGTGGAGCTGACCTGGGGCGACGGTTTGCATGCCCACAGAGAGGGCTCCATGTGCCCCCTGTGGCATGTGTGCCATAGGTTCGCCATCACGGTGCTGTATGTTCCAACTTGTTAACTTCTTCACTCCTTGAGACAACTGAGAACAGAGAAAGGTACAATTAATTACAAATAGTCCTCTAGTGACTAACAATCACTCATTTAATGACCGTTCCAAGTTACAACAGCACTGAAAAAAGTGACTTATGACAGTTTTTCACGCTTACACATTGCAGTATCTCCCTGGTCATGTGATCAAAATCCAGATGCTCGGCAACTGATTCATATGTATGACAGCTGCAGTATCTGGAGGTCCCCTTTTGTGATCTTCTGACAAGCAAAGTCAATGGGGAAACCATGTTACTTACTTAGCAACTGCAGTGATTCACATAACAACTGTGGCGAGAAAGGTCGTAAAATGGGGCAGAGCTAACTTAACAAAAGTATCACTTAGCCACAAAAATGTTGGGCTCAATTGTGGTCATAGGTCCACCTATACTCAAAGCTTTTCCCATGATGGGAAGGAAGGCAATTAGATGGGGAAGGTTGAAGCTTCCTTCTTGTCTTCAGTTTTGGGCGTAGAGGCATGATCCCAGGATGCTTAACGACAACAACAAAGTGCAGAGCAGTGGAAAGGTATCAAGCAGCTCTGTTTGGTTTTAATTAACAGGAGATCCTTTGAAGCCATTTGCAAAATGAGAAATAAGCAAACAGCAGAAAGCTCCACCCATCCCTCCAGGGGGCTGACAATCCTGGCAATAACTGTCACAAGAGTCCCAGGTGCCTCCTCAGCCTATTCCAAATATTTAACTAATTAACACTGCCTGCTCACATACTTTGGCTCCTGTTTACCCATCTTGTTGTGGAGGAAAGCAAACCAATTACAATAGGCAGCATGAGGATCCAGCAGGATAGAGGAAGGGAGCATTCCCTGACCCAAGAGAGGAGGGAAGCAGAAGGAACTGTGACTGGTGTATGTACTTTGTATTTGTTCAGTAGGGTTGGGCACAAACAAGAATTGTTCAGTTTGCCTTTAGCGGACCAATGGTGAAATCTTCTCCAACTTCATCTATCCATTCATTATATGATGCTTGTTGGATTGTATGACAACCTGATACAACCTGATCAGGTTGGTCATTTTTCTTGCCAAAAAGAAAGAGAGAGAGGACAGAATTTGCCTTTCACATTTCTCCATCCCCTTGTTAGACGTAGTTAAAAGTAGTTTCAAGCAGCTGATCTAATATGGAGTTTAAGGGAAAGGAAGGAAAGAAGATGCTAACTTATGCCATGTCATCTTGACCTGGGAGAAAGTGGCAGGGGAGAAAGTGGCAAGAAGGTGACAAGCAACAGGGAGAAAGCAGAACTATTTAACTCATTTTTTGCATCTGTCTTTACACAAAGGGATAAAACAGTCCAACCTATCAAAAACAGCACCACAAAGATCAGATTAGGAACACAAATTGAAATAGGGAAGAAAATGGTAAGTGAGCACCTGTCTATCCTAGACGAGTTCAAAGCACCAGGACTGGATGGATTACACCCCAGGGTTCTGAAGGAACTGGCAGATGAGATCTCAGAACCACTGAACTATATCTTTCAGTGATCCTGGAGCACCGGGGAACTACCAGAGGACTGGAAAAGAGCTGATGTGGTTCCCATCTTCAAAAAAGGAAAAAAAATAGATCCAGGAAACTATAGACCTATCAGCCTGACCTCAATACCAGGAAAGATTCTGGAAAAGATAATCAAGCAACAAATTAGCGAACACCTAGAAGTAAACATAGTAATAGCCAAAAGCCAACATGGGTTTGTCAAAAACAGATCATGCCAGACTAATCTTATTGCATCCTTTGACAAAGTGACAAAATTAGTGGACCAGAGGAATGCCATCGATATAGTTTACTTGGACTTCAGTAAGGCATTTGATAAGGTAGACCATAACCTACTACTAGATAAAGTAGAAGAATGTGGGTTAGACAGCAGCACCACCAGATGGATTCGTAACTGGCTGACCAACCGCACTCAAAGTGTAGTCCTCAATAGAACTGCATCTACATGGAGGGAAGTATGCAGTGGAGTACCCCAAGGCTCTGTTTTAGGCCCAGTACTCTTCAACATCTTCATCAATGATTTGGATGAGAGAATAAATGGGAAACTCATCAAATTTGCAGATGACACCAAGCTGGCAGGAACAGCCAACACTTTAGAAGATACGCCTCAGAAGGATCTTGACAAACTTGAACATTGGGCACTATCTAATAAAATAAAATTCAATGGTGAAAAGAGTAAGGCTCTACATTTAGGCAAGAAAAATGAAATGCACAGGTACAGTATAGGTGGTACCTTGCTCAATACTAGTAACTATGAGAGGGATTTGGAGTCCTAGTGGACAACCATTTAAATATGAGCCAGCAGTGTGCAGCAGCTGCCAAAAAAGCCAACACAGTTCTAGGCTGCATAAATAGAGGGATAGAATCAAGATCACGTGAAGTGTTAATACCACTTTATAAGGCTACACGTGGAATCCTGCATTCAGTTTTGGTCGCTACGATGTAGAAAAGATGTGGAGACTCTAGAAAGAGTCCAGAGAAGAGCAACAAAGATGATTAGGGGACTGGAGACTAAAACATATGAAGAACGGTTGCAGGAACTGGGTAGGTCTAGTTTAATAGAAAGAAGGATTAGGGGAGACATCATGATAGCAGGGTTCCAATATCTCAGGGGTTGCCACAAAAAAAGAGGGAGTCAAACTATTTTCCAAGGCACCTGCGGGAAGAACAAGAAGCAATGGGTGGAAACCAAAAATGGAGAGAAGCAACTTAGAACTGAGGAGAAATTTCCTGACAGTTAGAACAATGAATCAGTGGAACAGTTTGCCTCTAGAAGTTGTGAATGCCCCAACACTGGAAGTCTTTAAGAAGATGTTGGATAGCCATTTGTCTGAATCGGTATAGGGTTTCCTGCCTAGGCAGGGGGTTGGACTAGAAGACCTCCAAGGTCCCTTCCAACTCTGCTATGGTATTGTATGTTGTATTGACCATCCATTATCTAGCCAAGAGTGCAAAATTGTTCACAACATTGAGTAGAGTATGTTGAGTTAATCAGCAGTTATGTTCACTGTCAACTGAACCCCAGCTTATAAATAAACCCAATAGTCTCAATTCACATAACACACTGGACCTCAAATTAGCTCAGATAATTTGACATCCAGTGTGTTGTGTGAATTGAGTCTATTGGGTTTATTTATAAGCTGGGGTTCAGTTGACAGTGAACATAGCTGCTGATTTAACAGAAACTCTCCAGGGTTTCAGATAGGACTAAATCCATCCCAAGAAATACAATGGTTGACCAAGCCAGAGGCAAAAATGTGCTTTGCCAATAAGCTTCTGCTTTGCCTTCCCCTAGTGCTGGCTCAAGTCTTTTGCTGCCTGAAGCAGATCATCACACGCCCACATCCCATGCTCCAGTCAAAGTTTTTCTGCATATCCAGACATCATTTTCTAACCTCACGATGCTTTCACGTTTTCTGTTAAAAATGCTTGCTTCCTTTTTCTGTGACAGGTTGACCTGCCACTTGACTGATGCTGCCAAGCAATTTGAGAATGGGGGGGTGGGGGACAAACATGATGATGTGACATCTCTAGCTTGATCCCCTAGGAGGTATTCTAGATCTGTAGCTTTAGAAACCCCAGTAATTTTGTTTTGATCACAATAAAGTGTTGTGATGGTGAGGGTGATCAATATGAATCCACTATCGGCAGGGTGAAGGCTTCTTTATTGAAAGTTATGGATTATAATTGATCTTGTGCAGGTGGATCGTTGGATGTTTTTCAGCTTTCTAATCTGACAGAGAGAGTGGCTAATCCAAAATCACCGATCTGTGCCCGAGGGAAGACTAGACTCAGTCTAAGGAACCAGGAGACTGAATTCTAGTCTTGTGTTAGAAATTAAAGCTGGCTGAGTGAATTTAGTCAAGTCATTCTCTCTCAGTCCAGCCCATCTCACAGGGCTGTTACTATGGGGAAAATAGGAGAAGGAAGAAATACTAATAAAGAGCTGCGGTGGCACAGTGGTGAGAATGCAGTACTGCAGGCTACTTTTGCCGACTGCCAGTTGCCTGCAATTTGGCAGTTTGAATCTCAGCAGGCTCAAGGTTGACTCAGCATTCCATCCTTCCAAGGTGGGTAAAATAAAATTGTTGGGGCCATTATGCTGACACTGTAAACCGCTTAGAGAGGGCTGTAAAGCACTGTGAAGCGGTATCTAAGTCTAAGTGCTATTGCTATTGCACTTAGGTCTGTTTTCTATCTTGAGTTATTTATAAAAGTAATAAAGACAGAAAACAAACAAACAAATAAATAAATAACAACTCAATTTTTAGTTCAGCACCTTAACACTCCACCACATTCTCTCTCTCTCTCTCTCTCCCTCCCTCCCCCTCCTCTCGCACAGACACACACACATACACATACACACACACATACACACACATAGTGAGGGATAGAATGTGGAATCACATCATAGAGGAACCCATAGAAACCGGACTAATATTATTAAAAGACATAAACCAATTCGGTAAAGTGGCAGGGCTTAAAATAAATAAAGAGAAAACTAAAATATTAACTAAGAATTTAACCAAAAGACAAAATGAAGAACTGGAGGAGAAACTGGGAATTTTGAGGGCCAAGAAAATTAAATATTTGGGAATATGGCTATCGGCAAAATGTATTACAATAAAAGAAGATAATTACAACAAACTGCTACGACAGATACAAAAAGATTTGGACAATTGGACTAAACTACAGATATCACTAATTGGCAGAATCAAAATGAATATACTACCCAAATTACTCTATCTTTTTCAAACAATACCGATTAAATTAGAGAAATTTTTTTTCGAACAGCTAAATAAAATGGTATCCGAATTTATTTGGTTGGAGAAAAAAACGCGTATCAAATACAAACTTCTACAAAATAGTAGAAACAGAGGCGGCTTTGGACTCCCAGATTGGGAGCTATATTACCAAGCGGCAGCTCTAACATGGTTAAAAGACTGGATCCAATTAAAAAAATAAAAGAATCCTTATGCTAGAAGGACATGATCTCCAAGTAGGCTGGCACGGCTTTCTCTGGGAGGGAAAGACTAAATCCCATTCCTACTTTCAGAGACATATAGTAAGGGATGCTCTGTTTAGGGTCTGGGGAAAAAAAAACCCACTACCTGAAAATCCCAAGCTGGTTATCAACCATGGAGGCAATGACATATCCATATACTATAGACCTTAGTAAAATGGTAAGATATGCAGACCTCTTAGATGAAAAAGGAGAACTAAAATCAGTACAAGATCTGAAAGCATAGGGAATAAATATGGAATGGTGGCCCTACCTACAAATTAAAACAAGATTTAAAAAAGATCGGGAACAATACGGAATATATGAGACACAAGTGGAATTAGATAAAATATTACTAGGAACAGGAGGAAAAATGATCACTAGATTATATAATTTTCTTTTAAAATATAAAATGGAGGAAAGGACGGTAAAGGAGACAATGATTAGCTGGGGAAGAAATTTTGGCCATAATATAGAGTGGGATAAACTGTAGGAAAGAAATTATAAATTTACAATGGCAGCAGTTTACAAAGAAAATCTCTATAAAATGTTTTATAGATGGCATTTGCCTCCAGTGAGATTGACCAAAATGTACCCAAATCTATCCCCTAATTGTTGGAGATGCAACCACAAGCCTGGAACATTTTATCACATGTGGTGGACGTGCCCCATCACAAGCAAGTACTGGTGCAAAATTCGGAAGTGGTTAGAAGAAATTACTGAGCGAAAAATAGAACTCAAACCAGAAGCATTCTTATTAGGACTACTGGATCAAAAAATGGACAAACAATCTCAATACATAATCATACACATACTCACTACAGCCAGGATTGCCTTCGCACAAAACTGGAAAAAAATCAATACACCCTCAGATGAAACTACAATCAGGAAAATACTTGAATGTGCAGAAATGGACAAAATAACAATAGAACTAAAAGAAAGAGAAGAATTGGACTTCTGTAAAGTATGGAATAAAATGTACAAGTGGCTAGAAATCAGAAGCCAAAACAGGAAATAGAGAATACAAATAGATGGAGATACAAATAATGAATATTACTATAATAACACTATAAGTGTTAATATTATGCTTGCTACATCATAGGACAAGGTTATAGTGATAGGAAGGCAATGCAGAAGGGAGAATTATAAAAGCTAAGCAAGAAAGCCGATATTGAAAGCTGTAAAATTACTCTATATTGTTATGTATGTTCCATGTTTTGTTTTGTTTTATTGTGTTTTTTCCTTGTGTCTTATTTACTGTTTTTAAAGATTAAAACATTCAATAAAAATTAATTAAAAGAAAGAAAGTGGAATCACATTTCCTAATCAATTTGATGAGCCAACACACTTCCCTTTCTGATGCCGTTTTGCTACTTTAGGTATAGATTCCCAGGTACTGCATTTGTCAGCCAGATGTAAATTACAAGTGAAAAAAAAAGGGGGGAATAGAGAGGCTAACACTCATCCCTGCCATCTGTGCTATGCAAAAATGCTTTTTCAATTCCCCACATGTGCTTTGGGACCTTCAAAGCACACATATCAAGATGGGAGATGTGGGGGGAGGCCTTGGGTTGGAAGAAGATTTTGAGTTATTTCACATAATGTTTATTTCCAGTTTTTCCTTCACCCTCCATTCAAAAAGAGAAACAAAACAAAAAAAAAACCACCATTGAAACATGGGTGGATGGGGGGAGCTTTTTTTTTTTTTTGATGTAATTGGACCCGACATCACGGTTTTTGCAGTAATAGAGGGAGATTATTGAGGCGACGAATATGCTACCCTTAATGCATTGAAAAAGACGAGGAAAAAATAACAATCCAAATAAAGCACACACACACGGTCACCTCAGATTCTTATTTTCACACCGTTCCCCTCTGGACAAGAAACAATTACATTTGTATTGTAGAGGGGGGGGGGTCCTCGCCTCATCGAAAGCGGGGAGAGCTTGAAATGCAATCTTCGTATGTCGGAGCTTCCGATTATTCTAGGATCTGTATAAGATGAAAAGGATTCAGCATTCAGCGCCCAGCTGCTGAAGGTTGATCCTCCTGGCTTTTATGTTATTCAAGCTCGCTTTCAAATGAGACCAAAGACAGGCCTGAAGATAGATCCGGCACCTCGATTGCCAGAAGTCTCATTATTTTGGGGGGTAGACACGAAGAATAAAGACCGGAAAATTCTCGGACAAGACATCCCCCTGAAAGGCTTGCGAGTCCCAGAGGGCTTCACTGTTGTCCAACAAATCCTCTTTCACCACAGAGGACCTTAGGAAGAAGAGAGAGAAAACAGTCCAATATCCTGATTAGTTGACAGCTAGCTGCATCCAGAGGCCAGGAATACTATTTTCAAATCTCAGTTCCAACAAAAGCTGGTTTGTGGCCTCCAGAAAGAATCTGTTCTTCTGACTTTATACAGTGGGAATTATGAAGATATTCTTGGTTTTCTGGGAGCATGGGAAACCAAAGCTTTGGATGCTGCTATATTAGGTCCAGGCACTTGTCACTTTATGTAAGGCTGTTATCAGGTGTCAATCTCGGCCTACAACAGGAATGAATAAAAGTTGGTCTAGGAGCCATAATCAATCTTCCTTCAGTGGCCCTCAGATAGCCCCCTGCCATGGGCAATGCCAAAAATCTGTGTGTTTGTATGTGGGTGTGTGGTGATGATTTAGAGCAGGGGTGTCAAACTCAATTTCATTGAGAGCCACATCAGGGTTGTGTTTGACCTGGGGGGGACTGGGGTGTGCATGGCCATGGTGGGCATGGCCAGCTTGATGTCACTCATGTCAGGGGGCACCTGTGGTGGCCCGAGCACTCTGCCAGTGAAAACAGGCTCCCAAGCTCCATTTTCGGCTGGGACGGCCTCCTGCAACCCTCTGCCAGCAAAAATGAAGCTAGGGAAGAGCGCTTACGGTCCTCCCAAACTCTATTTTCACTGGCAGAAAATAGATTTCGGGGGGGGGGACTTTGAGCCCTAGAAGAGACATGTTCCACCTGATTTCCAAATAGTGAACATACCAAGAAATCGATTGCATTTCTTGGATCCCTTCTTCCCCGTTAGACTCAAGATTTTCAATGTCACCCTGGGTTTCTAAAAGAGCCAGGCTGGTGTAGTGATTAAGTCACCAGGCTAGAAACCAGGTAGACTATGAGTTCTAGTCCTGCCTGAGTCATGAAACCTTGGGCTAGCAACTCTCTGTCAGCTCTAGGAAAGAGCCAGGAGCCAAGCCAGGTCTGGAAAACCCTTGCTAAGAAACCTGCAGGGATTTGTCCAGGCAGTTGCAGGAGTCAACGCTGACCTGAATTCAACCCCTCTCCCCCCCAAAAAAGAGGGGGGGGGTCCCCAAAGCATGTGGTTGTTCAGCTTCTACTTCCTGTACATTGATTGAGAGGACTTTTTAAAATACCAGGAGAGCTGTTGACAAGAATAGGCACAACATATTCACAGCTACCATGTCTCTTTTCTTTTATTTCTCATGGCTGGGCAATATCTTTGCTTTAGAATGCAGCATTTGTTTTGCCACCATTATTTATTTCCCCTATAGGTGTTTCTTCCTACTCTTAAAGAAAGCAGATGGACCCTCCATCATAACATAAACACAACCAAGAAATGGAAAGAAACAGGCACCGGGCAAGTCATTTGTAACAAGTTGTTTGTAAGTGGCCATATTTTGGGGGGTCCCCATAACTTTTGGTATAAATGTTCTGGGTTTTTAAATTATTATCACTAGCAAGCCTTCTCCTTATCAAATGGAGCAGCTGGCTGCGGCTAGATGGGACCAGCAGTCCCGGTTAGCAAAGTCTCCATCAGGATGGATAATGCATGTAAATTCATCCGGTCTCCCAGGCAATTGAGTTGTTAGTGGCAACTACTCCTTAACCCTTTTTCCTTCAAGCAAAGGCAGCCAGATCAAATTTTCAAAAATGTACAGCTGAGAGGCTTGAAATGAAGAATGCGCTTATACTTTGGGTAACAATGAATTTGAAACAAGGCATCAGACTCAGATGTGATAAGGCTGGTTCCTCCAACTTCTAGATACATTGCACTAATATTTCCACAATTTTCTGTTAGCGTCAATTAAAGAAAAGGGATAGTCTCTCCCACTTTCCTGGTCTTACGGAAAATGGGTTATATTAGCAATGTGTGACAAAGTAGACATTTTTATAATGAATGGTAGGACGAGAAACAATGGATAGACACTAATCCAGGGGTGGGTTCCGACTTCTTCTACTGCCAATTTCCTCAGTGATGCGCTTCGGGCGCACCCGCACTACGCACGCATGCGCAGATTAAAAATGTTTCTGCGCATGCGCAAAAGCAAAAAACAAGATGGCGGCGCCCATGGCACCACCGATAGAACCGGTTTGGGGGGCGTGGCTGGCCGTTACTACCTACTCGGCCAAACCGGTCTGAACCGGTTGGAACCCACCTTTGCACTAATCAAGGAGAGAAGCAACCTAGAACTGAGGAGAAATTTCCTGACAGTGAGAACAATTAATCAGTGGAACAACTTGCCTCCAGAACTTGTGAATGCCCCAACACTAGAAATTTTTAAGAAGAATTTGGACAACCATGAAATGAATTTGGACAACTGAAATGATATAGAGTATCCTGCCTGAGCAGGGGCTGGACTAGAAGACCTCCAAGGTCCCTTCCAACTTCATTATTTTGTTATAAAATGGGTGTACAGAAATGTTTTTAAGGGGAAGGTTTATTAAGATATGTAGGCATTTTCATAAAAACATAGTAAGCTAGTGCAGAAATAGGAGAGAACACAGATGAAGGTCCATCATAGTCCATTAATGTATTTCTCTCAGTAACAAGTTGGGGGGGGGGGCAGAGAACCAAACAAAGTCCTATGTTTGGGGGGGGGGAATCAAAGAGTTGATTGTGGGATGGGGAGGAATGTACTGGGCAACAAAACATGCAAAATGGAACTGGGTGTCTGAGAAGAACACGGGCTAAAATGCAGCTGTAAGAAAAGCAAGTATTTTAGGGGCAGAACCATTGGTGTCCAGATCAAGAGAAGTTCTGTGTTCTGCATTGGTCATTCCACATATATATGCACAGTATCTTCCATGCCTATAAAGTGTTGTTGAGGCTGCATAAAATGGCCCACATTCTGCCAGTTTAGTTTGAGAAACTTGGACTATCTCTAAGTTCTCCTCCAGGTTGTACAATTCTAAGCTCTTAAAGTGGCTTCAAGCATGAGATATGAGGCAGATGCTTTCCTCC
Source organism: Natrix helvetica (assembly GCF_964273705.1). Taxonomy (NCBI): domain Eukaryota; kingdom Metazoa; phylum Chordata; class Lepidosauria; order Squamata; family Natricidae; genus Natrix; species Natrix helvetica. The sequence continues at coordinate 209,891,429 of NC_138548.1, read as the reverse complement.
CATTCTTCACTGCAAATGTACCTCCACCTCAACAGTAACATTGAGTTTTTGAGAGCAAAAGTCTTTGATAGAGCAGTTCTCCATGAATTTACATTCAATTCCTTTTTTTTTTGAGCCATTTGGATTAGTGACTCTCATTGCATCCTGTGGTAATGAATTCCATCAGTTAATCATGCGGTGTGTGAAGAAGTGCTTTCTTCTAACTATTCTAAATCTTCCAAATAGCTTTTGAGAGAAAGAGAAAATTTCCCTGTCTGCTTTCTCCATGCCAGCTATGATTTTATACACGCCAAACCCATTCACATTCGTCTGCCTTCTTTCTAAGCTAAAAAAGGTTTCTGATATTCTAATGATTCCTTACAGGGAAGGTGCATTTAGGACCCTGAGAATCTCCAGAAGAAAGTTATAAAACGTTTCCATGAAAGGTATAGTATTGTGAGGAAAATTTGTTTAAGGAAGAATATGCATGATGTATCTTTTAGTTGTGCCAATGAGGAAATTTAATCATCTACCTAGGAATACACATCGTTTTTCCTTTGAAAAGTTTGCAATGGCTTATACTAAACCCATCCCAAGTCCAACACTCAATATTGTGTTGCTTCTTTTGGTGGCCTTGGTAATCCAAAGCACAAAGCTAATACCGTCATTTGGAACAATTCAGGCATGTGCTTCAGGTTGGGGTAAGAGCCGGTGGGTGTCACCCCTGTGGAGGGTGGGCATTTGCAGAATTAAACCCCCATTGTTCTTAAACCACATCTATTTATTTCCTGAGTGCCTTCTCCCTGCTTCGTTGCCCTTAAAGCAGCTTAATCATAACATATTTATTGAAAACAGGGAGCTTAATGAGGGAGCACTTGGTGCTCAGGTTGTGTCTCCATTTCAGAGGTGGGTTGCTCCCGGTTCGGCCCGGATCGTGCGAACTGGTAGTAGTGGCGGCGTGAGGCTCCACCCACCCACCCACCCGGACACTTCTGTGCATGTGCAGAAGTGTTACATACAAGTGCTAGCGTGCGCACGTGCGAGCGAGCCCGAACTGGTAGTAAAAAAATTGGCAACCCACCACTGCCCCACTCCCTTGAGCAGGAAGGCAGGGGACACAACTGAACGGGGTCAGTGGAGAAACACTACTGAAATAAGTCCAGCCGATGTCCTTTATCGCCTTCCAGATCTCTTTTCCCATTTTAATATCTGGGGCCTTTGTAGTTCTGTGAATTAAACCCTGCAGCTGGGAGATGGAAGCCAGATGGGAGGGAGAAGAGAATTTGCACAGCTCCAAGTCCAGCCAACAGACATATGACATTTCAGCAAATAGCCAGGGGCTTTGCCGATGTCTTTCCTTCATTAATGTACTTAACAAGCCTACTGTTGGACCCAGGGGCCTCGGGCAGAACTTGGTGCTAGTTATTATCAGCTGCAGTACAGCTCTCCAAGGGTCTCCTCCATTTCCTCCCTCTTCCTGTGATGACCCCACAGCATCTTATTTTGATACAAAAACCAGTCTCTTCCCCTCACAGGGTGAAGAGTTCTTCCCCAAACCTGCTGAAGAAGCAAACAACCTTTGGATCTTGCTCAGATTAGGAGAGATGGGGCCAAGCCTTCTGGGTTGTCACATTTATTTCACTGCGAGGCTGAGCCAACAAAGGCTTAAAGTCAAATCTTCAAGCCATTGGGGATTGGATTGTTCATTAGTGACTAACATATGAGCCCCTGCAAGAAACATCCCTGACTTTTTTTCTCTCTCCTGAAAACACCCTAATTGACAGAAATGCAAAGCAAGAATGCATAACATTTGTGGATTGTGAGATCGATCTATGGGTGGTGTTCAGGGGTGGGATTCAGCCGGTTCGGACCACTTTGGGTGAACCGGATGCTATTTTGCATCTGGTTTGCTGAACCGGTAGTTGGAAGGACTGGCTGGCCCCGCTCACCCAGCCCCTCCCCTCCCAGGAGTCTCCACGCGGCCCATTCATCATGCCAGGTAAGGACAGGGACTGCATGGAGGCTCTTGGAGGGCAAAAAACAGGCCTCCCAGAAGTTCTGGAAATGGGCCTGTTTCCAGCCTCTGGAGAGCCTCTGGGGGATCTCTGGAGCCTGGAGGAGACCATTTTTGTCCTCCCGGAGGCTCGAGGAAAAGCTCCGGAGCCCGGGGAGGGCAAAAAACGTCCTCCCTGAAGTCTGGAAACAGGCCTGTTTTTGGCCTCCAGAGCCTGGGGGAGGCAGTTTTCACCCTCCCAGAGGCTCAAGGAAAGCCTCGGGAACCCTCGGTGAAACCCCCCCGTTGTGGTGCTGGAGACTAAGTAGGCCACTCCCCCCATGGCCGCGCTCACCCAGCAACTGGGCAGAGAACCAGTTGCTAAATAATTCAGATTCTGATCTCTAGCTCTGCTTCCTAGTGACAAGCATAGCAGACATCCAACTGAAACAATACAGTTCTTATTTCTGTCTGAGCAATTATGGCCTAACTCAGGGATGTCAAATGGTGACCCACGGGCTGGATGTGTCACACACAGGCCATGCCCACCCCAGCTCCATGAATGGGAAAAACATCCCGAAACATCATATGATGGCAACGTGATGCGGCGAGTTTGACACTCATGGCCTAATTAGTCACAAAGAAGACTAATTGCTCACACATGCTCATTCTTTTTTGAAACTATCAACACTTAGCAGACAGTACATGGACCACCAGATATTGGCCATTGTTCCAGAGATGGGAATGTTGTCCCATCTCTGCCCATTCCAAATTAAATTCTTTGCTCCTACTTAACAAAAAGCTCTCCAAAGCTTTAATCATAGTTAATGTTAATACAGTACGTACAAGACTTTTAAATGCGAACTTGCTTGTTTTCTTGCAGACGTTTCATTACCCAACTAGCTAACATCAGCAGGACTAGCACTGACGATGTTATCTAATTTGGGTAATGAAGCACTTGCAAGAAAGCAAGAAAGCTCAGAGAGGGACTCACTCCACCAAGGACCCCTCATGGCAAACCCGAGCTACAAATATTCTCCTTTATTAGTTCTTTGAAATACTTCAGAAGACTTATCTTCCCATTATTATCCTTGCAAACAACTCTGCAAAATATTGTTCTCCTCCCTTGCTAACAGCAGAAGCGGATGACAGAGGTAAAGAGAAGTACCTTCATGTATGTAGCTGGATTCATACCATAGGCTAAATCTTAAACCTGGATAAAGGGAAGATGCTATACCCGAAGAAAGAGCATTAGGGTTAATGTGATGGTAAAGTTTTGCTCTCTTATTTCACATTTGGGTAAGCTAAAGGTGCAAAACAAGAATGTAAAGTAAGTTTGGCACCTTCATGTTACATTATTTGGAGGCAAACAAAAATACAACTGGTGAAAATTAATTTTGGTATATTGATTTGTCCTGCATATGTTGCCTGCAAGTAACAAGTTGGAAGGGACCTTGGAGGTCTTCTAGTTCAACTTCCTGTTCAAGCAGGAGACCCTGTACCATTTCAGACAAATGGTTCTCCAGTCCCCTTTTAAAGGCGTAGACAGGAGTACCCACAACTTCCCAAGGCAAGTCTTTTCACTGACTAATTGTTCTAACTTTCAGAAAATTTCTCATTTCTAGGTTGCTTCTCTCCTTGATTAGTTGGCATTCCCTGGATTAAACAACAATAAATCACCCACCACAAAAACCAAACTGAACCATCTCCATATACATCTGTCTGACTGGTGAGTGTAATCCAAACACTATGAGATTATCCCAGGAATTCAAGAAATGATTCCTCCTCTTTCTTTTGGGGTGATAACAGTGTTGGGTTCCTACCGATTTGGACCAGTTCGGCTGAACCAGTAGTGCTTTGGCACCCTGGGTTGCTGGAACCGGCAGCGACCCAGGCCTGCCACACTCCTGAACAGGTTCTCTGGGCAGCGCCTATGATGCCACCATCTTGTTTTTCACTTCTGCGCATGCACAGAACAATTTTTATTGGGCTTGATGGACACAGTGCCCATCAAGTGCGCACATCAAGCACGTGTGCATGCCTACGAGTGAATCAGCAGTAATGCCTGCCGGAATCCACCCCTGGTGCTAGTGTTGGTTTACTACCATGCATGGGGGATGGGGGGGGGGAAGGCTGTTCAAAACAGCCAAGGTGGTAGCCATGGGAATGGGAATGATATCCCGCCTCTTTGTATTGTGTTGACAACCACAGGGGTGGGGCTTGGATTCATTTGGAAGAACCATTCAACATTCTAGGACAGGGGTGTCAAACTCACAGTGTCATGTCATCACATAACGTATTGTGACTCCCCCCCCTTTGCTAAACCAGAGGTGGGTGTGGCCAGTGTGTGATGCATCCAGCCCGGGACCACGAGTTTAACATCCCTGTTCTAGGATCTCAATTGACTTCTAAGGTATTTCACTGATATTGTCAGCCTCCATGTCACATTTTTCCTCAACCCACACCTTCCCCACCCGCTAAAACCCTTTGTCATAATTTACACTTGGGTACTGGAACCATGAAAATGATGGAATCAACATCTTTATCTTTAGATTCTCCATCTTCCCTTTTGATGCCCTACCTAAATTTCTGCACCATCACACCAGTAATGTTCAGTTTGAAATACCTGCAGTTTTCAGCAATACAGTGATTTTATATACAGTCTTAGCCATTTTTACTCAGTCACTTTAGCACCATATAGTTTTATATAATAATATGCCTCTTAAAAGTTATAGTCATATTGATAGTTGATTTGGAAATACTAATTGTGTGTGTGTGTGTGTGTTGTATTTGTGCTGATAAATAAATAAAGGGAGACTAGTATAGATCTATTTCAAGCTATTTAGCTCTCATCAGCTAGCCATACCCTTACTGGGATTTGAACCTGGGCTGTATTACATATTAGGCAGATGCATTAGCCACTAAGCCACAGGCTCTCCTCCTTATCAGCTGAGCCAGGGAAATAGGTATGTATTTGTGTTACAACCCCTAGTATGCCCAAATATGGGAGGGAGCTCACTACTCCCCCTTTCTGTCCTTCGGCTCATTACAGAAGACCATCCAGGCAGAAAACCATATTTTTATTTTTATGTATATATATACAGTACACACATACACAGACTCTTAAGGATATTGATTTGTTCATACACTTACGTTACCCTTAAACCTTATTTTTCTTGTACTATTCCAGGTTAAACTATTGGCATAATCAGATGGCTTTCATTTTAGCACTGAATGTTAATGATCAATGAATGAAATACATTACTGATGGATTATTAGGTTATATGTTTATCTTTTTCCTCTTATTGTCACATCAACTCACCTAAGGGCTATAAATGGCAATGACCCAACATATAAATAGGGAGCTATTTGAAGATGGGTCTCTCTCCCCCCACTCCCTGAGGGCATATAATGAAAAATGTAAAATATAGTTGTTCCACATACCATGATTTCATATTGTATAATCACAATGTCATCTTTGCCATTTCTTTGAAGAGTTATTGAACTCTGCCTCTCTTAAATGAACTGCAGAAAGACCAACCTTTCCACTCAGCATTTTGAATGCTCCCCACATGCAAAAAGTACATGTGAGAAACAAAATGGCAGAAAACGCTCTGATTCTCTTCCCTCTGCCTCTAGGAAAGAATTACATTTCACCCCCTTCTCCTTGAAATACAGCCCAGGGTGTACAAACAGGGTGGGCAGAGGTGGGTTGCTCCCAGTTCAGCCTAGATTGGGAGAACTGGTAGTAGCGGTGGCAGGAGGACGCTTCTGCGCATGTGCAGAAGTGGCATGCGTGAGTGCGCGCATGACCGCACCTGAACCGGTAGTAAAAAAATTGGCAACCCACCACTGAGGGTGGGAGATAAGAGTTGAGGAGTAATGTTGGCTGATTTAGTTCAGTCTTATGCATGGACGTGTCCTCTGTCTGCCATTGGTCCTAAAATGGTTTGTATCCTTGGGCCAGGAGATGATATGCAATATGATCCAGAGCTGTTTCCCTTCAAAACCGTGCAATTATTCTGGGACAAACTTCTGAGGAGGGCAAAGCAAGAGAGCAGTGCCCCTCCTCAGATGAAAGAGGATGGTTATGGGTCTCCAGCCTTCCTTTTACGGGGATGGCATCTCCGTTAAACCTGGCTGCACCTGCCTGTCAGAAGGAGAAAGGACATGCAAGAACCACAAGAACGGGGAGTGACCTGGACTGTCAAGTGACAGCCACCCCAGGAAAGCCTGCAGGGGGATTTCAGCCTGGTTGACAGGCACCCAGACCTTTGCTACAACAGATGGAGGAGACTCACATTAGCAAGTCAAATGAAAGACACAGGAAAAGCAGGGGGAAAGGCATCTACCAAGGTGGCAGAAATAGGGTGACTGATGGCTCCTGAACAAAACTGATTTAGCTAGAAGGAGGATTCAACCAAGAGTGAAGAAAATGGAGACTTCACACAAGGGCACATATTTTAAAGGAAGTCTGTGTGATGTCATAGAGACAGTGTCAAGACCACGACTCAAATGGTCCCACTCAACCAGGAAGATTATTATTGAGTGACTTTTGACCACCAAAAATGACAGCTGTCACAAAAAAGAATAGTCATAATGTCAAAACCTTAAATTTCACTGAAAGTGAAACTGATAGCTTTACGTCTAAGCTGACGTGGCAATAAGTGCTGAACAATTAAGATTGAGCTTCTATCTATATATTCATGTTTCTGGTCCTAAATTAGCATTCACTTTTTTATATGAACGTCCAGATACTTGAACATTTCTTCGTAAATGGGATGGAACAAATTTCAGATGCAAATTGTTGGAATTAAACAGAAAATACTCCTGACTAATCTGCTCCTTCCCACCGTTCTCCGATTCTAACCAATGCTATAAAGATTGTTTAGAAGACAAAATGAGAAGAGAGAAATAAACATACTTTATGCTTCCTTGTGAAACATGGATTGCAAGCACCAAATATATTCCTTCCATGTTTGAATAATCTCAGATGAACTTCATCTATTGTCCTAAATGCTGAGCTGTTTATTCTTCAGTTTTGTTCAATGAAGAGGGTGATAAGAATGGAACAGAATGCTGGGGAAAGAGGTGATATAACAGAATAACAGTTGGAGGTCTTCAAGTCCAATCTCTTGCTCAAGCAGGAAACCCTACGTCATTTCAGACAAATGGTTGTCCAATCTCTTCTTAAAAACCTTCACTGTGGTGCACCCACAACTTCCTTCCACTGATTAATTGTCCTGTAAGGAAATTTCTCCTTAGTTCTAGGTTGGTTCTCTCATAGATTAGTTTCCATCCATTGCTTTTTGTCCTGCCTTTCGGGTGCTTTGGAAAATAGGTTGACTCTCTCTTCTTTCTGGCAACCCCTTAGATATTGGAACACTGCTATCATATCATCCCCTAGTCCTCCTTTAATTAGACACATCCAATTCCTGCAACCATTCATTGTATGTTTTAGCATCCAGTCCCCTGATCACCTTTATTGGTGATTTGGATATGGATTCCATCTGGAATTTTGGAGAGGTGCTAAACTACTCTGCTTCAGTTTTTATTCCCATTAAAAAAAAAACCTATCTGCATATATTTGAAGCAGCAGCGCAAACACTTCGCACTATCACATTCCTTCTTATAATGATTATCTGGAACCATAGGCAACTAGACAAGATCAGGGGATCGCTTGTAATGAAAGACAGATAAAGATAGCTCTCAAGTCATGGTGTGAGATTATGTGATGGTGTGGCAGCAGTGATGTGCTAAGGAATAAAATACAGGGAAAAAGGGAAATGGGTTCATCAACAGAATAGCGCAATCTTCTTCCACATTTTTTAAAAAGAGAATTAATGCACACTCTGATTCAACTTGACATTAGTTTAACTTGACCACAGTACTTTATTTGCAGGTTTGTGAATACTGTTTTCTGTCCAAATAAGCAACATTTTGGACCAAGGCATGTGGAATTGGATGACCTGAAGAGATGATGGAAGTGGAATACATTTGCAGACTTTCTTTTCTGAAATGTTTGCATAAATTATATTGTTTGTGTTGTCATGGGGGTGGGGAAGCAAATGACAATGAAGTCCTGCCCACAACTAATGAAACTTATTTATGCCTCTTTCTTGTTTCTGATATTCAATTATGGCTTGCATAATTTTGAGGATACATCCTTAAAAAGTACCATCTCTGGTGCTTTTCCTGCACTTTCATAGAACTATACACACACTATTCTACAGCCTTCTAACTGGATCAGGAATGGAAAATCTATGGTAGTGATGGTTTTTCACATTCCATCATCCCCACTCATCATAGTCAATATTATAGGTTTATTAAGTCATTGAATATTTGTTCAAGAACTTCTGGAGGGCTTGGCTTTCTTATGGATTCAGTAATATCTCTTGCTCTTGTGTGCTCTTCAGATGAAACGAAAGAGCTGTCTTGGATTTCTCCTTCTGAGCATGGAGTCAGAAAGTCATATGCTAGCAGTATTTCCCAACCTTGGAAATTTTAATAAGTGTGGACTTATTTCCAGAATTCATCAGTCAGCATGCTGGCTTAGGAATTCTGGGAGCTGAAGCCCACATATCTTGCTGATGTGAGAAACACTGTTCTAAAAAACTATTTGGGGATGGAAAAAAACGATATCCTGATATCCCAAAAAATTGGGTAAGACAGGCGTTTGCAATGTGAGCAAAGATAATAAAATGAGGAGGGGGACAAATACTTTTCCATCCAGTGAAAATAAAGGACACAAAGTAGAAATAAGTAGATCAGTAAGAGGAAGCCCAATCCTATAAAGTGACAGGATGAGAAAAATATATATTTCCTTGTCTCTTCAATTTATTTTTACTGACTAGGGATTCTCAGCAGGTTGCAATCATGTCACTATAACATCCACAACATAATATGCAATCATGTAAATAAACATAAAATAAGAATCATAAAAGTAACTAATTAAAGATTTTGAAAATAACATTGTTTAAGAATCAAAGGCTTCCTTAAACGATTCTATTTTAAGTCATTTTCTGAAGCCTAATAAAGTAGGAACTAATTAAATTTCAGGTTCATAGATGAACTAATAAAGAGCCACCTCTACTTACAGTACAAGATTTATACTTTGTCTCTCTCTTCTGGTGTACACAGAAGAGGTGGTTAGCACCATCTTAAAAACAAAAACAATGTGTACAATTAAATGCTAAATGCAGGCCAGATACAATTCCTGCAGAATTGTCTGGGACCAAAATAGAAGACCTTTGTTTATATGCTGGAAAGATGAGTCCCTGAGACTGGGAATATCTTCAAAACAACCTTCTTCAGCTGATTTTAGCAATCAGGCAATGAAACAGGGGATCCCGTAGTCAGGTCTTCAACTATTTAAAACGTTAAAGATGTTGGATACATCTTCCCTGTCCAACAAATTGTTTTGTTCTTTAATGGTGCAGAGGAAAGGAAGGATTAGCGGCATCCTATTTTCCATCTGTAGTCTGCTACTGTTGTGTACACATGCTGTGATGGAGTCCTTGGTGCACTCTGAGCTTAGTTGTTTGCTTGCTGATATTTCATTACTCGACAGTGATGTTCAGTTAAACGAGGATTAACACCAGACAAAAAATCAAGCAGAAAACAATGTCCTAATCAGGGAACTACAAAAAACAAAACCATACCCACACCAACACTGGCAAGGCAAGCTACTATATGTGAACAGGAAGCAACCCCACACTTACTACCATTGATGATGCTACCTGGTTAGGTAATAAAATGTCTGCAAGCAAACAGCAAAACTCAGAGAGCATTAAAGACTTCACAATTCAACCCTGAGCTACATATATTCTCTTCCATTAGTACTGTATATGCTGTTATGTCTGTTACTTGGAATACTGAGTGCAAACTAAACTGGAAATTACCCAATGGTCACTTATGGGTCATGATAACTGCATCTTAAAGCAGCAACCAAATGTTAATGGTATGTATCATTTGGCACAGGCAATATTTCATTTTTATATTTTCATCAGTCACTAGCCTAGCAGCTATGCTTGATGACAAGTTTGACTTCTGGATTCTTCAAGGCTACCCCAAGAGCACCCTGCAGTAGCCAGGCCTGTTTGTTTCAACCACATTCCCATTTTTCCAGCATCAGCTATTTCTGCTCTGTTGTCATATTGCTTGCAAATTTGGCCAACTAATTTTTTAAAAAAATAATCTGTTATAAAGACTTGGACATTGCTTGGGCCAATAATACATACTCATACATTTTAAAATATCCACATTGTTTTTCTTGCTTCTCATTTACACATTCTCATCCGCAGTTTTCCCGATACACACTTTTTGCAAGTAATATTCTCTATAATAATGTGTTTTATGCATATCATATGTATGTTTTTGAAGTGTTATATTGCAACATCCCAGAAAGGGTGGGATAGCAATGCACTCCGGATCACACAGAGTATCCACAGGGATAAATGAGATGAGTTCCTTTAGAACATTCTCCAGTGTCCCTTTGTTAACACAGTCAGACAGTCCCATAGAGTACCCATTGCAAGGTTCCTGTTCTTTTCTATTTCTTTCTCCAGAGAAGCTCACCCGGCTGAATTCCAGTCATTCTGTGATGGTCTCGTCCCACATTCTCATACTCTCACCATTCTCTCCACCATTGCAAAATGTCAAATGTGCAATTAAACTACTTTACACATTCAGAGCTTTGTGTGTCTGCCAAATTACTGGATGTGATAAGGCAGCAGACAGAAATAGTAGAGTTAGCTTTCAGATTAGACTTTTATTTTTCCATAGTTTCCTTCCTCTTTACCTGTGTATCTTCAGTAAACACTCAATTAGGACCATATTACTGTACCTGTCTCCCAGTAGCTGCTGGTAATTATGTAGGTTTTCCGTGTCAGCACAGCAGGGAGGCACTATTAGAGCTAATTAAAGCATCTCAGAAGCTCAGTGAGTCCTGAACTCCCGGCAGCTGCATCTAGTGGCATTTTGCAAACAGCTGCAAACACTGCCAGCCCCATCTTTTTTTCCCCTCCCTTTCTCGAGGCCACCAACACAGGTGTCAAAAACTGTTGATAGAAAAGGAGCTCAGGAAGTATGTGTTGTCCCCTGCCAGCTGGACAAAAGAAACAGGAGAATTTCACTCATGATGCACAGTTGAAAGCACATCTCCTCAACAACTTTGAGATGTGTGGACTTCAGCTCCCAGAATTCCCTAGTTAACGGTGGTTTGAAGCAGTGGTTTGCCTTAACAATGAAAAGGCAATGGTAGTCTGATGTTAAATCTAGAATACTCAAATCTACTCCTAGAAGGACAGTGTTTATCTTCTTCAGTAATTGTTCACTAAGAACAAAAAAGGGCTCAAGAATGTCTCCAGGACTGTTTTCCAGAGAAATTCCTGATGAACATACCTATCATCCATCTATCTTTCTATCTTTCTATCTTTCTATCTTTCTATCTTTCTATCTTTCTATCTTTCTATCTATCTATCTATCTATCTATCTATCTATCTATCTATCATCTATCTATCTATCATCTATCTATCTATCATCTATCATCTATCATCTATCTATCTATCCATCTATCCATCTATCCATCCAACCATCCATTATCTATCTATCTATCTATCTATCTATCTATCTATCTATCTATCTATCTATCTATCATCTATCTATCTATCTTTCTATCATCTATATTATGTCTATCATCTGTCTTCATTTATCCATCCTCTATCTCTATCCATCCATCCATCCATCCATCCATCCATCCATCCATCCATCCATCTCTCATCTCTCATCTATCTATCTATCTATCTATCTATCTATCTATCTATCTATCTATCATCTATCTATCTATCTATCTATCTATCTATCTATCTATCTACCTACCTACCTACCTACCTACCTACCTACCTACCTACCTACCTACCTGTTCTGACCCCCCTCTTCGTACATCAAAGCTCTCCAAGACAAGAATACTGCTAGACAATTTATTCACAGTAAATTAACACACTGACTAGACCTTGGCAGCAATCCAGACTTCCAAGATAAGACACAGGCACGAAAATGCTTGTCCAGCATTGGTAGATAAGTCGAACTCTGCAACCACCCTCTAGGAAAGTCCCTCCTTAAATAATATCTTGAGAGGAGCCTAATTACAACCACCTGGGTCCAATTATCTTCTGTATCTGCGTAGTTGTTCTTTACGTCTATCAGCCCTCCATTGCCAAGCGTCCAAAACCAACTCCCTTGTCTCCTCCCCACTCCTCCAAGGCATGAGGTCAGGAGAACACTCCCTTTGGCTTTCACCACTGCTCCATGCCTCAGGTGCCTCCTGGTGGCCAACCAGCCTCTCTGATCCCTGCTTGGAGTCGGAACCCTCTTCAGGGTCCTCCACATCTTCCAGAGCCGACTCAGAAGGCCCTTCACTGTCGGTGTCCTCTTGCAGCTCCAACAGCTCCTGCTGGGCCACGACACCTACCTATCATCCATCCACCCACCAATTTACCAATCTACCAATCTACCAATCTACCAATCTACCAATCTACCAATCTACCTATCTACCTATCTACCTATCTACCTATCTACCTATCTACCTATCTACCTATCTACCTACCTACCTACCTACCTACCTATCATCTATCTATCTATCTATCTATCTATCTATCTATCTATCTATCTATCTATCTATCTATCTATTTATCTATCATCTATCATCTACCTACCTATCTACCTATCATCCATCCATCCATCCATCCATCCATCCATCCATCTATCTATCTATCTATCTATCATCTCTCATCTACCTACCTATCTACCTATCATCTATCTATCTGTCTGTCTGTCTGTCTGTCTGGCCGTCCATCCATCCATCCATCCATCCATCCATCCATCCATCCATCCATCCATCTATCTATCTATCTATCTCTCATCTCTCTATTTATCAATCCATCATCTATCTATCTGTCTGTCTGTCTGTCTGTCTGTCTGTCTGTCTGTCTGCCTGCCTGCCTGCCTGCCTGCCTGCCTGCCTGCCTGCCTGCCTGCCTGCCTGCCTACCTACCTACCTACCTACCTACCTACCTACCTACCTACCTACCTACCTACCTACGAATATGAGTGTGTTTACTACCAAAGATGTAGACAAGTCTGTTACTCTATTGCTAGAAAAGACAAAATTATATACTTGGATGGCAGCATCTTAAAAGAGAGGTTGTTTGTCATTCAGCTATATGCTGATGCAGCAATATGATCCATCTTCTTTCTAAGAATCCTGCTATTTGTTCTTTTCCAGTTTTAAGAAAATGTCTAGATCTCAGTTTTGACAATTAGATGTGAAACTTGTGGTTACTGAATATTCCGAAGAAATAAAAATTGACGTTCTTTAAAATGCTGAACCCCCCTTTCCTAAACACAATATTCTAGGATGTTTATTCTTATCTTATAGATGGGGCTCCAACTGTTGTGATTTGACAATATTGTGAGCAAACATGACTGAAGAAGCTCGATTGCCCAGTGATGATGTCATTCCCTCAGACAATTTAATCGAAGAGATTTAAAGTCATGCCCGACTGCACCCCAGTCTCCCAAGGGCAAATGAAATAAGTTGTGCTGTATGGATAGATTTACCTGCCATGCTGTTGCTGCAAAACCTGTTGTGAATGTCACACACACATTAGCCCATTCAGTCCTTATCACAAGACATTCCAATACTTGAAACATTTTCCTTCACTGCAGCTTCAATATCCCGAAAACTTAGCAAGGAACACATTGGTGAAGTAATGGAGACCAGAATAGGAAGAAGGAGGCACATGTAGCTTTATCTCTTTTTTTTGAAATATATTTTTATTATTTTTACATTTAAAACAATGCAGTATTTAATCTTTTTTATGAATGTCGTATAGATAGTCGTCTGCTTATGACCACAACCGAGCCAAAAATTCCCATTGCTAAATGAGACAGTGAGTTTTGCCCCATTTTATGAGCTTTCTTTCCATAGTTGTTAAGTGAATCACTGCAGTTGTTAAGTTAGTAACATGGTTGTTAAGTGAATCTGGCTTAACCCCATTGACTTTTCTTGCCAAAGGGTTGCAACAGGGGATCACATCAGTGGTGGGATTCAATTTTTTTTACTACCAGTTCTGTGGGCATGGCTTGGTGGGCGTGGCTTGGTGGGCGTGGCTTGGTGGGCGTGGCTTGGGAAGAATACTGTAAAATCTCCATTCCCTCCCCACTCCAGGGGAAGATGACTGCAAAATCCCCATTCCCTCCCGACCAGCTGGGACTCAGGAGGCAGAGAATAGATGGGGGCGGGGCCAGCCAGAGGTGGTATTTACCGGTTCTCCGAATGACTCAAAATTTCCGCTACTGGTTTTCCAGAACTGGTCAGAACCTGCTGAATATACCACCTCTGGATCACATCTCAAGGCACTATAACCATCATAACTATGAGCCAGTTGGCAAGCATCTGAATTTTGATCACAGGATGCTGCAATGGTCGTAAGTGTGAAAAATGGTCCTAAGTCACTTTTTGGTGCCGTTGTGTAATTTTGAATGGTCACTAAATGGTTGTAAATCAAGGTCTACCTATATAATGAACCACAACTTTTTGTATGAACAGAAGAGACAAGTGAAGAAATACATGGGGGCTTCTCTCATTGTAAATGCTTTGACACCTCAGAGTAAATGTCCCATTTTGAAAAACAGGAGTTAGGAGAAAGAAAAAGTGCTGTATTGGCACTTTTGTAAAAAAAAAAAAATACATCATGGACATAAGGAAATGCAAGAGAAATGGTTCTGCAATGTTGCTTTTTTTAAAAAAGCAATTAAATTTAGAGAAGAGCGGTTGGGGAGCAATCTCTTCTAACTCTTCTAACACACCCACACCCACATATACACACTTCTTAATTCAGAACTTCCCCTTCCCCTAGTATTGTTCCCCCATAGAAATTAAGGTTCATAGTTGGATGGAGATGTGGAATTCTGTATACGGGAGAAGCAGTAACAAAGTTAAGTTTTCAGCGGAAAATAAGAAAATTATGTTGTCCCTTTCTTGCGTTCCACGTATAAAGCTCTCAGATATTTTAATTCTATTGACATTTCAATTGTTGTGGACAAATTCCAGAATAAAAATCTTGAAGGTTTTTCATTTAAATACTTTTTTAAAAATATTGGGATTTTGGGATGTATACTTTCAGGGAAGTTTTTCCTTTAGCTCCCATTTCCTTTCCTTTCCTTTGGACTTTCCTTTTCCTTTCCCTTCCTTTTCTTTCCTTCCCTCTTTCTTTCCCCCTTCCCTTCCCCTCCTCCTTTTTCTTTTCTCCCCCTCCCTCTCTCTTTCCTGCCATCCATCTCACTAATGCAGCTCTGGGCAGCTAACTGCAAGTTAAAAATCAAAAGCAATAACTGCTCCAAATCATTAAAAGCAATTATGATAAAATCCAACACAATGTGCCTGAGGCTGTAAGAATCTCCCCCAGCTTGTGAATCAAAGAGCAGGCAGACAATCAACCAGGTCACCTAACATTTTGGCCCCAGTGCTTGAAGGAACAGCCAGCCTATCAAAGCTGCTACCCGGATCTCTGGGGTGAGGGTGTTGATGTTCTATAGGGCAGCTCCATGCTAAAGGAGTCTAGAATTAGTGGGTAAGACCCTAACAATCTGGACTCTTGCCAAATTTACAAGATTCAATTTTATTTTTGGTAGCTCTTTTAGCAGCCGAAGTCACAGAAAAAATAGCCTTGGCTTTGATGGAGTTGGAGGAAGTGGGTGGGTTTTCTGAGACTGGCAACGTGACGTAGCGAGTTTGACACCCGTGATTTAAAGGGTGGTTTTAAAAAATGAGATGAAACTTCAGGCAATGGTTAGAATGCAGTACTGCAGGCTAATTCTGCTGACTGCTGGCTGCCAGCAGTTCGATTCTCCTCATCGGCTCAAAGTTCACTGAGCCTTCCATCCTTCCGAAGTTAGTAAAATGAGGACCCAGATGGTTGGGGGCAATATTTTGACTTTAAGCATTTAAAGAGGGCTGTAACGCACTGTGAAGTGGTATATAAATCTAAGTGCTTTTGCTATTGCTGTCCTGTCCGCAGCACCAGGATTCAAGATAAGGCTGGGAGAGATGTTCAGCGGTGGTATTCAGCAGGTTCTGACCCAGTTCTGGAGAACCGGTAGCGGAAATTTTGAGTAATTTGGAGAACTGGTAAATATCACCTCTGACTGCCCCCATCTATTGTCTGTCTCCGGAGTACCAGCTGATTGGGAGGAAAGGGGGATTTTGCAGTAACCTTACCCTGGAGTGGGGAGAGAATGGAGATTTTACAGTATCCTTTCCCTGCCATGCCCACCAAGCCACGCTCACCAAGCCACGCCTGCAGAACAGGTACTAAAAAAAAATTGAACCCCACCACTGGATGAGTTGGTATATGGGGTCCCATGGATGCAGATCCTGAAACACTGAGATGTAAAATGGAGTCAGCTGCTCTTGGCAGCTCTCTGCTGAAATGTGTGCAGAGAAACCTTTTCTAAAATCTTGATCAAAGATGTCTTGTTATATATTCCCATGGATAGCTTCTTGACTAATGTTATCCTTCTTTGTTACTCTCATCCATTGATTTCCTCTTTCTCTGGAGGTCAGATAACTTATGCAAATGATTTTGAATCTTGATCTGTGCCTCAGTTTGCCACAGGTGAAATACCCAATAATTTCTTTTCATCTGCCTTACAGGTATCATTCCTGCTTGTAATGTCTTTGCCAGTTTGATGCACATAGGCATTCTTATTATCTCTGCTTGTGTTTTGGAACCAACGATAATTAAAATAAATTGCAAACTCATGCCTTTCTAGATACATTTCATGGATTTTATTCCCCAACAGAGAGATGGGACAGTAGTACCTTGATCCCCCTGTGAGTTCTAGAATTAATTTTCTCTAAAATGACAATAGCACTTTTCACAGGCTTTTGCTGCCTGTTGCTGTTGTAAAGGGTGGTAGCAGGGGTAAAATCCAGCAGGTTCTGACAGGTTCTGGAGAACTGGTAGCGGAAATTTTGAGTAGTTCGGAGAACTAGCACTCTGGCCCCAGAGTGGGGTGGGAATGGGGATTTTGCAGTATCTTTCCCCTGCCATGCCCACAAAGCCACACCCACAGAAATTTGAATTTCACCACTGGGTGGTAGGCATCCTGCAGGGAGATCAAGCTGGGGAAAATATAGATCAAGATGTACTGCTAATTTATCTGAAAGCAGCACCTATCCTAAAATTAGGACTACAAAGATCTAGGCGACCATTAGAGGGCAGCAGAAACAAGGACTCCCGGTTGCCAACTGGTGCCCATCTTGGTTTTAGCAAGCAGAGGTGTAATATGTAGTCCTGCCCTGAATGAGACTATTAGAGTGAAGCGAACTTGCACAGAAAAAAGCAACAAGGAGATCTCCCTTCTGAAATACAAACCACACCAGAGACTGAGTATATGTTCAGAGATGATCCATTCCTTAATTGTATGGACATCTGCCTGCCTCTACTTTGCACCTGTTCTGGTGGTGCACCTCGATGTTCTAAAACATACACAGTTTTAAAGTAGCAGTAGCAATAGCACTTAGACTTATATACCACTTCATAATGCGTTTATAACCCTTTCTACGAGGTTTACAGAGTCAGCATATTGCCCCCAACAATCTGGGTCCTCATTTTACTCGGAAGAATAGAAGGCTGAGTCAACCTTGAACTGGTGAGATTTGAACTGCCGAACTGCAGCTAGCAGTCACCTGAAGTAGCCTGCAGTATTGCACTCTAACCACTGCGCCACCTAGATCCTGCAAGTCTGAAGCCTATCCATCCAGGGTACACTTGTGCTTCCTGTTCTTATAAAAGTCATCAGCCTTGTTTTCCCTTGTCACCAGTGCTGAAGAGCCACTAGGGGGAGGTACAAGACAACGAACCAACCCCAACTTAGAACCTCAGTAATGGGGGTAAAAGAACCGTCAAAGCCTTCCGTCAGCCGCTGGGATAGTGATGATGGATGAGCTGAAGGGCCCAATCCCCTCTCAGAGGTGCATTTCTTGCTCTAGCTGTTTAGAACTGTGCAAAGCCCTTGAAAAGAGCTGCTTTGCAACGCATCTTACGCTTTCACTTCTGAAGACGCCTCCTTTTCAGAAAGAGAAAAGCAACACCCCCCCCCCCCTATCTGTCTCCATATCCAGGTTCTTGCATAGCCATTTTGCTTTGTGGGCAGTTCCAGTATAAGTCTCGTGGGTTGCACTTCCGTTGCCATTGTATATTTCTCTATTTAGTTCAGAAAATCAGAATGCCCCTTTGATCAAAATCTTGCAACACAAAGCTGAATTCATTGACTCATTTCGCACACTCACACACACACACACAAACATACTGGGCTGGGGACAATTTTCAAAGCAGCCATATGACCTGTGAGAAGAAACATTCATCTGGTTCAGTTCCAAGCTAGGAGAAAGGCACTGGAGACAAAATGGAGGCTGGAGGCTGATTGGAAAGAGGGTCCATTTATTGATGGACAGGTCCATATGTTTCTGGTCCTGGTGCAGCTGACAAAATGGAGTTGAGAGTGAGGGGTTTTTTAATACCTTTGTTGGGTTTTGCACTTGAACTTCCTGTTCCTGTGCAAGAACGTGTATTCTATTGGCTGTTGTCAGTCTCCCATGGGGCCATGTAAGGGTTATGTAGCTCGCTCTATAGGCAAAGTACAAATCCTAGGTATTTTTCTGAGCTAAGTTTGGTTGAAGTTTCTGAGGATGATGCAATGTCTGAAAGGGTATTGGGTAATTCCTCTTAATGCCTTTTCCTGGTTTGACTCTTAGGTATTTGCTTATGAATATAGCTATCTAGTTTTCAATAAACTCTTTATTTCTTAAGTGCTGACATTTCCTGAGGGCTACTAAGAAAGGTGGGGGCTGCTTTCTTTCTCCAAGAGCATGTTTCTCCATTCCTCCTTTAGGGAAAAATAATATTCTGCCTTTTTAAAAATATTCCTCGAAATATTTCATTCTTCTAGGAGAGGAGTGGCTTCCCACAGACCAAAGGATGCAGATGTTTTAACAAACAGAAATGTTTATTTGCTTGCATTCTAATCACTGAGCCATGGTGGCGCAGTGGTTAGAATGAGTATCGTAGGCTAACTCACTGCTCACTGCCAGAAGTTGGATCCTGACCCGCTCAAGGTTGACTCAGCCTTCCATCCTTCTGAGGTCGGTAAAATGAGGACTCAGATTGTTGGGGGCAATATGTTGACTCTATAAACTGCTTAGAGAGTGCCGTAAAGCACTATGAAGTGGTATTTAAGTCTAAGTGCTATTGCTATTTGCTCACATAATTTGCAAAGACCCTCCCTTGAATGCTTTGCATAACTCTATGGGTCAACACCTGCTCTGTTTTGCAGGGACCTTTTGCTTGGTTTTTCAAAACAATCTCCACAGCCATTGATGATTTAACCAGGGCCAGATGTGCACAGTGCTCATTGCTTGGTCACACCAAAAACAGCAGGCTCAACATTTTCTTGTGCATGTACTTTCTTCTCCACTTGGCATCTGTGGACTCCTCTGTCCACACTTACATGTCCGTAGCTGGATAAATAAGATGAAGTGCAAAGGGAAGATGTAAATAAGAATTAGTAAGTCACTGACAACCAATCCCTGAAGGTTTGGAGAAGCACACCTCCCCTTCACACTTCATGCATTTAGTGTAAATTGTTTACACTAAGTCAGCAAGCAGTAGGATATCCTGCAGAGCCACATAAGTGTGAAGCAGTCCTGAGCTTCCTTTTTTGGAGTAAAAAATAAATCCCATCTGTTCTCTGTAATAGACCTGAAATGTAATGGAACTTGGGGGACTCCCACTGTTTCTTGAATTTCAGCCCTTTTGTTTCTAGCCAAGAGAGTCGTCCATCATGGGAAAGTAAATACCCAGCATCTGCTCTTAAGCCCAAGCAGCACAATTGAACAAATACTTCCCTTGACTAAGGGCCATCATGTTGCTTTCATCAGAACATAACTACCCAGATAACATGCTCTTGGATTGGGATCCTATTGAGACCAAGGAGAATTTTAAAAACACCCCTCAAGTGCCATTGATTTTAACGAGGCCTCGGCGTGTCCTTCAAAGATGCCGACAAAAATCTAAATGAGGAATCTTCCTTGTGCTGCAGTTTAAGCCTTTATTCTACAAACGGGAAGACTGCTGCCTATATATACAGCGTGCAAGCTCCTTCTCATTTTTCTGGGGCTGTTGCTGTATTCCCTCCTTAGGTTGCTGAACTGGCAGTTCTGGGTAAGGTTGAAGTAGGCTGGCCCTTTGTGGCGGTTTTGCTGGTACTTTGGCTGCTCTGATTGTAGCCTTAGCTGCTTAGTTCTTGAAGTTCTTGAAGAGACTTCTGCTGGGGAAGAGTGGTTCTCGACAGGCCGAGTTTTCTGGCAGAGGAAAAATAAATCTCCGTTAGAGGTATTCTTTCTTTATTGAAGACGAAGAGTGAAATATCAGAAGGAATACCACATCTTGCAAAAGGACAGACATTCATTTTAGCAAAGGGGAAAAAAAAAGAATTCTATATTAGGATGGGGGAGTGTGGATCAAGGCAACAACAACAGAAGGCTTAGAATGCTGGCTAATGATTGACAGCAGGTCAAGTTGGAATGGAATCTCTCAGACTGTGGTGTAGTTTGTAGGAGCTCCAATTATGGTTTCCGAGCCCTGACACATTCTGCTGCAATTCCTACTTTTAGGTCAAAATTCAGGAAAGACATCTTAACCGTTCTTTTCTTTGCCTTCCACACCTGAGAGATAAAATTACTCTGGATTTATAATCCTGGATTACATGTATAGGCTCGCTTTCTGTTTATGAATTGGCAGTCTATCGATGCAGTTGAAAGTGATGAATATTATCTTTTTGTGGTCAGGGTTTAATTATCTGTTTAAAATTAGGCTGAATTATATTCTTTTCTACGCAGTGCACTTTTTTTTGTGTGTCTGGCTTTTCTCCTCTCCTTAAACAAGGGGGAATGACAAGACAGAAATAATAGAAAAGTTCGGTGTCTCCATCTACCTGATTTGTAATTTCTTACTATTTCATTGTGGAATTATAAGGAACAGCTCAGTTAGGCTAAATGGAATTCTTTGCCAAAATCTCTTTTAGAGATTAATGGATTTGTTGCCTTTGTCTAACCTTGAACAGGAACAAGTTGTGTTTTCTGTTCCTTCAGGTCTGGCTTAAGCTTCACAATTACTTTTTTAACCCTTTAAAATGTTTTTATCCTGATCTTATATTTAAAAACTCCCAAACCAGCTAAAAAAGAATAATTAAAAACAAGATTACGGATGCAGCCTACATTTAAAACACAATTAAAAATACAATATATACATATATAAAACGCCAATTGTTAAGAAGGATAAGGAACAATTAGCAGAGCAACTAATTGAACTAGAAAAAACTATGATGGGGAAACCAGCTTTTCAGTTTACACTAAAAATGGGGATAGAACTACACATTACACAAGCTTCAGGCAGGAGGATGTTTCACAAAACTAGCAGCTTTTTATAAAGGCCCATTTCAGAGGTGGGTTGCTGCCAGCCCAGATTGGCCAAACCGGTAGTAGCGGCGGCAGGAGGCTCTGCCCAGATGCTTCTGCGCATGTGCAGAAGTGTCGGACGCAGGCCCGAACCGGTAGTAACAAAATTAGCAACCCACCATTGGCGCGTTTCCATGCGGTTACTAGCCTAGCTTTAGGGAAATGAGTGGAACTTGCTTTTCTAGTCCAGATTTCCCTAAAGTGGCACCCTTCAGTTTGATTAAGGTTGCAATTCCCAGAATTCTCCATCCAGGATGGGAACTGTAACCTTAACACACCCGGACGATGCCAGCTAGGCAGAAGATTGCTTTATCTGTTCTTACAGGATGAGTGTCCCAAAGGTGCTTTTTCAAGAGGCAACAGAGCTGAAGAAGCTTCCTGGATGAGAAGCGAAGTGTCTTCAAAGAAAAAAAAAACCCACAAGTCCAGTTGCCCATTGAAAAAGCACCTTTGGGACCGCCATGACCTGGATGACTGAGAATCTCCATAGACATACAGGATGAATGGATGGATTCATGAGGAAGCAAATGATCATTTAGCTGCTTCTGTTCCAAGTCATTTAGGACACTGAAAACAAAATATTGCAACCCAGGATTTAGAGCAAGTGTGGAGAGAAAGAAGTTTTGGGAACTAATGTGATATCTCTGGAGGATTCCCATATGGTTTAAAAATGAAAAGGTGTCTTTCGTCTTCTTACTTAGATAGGGAGAGAATTAGTAGTTTGGGGTGTGAACGTGTTATGTGTAAGCTATGGCTGGTGTTGAAAGCTACTGTATGTGCTGCGTTGCACGTCTGCTCAAGGAGAGGCACCTCAATATTATTGCTGATCATTTACTCCATGTATTCTGGAAGCCGGGCCCTGGGGCTCAAGACAAGCCAAACAAATCAGATGCCTCAAATCTTCTCACCTTCGGAAGGGTATTTTCATTCACTTATTTAATTAATTTATATGCTGCCCAATTCCCTGTCCAGCGACTCTGAGCAGCTTATGTAACATCTTAAAAGCGCAATGTAAAAACAACGAAAGCATTCAAAACATTTTGCTTTGGAATTAAAACATTAGCAATGATCAAGGGATTAAGTGATAAGGGATCAATAAGTGAATGGAGTAGAGGTGGAATCTTCTCCTAATTGGTGTGTGTGTGTGTGTGTGTGTGTGTGTGTGTGATTTCTCCCCCTTTCCAATAAGGTATTGACTGTAGAAGCATCTGCTATGAGTTTTTGGTCCACGGATGGAGGCGCTTCCATCTCCTCCTCTGAAGGGACCCCTTATCAATCTCGGAGGGAGAGGGTCCCCACCCAAATCTCATGGCTGCAAGATTGCAGCCTTACTTCACAACTTCTGACTTGTAAAGAGCAGTGTGCTTTTCCATATTAATGAGGATAAATTTAACTAGAATTTTTACTGCAGGCCTTTTTACACACACACACACACACACACCATTTTCCATTTTGAAAAAGCTCTCTTTCTAGCTGTTCTCTTTTAAGGACTTTGGTTAATTGGCACAAATTCCTGTCGTGGCATGGGACAGCCTCAGGTAGCAACAAAGCGTTACTTTTAAAAGCAAGCCACATTTAACAAGCTAATTGGACGGTAATTATTGCTTGGTAGTTTCCAGGAAAGGAAGACACGGGGACAAGACTTGGCAGGGTCAGAAATAAGGCAGGATCTCATGACAAAAAGGCCTCCATGCCTCCCGCCTCCCCCCCCCCATCCCCGGATATTGTGTTGCCTTCAAGCTCCTGGAGCTGTGAGCTGGAGAGGGGAAGCATCACAATATGACACAGTCGAAGGTGTGAAAGCATTACGTTTGCAGAGCAACTTGTTATCGGGTGGGTTTCTGCAATATGACAGAAGGCAGCCCACCGTACAGTGTTATGCTACGGTACAACTAGCAGAACTGTGGGATGCAGCGGAGCAGACAGCGAAAAGATACAGTGAAGGATGAAGGTAGATAAATTGGTTAAGTTATTATCACTTTAAAAAAAAATCCTACTCTGTCTGCAAAGAGTTCAAAATGGAATGCTAGATTTGTCTCTTCCTGCCCTTATAACCCTTCTAGCCTTATAGCAGCCCATTGTTGGCTAGAGGGAGAGGAACCAGTAAGTCCAATCACTTAGATCAGAGGTGTCAAACTCAAGGCCCGGGCTCCGAATCTGGCCCCCCAGGGTGCTTAGATCTGGCCCTGGGGCCATCTTGGAAACAGCAAAGGAGTGGCCCACAGTGCCTCTGGCAGCAAAAACGGTACTCATGAGGGCCGCGGGCAGCCCTCCCAAGCTCCATTTTCACTGGCAGAGGGTTGCAGGTCACTGCGCAGCCAAAAACAGGGCTCAGGAGCTTGTTTTCTCTGGCAGAGCACTCAAACCACTACAGGCGCCCCAGACATGAGTGATGTTGAGCTGGCCACGTCCCCCTGGCCATGCCCCCCAGCACCTCCCGAAGTCAAATACAACCCTGATGCGGCCCTCAATGAAATCGAGTTTGACACCCCTGACTTAGATCACTTCCTCTGCCACAAGTTAGAATGTCTTCTAAAGTCACCCAACGATTGTGGTACCACAACAATGGTAACAAAAACAGGCTTTCTTTTACTCCAGTGAAGGATGGATGGATGAAAAAAACAAACGTTCAATCACTTCTGTGAGTATTTCGGTTGAGTAGCCAGTTGAATCAAAATGCTCATGGTCAGATCTAATGCTGATCTGCTCCACTACAATCCAGATTCTCAATTTATTTCACACCCGAAGACCAAATGTAAGGTTCTCAGCCTTATCGCAAATTATGTTTGTGTGTATGTGAATCCCACCCCCCACGTATATGCATACACTCATCTTCCATGGAAGTCGGTCTGTGAGAATGTTGCCAACAATTCTGTTCAGAGTTTACTCCAGAAGAGGGGGGGAAGTACATTTGGATGGAACGATGCGATGGCTATTGCTCCATGGTGGAACATATTCTTTCATGTAGAAAGTTCTCATTTCAGCCCTTGCATTTTCAAGTAAGGGTTGGGGAGGAAAACTGTCTGAAATTCTGGAGAGCTGGTCCTTGTCAGTAAATACAAGATCAAGTTAATTGGACTAAAAGTCTGCCCTGTAAGGCAGCGCCCTGTGTTTGTTTGCCTTTGAAAAGCCATTAAGGAGCCAGATGGCACCTATTTTGATTAGAAGAACCACTAAGTGGATTGATCTTTTTAATCAAGCTCTGCACACTGACTGAACTCAAAATGACCATATCTGGAGACAGGTAGTTGGAAAATGCAAGGGTTTGTAAAGGCGAACCTTGCTCGGAAAGATCTCTTTTGAACAAAAGTAGCACAATGTACAGTTCCGGATAAAATGAAAATAAGTTAAAATGAATTTATAAGTGAGAATACAATGCGAATAGACTATACATTGAATGTGTAATCTATGAAGAAGGAAATCATTTAACACAGAATAACAGAGTTGGAAGGGACTTTGGTGATCTTCTAATCCAATCCACTGCTCAAGCAGCAAATCATGTACAAAATAAACTTGATATCAAAAAGATCCTCCTCTGAAATCAGCACTCAACTAACAAGCCATTCCAGAGTTCTTACATAAATGACCAGGCTCAAATTATCCTATTTTGGATATATTATGTAAAATCTAGTTCTTTAGAAAAGGTACTAATGCTGGGAAAGGGGAAGGAAAGATGAAGAGGATGACTAGCAAGAAGGTGGATTGACTCAGTTAGAGTGGCGATGGAGGCACCATTGGAAAAATTGAAAGACATGGTTGGGGACACATTGTCATGGAGAAGATCTAGCCATGTGGCCGCTAAGAATTGAAAATGACTTGGTGGCATCTACCCTGTTTCCCTGAAAATAAGACCTCCCTGGATAATAAGCCCAATCGGGCTTTTGAGCGCATGGGCTAAAAATAAGCCCTCCCCTGAAAATAAGCCCTCCCTGAAAATATTGCAACACAGTAGCAGCCATGAGGTCACCATGCTTGCTGCCTCCTGCACCTCAAAAATAATAAGACCGCCCCAAAAATAAGGCCAAGTGCTTATTTCAGAGGTCAAAAGAAAATAAGACCCTGCCTTATTTTGGGGGAAACAAGGTATGTAAAACTAAGTGATGGCCCTCAATGGGACATTTGTAAGACTGGTCAACAGCTACCCTATACAAGTCTCTAGCTACTATTTTGAAGGCCAAATTCTGCCTTGGCAGTTGTATTCAGCAAGCACCCAAAACCCTCTCTATGGCACTTTCAAAATATAAGTATCTCTGTTCCAAGAAGGACAGCTTCCAAGCTTTTGTAACAAAGCTGTGTACTTCTGTAGATATGGGTGGCATGGAAAGCCAAATTGTTCTGGAACCCCAATTTCCCTTTATTAATTTCTGACACAAAAACACAGCTTGTATATAACCGTAGCAAGATCCAACACCCCAAAATTCTGCTTTAGCTGCTGGAAAGTCACAGCTCCTTTCTCAACATTTGTTTGGTTCTCCTAAGAGAACATCATCTCTTCCTAGAGAACAGACAATAATTACCTTCTGAAATGGTTGTCTCCCTGTCTAGAATTCTCTCAGGTTCAGATCTCGAAATAGGTGCAGAGCAGGGGTGGGTTCCAGCTGCTGCTACTGCCGATTCTCTCAGGGATGTGCTGTCTGTGCGCAGTACTAAAAAAAAAGCTGTGCATGCACAGAAGCAAAAAACAAGATGGCACCACAGAGAGAACTGCTTCAGGGGCATGGCAGGCCAAATTACTACCTACTCAGCCGAACAGGTAGGAACCCTCCTCTGGTGCAGAGGTGGGTTTCTACCAGTTTGCCTCGGATCGAGCGAACCAGTAGTAGCAGTGGTGGGAGGCTCCACCCACCCCTCCAGATGCTTCTGCGCATGCGAGCAAACGTGCACTAGCAAACCAGTAGTAAAATAAATTGAAACCCACCACTGAATAAGTGGGTTGTGCTATGGCCCTCTGGATTGCTGAACATAGCATCACTGAACATCTCCTAGTCACTTCCGACTGCATGGTCAGTAGTGAGAAAACTGGAAACGAACACAGCATCATTGCATTCCTTCTTCAAAGAGTGCCAGTCTTGCTCATTTGATCTTTTTGATCAAATATACCCCTTTGTAGTGATCTGCTTTTTAGTTGTCTCTGAACTCTTATTTCACCATGAATTAAGTTGGCCCCTTTGCTACAGGACCTAGAACTATTTCCATTTAAGATGGAGGGTGGGGAAATGCAATTTCCATTACTTTTCACCTTTGGCAATTGAACAATCGTAGTGGCGCAGTGGTTAGAATGTGGCATTGCAGGCTAATTCTGCAGACTTCCAGCATTTCGATTCTGACCAGCTCAAGACTGATTCAACCTTCCATCTTTCTGAAGCCAGTAAAATGAAGATCCAGATTGTTGGGGACAATACGCCGACACTTTAAACCACTTAGAGAGGGCTGTAAAGAACTGGGAAGCGGCATATAAGTGCTATTGCTATTTAGCTGGTGTTAATGAGAATTGGGTGCAGCAATGTCCAACATGCTTTACAATGCTCATGTCTGATTTAGACCAACTGCAGTGTTGCTCTAAATCAGGGGTGTCCAAACTTGGGAGCTATGCTGGCTGGGGAATTCTGGGAGTTGAAGTCCACAAGTCTTAAAGTTCTCAAGTTTGGACACCCCTGCTCTAAATCATGGGTGTCAAACTCGCAGCATCATGTTGTCATCATAAGATGTTTCACAACGTTTCTCCCTTCACGGAGCTGGGGTGGGTGTGGCCTGTGCATGATGCATCCGGCCTGCGAGTCGCCAGTTTGACACCCCTGCTATAAATCAACCATCTTTTA
This sequence comes from Natrix helvetica, assembly GCF_964273705.1. Classification (NCBI taxonomy): domain Eukaryota; kingdom Metazoa; phylum Chordata; class Lepidosauria; order Squamata; family Natricidae; genus Natrix; species Natrix helvetica. The sequence goes on along the minus strand of NC_138548.1, from coordinate 209,864,056 downwards.
CATTGGCCTTCAAGCCTGCCACATTTTCTAGTGTGGGAAATGGGATTTTATGGAGTATGGGTGATATGTAGTCAAATAAAATTCCTTTCTCAGGAAGTCAAGGACAACTTGCCCTGCACCTGGATGGATGTATTTGAGAAACATCTCCGGTTTGGAACAGGGTCTGATTGGATCATGTGATGGACATGTGGGTGCTGAGCAGAGTCTTAAATTTTCAAGTGGGTGGGAAAAACCTGGAAGCTTTCAGATTTGGGTTTTCCCAGATGTGCCAATATGACATCTCTAATAAAATGGAACTTTAAAGAAACTCAAGCCACAGAGTTTTCTTTCGTCGGGGGTGTTACTTGGAATCCTGACACAATGTTTTTCAGTGTTGCTCTGATTTTCAAGAACACATTCAGTCTGAGAGTTAGCCTGAAATCAGACTGTGATTTTAAATTCACACTTGTCAAAGCGGGGGCGGGGGGAGCGACTCCTCAAAGTTGGACTTCAGCTAAGGTTGCCAAACTTTTTTAAATTGGTTTTTCTTGCCACACACTTTTAGACAGCTGCTTGATTTGCAGACGTTACTAGGTGAAATATTTCAGAAGATGGGGATTGGCGATAATTCAGGACCAAAGCTCATGTTTTGTATGTTGAAGGTCCAAGATTCAAGCCTTGGTGTTTCAGAGAAACTGGGAGAAGACCCCCTTCTTAGAGAGAAATAAAAGGTAGCTGGCTGCCAGCCAGTGCAGAAAATACTGCTCTTAATGATGAACAGTGTGACTTCATTCATTTCAGTCTCTGCTTGTGGGACAAACACTGTCACCTAATCATTTTGGCTAGATAACATTGTTCTAACATAGGGGTGTCAAACTCGATTTCATTGAGGGTCACATCAGGGTTGTGTTTGATCTCAGGGGGCTGTAGTGGACATGGGCAGGCTAGGCATGGCCAGCTCAACATCACTCTATCGGGGGCACCTGTGGTGGCCCAAACGCTCTGCCAGCAAAAAGAGGCTCCTGAGCTCCGTTTTCGGCTACCATGGCCTCCTGCAACCCCCTGACAAGTGAAAATGGAGCTTGGGAGCCCATTTTCCCTGGCAGAAGCACAGTGGGCTGGTCCTTCGCTGTTTCCAGGGCGGATCCAGCCCCCAGGCCTTGAGTTTGACATCCCTGTTCTAACACATCTCAGAGGGCTAATGCAAAGGTTAAATGAGATAAACACACACACACCAACAGCCTGAATTCAAACCACTGGTAACTTTATTGTTCTCTTCAAGGGGAGTGGAGGGAGACGCCTTTTGGAATGGGACCACGGCAACATGGATAAGAAGTGGGTTAAGAGTCATTCTTATTTAGTTAAACGAGGAGAACTGAAATTCAATTAGCTGTCAGAAATTACAGTGCAAAATGCCAATGAAAAAGAGACGTTACTATGGTTTGCATAAACATGTTTAAGAGGGTGGGAAATGTTTGCAGATACTATGCTCCAGGTCAAAACTGAAAACAAAATGTGTGTGTTAGAATAATAGGTTCAAATGTCCATATAAACTGTAGTGTGATTTTTTTTAAAAAAAGAATATCCCTTGCATAAATAAGACAAAATAAAAATAGGGAACAGAAAAATGAAAAATTGAGAAAAAATGAATGAGATAAATTTACACTCAAAAAATTCAAAGCTCTGAAATTTCTCCCATTTTTTTACAATGGGAGGAGAGTGAATCATTTTCCTCATTATTTTCTCTAAACGGCTCCTTTCCCAAAATATTGCAATTAGTTGTGCAAGCAGAACAATTATACTTCCTTTTCACCATCCTTTTCCACCCCATCTCTTCTGCAAATAGTATGTGTGTGTGCGCGCGCGCGTGTGTGTGAATGATTTGGATCAGAATGAAAAGTTAGAGAAAATATTCAATCTCACAATTCTCTCACCACTGTGGTCCTGATCTAAATCAGCTCTGCCTACTTTTAAGAAAATACCAGGGGAATCTTATTAACAGTTCCTTCATATCACATCTGCTTTGTTCTGAAGCTTCTTGGAAAAAGGAGAACGTACAGCTGTGAGACATCAATTCAGCCACCATCTTGCCAGCTGTTCTGTGCATTCTGTTGCCTGTGTGAAAACTACGACCTGCCAATCAATCACTTGCTCTCTTGGCTATCTGCTCCCCATTCGGTCCCCATTGCTATTAAACAGTCCATTGCAGATTTCATAGGTGACCTGGCTTAATCTTGCATTTATTCCACGCAGCCTTCATTTCTGCTTAAGGAGACATCGTTAATTGTACAAAAGCTGGATTCAAGGTCAAGGCAGAGCTAAACAGCACAAGAACTTGTTCAAATCTGAATCTTTGGTAGCATCTACATTCTCCAAAAGGTTCATCCCTGTTACAAATGTTTCTTCCCTCTCAAAAAAGAGCACAAATATCATTTCAGCCTCTTTTTTTTAAAACAATATACCATCTTTAAGATACAACTTTTCTGGAATTGTTGTTCCTTCTGGGGGAATTGAAGACTTTCAAGCCCGGGAGACATAAAGTAGATTGACATAATCCTCAACTCCATCAATAGCTTCCCTCTTTATTTTAAGTGTGCACAACATCAAGGGATAGCAGTTCTTGATCTAGCCTTTGATCACGTTCTTGAGATCCAAACCTCAAACACCGATGGCTGTTATTGAGAAGAGCAGCCCTTTGCTCATAATGTCTTATCTAATAGGACATTTCCAAGGCTCCTCATCTCTCCTCCATCTTATTAATTGCATTTTACTATGGGCACATCCGGTTGACTTTGGTAGAACTGCAGAGCATTGACTCACCTTGCAAGCAGAAAGAGAATCAAATAATGTAAAAACTGGGGGGGAACTTTAGACATCATCTACTCCATCCCAGTGCAAGAATCCACTACTATAGGATTCCTAACAGATGACCAATCAGCCTCTATCTAAACACAGCGAAGGAAGGCCCAGTAGTTTTGAAGGCCATCTATCCTTTTTAAGCAACATTTTAAATTCTTGTTAAATAGAATTCTTAATTTCCATTGTCTAGGTGCTTTGCAGAAGGTCTGTGGTACATACTGAGAACCTGCAGTATAATAATAATAATAATAATAATAATAATAATAATAATAATAATAATAATAATAATAATAATAATAATATATTTATTTCTTAGCCGCACCCTCTCCCGAAGGACTCGGGGCGGCGTACAATGAAACATACGAAATAAATATGTGGACAAAACGAACATATAACAGAGACATATACTGAGACACACACAAGGAGGAGGTCGGCTGATAAATGAAAACAATTAAAATACAGTATTTAAAAACCCCTAGAAATTAAATATAATTAAAATACCCAGTTAAAAACCCGTCAGGAGCGATATGGTTAGATCAAAGTTGAGCCAGGCCAGCTGCTTGGAATAGGTGGGTCTTAAGCTTAATACGAAAGGAGCGGAGGTCAGAGGTATTCCTAATATCCGGAGGGAGGTCATTCCACAGGGCTGGGCCCGCCACAGAGAAGGCTCTACTCCTAGGCGCCGCCCCACGACATTGTCTAGTGGACGGCACCTGGAGGAGGCCCTCTCTGTGCGAGCGAATTGGTCGCAGGGATGTATGTATATTTCTGAAGGTAAACAGTGCTAAGCAGTTGTGCATCTAGCCAGTGTTTGAATTAGATACTACTTGACAGGAAAGAGAGACACACACAGAGAGAGAGAGAGAGAGAGAGAGAGAGAGAGAGAGAGAGAGAGAGAGAGAGAGAGAGAGAGAGAGAGACAGAGACAGAGACAGAGACAGATAGACAGATAGACAGATAGACAGATAGACAGAGACAGAGACACACACAGAGATAGAGGCAGACAGACAGACAGAGACAGAGACTAAGATTCTCCAATTTATATCGATCTGTGATGGGGTTTAACGGAGAGCCAGTTTGGTCCAATTGTTAAGACAACAAGTTAGAAACTAGGAAAAACCATAAATTTGAATCTCACTTTAGGCACAAAGTCAGTTGGGTGGCCATGGGCTAATTTCTCTCAATTCTAAGGAAAGAGGCAAGGGCGAAAACACTTAGGAAAACCTTGCTTATGACCTCATTTCCACTGAGGCTATTAAGCAAATCACTATGGGTCATTAAGTGAAACATTATGTATGCTTGCCAATTGTGATTTTACTGCTTCTTCATTGATTCCACTTGTTGAAAGCTGGCTGTGAAGCCCCCAAAAGTTGACCGGGACATTACAACAGTTGTAAATTGAGGACCATTTGTATAATTAGTGTTTCAGTGCTATTGTAACTTTGAACAATCACTTAACAGGGCAGTTATTAAGTGAGGTCTACCTGTATGTACATTTTTAAAATGGGAATCTTGGAGTACAAAATATAATTTTTAAAACTATACTTTACACTCTGTTGCGAAGGCTTTAAAAAAAACAAATCTGTGATTTTATTATTTAATTCAATCCACTGGCTTGAAACCAATAAAAACAAATATAGTTCATCAGACACATAAAAAAGTCTAGAAAGAATAGAATAAAACTCTTTTGGGAGGACAGTATAGCATGAATTAGCAAAACTGAATATGTCCATGCCTGGTTAAAAATTATGGCTAAGAGGGCTAAGTTGTCTTAGAAGGTCACAAGACTTATCACAAACTCTCTGATTATATAGCACATTGCATCTGTTTTAATTGGGAAAAAACCCCGAATGACCAAGTAATGATTTTAACCCCTTCAAAAGCCCTGAATAATTTGAATGTTTGACTACTCCTGTTTTGGTGTTGGGTGCCAACAATTGCTTGGTCTCCAAATTCCTCTCTTCATTGCCTGACTTTATCTTCCCCCTCCCCTCCCCAGATTGCTGACTTATTCTGGGGTGGGAGGTGGGGGGGAAGAGTCAATTGTGGGGGATGATGAGCCAGTCATACCGAGACTCCCCATTGATTTCCTATTATGAAGTTCAGTAAGAAAAATGACATTATCTTGTTACAGAACCAAAGCTCTGATTTGTCACATTCCATTCGTGTCCTGGCTGGAATAGGAATTGATTTTGTAGACTCCGATACCGAATTACTCATTGGTGGTGTGAGAAGCGGCTGGGGAGGAAAGGAGATGGAGAGGGTCAGAGAGGCTAACTGACTTCGTTTCGGGGATAATGGAGACCTACAGTGACCCCTGGCAAAACATCAGCTCCAGGTGCTTAGCCATAAGCTCTCAGTGCTCTCTACTTGTAGTAGGGGCAAGACAAGATGAAGAACAAGCGGAGAGCGGAGAGGGTCATGTTTATAAGGTCAGATTTAGGCTACCTGGGAGGAAAGTACTGGCTACATATTGCAGATTGCATTTTAGAAGCATTGCCAAGGTTCGGACTCTAAGGAAAATGAGTTACATTAAGTTAACCATGGATCTGTCTAATCCTGTGTTGCCTGCCCTGAATGTCTGTGGCTCTCCAGTAATTTAGGACCCCATGAATACTATACAGCAAAATAAGCATTCCCAATTGGGCATCTTCCAATTATTCCTCACCTTTGCAATGTTTATCCTCTAGTTTATGCTTCTTTCCAGATTTGTGGAATTGTCACATGAATGGGGAGTCTGAAATACAACATCTCGTAAGCAAGTGATACAATTGTCCTGTGAAGGTTCTGACTAATGAACCCAAGCAAATCAGAACTCTGAGATTGGCACACTTCAAAGGAAAGCCAACTCTGACTTTTCCCATGGTTACAGTATAGTTAAAACCACTAAAAACCCCTTCCCCCTCAGTGTCATTAATCACATTCTCCAGTTAGGTTTATTGGCAGGCTTCTCATGTATTTTCTCCTCCTTCCTCCATCGCCCAGAGATGACCTTGGTTCTCATGAGAAAGATCTATTTTGTGTCTAGCAATGCATTCCAGCTTCCTCCCTCCCATGCAGTGTGGCAATGTTGAACCAGGAAAATGACTTCTGCCAGGTTCAGTTCAGCGTTAACATGTCACTGACATGTCACTGAATTTACTAGGACATACATCATGATTTTCATGGGACACCAAGTTTAGGTTACACTTTCGTAGAATAAGTGTCAGGCCTACAGCCATATTCGTTTTGGATCTTTGGCCTGCCACACTTTATTATTCTACTGTGCCGTTTCTATTGTGGGAAAATGGGAGGGGGGATGGTATGGAGTTAAATGCTATGTAGCCAAAACAAAATTCTTTCTAGAAAGCCAAGGTCATTCTTTGTCTTTGAACCTCTGCACCTGACTGGAACTATGGGTGGAACTGTCAGTATGGCCAGGGAAGATTGGACCATGTGATGGACTTGTGGGTGTGGGGGCAAGATCATGAACTTTCAACTTGGTGGGGAAAACTGGGAAGCTTCAGTTTCGGGTTTTTCCAGATGTGCCAACATGGCTCTCTTAATAAATTGGAACTTTGAGCAATACTTTGTCTTGGACTCTGATTTAATTTTGGATGCTATTTGGAACTCTGACAATAAGCTTCAAGATCACCCAGCATCTTTCTTCAAAATCAGAAGCCAACTACCCTAACTACAACTATGAGCAATTAATAAAAATACATCGTTCACTCCATTTTGAATCCTATCACTCTTTTCAATCAATTGAAATACCAGTTATTCCTATAATGGTGGGCCACTTTAATTGTTTGATTATATAGGAAAGTGGCTTATACCAAGCCAGAGCAACAGTCCATCTAGCTCAGCAATGTCTACAGGTGTGACTGTGGGACAAGGAGGAATAGGTCCTGCAAGTACAGGAGCTGCAATTTTCACAATCCCTTGCCACGCAAGCTGGGGCTGACATGGGTGGGTTCAAAACATCTGAAGATGCTATAACTACAGTAAATGTCCAAATGAACACACATGTGAAATGTCTCAGTTATAATCAGCCCCCTTTTAAAACAAGACTTGGATTAATTTCTAGTCTTGCTAGAAAATAGCAATAGCAACAGCACTTAGTTATATACCGATTTACAGCCCTCTCTAAGCAGTTTACTGAGTCAGCCTACCGCCCCCAACAATCTGAGTCCTCATATTACTGACCTCTGAAGGATGGAAGGCTGAGTCAACCTGGAGCCAGTCAGGATCGAACTCCAGATTGTGGGCAGAATTAGCTTGCTATTATTGCATTCTAATCACTGTATCACCACAGCTCTTCTCTTCAATTGCTCCCAAGGCCCTTCGCATGTATGTTTACTCATTGCTCATTCAGATGATCCTGTTTGGCAAGCAGGGCTGATTTCTTATTTCTGGGAAACTGTCCTGAGAAAATTCAAAAGATAGATCAGAATCACTAGACTTCAGCAAACTCTTAAAAGAAGAAAAAAACCTGTGTGAATTGTCTTTTGTTAAAAGAAGGTACTTCAAGGTCACAGTTCACATTTTCTAGAAAAAAAAGCCCACATTGGTGTATTTTATTTTCCAGAGAGCTATATATATAGTGACTTAAGGACAGTCAGGAAAGGTTTTACGAAGCAGTTGCTCTCGGTGGTCGCAGGGCCCTGCAGCTTGCTTCAGACAATTTACCACGCAGACAAATCAGGCCTGCTAGCCCTCGCTTCTCTTAGTCCTCCCTGAAACTTCAAGTGAACAAACAGTAAAATAAGATACAAGGCAGGTAGCAGCCACACAAGACCTTAGCATGTTTCCTTCATATTATATTTTGCACAGACGTGGCTGGGCACTGATTTATATGTGGCTAAATTATTCATAATTATTCGTACTGATCTACTCAGCACAGCTAAGAATTGAAGATCTATGTATAAATATGTGCACACAGCTACACATACACAGAGTCAAGGCCCATCTAGAGAGCTTTAAACCCCCTAAAAACAAAATGAATGACTCTCCTGCAATATATAAATAAGGGAAAAGAAAGACATGATAATGGCTTAAGGTTTACCCTTGATAAGACATGATAGTGACTTAAGGTTTACCATTGATGAATCTGGATCCCTTCAGCTAAATCTGTTCAAAATATATATTTAATTCAAAGGCGATTAATATGGTATTTTAGTAATAAAAAAGAAACAGTAGTCTAATTTCATGGAAGTTTGACACACACACACATGGACGACTTCCTATATTTTTTTGAATACAATTTCTCAAGTCAGATTTTGTTTGACTTTTACTTTGTCCCCAAATGAGTGGGAACAGGCTTCCTATTATTCCCAACCAGTATGCTCAATCAAAAGGGAGGAAGACTGTAGCTGAAAATAGTGTATGGATTGTTTTTCAGAGGCATTCATTCCCTTCTAAACAAGCAATCTTGATGCTTTTTCTAGATCATCCTGCACAATCTGGATGATTAAGAATGGAAAGGAATATATCTGAAGATTAAATGTATCTCAAAAGAAGCAAGTCCAGGTAACTAAAGCTAAATGGCACCAGATTGCTGCAGAAATAAAGTTAGCAAAAACAAGGAAACAAACAAACATGAGGCGGAGAGAATTCTTTCCTAATAGCTATAGCAATCAATCATGCTCTGGGCATCACCAAATCTCATTTAACTGTCTTTCAGAAATGTTTCTGGAATGTAATTGGTTACACAGTCTTTTTAAAAATTGTGACAGTCAATGATTTATTGATTTGCATTTAGTCCCCACCCCTCCCCAAGAAGTTATTTTTGACAGCTATAAGTTGCTTTTCTCTTGTATTTTACCCTTGCATACCTTGCAGCAAGTTGCATGGATGGGAGACATCTTATCCAAGATGCAGTATCTTCAATTGCAGACCCTCCATTTCATCATAGAGACTCTTGTAGAATTCTTTATTGGCCAAGTGTGATTGGAAACACAAGGAATTTGTCTTTGGTGCATATGCTCTCAGTGTACATACAAAACTAGACGTGTACTAGAAAAAAAGAGGGTGAAATTTAGAATCTGCACTAAGAACAAACTTATCTATTTTCAGATATACTTCCAGCTCTTGAACCCTAAGATGATATTTCTCCTAGAGCTAGTTCAAGAAGACTATCCCAGTATTATGAATAACCAATTATTTTAACTGTTTCTTAATGGTCAAAATTACGTTGTTGGAGACTGATGTATATGGAACCTATATACTGAACCTGGTTCTGAAAGGTCAGGATGGTCCAGGAATGAAAAAAAAAAGATACTGCAGGAGAAATGATTGTAGCTGTGATTCACAATGTTGTTATTTTTTTCCAGCACCAAGGACAGCACCACATACTGCACTTGGTGATGGCTGCCTTCAAGAAGTTCATTTACATGTTCATCTAGCCCGTGTGTGTGTGTGTGTGTGTGTGTGTGTGTGTGTGTGTGTGAAACCTAAGGCCCGTGGGCCGGATTTGGCCCGCAGGGTGCTTAGATCTGGCCCATGGGGCTGCCCTGGAAACAGTGAAGGACTGGCCTGCAGTGCCTCTGCCAGTGAAAACGGAGATTAGGAAGACCACGTGGCAGCCCTGCAGAGCTCAGTTTTTGCCGGCAGAGGGTTGCAGGAGGTCATTGCAGACAGAAACAGAGCTCAGGAGCCTGTTTTCACTGGCAGAGCACTGAGGCCACCACACGTGTCCCCGATACAAGTGACATTGAGCTGGCCATGTCCACCCTAGCCACACACACACACACACACCGAGGTCAAACACAAACCTGAAGCGGCCCTCAATGACATCAGGTTTGACACCCTGATCTAGCCAAAACTTTATGTGCAATGCCAGCTAGAAATCGGAAGCTAAAAGGAGTTTTAAAAGAATGCATAATTTGTATACCTGTGGCAAGATTCCAGTTTCAAAAATATGGTGCACATTCTACCCACAAGCTGCCTTTGGAGAGCAGTACTCTATTCATAATATCATGCTCATTCTGCAATGAATAACTCCCCCCCCCAAAAAAACCCAACTCTCAAGACTAGCACATTTTTAGACAGTCAAGGAATCAAAAGATAGATCCAAGTCAATTCTAGTAAAAATCTACACATGCAGAATTCTTTTACCTGCATGAAAACAATAACTTCTGTCAAGGGTAGCTGTTCGGTCCCGTGATTCCAATGAATATGCATACACAGGCTTGGCTGTCTGCCACGACTAATTGCATAGATAAAGCCACCCTTTGGCTAGGAGCCTAGAAAGCTATCTTCAAGAACCAAGATTAAACTTACAGAATGCTTTCTCAATAGCTAGTAAAATGGACTGTTGTTTCCTGCAAAGATTCCCCTCCTGTCGCTCCACCTATAAACTCTTTGGGAGGGGCTACTCCCTTAGCCAGCTGTCCTTACTTCCTTCTATGACATCGTCTCCACAGCTGTTCCTTTCTCTTCTCAGCTCTACGTACATGCACATCAGGGACAACCTCCCTCTGTTCCTCCTCACTGCTCCCTGACTCAGATGCCACCTGGTGGCCAAAAGGCCTCTCTAGTTCCTGCTCTGACTCCAAACACCCTCCAGAGTCTTCCTCATCCTCCAGAGCAGTCCCATAATGGTCTGAGCTGTCAGAGTCCACCAACAGCTCAGCCGGCCGCTGCTGGGCCACAACAAGTAGCTATTTGCAGATTATTTCATAAATTCACAGGACTACAAAAGCAATGCAATTTTGATCTAAGAGTCTGATCCTGTTTAAGTATGATCCTAGGAATTTACTGTGAAGTTTTCAATATATCTGAAGCATAAACAATGCTTGTTTCATGCAAGGTATTACGACCTGCTTTTAAAAAGAGATTATTTAACACATCCACAGAGGATGTTCCACATTTAAACTGAACATTTGATTTTAAAGCCATTTTAAAGGAAGTTTAAATTTTAAAGGAACTCTGGTAGAATGTAGAATTCTAGAAGCCGGGGAGAGATAACTCAGCTACTAGACAAGAACTGTAATATCTTAATGTTCCTCAAATAGTTAGTTCACTCTTTTACTTTCATTGCATACTGTCCATATATTTCCACATCCTTTCCTTTTATTATCTAGCACTTCCCAATAGGTTAATTATTATTTTTTAAAGACGAGTTGCATGTTCAACATCATGGCAATTGGCATAACTGATCAGAAGAACATTGGAATTCTGAGAGAGAGAATTGGGCATGGACCAAAGAAGTTTTTAAAAGGCAAATTTATTATTGGGAATCATTACAAATGGGAGTGAAAATAAAACTACTATTCTACTGATGCTTTTTATGCAAATTTCACAAAGTGACCACAGAAGTTGAGGGTGCTTCACCGTTGGAGGCTTTCAAGAAGAGACTGGGTGACCACTTGTCATTAACAATACGGGGTCTTCTGCTTGAGCAGGGGGTTGGACTAGAGGACCTATAAAGTCTCTTCCAATTCTGTTATTCTGTATTCTCTCTTTGAACCTTGGGGGGGGGGGATTCCTTCTATCCAGCTTCCCGTTGCTAAGGTGGATCTAACTCCTTGAGAATGGAAAATGATATAAGCTGAGTTTATATAATAACGTTGGTTATACCGGCTGGATGTACCATATGCACCAGTCATCGTTATTTGGGAATATTTCTCATTATTTTTAATTTGTCCCCTGAGCCTAGGCAGGAACCGGAGCCTGTGGCCCTTGCAACAAAAGAGAGGTGTGAAGAATTAATTCTAACAGCACCAAGGTTTCTCTCTCTCTCCTTGGAAGCTACATTCTCATTTGCAGGGCTGAGGAAACTATCACAACTGACTGCAAATAAAGAGGTGGGGGAGGGGAGGGGAGGAGGAGCGATGGGAAAGAATAAAGAGGAGGAAAGTTCATAAAGTTTTCCAGTGTGAGGTTTAGAAGTCATCGTGTCGCCCCCCCCCCCCCCCCGCATTTTTCTTCTCCTTTTGTTTCCTGACATATAAAGACTGTCAAAATAAGTAATTAACAAGAGGGGGGAAAGGAGAAATTTCATTGCACGCCTATAATTGCTCACCGGGAAAAAAAAAACTCTTTTCTGTCATTGCCAGGTCCCAGGCATCAGGGTGACAGGAAGTTTCTTGTTTGGCAATAAGCACTTTCAGAAAATGCCTAATTGCTAATCCACATGAAAGTTGTCTGAAGGTTACTGTGGAATCCCTGCTCAGGATGGCACTTTGTCAAGAAGAGGAATGAATGCGCTCATCCTCTCTGCTTTGCATTAATTTATATCTCGTGGTATCTTTTCAACCTGACCAGAAGCAAAAAGGGAGATACCCAAAAAAACAAAGTGGACAAATGTAATGTTGGCACATGATCTCCTTCATTGATTCATTTGGGGGGGGGGGTGAGTGGGAATCCTACTGCTATACGTATGGAAGGAAGATCCTGCATGAAAATTGGCTATTGATCCATTCAGATTGAAATCATCTCCATGCCTTAGCAAGGTCAAGCACCATCTAAACTTGCAACACATGTCCTCTCTGCACAGAAACCCATGCTGCAATCCCATGCCACACATGTTTTTATCTCATGACATGCATTTATCAGCAAACAGGGTAGTGTGATGTGCTTGTGAATTACCACTAGGCATTTACTCACATCCTTTTTAGGATACAGAATCACTGATTCTCAGTGCCCTGGGATCAATGTTTCTGATTACTGCCATGGTGCATTGTGCCCCTTACCAACTCCTCTTCTTTTTGTCTTATGTACACAGAATTTTGGGACTGGCACTTCTTGTCAGATAGGGGAATGTAAATTACACAGTGCACTTTTTTTCTTCTCAACGAGGAAGACAGAGACATTTCAAAAGCAAGATGCAAGCTGAATCCCAACATTGCTTCTAATTGCTTCAACGCCAGCCACCTTCCTTGCTCTTTGCTTAAGGAAGGCAAAGGCAATTCCCAGTATTGCCAATCGAAATGCTTTTAATGGGACACCCAGTGGTGGGTTGCAGGCGGTATGCCCTGGTATGGGCATACCGGAGCCTGTTCGGAGCATCGGGTACCATTCTGGTACAGTTTTCCGGAGGGTCCACCTGCCTGCCCGAGCTCCTTACCTGTCCTTTAAAGCCTTCAGCATGGCATGTACAACACCTGCGCGACCCTCCAACAAGCAGCTGGAGCATTGCGGAGGTTTGTGGAAGCGTCGCTGGCAGCTACAATGCATGCACATGCTGCGTGTGTGTGCGCATGCGCTACAGGCGTCCACGTCAGTGACACTGGGCCCATTCCAACTGTACTGGTTGGAATGGGATCCAGAACCCACCACTGGGGACACCTCGCTTGTCCAAGTCACAGTGGGATAACCTGCCATGGGATAATTCAATGTGGGATAGCACAAGAGAGGGACACGTAGAATTGCAGCCCACCTCAGCCCATCTCAGCCTCGAGGATTTCTAACTTGGAAGATTCAAACCAGAAGCAAGACAAGCAAGACAATTTACTTGTCCCTCTCTTGAATTATCCTGCATTGAATTGTTCCATGGTGAGCTGTCCTGTAGCAAGTTGGCTGGACAAGTCAGTTGTGAGTTGCCTTGACTCTAGTCTTAGACTCTAGTCTAAAGTGGGAGATGCATGGGAGCAAACCTAGCACATTCTGTAGGCAAAGTAAATATTTCATCGTAAGTTGCAATCCATATTATAATTTTTATTTTCTTTATTTATTAGATTTTTCTCCCTTTATTTTTATAAGTAACTCAAGGCAGCCAACATGCCTAGCACTCCTTCCATCTCCTATTTTTCTCACCACAACGACATTGTCAGATGAGTTAGGTTGAGAGAGAGTGACCGGCCCAAAGTCACCAGCCAGTTTGGGTAGGACTAGAACTCACAGTCCCCTGGTTTCTAGTCCACCTGCATGTTACTCTTTCATTATAAATAAAGGAATACTGTAGATTTAAAATTAACCCAAGACGTATACTAACATTAACCACATTCCATTGCTCTACATAAACCTGTCAAAATCTCAGATATCAGGGAGAAAGGAGCTGACGTCGTGATGGTACAATGTGCAATCTTGGAGCTCCGAGATCGCAGTTGACACTTTTGCCGCTGGACGGTCCATTTGGACCTAAACTGTCCTGAAGAGACAGTGACAGGGAAAAGTACGTCTTACTGATCTCAGGGACACCGCAAAGTCCCTGATTGATCCAAGAGAATCTCTTCTTGCTGGCGACAATAAGCACAGCCTCAAGCTGCTGAAGTTGGGACAGCTCCTCAATGGGAGGAAAGCAGAAAAAGAAAGTGTGTCCGTCTGGTGAGGAAATCTTATTTTTATAAAAGACTGCCCAAAAAAAGATTGAAGTTAAATTAAACTGGTAAAGAAAAGGAAATAAGCAGCGAAATTAAGCATTATTGGACAGTCTGTTATCTTTTTTAATTTATTTTTTCTATTGATGGAAGTTTTGTGAACATTTTTTACTTTTTAAAGTGAAAGTACTGGATTTTCTTCTATTTCTTTTTTTTTTTTAACCTATGGATTAAATCTTTTCCTTTATTTCTACAATGTTGTTGTGGTGAGAAAAATAGGAGATGGAAGGAGTGCTAGGTATGTTTGTTGCCTTGAGTTACTTATAAAAATAAAGGGAGAAAAATCTAATAAATAAATAAAATAAAAAATATAATATGGATTGCAACATATGATGAAATATTTACTTTGCCTACAGAATGTGCTAGGTTTGCTCCCATGCATCTCCCACTTAAAATGGTCTAGACTAGAGTCAAGGCAACTCACAACTGACTTGTCCGAACCAACTTTCCACAGGACAGGTCAGATGATTTAGGTTGAGAGAGAGTGACCGGCCCAAAGTCACCACCCAGTTTGGGTAGGACTAGAACTCACAGTCCCCTGGTTTCTAGGCTGGCACTTAACCACTCACTAAACTGATTCTTTCCATAAAGTTTCATTAAACAGGATATAAAGAATCATTGGGCTAGAAATCGGGAGACTGTGTATTCTAATCCCACGTTCACCACAAATATGGCTACAAAGCTTTATTTCATCACAATGCCGGTGTATCTCTTGTGAAACTATGAACAACTTCACAGGCGATCCAAACCAGGAAATAGCAACAGGATTCTTCAGCGTTCAATAAATAGAGTGGTGCTGTTGGATTAAGTTGTGCATCCGAAAAAATGGTGGTTGTCTTAACGGGTGCTGCAGGATGTATGCTTCCAAGATGGCTTCAAAGGCATGATTTTAGGCAAAAGGGTAGAATAAAAGAATTTTTTAAAAATGAAATAAGCACAGAAAATTCTGTATGGAAAAAAAAATATTCCACACACTTTTTTTTGAAACAGATCATTAAAATCTGACTACATGGAATAATGCTGACTTCATGAGAGAGCTAGTTCATAAAAAGAAAGTGAACTCATACAATCAATCCAAGAGAGTAGCCCAGCGCTCACACTGTGTTTCCTGTTTCAAATTTCCATGCTTAACGAAACCACATTTCTCCCTATCATGATAAATACAAATGTTTGAGTATATAATTCAAAACTCGATTCACATTCTTCAGCTGCATGGATTTTTGCAACCCCTTATTAACAAACTTATGGCTAACAGGGCAAAGCAAGCCCATATTATACAGTATGTGGTTCCTTACTTATTTTACACTTCCATCATAAATGAAGTTGCCAACTAGCACTTTTTGAAGAGACTTTGGGGTCTCTAACAAGCATGAAATACATTTTTCATCAAGTGCATTTTTAAGCTCATATGTAGTATGCTCTAAAAACTTTTAACCACTGATGTGTTAAGACTGAACATTCCAATTTTTTAATTCCAGAATTCTTGCAAATAATGAATGTCCACCTGTATGTTACTCTTTCATTATAAATAAAGGAATACTGTAGATGTAAAATTAACCCAAGACGTATACTAACATTAACCAGATTCCATTGCTCTCCATAAACCTGTCAAAATCTCAGCTATCAGGGAGAAAGGAGCTGAAGTTGCGACGGTATGATGTGTGATCTCGGAGCCCCGAGATCGCAGTCAACACTTTTGCCGCTGGACAGTCCATTTGGACCTAAACCGTCCTGAAGAGATGGTGACAGGGAAGAGTACGTCTTGCTGATCTCAGGGACACCGCAAAGTCCCTGATTGATCCAAGAGAATCTCTTCTTGCCGGCGACAATAAGCACAGCCTCAAGCTGCTGAAGTTGGGACAGCTCCTCAATGGGAGGAAAGCAGAAAAAGAAAGTGTGTCCGTCTGGTGAGGAAATCTTATTTTTATAAAAGACTGCCCAAAAAAAGATTGAAGTTAAATTAAACTGGTAAAGAAAAGGAAATAAGTGGCAAAATTAAGCATTATTGGACAATGTGTTATCTTTTATTTTATTTTATTTTTTCTATCGATGGAAGTTTTGTGAACATTTTTTACTTTTTAAAGTGAAAGTACTGGATTTTCTTCTTCTATTTTTTTTTGTTTTTTTTACCTATGGTTTAAATCTTTTCCTTTATTTCTACAATACTGTTTGGGATGGATTTTTTCTTTTTATTTTGTTTCATTTGAGAATTTTGTTTCTTCTAAGCCTGAAACATAAAGAAGATATAAAAGGAATATAAAGAGGGTAGTAATCTTAGAGGGAAAAGAAGTTACACTACCAGTTGGAGATTGGAGGTTGAGACCTGGAAATTGCTTTTTCTTTTTTCTCTTTGATCATTTTGACTTTGCACTTCAAAGGCTTCAGCTTATTTATAGAAAAGAGCATGGGTTGTTTACACAGGTGCTCTTTGGATGCTTGTTGGTAGCTGGAAAGAAGTGAAAACAAAGATTTGTTTTTAAACTAGAGTGGCAGTGTTTACTAATTGGAAGGATGGCACAACATCAAAAACAAACCATAACATTACAACGATTATGTTTGGAATTCAAAAATTATTAGAAACAACACAGAGAATTGAGAAGTGACGGGAAAATATTGAAAATATAAATTGTAATGTGGTAAAACCTGATGGAAAAATGGAAGATATCCAGCAAATGGAAAAAGTGGAGAGTCCTAAAAACCCAAGGGAAAAATGAACAAAGAGGCAAGATAACTGTGGATATTGACAATGAACTGAGTGTGGTTGGAGATGGAAAGAGTGGAACAAGGAAAGGGAAGATAGATGGAAAGGTGCTTTATTCCAGATTTCAAGGTATAGAAGAAGAAAAAAGAGAAGAATTGATGGACTTAAGGAGAGAAACTTTGACAAAAACACTACTGATAACCAAATATAAACTGATTAAAGAAGCTGATGGAGGGTTTCGAGATTTTACAAAATATGTAACAAGCAACAAGTTGTGAAGAGAAGTCCAAACCAATTTGATTAAGGAAATAAGCAGAAGACTAATTCCACAAATGGCAAAAGAAATAGGACTACATTATTACTGGAAAGACACAGGTTGAGATATGAAAATTTATAATAAAACACTAGTTAAATTTAGTTAAAATTGGAGCAATATGTTAAAAATATAGTGATAATGGATAAAGTTAGATAAATAATTGATAATGATAACAACGTATACATATGTATTGGTTTGATAAGAGGAAATTTGGTATAAATTTTAAATGGTGAAAAAAGGGAAGTAAGTTAAACTTAGTCAAACTATTGTAAAATAAATGACTGATAATGATAATAATGTAATAATTTGTATTGACATGATAAGAGGGAAATTGGATATAAATTGTAAACAATGATTAAGAAAAAAGGTCTAAAAATTTTGTTATTAAACATAATTAATTTTTATTTTGAATGTGTTATAAAGATATAATGTGGCTGGATGATATTGAAAATAGATAAGGGAATGCCATCATGTGGTTTTGTTTTAAATTTTGGAATGTTTGTTATAAAGGGACGTTAAAAACAACTATAGTCATATGAAGGATGAGGTATGATGATAGCAATATATATAAATATATTTGATGTAAAATATATAACTTGATATAAATCATAGGTGATGACTGTGGAAGAGATGCATGAAAGTTCTTTGCAACTAATTGACACACTTTCTACAATTTGTAATGGAAGATGATTTTAAGGTGTTTCTGTTTATTTTGTGTGTGTGTGTGCGTGCATGTATGTATGTATGTATGTGTATATATATATACACACATACACACACACACACACACACACACACACACACACACACACACACACACACATATATATATATATATATATATATATATATATATATATATATATGTACACGTACACACACACACACATATATGTGTGTGTGTGTGTGTGTGTGTGTTACAACCCCTGGTATGCCCAAATATGGGAGGGAGCTCACTACTCCCCCTTTCTGCCCTTCGGCTCACTGCAGAAGACCATCCAAGCAGAAAACCATATTTTTATTTTTAATGTTGCCTTTGCTATGTTTGTGTTGTATTTGTACTGATAAATAAATAAAGGGAGATTGGAATAGATCTATTTCAAGCTATTTAGTTCTCATCAGCTCGAATCCCAGTAAGGGTAAGGTTCGAATCCCAGTAAGGGTATGGCTAACTGATGAGAGCTAAATAGCTTGAAATAGATCTATACTACTCTCCCTTTATTTATTTATCAGCACAAATGCAACATTATATATAAAATAGCAGCATAGAGAACACAAATGAAGACTTCATTTCTACCTGGTCAAGGTTCTGCCCAGAGTGCCGAAGTTTCTTTGGTATCATAAAAATGAAATTAGCTCCAATGTAGCTTTATATCCCTGATGGGTAGCTTAGGAGCAACCTTAGAATTCTACACAGATACCAAACGCTGTGCCCAAGAATAAAGCATGCCAATACATCTGCATCCTAATTCTGGAAACAACACTGCAACTAATATGTTGGGATAAGAATGATTACCGGGATGTTCTTTCATAATGAAATTTATCCCAGCCTCCCCGAAACTGTCTTATTCATACAAGTGCCGTGTCTGAAACACGTACATTAATTAGATACCATATTCTCTTGGAAGATTTTGTGCATTGTAGAGACAGAAAATTGGTAGTCCCAAAAATAAATTAAAAAAAAAAAACAAAGCCAGCAGCATTCTAAGCACACATATCTTTTGTGCTGTTCCCTTTTGAGAGAGGCACTGTTGTGCCAAGCTCAGAAAAGGAATGAGTAGCAAATCCAAGACAATCAAAGGCAGGAAATAAGAGGAAAGAACATCTCGTTTATGCCTGGCCACTTGCTTATATGCCTGCACCGTAAACTGATTATTACAGTGCATTTGAGCCAAATGTAGCTAATTTTTGCATATTGTAGTTGTCGGCATTACATAATCAGGGCATTGTTTCCCTGGTATTGGAGGAAAACAAAGAATTAGCTATCCTAGTCATGGGGATTCCTGCTCAGTCTGACCTGAAACATAGCCAACCATTTGTCCATAAGCTTTGGAGCGGGACTAAGACTGGCAAATATTTTAGAAGACCATTCTTCAGAAATCCTTCCCAGTGGCCATGTTGGCTGGGTCAACCAGAACTGAAATTTAATATATTTGGCAGCTGCAGTATAATTATTTATATACAATAGCTGTATATCTTTGCAACAGAGTCTCTCTTTCAAGTCTTTGAGATAATACATCTTTAAAAAGAAATGGTGGATTTGGGAAGGCATTGTATCACTCAATCTCTAAATCATGCCTTTATGACACTTTGGATGCTGGGGGGGGGGGGGGTGTCACACCATAACTCGAAGTAGAATGTAATTCCATTGAAGAAGACATCAGGCAAACCTAAATGTGACTTTTTCCCATTTAATTAACAGTTCTTCTTAGCATTTGTCTCATTTTACAGGGTTCACTTATCTTGTACTATTCTCATGCTGCTGTTGCAGAGAATCTTATCAATGCATGATTAGACTAGACTAGACCAGACCAAACAAGACTAGAAAAGAAGAGACTACCACTCCAGAAGACTCTTGGTGTCTTACAAAATCCAGAAAAGAAAAATTAAAAACCATTAGATTGGTTGAAAACCGTATATGATGGGAAGGGTTTTGTTCTTCAGCTGGCCTTTTGCAGACCTTAACGCTGATTCGGACTTTGAGTACTCAAAGCAAATCTAAAATCATCCAGTCAGCTTCCTTGCTTAAGGGAGGGCTAAAGTCTGATCTCTTAAGATTTAAAATTCTATACAATTCAAAAGAAAGAGATGGTCTCACCTTCCCTAACTTTCAATTATTTTACTATCCTGCCTACCATGGATAACAGAATGGATAAAATCCCCAAATGATAGAATATCAAGCTTAGAAACAGCTGGCTTAGCCAACAGACTTTATAGATACTCATGGAATACAATCAAGAAACAAGAGAAGAGGAAGGAGGAGTCAATGTCGCAACGGTACGGATGTGCGATCTCGATGCTCTGAGACCATCACCGATACTTTTGCCACTGGGTAGTCCAATCGGACCTAAACTGTCCCGAAGAGATGGTGAACAGAAAGAATGCGTCTTGCTGATCTCAGGGACCCCGCAAAGTCCCTGATTGATCCAAGAGAAGGTTTTCAAGCTGGCGACAAAAGGCAGCCTAGGCTGATGAAGTTGGGATGGCTCCAGAATGGAAGGAAACAGAAACAGAAAGTGTGTCCATCTGGTGAGGCATCCTTTCTGTTTTGAAAAAGACTGCCCCAAAAAACTTATTTTTATGCTAAATTAAATCCTTAAGCAGAAGAAGTAAGCGGCGAAATTGACCTGCATTGGATTGTTCTGGATAGTATGCTTTTTTTTTCTTTTGTAATTACACTTTGTGGATTGAAATGCTCACAACTTTTTTTCTCTCTCCTCTTCTTAAAGTGAACGGACCGGTTTTTTCTTCTTCGACTTTTTCTTGCTTTACTTTTTAACTTAAGGATTAAAATCTCCTTCTCTACTCTAACAAAAGTTTTTATTATTTGCTATTAAACTCCATTTAAGAACTCTGTTTCCCTTAAGCCTGAGACAACATCAGAGAGTGAAAGGAAGCAATACTGCCACTCGGAGGCTAGCGGCTAGAGTTTCTGAAACTACGCATTCATTCCTGTTTCTCCTTTAATTCCACTGTCTCTGTACTTCAAAGTTCCATAATTAAAAGTGACAAGAGCCAAGGGCACGAAGTGTTTACACAGGTGTCCTTTGAGAGCCTTATCGGCACTGGGAGAAAAATGATGGAGATGGAGCCCCAAAAATTGAAGAGAAAAATGAATACAAAGATAAGAAAACTAATGATTTGATTTGTGGAGTGAAAGTGGTTGAAAGGGAAAAAATGGGGGTATGGAAAAGGGAATTTGATGGACTGGAGCCCTACCCCAAATTTCAAGGCACAGAAGAAGAAAAAAGGGAAAAATGATGGTTTTAAGGAGAGAAACCTTACCAGAAGCATGATCAACAACCAAAGATAAATGAATTAAAGTAGCAAATGGAGGGCGCCAAGACTATTTGAGAGATGCAACAAGTAGCAAGGTGCGAGAGATGTCCATAAAAACTTTACTAAGGAAATAAAGAGAAGACTAATTCCACAAATGGCAAAAGAAATAAGACTATATGCCTTCTGGAAGGATACAGGTTGATATATGAAAGTTGATAATAAAAAAGTAGCTAGGTTTGGTGATTAGTAAGTAGGCATTTAGTAATTTTTAGATTGCTTTGTTAAATAAATAGTTGATAATGGTAACAAGGTACATATGTATGTTGGCTGGAGGTGAGGAAATTGGATATGAGTAGTAAATGTTTTTGTTAACAAATATTAATGATAACAACAATAATGAAATTATAAGAGATATAGTTAATTATGTATGTATGTATGTATGTATGTATGTATGTATGTATGTATGTATGTATGTACTGGTTTAACATAAGGAATTTGGATATAAATTGCAAAAAGTGACTTGGAAAAAAGGCTTAGAAATTTTGTTAACTAATTCTTATTTTGAATATGTTTCTAAAGGTGTAATGTTATTGGATACATGAAAGTTGATAACAAAAAATTAACTAAGTTTTATAATTAGTAAATGGATATAAACAGTAAAGGATCTTCTGTTAACCAATATTAACTATAACAACTAATAATGGAATGATAATGATAAGGGATGCAGTTAATGATATACTGTATATATGTACTACCATAACAAAAGGAACCTGGACATAAATTGTAAACAGTGACTTGGGAAAAAATAGGGGGCTTAGAAACTTTGTCAACTAATCTTTATTTAGAATATGTTATAAAGGCTTAAGGTTATTGGATGATTTTTGCAATAACTAATGAAATGCCATCCGGTGGTTGTGCTTTTAACTATTGATTATTTTAGGCAAAAGGACACTAAAACAACTTCAGTCAAATGAGAACTATACTATGTTGATAGTAAGATTCATTAAGAATCTTTGACATCTGATATGAATATAAGTAATGATTGTGGAAGAGATGCACGAAAGCTAATTGTAACCAATTGACGATGATCTCTGGAGGGCCAGGGATAGGGGTTGTTCCTCCATCCTGGTCCTATTAGACCTCTCAGCGGCTTTTGATACCATCGACCATGGTATCCTACTGCGCCGTCTGGAGGGGTTGGGGGTGAGGGGCACCGTTTTGCGGTGGTTCTCCTC
Source organism: Natrix helvetica (assembly GCF_964273705.1). Classification (NCBI taxonomy): domain Eukaryota; kingdom Metazoa; phylum Chordata; class Lepidosauria; order Squamata; family Natricidae; genus Natrix; species Natrix helvetica. The sequence goes on along the minus strand of NC_138548.1, from coordinate 209,841,667 downwards.
CTACCTCTCCGACCGGACGCAATGCATGTTGGCAGGGGAGCAGAGGTCGAGCCTGAGGCCGCTCACCTGTGGGGTGCCACAGGGGTCGGTCCTCTCGCCTCTCCTGTTCAACACATATATGAAGCAGCTGGGTGAGATCATTCGTGGTTTTGGGGTCGAGTACCATCTGTACGCTGATGATACTCAGCTGTACATCTCCACCCCGAACCACCCCAACGAGGCCGTCGAAGTGATATCCCGGTGCTTGGAAGCCGTACGGGTCTGGATGGGAAGCAACAGACTCAAACTCAACCCCTCCAAGACGGAGTGACTGTGGCTACCGGAGCCCCGGTTCAACCAGTGGGCTCCATCGCTGGCCATTGGGGGCGAGCAACTGGCCCCCGTGGAGCGGGCGCGCAATTTGGGCATCCTCCTGGATGCCCGGCTGTCCATGGATGACCATGTGGCAGCCGTGGCGAGGGGGGCATTCCACCAGGTTCGCCTGGTGTGCCAATGCGTCCCCTATTGGACCGGGACGCCCTTCGCACAGTCACTCATGCGCTGGTGACGTCCCGTCTGGACTACTGCAACGCTCTCTACATGGGGCTCCCCTTGAGATGCACCCGAAGACTGCAGCTGGTCCAGAATGCAGCCGTGCGGGCAATTACGGGGAGTACTAGGTACTCCCATATAACACCTCTCCTGCGCGAGCTGCACTGGCTACCTGTGGTTTTTTGGGTGCGTTTCAAGGTGTTGATTACCATCTTTAAAGCGCTCCATGGCACAGGACCTAGTTACCTGCGGGATCACATCCTACCCCATACATCCCTGCGACCAATTCGCTCTCACAGGGAGGGACTCCTCCGGGTGCCGTCCACTAAGCAATGCCAGCGGGCGGCGCCCAGGAGTAGGGCCTTCTCTGTGATGGGCCCAACCCTCTGGAATGACCTCCCCGCCGATATTAGAATTACCACTGACCTCCGCTCCTTCTGCAAGAAACTCAAGACCCACCTGTTCCAATTAGCTGGCCTGGCCCAGTTATAGTTTTATTCTTCAATCCTCCTGGCCGGTATTTTAAATTTTTGGGGTAGATTTTAATGTTGTTTTAATTTTATTATTATTGTACAGATTTTTATGTAATTCGTTTTTACGGGGTTTTGATGTTTTTCTATGTATATGGTATTTTAACTTTTGTCTGTACACCGCCCCGAGTCCCTTCGGGGAGAGGGAGCGGTTTATAAATTTAATAAATAAATAAATAAATAAATAAATAAATAAATGACACACTTTCTACAAGATGTAATATAAGATGATGATTTTTTGGTGTTGTTTGTTTAATAAAAATGAACAATTTTTGCAACAAAAAAAGAAACAAGAGAAGAATGGGAAAAGAGCATTATAAGACATTCTAAGTTTGCTAAAAATATGAAATCTTTCAAATGATATCATTTGAAGCTTCCTGAAGCTAGGATTGGAGCTGCTGGAGAGAAGGAGGGGGTGAGTCACAAGACAAAGACACTGAGGTGGGGACCCTTAAACTCCATATCATTTGAAGCTTCCTGAAGCTAGGATTGGAGCTGCTGGAGAGAAGGAGGGGGTGAGTCACAAGACAAAGACACTGAGGTGGGGACCCTTAAACTCCATATCATTTGAAGCTTCCTGAAGCTAGGATTGGAGCTGCTGGAGAGAAGGTGGGGGTGAGTCACAAGACAAAGACACTGAGGTGGGGACCCTTAAACTCCATATCATTTGAAGCTTCCTGAAGCTAGGATTGGAGCTGCTGGAGAGAAGGAGGGGGTGAGTCACAAGACAAAGACACTGAGGTGGGGACCCTTAAACTCCATATCATTTGAAGCTTCCTGAAGCTAGGATTGGAGCTGCTGGAGAGAAGGAGGGGGTGAGTCACAAGACAAAGACACTGAGGTGGGGACCCTTAAACTCCATATCATTTGAAGCTTCCTGAAGCTAGGATTGGAGCTGCTGGAGAGAAGGAGGGGGTGAGTCACAAGACAAAGACACTGAGGTGGGGGCCCTTAAACTCCATATCATTTGAAGCTTCCTGAAGCTAGGATTGGAGCTGCTGGAGAGAAGGAGGGGGTGAGTCACAAGACAAAGACACTGAGGTGGGGACCCTTAAACTCCATATCATTTGAAGCTTCCTGAAGCTAGGATTGGAGCTGCTGGAGAGAAGGAGGGGGTGAGTCACAAGACAAAGACACTGAGGTGGGGGCCCTTAAACTCCATATCATTTGAAGCTTCCTGAAGCTAGGATTGGAGCTGCTGGAGAGAAGGAGGGGGTGAGTCACAAGACAAAGACACTGAGGTGGGGACCCTTAAACTCCATATCATTTGAAGCTTCCTGAAGCTAGGATTGGAGCTGCTGGAGAGAAGGAGGGGGTGAGTCACAAGACAAAGACACTGAGGTGGGGGCCCTTAAACTCCATATCATTTGAAGCTTCCTGAAGCTAGGATTGGAACTGCTGGAGAGAAGGAGGGGGTGAGTCACAAGACAAAGACACTGAGGTGGGGACCCTTAAACTCCATATCATTTGAAGCTTCCTGAAGCTAGGATTGGAGCTGCTGGAGAGAAGGAGGGGGTGAGTCACAAGACAAAGACACTGAGGTGGGGGCCCTTAAACTCCATATCATTTGAAGCTTCCTGAAGCTAGGATTGGAGCTGCTGGAGAGAAGGAGGGGGTGAGTCACAAGACAAAGACACTGAGGTGGGGACCCTTAAACTCCATATCATTTGAAGCTTCCTGAAGCTAGGATTGGAGCTGCTGGAGAGAAGGAGGGGGTGAGTCACAAGACAAAGACACTGAGGTGGGGGCCCTTAAACTCCATATCATTTGAAGCTTCCTGAAGCTAGGATTGGAGCTGCTGGAGAGAAGGAGGGGGTGAGTCACAAGACAAAGACACTGAGGTGGGGACCCTTAAACTCCATATCATTTGAAGCTTCCTGAAGCTAGGATTGGAGCTGCTGGAGAGAAGGAGGGGGTGAGTCACAAGACAAAGACACTGAGGTGGGGGCCCTTAAACTCCATATCATTTGAAGCTTCCTGAAGCTAGGATTGGAGCTGCTGGAGAGAAGGAGGGGGTGAGTCACAAGACAAAGACACTGAGGTGGGGACCCTTAAACTCCATATCATTTGAAGCTTCCTGAAGCTAGGATTGGAGCTGCTGGAGAGAAGGAGGGGGTGAGTCACAAGACAAAGACACTGAGGTGGGGACCCTTAAACTCCATATCATTTGAAGCTTCCTGAAGCTAGGATTGGAGCTGCTGGAGAGAAGGAGGGGGTGAGTCACAAGACAAAGACACTGAGGTGGGGGCCCTTAAACTCCATATCATTTGAAGCTTCCTGAAGCTAGGATTGGAGCTGCTGGAGAGAAGGAGGGGGTGAGTCACAAGACAAAGACACTGAGGTGGGGACCCTTAAACTCCATATCATTTGAAGCTTCCTGAAGCTAGGATTGGAGCTGCTGGAGAGAAGGAGGGGGTGAGTCACAAGACAAAGACACTGAGGTGGGGGCCCTTAAACTCCATATCATTTGAAGCTTCCTGAAGCTAGGATTGGAGCTGCTGGAGAGAAGGAGGGGGTGAGTCACAAGACAAAGACACTGAGGTGGGGACCCTTAAACTCCATATCATTTGAAGCTTCCTGAAGCTAGGATTGGAGCTGCTGGAGAGAAGGAGGGGGTGAGTCACAAGACAAAGACACTGAGGTGGGGGCCCTTAAACTCCATATCATTTGAAGCTTCCTGAAGCTAGGATTGGAGCTGCTGGAGAGAAGGAGGGGGTAAGTCACAAGACAAAGACACTGAGGTGGGGACCCTTAAACTCCATATCATTTGAAGCTTCCTGAAGCTAGGATTGGAGCTGCTGGAGAGAAGGAGGGGGTGAGTCACAAGACAAAGACACTGAGGTGGGGGCCCTTAAACTCCATATCATTTGAAGCTTCCTGAAGCTAGGATTGGAGCTGCTGGAGAGAAGGAGGGGGTGAGTCACAAGACAAAGACACTGAGGTGGGGACCCTTAAACTCCATATCATTTGAAGCTTCCTGAAGCTAGGATTGGAGCTGCTGGAGAGAAGGAGGGGGTGAGTCACAAGACAAAGACACTGAGGTGGGGGCCCTTAAACTCCATATCATTTGAAGCTTCCTGAAGCTAGGATTGGAGCTGCTGGAGAGAAGGAGGGGGTGAGTCACAAGACAAAGACACTGAGGTGGGGGCCCTTAAACTCCATATCATTTGAAGCTTCCTGAAGCTAGGATTGGAGCTGCTGGAGAGAAGGAGGGGGTGAGTCACAAGACAAAGACACTGAGGTGGGGACCCTTAAACTCCATATCATTTGAAGCTTCCTGAAGCTAGGATTGGAGCTGCTGGAGAGAAGGAGGGGGTGAGTCACAAGACAAAGACACTGAGGTGGGGGCCCTTAAACTCCATATCATTTGAAGCTTCCTGAAGCTAGGATTGGAGCTGCTGGAGAGAAGGAGGGGGTGAGTCACAAGACAAAGACACTGAGGTGGGGACCCTTAAACTCCATATCATTTGAAGCTTCCTGAAGCTAGGATTGGAGCTGCTGGAGAGAAGGAGGGGGTGAGTCACAAGACAAAGACACTGAGGTGGGGGCCCTTAAACTCCATATCATTTGAAGCTTCCTGAAGCTAGGATTGGAGCTGCTGGAGAGAAGGAGGGGGTGAGTCACAAGACAAAGACACTGAGGTGGGGACCCTTAAACTCCATATCATTTGAAGCTTCCTGAAGCTAGGATTGGAACTGCTGGAGAGAAGGAGGGGGTGAGTCACAAGACAAAGACACTGAGGTGGGGACCCTTAAACTCCATATCATTTGAAGCTTCCTGAAGCTAGGATTGGAGCTGCTGGAGAGAAGGAGGGGGTGAGTCACAAGACAAAGACACTGAGGTGGGGGCCCTTAAACTCCATATCATTTGAAGCTTCCTGAAGCTAGGATTGGAGCTGCTGGAGAGAAGGAGGGGGTGAGTCACAAGACAAAGACACTGAGGTGGGGACCCTTAAACTCCATATCATTTGAAGCTTCCTGAAGCTAGGATTGGAGCTGCTGGAGAGAAGGAGGGGGTGAGTCACAAGACAAAGACACTGAGGTGGGGGCCCTTAAACTCCATATCATTTGAAGCTTCCTGAAGCTAGGATTGGAGCTGCTGGAGAGAAGGAGGGGGTGAGTCACAAGACAAAGACACTGAGGTGGGGACCCTTAAACTCCATATCATTTGAAGCTTCCTGAAGCTAGGATTGGAGCTGCTGGAGAGAAGGAGGGGGTGAGTCACAAGACAAAGACACTGAGGTGGGGGCCCTTAAACTCCATATCATTTGAAGCTTCCTGAAGCTAGGATTGGAGCTGCTGGAGAGAAGGAGGGGGTGAGTCACAAGACAAAGACACTGAGGTGGGGACCCTTAAACTCCATATCATTTGAAGCTTCCTGAAGCTAGGATTGGAGCTGCTGGAGAGAAGGAGGGGGTGAGTCACAAGACAAAGACACTGAGGTGGGGGCCCTTAAACTCCATATCATTTGAAGCTTCCTGAAGCTAGGATTGGAGCTGCTGGAGAGAAGGAGGGGGTGAGTCACAAGACAAAGACACTGAGGTGGGGGCCCTTAAACTCCATATCATTTGAAGCTTCCTGAAGCTAGGATTGGAGCTGCTGGAGAGAAGGAGGGGGTGAGTCACAAGACAAAGACACTGAGGTGGGGACCCTTAAACTCCATATCATTTGAAGCTTCCTGAAGCTAGGATTGGAGCTGCTGGAGAGAAGGAGGGGGTGAGTCACAAGACAAAGACACTGAGGTGGGGGCCCTTAAACTCCATATCATTTGAAGCTTCCTGAAGCTAGGATTGGAGCTGCTGGAGAGAAGGAGGGGGTGAGTCACAAGACAAAGACACTGAGGTGGGGACCCTTAAACTCCATATCATTTGAAGCTTCCTGAAGCTAGGATTGGAGCTGCTGGAGAGAAGGAGGGGGTGAGTCACAAGACAAAGACACTGAGGTGGGGGCCCTTAAACTCCATATCATTTGAAGCTTCCTGAAGCTAGGATTGGAGCTGCTGGAGAGAAGGAGGGGGTGAGTCACAAGACAAAGACACTGAGGTGGGGACCCTTAAACTCCATATCATTTGAAGCTTCCTGAAGCTAGGATTGGAGCTGCTGGAGAGAAGGAGGGGGTGAGTCACAAGACAAAGACACTGAGGTGGGGGCCCTTAAACTCCATATCATTTGAAGCTTCCTGAAGCTAGGATTGGAGCTGCTGGAGAGAAGGAGGGGGTGAGTCACAAGACAAAGACACTGAGGTGGGGACCCTTAAACTCCATATCATTTGAAGCTTCCTGAAGCTAGGATTGGAGCTGCTGGAGAGAAGGAGGGGGTGAGTCACAAGACAAAGACACTGAGGTGGGGGCCCTTAAACTCCATATCATTTGAAGCTTCCTGAAGCTAGGATTGGAGCTGCTGGAGAGAAGGAGGGGGTGAGTCACAAGACAAAGACACTGAGGTGGGGGCCCTTAAACTCCATATCATTTGAAGCTTCCTGAAGCTAGGATTGGAGCTGCTGGAGAGAAGGAGGGGGTGAGTCACAAGACAAAGACACTGAGGTGGGGGCCCTTAAACTCCATATCATTTGAAGCTTCCTGAAGCTAGGATTGGAGCTGCTGGAGAGAAGGAGGGGGTGAGTCACAAGACAAAGACACTGAGGTGGGGGCCCTTAAACTCCATATCATTTGAAGCTTCCTGAAGCTAGGATTGGAGCTGCTGGAGAGAAGGAGGGGGTGAGTCACAAGACAAAGACACTGAGGTGGGGACCCTTAAACTCCATATCATTTGAAGCTTCCTGAAGCTAGGATTGGAGCTGCTGGAGAGAAGGAGGGGGTGAGTCACAAGACAAAGACACTGAGGTGGGGACCCTTAAACTCCATATCATTTGAAGCTTCCTGAAGCTAGGATTGGAGCTGCTGGAGAGAAGGAGGGGGTGAGTCACAAGACAAAGACACTGAGGTGGGGGCCCTTAAACTCCATATCATTTGAAGCTTCCTGAAGCTAGGATTGGAGCTGCTGGAGAGAAGGAGGGGGTGAGTCACAAGACAAAGACACTGAGGTGGGGGCCCTTAAACTCCATATCATTTGAAGCTTCCTGAAGCTAGGATTGGAGCTGCTGGAGAGAAGGAGGGGGTGAGTCACAAGACAAAGACACTGAGGTGGGGGCCCTTAAACTCCATATCATTTGAAGCTTCCTGAAGCTAGGATTGGAGCTGCTGGAGAGAAGGAGGGGGTGAGTCACAAGACAAAGACACTGAGGTGGGGACCCTTAAACTCCATATCATTTGAAGCTTCCTGAAGCTAGGATTGGAGCTGCTGGAGAGAAGGAGGGGGTGAGTCACAAGACAAAGACACTGAGGTGGGGGCCCGCGCGCCTAACGGCGCGCGAATCATATATCTATAAACCAAAATAGCAATACATTCTGGATTAGTGTGTTTGAGATTGTGATTTTATTTATTTCAAAATGACTGGCTTAGTTCAATGTAATAGCTGTTTTGCACCTGTCTTTCGCAGTACTCTTTTCAAATTTGGATACTGTCCCCTTTGTAAACAAATTACGAGTCTACATAGGCAGATTACCTATCTAGAATCTGTAATCTGTGCTCTCCAAGCAGAAACTAGGTGTCTACGTCAGCCATTCCACTCTATGGTGAAGCCACACTATCAGCCCCCTCTGCCACAAAGATCTTGCAGGAGAAGAGCTGTCTGGACAACTGTGGGATCTGGCAGGTTGAGAGCTGTGAACCATAAACCCAAAGCTTTTGCTGTGACCCAGCAAAACAGATATAGTGCCCTTGCTGACCTTAATGGGGACACTAAAGAGATAGGTCAAGGCAGTTGTGATAATGATGACTCAAATAAGCAGGGGATCGTGGTCCAAAACGAAGAACTTTCTTCGGAAAGGCGAAAAGGGGAACCAGGTATCACACATCAGTCGCAGAAGAAGATCAAGGTATGTAAAAAGAGAAGTCACCTTCTGGTTGGTGATTCAATCGTAAGAGATGTTAATTTAGGAGAGGATAAGGAGGTTTTAAAAGAGGTCAGGTGTCTGCCAGGTGCTACTGCCAGCAGAGACAAGAGGCGTATTCTTAAGATAGTCAAGAATGCAAGTAAGGACTGTGACGTTGATGCTATTATACATCTTGGCACTAATGATCTATCCCAGAAAGATGTACTTTCTGTGCAGAATGATTTCCAGAACTTGGGGTATGAACTTAATAGTATAGGTTGTAGGCTTATCTTTTCAGAGGTTTTACCTGTATATAAGGAACAAAAAGGGAAGGGCCAGCGTGTAGCAGAGTTTAATGTTTGGCTAAAGGAGTGGTGTAAAAGGGAAGGCTTTGGTTTTATTAGTCATGAAGCCTGTAGCTGGTCCAATGAAAAACTGTACAAAAGAGATGGGTTGCACCCATCCAAGAAAGGAACTGAGTTACTTGGCATTAAATTCACAGATTTTCTTGATAAACATTTAAACTGAAGAGCGGGGACAGAGAATTAATAGATACAGAACATCTCTGTCCCCAGCAAACTAAAATTCATAGGGTTATAAATGCATGTAACATAGATGTGTGTGTGGGTAAGATTATCACTCCTGCTGTCAAGCAAAACCAAGCATGTAATAGTGATTGTCATACCATGTGCATGAATCACACAAGTGGCAAGAAAATAGGGGCAGTCAGGCATAATACAGGTTATGTAGACAGTAAACACAAGGTCAATCAAAATGGACTCAAATGTCTATATACCAATGCACAGAGTATGAGGAATAAACAGGGAGAATTAGAAATTCAAGTAAAAGAGGGCAGATATGATATTATTGCCATTACAGAAACTTGGTGGGATGAAACTGACAAATGGAACATACAGCTAGAAGGATTTAAATTATTTAAAAGAAATAGACCAAATAAAAGAGGAGGTGGAGTTGCACTATATATAAGAAATAACTATGTCTCTACAGAAATAGAGCACAACAATAATGAGAACTATCTTGAATGCATTTGGGTCAATATTAAAGGTTGTGGGGGAAATGACATTGCCATAGGTCTATACTACAGGCCACCCAACCAAGCAGAGGAAGAAGATGAACTTTTTGCTAGTCAGCTAACTAAGGTATGTAGGAAGCACACCACAATAGTAATGGGAGATTTTAACTACCCTGACATCAACTGGGAAACAAACTCTGCACCAAGTGGAAGATCCAACAGGTTCCTAACAAACCTACCAGACAACTTTGTTTTCCAAAAAGTAGAGAAGGAAACAAGGGGATCAGCCATACTGGACTTAATTCTCACTAACAGAGAGGAAATGATAGAAGGTGTTGAAGCCATAGGAACCCTGGGGGCAAGTGACCATGCAATATTGGAATTCAACATTATCCAAACACAAGTAGTAGAACAAAGTCAAACTAGAGTCTTGGACTTTAAGAAAGCTAATTTCAATAAACTTAGAGAGAGCTTGGGAAAAATTCCATGGATGAGAATCCTCGAGGGGAAAACAACTCAAGAAGCTTGGGAAATTTTGAAAAATGAGATTAGAAAAGCCCAGTCTAACACAATACCAATGAAGAAGAAAAACAACAGCTCCCAAAAGAAACCAGCATGGCTGCATAAACAACTATCTGACAAACTGAAAGACAAAAAAAGTAAGTATAAAAAGTGGAAGGAGGGGGACATAACTAAGGCAGAATATCAGCAAATAGCCCGAGCCTGTAAAGATGAAGTGAGGAAAGCTAAGGCTCACAATGAAGAAAGGCTTGCCACAAAAGTAAAAATTAACAAAAAAAGCTTCTTCCAACATGTTAAAAACAAGAAAAAAGTTAAGGAAACAATTGGTCCATTGCTAGGAGAAAGTGGCAAGAAGGTGACAAGCAACAGGGAGAAAGCAGAACTATTTAACTCATGTTTTGCACCTGTCTTTACACAAAGGGATAAAACAGTCCAACCTATCAAAAGCAGCACCACAAAATTAGGAACACAAATTGAAATAGGGAAGAAAATGGTAAGTGAGCACCTGTCTACCCTAGATGAGTTCAAATCACCAGGACCGGATGGATTACACCCCAGAGTTCTGAAGGAACTAGCAGACGAGATCTCAGAACCACTGAATTATATCTTTCAGAGATCCTGGAACACCGGGGAACTACCAGAGGACTGGAAAAGAGCTGATGTGGTTCCCATCTTCAAAAAAGGGAAAAAATTAGATCCAGGAAACTACAGACCTATCAGCCTGACCTCAATACCAGGAAAGATTCTGGAAAAAATAATCAAGCAACGAATTTGCGAACACCTAGAAGCAAACAAAGTAATAGCCAAAAGCCAACATGGATTTGTCAAAAACAGATCATGCCAGACTAATCTTATTGCATTCTTTGATAATGTGACAAAATTAGTGGACCAGAGGAATGCCGTTGATATAGTTTACTTGGACTTCAGTAAGGCTTTTGATAAGGTAGACCATAACCTACTACTAGATAAAGTAGAAGAATGTGGGTTAGACAGCATCACCACCAGATGGATTGGTAACTGGCTGACCAACCGCACTCAACGTGTAGTTCTCAATGGAACTGCATCTACATGGAGGGAAGTATGCAGTGGAGTACCCCAAGGCTCTGTTTTAGGCCCAGTACTCTTCAACATCTTCATCAATGATTTGGATGAGGGAATAAATGGGGAACTCATCAAATTTGCAGATGATACCAAGCTGGCAGGAATAGCCAACACTCCAGAAGATAGGCTTAAGATTCAGAAGGATCTTGACAAACTTGAACATTGGGCACTATCTAATAAAATGAAATTCAATGGTGAAAAGAGTAAGGTTCTACATTTAGGCAACAAAAACGGAATGCACAGGTACAGTATAGGTGATACCATACTCAGTAGTAGTAACTGTGAAAGGGATCTTGGAGTCCTAGTGGACAACCATTTAAATATGAGCCAGCAGTGTGCAGCAGCTGCCAAAAAAGCCAACACAGTTCTAGGCTGCATCAACAGAGGGATAGAATCAAGATCACGTGAAGTGTTAATACCACTTTATAATGCCTTGGTAAGGCCACACTTGGAATACTGCATTCAGTTCTGGTCGCCACGATGTAAAAAAGATGTGGAGACTCTAGAAAGAGTGCAGAGAAGAGCAACAAAGATGATTAGGGGACTGGAGACTAAAACATATGAAGAACGGTTGCAGGAACTGGGTATGTTTAGCTTAAGAGAAAGAAGGACTAGGGGAGACATGATAGCATTATTCCAATATCTCAGAGGTTGCCACAAAGAAGAGGGAGTCAAACTATTCTCCAAAGCACCTGAGGGTAGAACAAGAAGCAATGGGTGGAAACTAATCAAGGAGAGAAGCAATTTAGAACTGAGGAGGAATTTCCTGACAGTGAGAACAATTAATCAGTGGAACAGCTTGCCTCCAGAAGTTGTGAATGCCCCAACACTGGAAGTCTTTAAGAAGATGTTGGATAGCTATTTGTCTGAAACGGTATAGGGTTTCCTGCCTAGGCAGGGGGTTGGACTAGAAGACCTCCAAGGTCCCTTCCAACTCTACTATTGTATTGTATTGTATTGTAAATATAAAACTGGTAAAGCTAATGGCAACTTCACCATTAGCTTCACCATCCAAATTCCTTTTTCTACAGGGCCGACTATTACAAGAAAGATTTAATCACAATATCTATTTATATAAAAGCGAAATACCACTCACATATCATCACGAAATCTCCAGACCCGTAAAGCCTACAAACTTGAAATTTGGCATGTATGTTCCTCGTGGATTCTAGGTGCTCGCTAAGAAAGGATTTTTCAAAATGACCATCAGATCATTAGTATTTCTTATATTATTATTAACACACTCTGATACTAAGAAGTTAGACGTTCTACCGGCCTCCCCATCTGAAAAGAACTCTGTTCAAACTGCCACTTGGGCATGGGGGTGGCAGTGTGTGACTCATTTGGTCTGTAGGATGGGAGTTTAGACATTCTACTCCCCCTCCTCACCTGAAAAACGCTCTGATCCTAAGGAGTTAGACTGAGAGAGAGAAGGGGCTAGGAGAGGTCTCTGAGTGGCAAGCCTGAGGGAGAGAAGGAGAGAGAAGAGGCCAATCATAACTACTCATTAATTTTCAAGCTGTAAGAGTTGATTTATGAAACCCGATCATATAGTTTCGTACCGGAGCATGGATATCCAGCTAGTAAGCCAATATAATGCCTTTAAGGCTCAGAAAACAGGCAAAGGCACATTAATAACTGCTTAATGAAAGTAGAAATATACCGTGGCTGATAATTTATCGTTTATCAAGTTACCATCAATTTACCCAGCTCTTTACAAAATGCTGGAAGAATTAAAAATGGTCTTAAGAAAAAAAGAAGGGCTTTTAGAAAGTTTATGCAACCTAAAACACTTGTACAGAATGAAGCTCACTGATTAGGATGTACATAAAACATAACGTGTTATTGAAATATGACATGGAAATGGAACAAATAAAAAGCTGTATGATAAAGGGGATGTAAAACCTCAAAGAAATAATCACTGAACAACTATGGAAGAGCTATGGGGGGAAATCAATAAAATTTATTCCAAGATATAGTTTTATAGATGATATATATCGTATTTTTCGGAGTATAAGATGCACCTTTCCCCGCCCCCAAAACAGGGTCAAAATTTGGGTGTGTCTTATATGCCAAATGTAGCCCCACCTACCCCCACCAGAGGCCAAAAATGTGAGGCATAGAGGCAGCGATAGTCTGTGGCAATCCCTGCAGCCTGGAACAGCTGATTGGAGGTATTCCACTTGCCAATCAGCTGTGCTGAATCAGGCTGCAATAAGTGCTGAAGCTGACCTGGCTGGTCAGAGTTTGCAGCACTAATCACATGCAGAAAGCACACACAAGTAACTGATTCAGCAGGATTCAAAATAATAATAATATACAATACATTTCCAAAAGCAGGTTTTCCAAAGTAGCAGTAAATACAAGCAAAACACAAGCAGTTTCACTTTCAGTTCTTGGCTAAGCCAGACTCCTTTCTGTTTCCTTGTTGCTAATACAGCAAATTTCAGAGTCCAAATAGCCCTCATTGGCTGATGTAGTTACTATGCCTATTCATTGGCTGACCTTGTTACCATGTGTCAGCTGAATACCATGGATGCTGGTAGGCAGAGGCAGAATTTTTTTCTTCTTATTTTCCTCTGCAAAAACTAAGGTGCATCTTATACTCCGGAAAGTCTTATACTCCAAAAAATATGGTAACTTCATTCATAAATAGACAAACAGTGTAATAATAATTATTAGTAATGTCATAAAAAAGAAGGAACATTTATTATATATGGTGACTGTATAAAAATATTGAAAAGAAATACATTGAAATATTCAGAATCTCCCAAAATAAAATTTGAATTAAAGCCACGAATTATTTTTGTTAAGTATAATTCCAGGAAACATAAATGAAAAATATCACAATTTACTAAGATATATTGATAGTTGCAAGAATAAATCTGGCATTTCAGAAAAGAAGAGCTTGCTATCAATACCATATTAGGAGACCAAAACTGGAAAATACACAATAATGGTAAAATTGACAGTATATATCCATAATATAAGCTTAATCAAATTTAAGCAAAAATGACTCCATGTTTACTACCCATTACACAGTAATTTTATGAAGAAAATTATCAATAACAAAACAATAAACAAAAATATTCAAATAAATATTAGGAAAACAATATAAATATATAGGTTGTGGTTAGTAGGGAAACAGAAGGGAAAGAGAAAATCTGCCACTAGAAATTTTTCCCATAATATTTTTATTTATGCTTATTAATTGTTGGATAGTAAAAGTAGTATTTTTCAGCTCTTACTATCCAATAAAAAACCCTTTTCCCCTTTGCATTTCAGTATTCTTACAATAAAAATATGGTTTTTTTCTCCAAAAAAAAAAAAAACTCTTCTTGCTCCTCGTTAAGCACTTTAACTTTTATACCATCAGGGCTTCCATTTAATTGCAGATCTTTATTTTTATTGAACAAGATTGTTTCCAATGTGCATAGTAAGTTGCATCTTCAGTCACGTATAAAAATAGGTAAAAAAAATTATATATACACAGAATTTTGCTAGCATTTTTTGGACTGACCTGATGATGGCTATACTTAGAACTGCATGCGAGCCTTAGGATTTGCTCTTTGGAAATATGTGCAGGTTTTGTTCTGCTGAGAAGGAGGAGAGGGAGGGAGGGAGGAAAGAAAGAAGGAGGGAGGGAGGGAGAGAGGGAGGGAGGGAGAGAGGGAGGGAGGAAGGAAGGAGGACCCAGTCAAAATATCCCAGGAAGCATACAGAGTGAAAACATCACTAAAAATATAAATACATGACCACGGGAGCTTCCTATTTTAACCCTGATCTTCGGTGGATAGATAGTTGAGAATTATCATTTTTGGTTGATTGCTTTTGAAAATCACTTTAGATGAGGCTGGGGTATTTAGTGCACTTTAAAGACACCAAGCATACAGACAATATCAACCTTGCATATAGAATACAGAATTAGCCCATTCGTTCATTCATTTGTTCATTCATTCCGCTCAGTCATAGAGCCAACTTCAAACAGTTTATAGATTACAATTACAAACCAGATGATGATGGTCATGATAAACAAACTATAAGCAATAATAATACAATAAAATAATAGGGCATTCTAACACTAGCACCGTGGGGGGAAATAACAAAGCAAATCCCTATCATAATCATATGGCAAATGATTTATGAGACTAACTGAAGATGTACCACCTGCATAAAAGTAGCTTCGGGATAAAACAGTTGGAAAGAATGCAGCAAGTCTAAAGTGCAATGGCACAATAGAAGGAGCTTGCAGAAAGTGTGTGTGAACTTCATTTAATGCCTCCATCTAAGTTCTTTTTCTAAAGTTTTATGAAGCACAGAAGGAAAAAATAATAATGTGGAAATCGCATGAAAGATCCAGTCATGCATTTAGAATCAACTGCCCGTGGCTTTATCATGAAATTGTTATGGGGCTTTCAGAATTTTTTCCACAAGATGCCCTGTAGTTCCGGTGTTTGACAATCTCAGCCTCAGGGAATTTCATCACAATTAAATGGATAAACACAACAGGGAAAATATGGCAGCCTCTCCGGAGCCTGCCAATTCTAGTTTTGGGACCCTGTCCTATAGAGATGGTATTCAGCCAGTTCTGACAGGTTCTGGAGAACCGATAGTGGAAATTTTGAGTACTTTGGAGAACCAGCAAATAGGCTGGCCCTGCCCCCGCTGCCTCCCAGCCTCCCAGCTGATCTTCTTTTGTTGCCTTGAACAGGAGAACAGAGCTGGAAAGCAGGTTAGTGGGGTGGGGAGGGAATGAGGATTGTGCAGTATCCTTGCCCTGCCACACCCACAAAGCCATGTCACAAAGCCATGCCATACCCATAAAGTCACGCCCACAGAACCTGTAGTAAAAAAAAATTTGAATCCCACCACTGCTGTCCTACCCTGACAACAAATACCAACTTCATAAGAGTCAGAAACTCTGTAAATTCCTGTTGAAATGGCCCAGTTAGAGAACAGGTAGGGAAATGATACCAAAACATATCCATATCTGTTAAAAACAGAAATAGCAAAATCTTGGAACCCCTTGAATGCAGAATGAGGACTGATTTGTGTGAGAAGGTGAGAACTAAGTGAAATTTACATATTCAATTGGAAGGAGAGGTGAAAGTAAGTAGAAGTGTGTGTGTGATTTAGCAGCAGATGGTTTCAAATTCGATCTGTGGCATCTGCAGCTAGAATGATGGGGAACTAGTGATGGGGAAAAAACAAAAAAATGAAATTTGATTTCTATTTGAAATCATGGCAGTGTTATTCTCCATCATTCAAGATTTATTTCTTTTTTATTTTATTTAGTTTGTCAAACAAGATAACAGGTATAAGTATAAACATTGACACGAACAAGGGAAATGAGAACAAATAAATGAGGACAGTAGGACAGGGAGGGAAGGTATGCTGGTGCGCTTATGCATGCCCCCTTTAGGTACCTCTTAGGAATTGGATGAGGTCCACAGTAGACAGTTGAAGGTTGAAGCTGTGGGGGTTTGGGGATGTAACAACAGAGTCAGGTAGAGCATTCCAGGCATTGACCACTCTGTTGCTGAAGTTGTATTTTCTGCAATCTAGTTTGGAGCAGTTTACCTTGAGTTTGTATCTATTGTTTGCCCAGGTATTATGGAGGTTGAAGCTGAAGTTGACAGGTAGAATATTGTAGCAGACAATTTTGTGTATTATGCTTAGGTCAGACCATAGGCACATAGTCCCAGGTTGTCTAAGCCCAAAATTTTGAGTCTGGTGGCATAAGGCATTCTATTGTGAGCAGAGGAGTGGAGGACACTTCTCATGAAATACCTCTGGACCTGCTCAATTGTATTATATCCAACATACAGTGTGGATTCCAGGCAGACAAGCTGTATTCGAGAATTGGTCTGGCAAAGGTTTTGTATGGCCTAGTTACAGTGGTGGGTTTCAAAAAAATTTAGAACCTCTTCTGCAGGTGTGGTCTGCTTTGTGGGAGTGGCTTGCCGGCCATGTGACTGAGTGGGAGTGGCTTGGCAGTCATGTGACCGGGTGGGCATGGCCAACTTGTAAAATGTGGTGAAACTCACTTAAGAACTCTTGCTTAGCAACCAAAATGTTGGCTCAGAAACTCTGGCATTTGAAGCACGCAAGTCTTAAAGCTGTCAAGTTACAAGACCCTTACACCCCAAACCCTTTAGGAAAAAAAAACCCAGGGGTGCTCAAACTTGACAGCTTTACGACTTGTGGACCTCAACTCCCAGAATTCCTCCTCCAGTCATGTTGGCTCAGGAACTCTGGCATTGAAGCATGCAAGTCTTAAAGCCGTCAAGTCACAAGACCCTTGCACCCCTAACCCTTTAGAAAAAAAACCCCAGGGGTGTTCAAACTTGACAGCTTTAAGACTTGTGGACTTCAACTCCCAGAATTCCTCCTCTCGCTCGTCATCTTGATGATGTGCGGACGGGCGGGTGGAGGGAGCTGGAACCAGTTCTAAACGGCACTGTAGATTTGTGGAACCTCTTCTATAGAAGAGGTAAGAACTGGCAGGAACCCACGCCTACCTAGTTAGCAGTACAATGTTACTGGAGAAGAATCCAACAAAGTTTTTATGACTTCCTTTTTTGGGGGTGGGGAGAGATAAAGAAGAGATAACTTTGTGAGAAGGAACTTCTTGGTGCTTAAAATACCATGTTTCTCCGAAATTACAACATGTCCTGATAATAAGACCATGCCATATTTTTCCTGTGGGCAAAAATATATGCCCTCCCCCAATAATAAGCCCCATGGACAACCCCCTCCTCCAGCCAGGCAGAGCGCCACTCACCAACCTAGAGATATCCCGAAGGCGCAAAGCCGCAGGAGCTGGGGGGGTCAAAGGCGCTCACATTGCTTGATGCCTTTGAGATATGTCATGAGCAGCCGCCCGGCAACGCTCCTTTCCAGCTGGGCAGAGCACCACTCACCGACCCAGTAATATCCCAAAGGCGCTAAGCAGCATGGCGCTCTGCCAGGCTGGAAAGAGAGGTTGCACGAGCACTTGTTCTGCCTCCAGCTCGCGTGCCTCCCTGCCTCACCATGCCCAACTCTCCCTGCAGGGCTGGGCCAGGGTGCCAGTGCCACCCCACTGCCACTGCCACTGCAGCCACCGCCCCGCTGCCACCGCCGCCCCACTGCCTCCACCGCCGCCATGCTCTGAGCATAACCGGCTTCCAAACTCCGGAGATCCGCTGCCGAGTCTTCCAGCAGCCGCCGCTCTGGGACTACGTTCTATGGTTGTGGGCTGGCTGTTGGAAGACTCTACTCTTCCTGCAGCCAGCCCACAACCATTGAGCGTAGTCCCAGAGCGGCCGCTGCTGGAAGACTTGGCAGTGGATCTCCAGAATTTGGAAGCTGATTATGCTCGGAGCATGGCGGCGGCGCCCTGGCTCAGCCCTGCAGGGAGAGTTTTGGCATGGTGAGGCAGGGAGACACATGAGCTGGAGGCAGAACAAGTGCTCACGCAACCTCTCTTTCCAGCCGGGCAGAGCACCACGCGGCTTAGCACCTTTGGGATATTACTGGGTCACTGAGTGGCGCTCTGCCCGGCTGCAAAGGGGGTTTGCTCGGTGGCTGCTCGTGAGCATGGTCGCTTCATGGCTGTTGTGTTGCGCTGCTGTGACAGCGCAACACAACCATTCGCCCATGAGGCTGTGCCTGACTCTTTGGGAGTCTGCTCGCAAGAGAGCAGCCGCCCAGCAACCCCAAAACAATAAACCCTCCCCCTATAATAAAGCCCAAGTCATATTTTGTAGGTAAAAAGAAAATAAGACCCTGTCGTATTTTCGGGCAAACACAGTATCACTCTCAATGACTTTCTCCTCTACAGAGATATTTGGAAGAATGAACATGCATCTGGATTTCTGCAGAAGGAAAAACACTGAAAATGATTGGAGGTAGCACCTTTTCCCACTCCATTTCCCAGTTTCACAGAGCTCTTTCCCATGCATAAAGCAGATATCAGGATTTCAAAACCCTGCATTTGTGTCTACAACGTCTGGTTTGGCCCATGGAGAAGGCCATAGAAGAAAAGGCAATGTTTAATTACAGAGGGCCAATTACTGAAATAATCATTCTGGGGAAACAATGCAACGTAGTAGACTTGCTTCCTTGTGATTTGCATTACTTTATGTCAGGCTTGTGACCCTAATGCATTTGTTTTATTTATATTTACAATAATGTAAAAGCAAATTAGTTCTAGAGCAAGCATGAATAGTAGGGAATAAAGAACTGTTAACTCAGATTGCAAGGGGAAGCGAGGGAAACACCACATTTCTGTTGCATTCTGTTCTTTTCTTGAATAAACTGATGCATCACTCAAGCAACTGTTTTACTACTTCACTTCTTTAACATTGTGTTCGGTTAATTGGTTATTTTTTAATTTATATCCTATTCAATATCAATAATCAACTGGTTTCCATTTAACTTGTTTAAATTGAATTTGGAGAAAATCTGGGATGAATGGAATAGAATAGAATAACAGAGTTGGAAGGGACCTTGGAGGTCTTCTAGTCCAACCCCCTGCCTAAGCAGGAAACCCTACACCACTTCAGACAAATGGTTATCCAACATCTTATTAAAAACTTCCAGTGTTGGAGCATTCACAACTTCTGGAGACAAGTTGTTCCACTAATTAATTGTTCTAAATGACAGGAAATTTCTCCTTAGTTCTAAGTTGCTTCTCTCCTTGATTAGTTTCCACCCATTGCTTCTTGTCCTGCCCTCAGGTGGTCTGGAGAATAGCTTTTGAGAATAATTCAAGCAATTTGCTAAAGAGCTCTCGGTAAACTTGAGAGTTGTGATTCAATAGATCTGAAAGTAACTTCACTGAGGAAAGATCCTTGAGATCATGGTTTCCCAACCTTAGGAACTTTAAGACATGTGGACTTCAACTTAGAACAGAGAAATTCTGCTAGAGCATTTTAATAGAAGGGACCTTGGAGGTCTTCTAAACCAACCCCCTGCTCAAGCAGAATTTCAGAATTCTGAACTGACTACCTGAGGAATTCTGAGAGTTGGACCATGTATTTTAAAGTTACTAATGTTGGAAACTCTGATCTAGATCTATAGAATGTTATTTCTTTTCATTTCAATGTCCATGAAAGTCCTGGTCTGTGCTGAGAGCTTAATACAGAAAGCCAAGAC
Source organism: Natrix helvetica (assembly GCF_964273705.1). Taxonomy (NCBI): domain Eukaryota; kingdom Metazoa; phylum Chordata; class Lepidosauria; order Squamata; family Natricidae; genus Natrix; species Natrix helvetica. The sequence goes on along the minus strand of NC_138548.1, from coordinate 209,821,876 downwards.
AAAATTATTGCTGGGGCAGCGGGAGGAAGGATGGAAATAAATCACAAGCCCACATTGTGCCATCTTTCCAATCTTAGCTAAATTATGCCTCCACTGACTTCTTTCAAAAAGTAACTTTCATGATCAACCCAGAAGGCAAAAACAAGGACACTACCAAGGACATAAATTATTTTGCTTAAGGTAAAGGTAACTAGCCCTGGTCAGACCTGAGACCTGCCAGTCTCAGGAAGTAATGTACTTCAGTTCTGATTTCTTCTATGTGCTTCAGAAGAACTCCGAATCAATAGGAAGATGATTGACAACTTCTGAAACTGAAAGTTGGGCTCAGTGGACACAGATGTTGGGTGACTTTTGAAAGTCCGGGAAGTGAGGGAGAAATTGGGAGCATAAAATAATGTGGGGTAGGGGGGAATAGGAGGAAGGGAATGGAGTCTCCTGGAAGAGGGCATGGTAGTCTCTAGTTTTTGAAATTCCAGTCACAAGAGAAGGGTCGGCATCCAAATGTAGAAAAATAAAGTGGTGGAGTTAAGAATAACTGCAGTGCAACAATTTCATCAGGAAACTCAAACACCACAGAGAAAGATTCCTGCTCTATTGGTTTCTCTTTCTGTAGGAAATGTTTAAAGTAAGGAATCACTCAAGAGTATGATGTCCCCAAATCCACCTTTGATGAGTAGATGCTATTATATCTTGCCACTTTTACATGGAATAGAAGCATGGACAATGATCCAGAATGATAGAATTCCTGTCAGAAGCCTTGAAGTGTGGATTTCAGAAGATAACCAAACATATAATGGGTTGAAAATGTCCTTCAACAAAAGGACAACAATGGCAAAATTGTTAACAACAAGAAGAAAATTATGTGGAAGAGTTATGATATGTGATATGCCATGAAAAATACCAACTTCCTCCATTAATTATATGAAGAAAATATAGTTGTATTATTTAATCTATATTATTAAATGCAGCACTGAGAAATGCCATATATCCTGGCTGAAAAATCTGTGTATGTGGTTTAGAAAAATATAACTAGCTTGTTTCAGACTGTAGCAGCAATATGCTAATAGCACTGATATACGCCAACTTTGAATAAGAAAGATGCTAGAAGAAGAAGTAGCCGCTTGCCTTCTGAGACGGCCTAGTCCATTCTACCACCTCTGAACTCTTAACAGAATAACAGAATTGGAAGGGACCTTGGAGATCTTCTAATCCAACCCCTGCTCAGGCAGGAAACCCTATACCATTTCAAGCAAATGATCTCTTCTTAAATACTTCCAGTGTTGGAGCGCCCACAACTTCTGGAGGCACGTTGTTCCACTAATTAATTGTTCTAACTGTCAGGAAATTTCCCCTTAGATCTAGGTGGCTTCTCTGCTTGACTAGTTTCCATTTCACCTTATCACCTCATTCTGTTTCCTGTAGATCCCAGTATGACTTCATGTAAAAACACCAGGTACTTTTGCGTTCTCCCAGAGTGATTGTTCCTTGTTTAATACTGTAGATCGCCTTAGATTATCTGCCTGTTTCTCATTTTACTGCGTGACACAGTTAGTGATTTGGCCATAAGGTTTAGCTTGTGGAAACAAGGAAGAGAAAGACTGCAGGGGTCAGCTAAGGTCATTGTTCTATTTAGCAGGTGATAAGAAGGGATCAACATGCTTATAGAAACACACATCCATCATGGTAACTTGACATAGAGAGATTGGCTTTTTTAAAGGAGGGGGGGCTTTCGATTACTGCTAGAACAGTGGCCTCCAACCTTTTGTGCACCAGGGACCCATTCTGTGGAGAGAAGGTGTTAGATCGGGGCAACGAGAGAACAGACTACGGACACGGAGTGACTTATCAGCTCTTTATTAATAGTAGTAGTGATCCAGCTTGCTCTGTGGTCGGAGGGTTCCCCTTTTATAGGGATCGGGTACGCCCCTCGATCAATCAGAACGATACCTGTTTCCTGCTGTAGCAGCGGACCAGAGAGGAGACTTGCCTCGATATATGCTATTATCTAACACCCCTCCCCTCCTAGACGGAACGTTGCGGTAGGTAACATAGTCTTTTAGGTATGTTGGGGGTTGCCTTACTCGGGAGGAGCTTCGTAGTTCTGGTTGGTCAGAAGTGGTTGCAGGATTGGATGCTTTTCCTGTTCCACGTTCTGAAGGTTTCGTGCCCTCGTAGCTGGGGCGTTCCGGAGTCTGCTTGGTTGCGTTGTCTGGGGGTTGCTCTGCTTCGTGCTTGCTTTCTTGTTCCGAGCTTGGTTCGCAGGTGTCGTAGTTTTCTATGATGGGGCTCTCGCGTGGCTGACTTTCTGTAGGCAGGAAAATCTCGTCTTCGTTTCGAAGGTCTGAGTGTGCTAGGCGACCCCGAAGTTGATCGATGTGCCTTTTCCAGTTCCGCCCATCTTCCAGCTCCAGCAGATACGATCGTGGACCCGTGATGCCAATGATCTTTGCCGGCATCCACAATGTTCCCCCTGCATAGTTGTGGGCGTATACGGAATCCCCTATGCTAAAAGACCGAATTTTGCTTGTGGAGTCTGGGGAAGCTGTGGCAGAGTAATTTGGGTGAAGACGGTCCAGGTGAGACCGTAAACGGCGGCCCATGAGTAGTTCAGCGGGGCTCCTACCCGTCGTTGCGCTAGGGGTAATATGCCGAATTAAGAGGTAATGGTCAATGCGTGTTTGCCAATCACCTGGACCCATCCTAGCGAGGGCCTCTTTTGCGAATCGCACCATTCTCTCCGCCTGTCCATTTGATGCCGGATGGAATGGCGCGACGAGGGCGTGCCGAATTCCCTGACCTGCTAGATATGTCTCAAATTGCATGGCCGTGAACTGGGGCCCGTTATCGGAGACCAGGAGGTCGGGCAGGCCATGGGTGGCGAAAAGTCGCCGTAGAACCTTAATGACTGCCTCTGCCGTGGTTGAAGTCATTAGGACTACTTCTAGCCATTTTGAGTATGCATCCACAACTATAAGGAAAGTCTGACCTTGGAATGGCCCTGCGAAGTCGATGTGTATTCGCGACCAGGGTGCTTTAGGTTTCTCCCATTCTGTGGCGGGCGCTTCCGGGGGTGCTGGTCTCGATTCCTGGCATGGGTCGCAAGTGGCCACCCACTCCTCTATTTCTTTGTCCATGTTTGGCCACCAAACGTAACTTCTTGCTAACGCCTTCATCCTAACAATCCCCGGATGACCCACATGTAAAGCATCTAATACATTCCTACGTAAAGCATACGGAATAACAACTCGATCCCCCCACAATAAGCAACCTTGTAACACTGAGAGTTCGTCCCGTTTTGACCAAAACACTTTGAATTCCGGGCCCACGTTTCCCTTCGGCCACCCCCTCCAAACCCAAGTTTGAACTTGCTTTATTAAATTGTCTTTAGAGGAGAACCTTGCAACGTCGTATGAAGAAACTGGTCCAGAGTCCAAACAGTCAATGAGCAATACCGGTACTTCTGGAGTGGGGTCTGGCAGAATGTCAGGTAATGGGCAACGGCTGAGTGCGTCTGCGTGTCCGAGAGTGGAGCCCGGTCGATGAATCAATTTGTATGAGTACGCAGCCAGGAAAACAGTCCACCTGGTCATGCGTGGAGAAAGGGAGACTGGAGTGGGGCGGTTTCCCGCCAAAAGTCCCAACAGCGGTTTGTGATCCGTAATCAGTTCAAAATCGCGGCCGTAGAGGTATTCGTGGAAACGTTTTACTCCAGCTACAGCAGCCAGTGCTTCCTTGTCCATTTGGCTGTAATTCCTTTCGGCCGATGAAAGAGTCCTGGAGTAGAAGGCGATGGGTGCTTCTTTTCTGTCGGGCATCCTGTGGCTGAGGACTGCTCCAACTCCGAAGGGTGATGCGTCGCAGGTCAATACCAGCGGTAGGGTCTGGCTGTATTGGACAAGCAGTGAGTCAGTGGTGAGCAGGCGCTTTACTCCGGTGAAAGCTGCAGCTTCGGATCGTCCCCATTTCCATGGTGCGTTCCTCTGGAGTAGACGGTGTAGTGGCTCAGCAACGGTCGCCTTCTGCCTCAGAAAAACGCTGTAGAAGTTAAGTAGTCCGAGGAAGGCCTGCAACTCGGTCTGATTTCGTGGTGTGGGGGCGTCCTGGATCGCCTTAATTTTCTTTGAAGTGGGGTGTATTCCCTGACCATCGATTCTATAACCCAGGAATTCTACACTAGGCACGTTAATTTGGCATTTTTCCTTTTTGAGGCGGAGACCCTTTTCTCTGATTCTGGCCAAAACAGTTCTGACTCTTTTATTTAATTGCTCCTCGTTTGCAGCGGACACCAAGATGTCGTCAAAATAGGGGACGACTCCCGGTATCCCTTGCAAAAGTCGTTCCATGACGCTCTGGAACAATCCTGGGGCAATACTCACACCGAATTGTAGCCGGTTACATTTGAATGCTCCTCTATGCGTCACTATAGTTTGGGCCTCCGCTGTGGCGCTATCAACTGGCAGTTGCTGGTAAGCTTGTGCCATGTCTAATTTAGCAAATACCTTTCCTGGCCCCAACGAGTGCAATAAGTGCTGGACTACAGGCACAGGATATGCGCTCTGTTGTAGCGCGACATTAATTGTGCATTTATAGTCCGCGCAGATGCGGACTGACCCGTCTGGTTTGACTGGGGTCACGATGGGTGTTTCCCAGCGTGCGTGATCCACCGGCTCAAGGATTCCTTGCTCCACTAACTTATCTATTTCCTTATCTATTTTTGGGCGGAGTGCAAAAGGCACTCGTCTCGGTTTAAGTCGGATTGGCGCCACTTTGGGGTCTAAATTGAATGATATCGGTTTACCCACATACTTACCAAGACCGGGGCTGAACACATCCTCGAACTCCTTAAAAATCTGTTCAGCGCTGCTGTTTTCCACGGCGTTGATTCCGGTGACTTCTAACCCCAGGGCTTCAAACCAATCAAGCCCCAGAAGGTTCTGTAATGGCGCGCTGGCGATGGTCACGGGCAGCTGGGCTACGATGTCCTTGAAACGGATCTGGAATGTGCCTTGGCCCACGATGGGGACTTGGTTCCCCTGGTAGTCTCGTAGCAGGACGTCTGGAGCGCGTAGTTGGCTCTTTCTGAGGCTAGGGATAGCCTGTTTCATGGATGCCCATGAAATGATCGTCAGGGTTGATCCTGTGTCAACTTCTAGCTCGCAAGGTGAGCCCTCCAAGAGGACTGTGACTCTCAGCCTTTTGGGCCGCTTGGGGCGGACCTGATTTGTCGTGGTGAGATACGTTCGCAACTCCTCTCTCTGGGTCAACTCTATCTCACCATCTATATCCTGAAAATACTCTCGTTGAGCGTCTTGATAGAACGCTCTCTCAGCTCTTTGCGTGTAGTCTCTCTGGGGATACGCTCGCTCAGCTCCTTGTGAGTAATCTCTCTGGGGATACGCTCGCTCAGCTCTTTGGGAACTTTCTCTCTGGGTAAACACTTGTGGATTTCTCTCTGGGCACCCTTTTTGATTCCGCCAAGCCCCTGGGTTGGGCTTCTGTTGGCGGTACATGGGTGGCTGCCGTGAGGCAGGGACTCCGCTCCGGCACACTCGTGCGATGTGCCCAAGTTTGTTGCAGTGCGAACAAACAACGTTCCTGAACCTACAAGTAGACCTGGGGTGATTCCCTCCGCAGCTTGCGCAGGGCGGCAAACGGGATCCGGGTCTCCCCCCAGGCCTCAAGTGACTGCTCTGCATCAGGTGACTGTCCTCGAACTCGGGATCCTCGTAGTCGGGGCTTGTGTCCTCGTAGTGCACTCTGGTCTGCCTTGGTGCTGGCTGGTTTACGCTGAAACCTCGTTGTATGGTTACCGATGATTTCTCTGCTGACTCTGACGCTCTTGCTTCGTTTAGCGCTATCTGTAGGGTTAAATTCGGGTTTGCCAACAGCTTCTTTTGTAGTGAAATGTCTCTTAACCCACAGATGAGCTGCGCTAAGATGTGCTCGTCCAGATCCCTGAACTCGCAGTGAGTTGCTGCTTTACGCAGGGCTGCAACATATTGATTGATGGATTCTCCCGCCTTCTGGTTCCGCGTGTTGAATTCCTTGCGGCAAACATGGCGGGAAGGTTTTGGCGCGTAATGAGTTTGTAGAGCCTGTTGCAACGCCGTCCACGATACTGCCTGTATTGGAGTAGGCGCGGTGAGGTCTCTGGCCGTGTTGAAGACTTCTTTTCTGCAGTAGCCGAGGAAGATGTTTTTCTTCCGGGCGTCGGTGATCCCCGTGTATTCGTTCGCTTCGAGAAAACACTCGAAACGAATCATGAAGGCTTCCCATTCGTCGTTCGCTGGGTCGAATGGAGCGGGGGGAGTGTGCATCGCCATCTTCTCTCATTTGAATTTGCCGCGCTGCGGTGACCTGAGATGGCTGCCGGAATTTCTGCCGAATTCCTAGGCTGGATCAAATCCGGAGATTCTGGAGGTAGCGTTCTTCGTCCTATCTGTCTCTCGATCCCACCTTCGTCGCCAATGTTAGATCGGGGCAACGAGAGAACAGACTACGGACACGGAGTGACTTATCAGCTCTTTATTAATAGTAGTAGTGATCCAGCTTGCTCTGTGGTTGGAGGGTTCCCCTTTTATAGGGATCGGGTACGCCCCTCGATCAATCAGAACGATACCTGTTTCCTGCTGTAGCAGCGGACCAGAGAGGAGACTTGCCTCGATATATGCTAATATCTAACAGAAGGTTTTCTGCTGACCAGAGGGGCTGTGGTTTCACGTGCTGCCTTCATACCATGGATGGGGCTTCACTTGTTTGCATGGTTTCTGGCACCCTGTGGACCGGTGCCAATCCACAGAGCGGGGATTGGGGACCCCTGTGCTAGAGACAAAAAATGGGAGCGGACATGGGGAAGACCAGAAGCTAAAAGGAAATTCTCTGCTCCAAAATACCCTAATGCCTCCACTGACTTCTTTCAAAAAGTAACTTTCATGATCAACCCAGAAGGCAAAAACAAGGACACTACCAAGGACATAAATTATTTTGCTTGAGGTAAAGGTAACTAGGTCAGACCTGAGACCTGCCAGTCTCAGGAAGTGATGTACTTCAGTTCTGATTTCTTCTGTGTGCTTCAGAAGAACTCCGAATCAATAGGAAGATGATTGACAACTTCTGAAACTGAAAGTTGGGCTCATTGGACACAGATGTTGGGTGACTTTTGAAAGTCCGGGAAGTGAGAGAGAAATTGGGAGCATAAAATAATGTGGGGTAGGGGGGAATTACTTCCGATCTCCGCTCCTTCCGTGTACAACTGAAGACCCACCTCTTTCAACTATCTGGCCTGGCTCAACCGTAATTTTCTCGTACCCCTCCTGACTGTCTGTTTTTAACATTTTGAATTTGGATTGTACATGGGGTTTTATAATTAGGGTATTTTAATGGTTTTTAATTGTCTATGTATTGTATCTGTTAACCTCCTCCGTACATGTGTGTTTTTGTATTTATGTATGTCATGGGTTTATGTAAATGTTATATGTTTTTTACTCCATTGTACGCCGCCCCGAGTCCTATTCGGAAAGGGAGCGGCTAATAAATTTAAATTGAAAAAATTGAATAGGAGGAAGGGAATGGAGTCTCCTGGAAGAGGGCATGGTAGTCTCTAGTTTTTGAAGTTCCAGTCACAAGGGAAGGGTGGGCATCCAAATATAGAAAAATAAAGTGGTGGAGTTAAGAATAACTGCAGTGCAACAATTTCATCAGGAAACTCAAACACCACAGAGAAAGATTCCTGCTCTATTGGTTTCATTCAGCATTTAAGATGGTACAAAGATGTTAAATGGCTCAAAGCAATTGAAGCACCATAAGCCTTACCTGCTGCTCATTGAAGGTTTCACAGCATTTAAAAATAACTTTATTAATACTTCACTTTAGGCTGCCCCCTTAGGTGATCTCTGCAAAGCAGTTCAATACACAGAACCACAAACAAGCTGAATGTTTACAGGGGAACTTCTCTCTCTGCATCCACAACTCCGGAAAGGAATTCCAGGGGAGACCAGTGGTGGGTTCCAGGCGGTACACCCCGGTACATGCGTACTAGTGCCATGCCGGAAGTAGCAGCCACTGTAGCGGAACGGTGCTTTCGAGGGCTCGCCCGCCCGCCCTTGTTCCTGACCTGTATTTGAAGGAAACGGGTTATTTGCGCATGTACATTTCAGCATATGGTGCCTGCTCAACGCTCCGGCAAGCAGTGATCTTACATGAGTCGCAGATCCAGATCCTGTCGCAGCGTACTGGTTGCAACGGGATCTGGAACCCACCACTGGGAGAGACGTATTGTTAGAATTACAGATGGTCCTCGACTTACACAACCACAATTGGAACCAGAATTTCCATTTGCTAAGCAAGGTGCTGTCACACCCAATGTTATGACCTTTTTTGTCCTTATTGTTTTTTTTTCATTTTAAAACAAACATTTCATCATTCATTAATCAGTGTGTCATAATAGTTATAGCTTACCATCAAATTCTTTATATACATCTCTTCTTATTTTAACATTACAACTTAACATATCTTCCGTTGTAACATTTCTCTTCCTAAATTATTTAATTTTATACTTTTTATCCATATTCGTTTTATTTATTTATTTATTTATTTTTATTTATTTCATCAAGCATAACAGATATAAGTATAGACATAATTATGAATACATGAAATGAATGCGCTTCAACACCTCTTAGGAATTGGGTGAGGTCGACAGTAGACAGTCAAAGGTTAAAGTTTTGGGGGTTTGGGGAAGAAACCACAGAGTCAGACACTGCGTTACAGGCATTGACCACTCTGTTGCTGAAGTCGTATTTTCTACAATCGAGTTTGGAACAGTTTACCATAAGTTTGTACCTATTGTGAGCTCATGTGTTGTTGTGATTAAAGCGGAAGTATTCATTGACAGGTAGGATATTGTAGCAGATAATTTTATGTACTATGCTTAGGTCAGATCGAAGACGGCAAAGTTCTAAATTGTCTAAGCCCAAAATTTCAAATCATAAGGTATTCTGTTGCGAGCAGAGGAGTGGAGGAATCTTCTTGTGAAATATCTCTGGATTCGTTCGATTGCATATATGTCTGATATGCAGTGTGAGTTCCAGACAGATGAGCTGTATTCAAGAATCGGTCTAGCAAAGGTTTTGTATGCTCTAGTTTGCAGTTCAATATTATCAGAGAAAAAGCTACGCAATATTAGGTTAACAACTCTTAATGCCTTTTTGGCAATGCTGTTACAGTGAACTCTGGCACTTAGATCGTTTGAGATGAATACTCCAAGGTCCTTGACTGTGTGGGGGTCGTCTATGAGGTCGTATCCACCCAGTTTGTATTTGATGTTCTAATTTTTTCTGCCGATGTGTAAGACAGAGCATTTGTTGGTTGAGATTTGAAGTTGCCAATTGTTTGACCATCCTGACACATAGTCAAGGTCTTTTTGTAGGATAGCAGCATTGTCGATGGTGTTGAATAGTTTTACATCATCAGCGAAGAGAATGCAGTTGCTTTTAATATGATCACAAAGGTCATTTATGTAAAGTATAAAGAGTGTGAGTCCCAAAATGCTACCTTGGGGGACTTTTCCTTTAATTGCGAGTGTTAATCTACTCATTTCTGCACAATCTAATATTTTCTTAATCACATTTTTATCTTCAGGGATTTCTTCAACTTTCCAGCTTTGTGAAAATACAATTCTAGCCGCAGTTATTACATGAATAATCAAATATATATTTTCTTTACTATATTTTCCTGGTAAGATACCCAACAAAAACAATTCAGGTTTTAAGTCAATATGTTGCTGCGTCATCTTCTCCAACCACATTCAAATTCTTGCCCAATATTTTTTCACTTAGCAATGATGGGGCCTGCTGTTAAGCAAATCTTTTTTTTTTTAAACAAAGTTTTATTGGTTTTTTTAAAATTTGCAAGGGAAAAGGTAGTGGAAAAGTATACAAATTTTGGCAGTTGCAAAGTGTGGTAGGCGCCCCCTCCCTCCAAACTCATAGTATACATCTGGGTAAAAGTCATTAATACATAGTCATATATAATCAGCATATTAATTCTATTGGTACTTTCAATCAATTTAATACATAGTAGTATATAGTCCACTTGTTAATTCCATTAATACTTTCGGGCAGTTTATGTCAAAGAGATTTTCTTATTCACTTTTGTGATCTGAGCTTTCTTGGTATTGCCCCATCTCCCCCCACCGGCAGAGCTCCGGCCCCTCCCGTGTCCTGCATATCCGTTGTAGGATCTTCTGATTTTTCTAGGTGTGTTTTGTTTTTTTCCATAAAGGCCTGTGCCTCTATGGGTGTATTAATTCTAATTCTTGTCTCCTCCCAGAATATTAACATACCTTCAGGCATCAACCATCTGAACCACACCCCCTTCTGGTATAATTTATTCGCTAATTGCGAATAGTTTTTCCTTTTTTCCCTAATTTTCTTGGGGATCTGCTTCAAGATAGTTATTTCCCTATCATGGTATGTCAGGGCTTGCCCCCTTTGTACACCCAGAATTTCGTCTCTTGTGCTTTTTCTAAGGAATTTAATATGAACCTCCCTGGGTACATTGTGTGTTCTGGCATAGGCTGAATTCACTCTATAAACCAGATCTATCTCCCATTCCATCTGTTGTTTTTCTTTGTGGGTATATTCAGCCAAAATGTTTATCATGATGTCCCTTATGTTTTCATCATCTACTTCCATCACATTTTGAAATCTAAGATAAAAGGACATTCTCTCAAATTCTGTTTTCATTTGTTGGGTATCAAGTTCTTTGTTTCCCTTCTGCACCGCCTCCACCCCCTTCCTCATCTCCGCCACCCCACCCTCCACAAGGTCCAGTCTCTGTGAGTTCTTATGAATTTGGGCTTGGTTCTCTTTAATTTCTTCTTTCATTTCCTTTAATTGTTTCTTAATTTCCTCTTGTCCCTGTAAAAGTTGCTGAAGCATTTGTTGCAAATCCATCTCTGTACTTTTCGGTTGCATCAGGTCTGTTATCTTTGATTGTGTAGCAGGACTGGAAGTTGTTGATGTCGGGACAGAGGTAGCAAAGCCAGGCTTTCCAGGAGGTGGTCTTTTAGGAGACATTGTTTATAGAATAAAGAGCTTAGTCAGTGTAGAGAATGGACATCTAGAGTGGCAAAGCAGCCAGTTGGGTCCAGGAGGCAGAGGATCCAAGCAGGAGAGAATTTCTCTAATCAACCTGGCAATAGAGTAAAGTTTTTCACCCCAGAGAGTTCAAAGAGTAGCAATCCACAAGAGATTCATCTGGGTAGCACGGAGACAAAGACCGGAAGCCTGAATTTTTAAAGGTGGAGTCAGGTTTCACAGTTCATGAAGACAACGGAAGTGTGCCATCTTGCCCTGCCAGTTTCGGGTTTAGAGGCATAACAAAGTTTTCAAAGTTCCCAAAGTCCTCAGATCATCAGTATATTATGGGGTTAAGTTCAATGAAAGTCACTTTAAGCAAGGGTGTGGCATCATTGGTTGGCTCTCCCCCCTCCTCCTTCCCCTGGGGCTGAGAGCAAAATTGTTCCAAGCCGCCTGTCCGAGGGGGGGGGAAATCCCCCTCCCTCCAGCCGCGCCTCCCAAGTTAGCCGAAAGAAAAAGTTTTAAATTGCTGAAGAGTCCTTCAATTCAACAAAGGGAGTGAAGGGGGGTATGCGCCTCACCGCACTGCCGCTGCTTCCTTCTACTTGTTCATTCTCCGTGCAGCCTGTCCGCGAAGACGCCTTACGCGCCCTCCGATCTGCTCCCCGGTGCCTTGATCGTGCAGGGGACCTCCCACTGGCCGCCGCCGATGCAGGGATCCCCTGCGATGCCGCCCCTCCGGCAGGACGCCTCTTCGGGGCGCCCTGTGCCCCCCAAGGAGTGGGGAAGCCCAGCGGGGAGCCGGAGCGAGCAAACGAGTTGCCCGTCGCCGTCAGCCGCCGGAACTGGAAGTAAATCTGTTAAGCAAATCTTGCTTCCCCCATTGGCATTGCTTGTCAGAAGCCAGCTGGGAAGGTTACAAAGGGTGAACTGCTGGATGCTGCAATCATCATAAAAACAGACAGGTTGCTAGGCACCTAAATTTTGATCATGCGACCATGGGTATGTTGCAACAGTTGTAAGTGCAAGGACAGGTTCTAATTCACTTTTTTTCAATGTTGTAACAGAATAACAGAGTTGGAAGGGACTTTGGAGGTCTTCTAGCCCAACCCCTTGCTGGAAACCCTATACCATTTCAGACACATGTTTGTCTGATCCCTTCTTAAAAACCTCCTGTGATGGAGCATTCACAGTTTCTGGAGGCAAGTCATTCCACTGGTTAATTGTTTTCACTGTCAGGAGCTTTCTCCTTAGTTCCAGGTTGCTTCTCTCCTTGATTAGTTTCCACCCATTGTTTCTTGTCCTGCCTTCAGGTGCTTTGGAGAATAGCTTGTTCCCCTTCTTCTTTGGATATTGGAACACTGGTATCACATCACCCCTTTTCATCAAACTAGACATACACAATTCCAGCAAATGTTCTTTATATGTTTTAGCTTCCAGTCCCCTAATCATCTTTGTTGCTTTTCTCTGCAGTCTTTCTCAACCCACGGCACAGGGGTTGGGGACCCTTGATTTATAGGAATGGCAACCTGAAATTCTTCTTGAAAATTCTTTCCAAAAACTTCTGCTTACCTTATTAGTTTACTCCACTACAGGCAGGCTGTTCTTTACTCCTTGTGGTTTTCGCCCATTTTGATTAATATTCCTTTCATGTACCTTCACCATCCCTTGAAAAAAAAATGCAAATGAAGGGAACATTAATCAAAAAATAAACATAACGAAGAAAACAAGGATTTGTGAATATTAAATATCTGTGCTAGGATAAAAAAAGAATGGGAACAGAACCTTCCCCTCTGCTGCAGAATTAGTGTATTAAGACATTTTTTTAAAAAACGATTGCAGCATACTGCTGAATATTATTCCCAATGGCCACAATCTCTAAAATAAAAAATGTGAAAAAAAACCTTTTAGATGGTAAAAAAATCAGATTGTTATGGAAAGTATTCACTAAATAACAATGGAACCTATATTACTCAAACAGTAATCGTGAGTAGTTTCTTTCATACATCAATGCATATCCACATTTATTTCTTTGTTAAAAAATACAGTGTCTCAATATCCTCACTCCCGAGCAAGTGTGATACTGATTTTTTTTCCAGATTATACATGTGATCCGATCTTAATGTATGTAGTAGGCTAGGGCTACCTGTTGTGGCCTGGCTGCAGAGCTGGCAGCAAAGTCAGACAGTGAGGAGGTTGGGGAAGAACATGGGCCAGTCCTGGGGGTTGAGGAAAGCTCAGACAAGGGCTCTGTGTTGGAGGCAGAGAGGGAGTTAGACAGCAGTGAAGCAGAAGAATAGCTGGAGCCTGTTCCCAGTGTGTCTGTCTGCAGAGTTGCCAGAAGACAAGAACAACTAAGAAAGCAGGGTCGACTTAGGAGTAAAGTCACACCTTGGAGCTGATTGGCCCTTCCCATAGGAAACAAAAGAGGAACGAACGGGGAGTGGGCTTTTGCAGGAAACAATTTGTTCATTCGGTCATGTCAAGAGTGGAACGTTCTGTTTGTAACTGTAAGAGACTCTGTGCCAAGTTTGGAAACTAGTTATTCGGCAACTCATCAAACGAGATAAGGTTCATATTCTGATAAACACTCCTCTGAAAGACTGTTTGTTAAGCCCTGTGAACTGTGAAATAAAGGAATTCACAGTTGTGTAAATAAAAGGGTTTTGGCCGGGACCAAGACTCTGATTCTTGCTGTTTAAGGAAGTCTGGTCAGAACACTACCTCAGAGTTAGGCATCTCAGAGGGGTCTATGACAATTCGCCATGACCAATTCACCATGGCCAACTCGCCACAGCAAATTTGCTGTGGCCAACTTGTTACTCATCACGGGACAGCTCTCCATGGCCAGCTTGCCATGGGGACAACTTGCTGCAGGACAAGAGTTACACTAATATCAAAGAAATGGAAACACTAAAGAAAGGATGCAAAAGAAGGCACAAAATGAAATGTGAATGACAACAATGAAAATATTTTTTATTTATTTGAAATAATTAAATTGAAATTGATAAATTGTCACGTGGCAAGTTGGCTGCAGCTAGTTGTCCCATTCCGTTCTCAGAACCCTGAGAATCTTACCTGTTCAAAGTTCAAAGTCTTTATTGTCATTGTACATCATGTATGCAACGAAATCGGTTTAGCCTTTACTGGTGCAATCCATACAAGAATACAAGACAAACAATGAATAATATAAAGAATAATCCTTATACAAGTAGTTAGGAAAATACCTAGTCTTACGTTTCCATATGTACGTCATATTCTGTGCAACATGTATATTACTCTTGTATCATGGTATATATATATTACACACTAGACTGACACCAGTGAAATTTGTCATATTAATCTGTTTGTGGTGCTATATTGTGTATAGGGGTCTGACAGCCCATGGGTAGAAGCTGCTTAAACCTGTTTGTTCAGTTGACTATATTTCTGTGTCTTCTACCTGATTGTAAAAGTGAAAAAAAAGACACTGGCCAGGGTGTGAATCATTCCTAAGTATCTTCCCTACTCTGCTGAAACAGCGAGACCTGGCGATGTCATCCAGTGGTGTCAGAGGGCAACCAATGGTTTCTTGTGCTGAATTAATCACTCTCTGTAGTGCCTTCCTGTCTGTGGCTGTTAAACCAGCATACCATACTGTTATACAGTATGTGAGGACACTTTCCATTGTGGACCGATATAAAGAAGTCATCAGCTCATGTGTGTGTGTGTGTGTGTGTGTGTGTGTGTGTGTGCATGCATGTATGCATGTACACATGCCAATGCTCATGCCCTCAAGTCAGTCTTGACTCCTGGGGATTGCCTGCCATTTTCTTGACAACATTTTGGAAGTGGTTTGTCATAACCTCCTTAGGCAGGACTAAGCTGGCTTCATGCCTGAGGCAGGGCTCAACTCACATTCTCCAAATTTGCAACCTGATACCTTTAACCTCTACACCAAAATGACTCTCCCCAAAATCTTAAGATTGGGCACACTACATCCAGTTATTGTGTGGCTTGTTGAAAGAAGACCATGTCCCATTTGAAATGGGATTGCAGCTTTAAGGAATTGCTTTCAAGGATGCTGGGAGTCAGTCAAGTGACAATTACATGCTATGCCTGCATTGCACTTTTTACTTCTCTGCCTTAAAATACCCTACAGGAGAGCTGGAGTTTTCTTTTGTTGTAATTTGATAAACGTGGCTAAGTAGCACTCATGTACGATCACTGGATTAATTTCCCATGAAGGACATTAGCTGAAGACCCACCCCTAAAAGAGAGAAAAAGCAACAACCCCTCTGGGCAGTCCTACTCAAAAAAAAAAAAGGATGGAAATCATCTGATTGGATATAATTGGAAGTAAATGTATCTAAACTAGATAGAAATCAGTGTGACCAACCAGAACTCATTACTCAGAATCAGTGAGATATTCTCCAAGAGTTAACATCAAAGGGTAAGTCAGAATGTATCCTTTGTTAAAGGACAAGTAGGAGTAAGAAGCAAGTCCGGATCAGAAAGCAACCAAGGAACACGAGAGAGCTCGGGATTATATACTTCTAGCATATGTCTTGTACTTCCTATCCAAGTGAATGCAATGACCAGTGTAGGCCATTTAGATAGAGGACAACTAATGTAGCCTGCCCCAGTTGCTCCTTAGACTCATCTGAATGGGAATTATGAATAGATCACAGTCTTCTTCACCCCTAACATTCTGCTCTGGTGTGTAAATCTGACAGAAATCATAGTCCAACACTATCTGAAAGAGCCTGCCTTTAAGAAATGGCCTTATACAGTTCTGTAGCCCATTAGATGGGACAGTTGTAAACAAGTCCAACCAGTTCCTAATGCAATCAGGAATGGTTGTTTCCTTACACCATCATTCATAACATATCAGTGCAGCTTTCCAGTATTAAAAATGATCTATTCCAGTTTCTTGTGCACATTTAACAACAGAAGCTTACAAGCTCTGGGCTATTAACGTGGCTAATTAAAACAGCACTTAATTTCATAACATTAGCCTGCCATGTGCCATCAAAGCTAAGTAATTGATGTGAGCTTTATAATGGATTCTAAATGCTAATTTTGAGGGATATATTTACAGTGAGATAAGAAACAATTGTACAATGCCACAACAATATTGTTATTGAGCAAGAAGGATCTTAATGCATTGGCTGGGCCAAATCAATCACATTTTACAACTGAAACACAATTATTTGAATCAAGACATAAATAAAGAATACACTGGGTTCATCCTAAAATGGGTATGACCCTTGTGTTGGTATACATGTAGCTCTGGGCCATTTTGTTTCACATTTCTTGGTTTAAAAGACTATATATTATGGTGAAACGAGGCTCCTCAAAAACGTATCAGCAGTCTTCTAAAACAGGCATTTCTTTTAAAAAACAAAAGTATACCCATCTCTCAAAATATGCACTTAAAACACATTTAATTGTAATAAACAATAAAATCCAAATATGCAAAACAAAGGTAAAATAGGCACTTCACACAAAGGTGAAGCTCCTCTATGACCCTTCTCTGACACTACTTCCCTCTCCTGGAATAAGAATCTCTCATAAAAAACACTCTCTTACATTTCCTTCTACTTCTTCTAAGTTCTTACGGTTGTTAGGTATTCTCTCACATACATCATAATTTGCACATTAAAGTTTGGATTAGGTCAATTTACATAAGAATTCACAAAAAGATCAAAATCTTCTAAGCATTGTTTAAGATCCAGTGAAAATGGTAACATCTAGCCAACCTAGGATGACCTCAAAACTGCTGAACATCATAGAAGAAAGTACCAACAAACCAAATATTACATAGATATGCCCATGTAGGAAGAAAAATTAGACTCAGCTTGAGGTAATATTTACCATGTTTTAGGGGAATATTAGAAACACCCTTTTCTAGCTGTTGACCTTCTGTTGCACCTCAACATATTAGGTCATTTTACATAAGATAGGAATTAAGCCTAGCAAACCTAGCCAGACTATTCATGCCCTAAAATATCTACTATGGCAGATGCCCCTGCAATGATGAGGTTACCCATATCATGATCTTTATGATTCAGAACTGTCACAGTTAACTGGAGTATCTCAAGTTTCCTTTTTGTTCCTTCACATCAGAAGTGGGTTGCTGTTGGTTCGGCCCAGTTCGGCCGAAACAATAGTGGAAGTCACGCCTGGGTTGCAGAACCAGCAGAGACCCAGGCCTGCCACACCCCCAGAACCGGTTCCTCTGCCACCGCTGGGCCGCCGCCATTTTGGATTTCAGTGACTGCCCATATGCAGTTCACTGTAAATGGTTTTGCACATGCACGCAGAACAATTTACAATGAAGAGTGCGTGCGAACAGGTAGTAAAACTAACAGCAACCCACCCCTGCTTCACATCCTCCTCCGTCCTTCTCATCCATGTTCTACTGCCTTTCCAAACACAGCTATTGTATGCTTCTGATGACACAGTCTTCTCCATGATGTTCCTTATTCCCCTGAGTCCTCATTACCTAATCTTGATTTTTCCCTTCCTCGTGGTCATGGCATCTGCTTTGCTTTATCTGCTTCCAGCCAACTTATTTTATTGACCTTTACAGCTTTCTTTGTTTCAAATTTGCAATCATTCTTCTATTTCACGGAATGGAAGTATCCTTGGGAAGTGGAGAATTTCAGTGGGACGTTTGGTGAGTGCATGCTTTCAAAAACAGACATCGTTTTCCAATTTAAACAATTCTAACATGTGGAGGTCATCTTAGTAAACTTGCATTCACAATCATCCTTGCTTGAAATTATAGGAAAATATTGTTTTTCACTGCTAAAGCGTTCTGCCAATTTGTGTGAAATTGCGGTTGCATCAGCTAAGGTTGATAGGTACATCAGAAGACGAGTGGTGGTTTGAGAGAGAGAGAGATTTTAAAATTAAACCTTTTTCAAACTGTGAACTTTAATGAACTTCTCTCTTGTCTACTACTGTCACCTGTTGGCAAACAATATTTATTCTGGATATTTTGGGGTGGGACAGAGAGGGGATATGTTTTCAATATTTGTATTGAAAATATACATTTTCAAGGATTCCAGATCCTTCTGAAAATACTGTACAGCAGAGCAATTAAATAATCTTACTCATAGCAAGATCTTTCTTTCTCTAGTTGCATATTCTACTATTTCCCAAAACAGAGTGGAGGAGTGGAATGTTGTTGAGTGCTTTTCTTTCTGGTGAACATAGCACTGTATGTACATGTAAGTATATATTATACTATTTTTAATCGTTCATTAAATATGATCTAACATCCCGCATAGCACCTCTGACACTATAAAGAGGACAAGTACCACGGATGGCCATTCGTACCACATATCATATCAAAAGAGGTCAAATGTGTATTTAAAATGTCAGCAACATGAACTCGGGAGGAAATATTGGCCTTTTAAGATGAAAACAACAACTCAAAATGAATGGCATTTTACCACAGAATTATAATTATTGCTCCTCTGATTAATAAAGTGATAATGCATAGCTGGCTGGCCCTTTCAGTAAGCACAAAGGTGCAGCTATAATGACTCAAGAGTTAAATGTAGGTGTCATAAAGGGCATCAGATTGTTAGTTATTAGTCATTTATTGTTCATTTATTCTTGTAATCTTTTGCTTGTCTCATACCTGGATAAGCTTTCGGTACTCTGAACCTTGCCAGGGAGAAAAAAATAACATTTCCTACTTCTATAAAGGCAGCAAAGCATCCTGCACAAATTCTGCTATTATAACATATGTCAAGATAATTTCAAGTAATGTGGATTGATAAAAAGAAAGGGGGAGAGAGAAAGAGAAAGAAAGAAAGAGAAAGAGAGAGGGAGAGAAGAAAGGAATGAGGCAGGGAAGAAAGGAAGGAAGAAAGAAAGAAAGAAAGAAAGAAAGAAAGGAAGGAAGGAAGGAAGGAAGGAAGGAAGAAAGAAAGAAAGAAAGAAAGAAAGAAAGAAAGAAAGAAAGAAAGAAAGACAGACAGACAGACAGACAGACAGACAGACAGACAGACAGTAGGTGGGAGTAAGCTCCAGAGAAAGAAAGTTTGTGAGAAGCCCCTGTCCATTGCTTGATTCTGGCTTAAATTTAAATTAAGTTGGATGAATTTAGAATCTATAAACTATGATTTTCTGGATTAGTGAGATGAACAAACACAGCCATTATCGGCTTATTCAAGAAACACTGTTAAACAAACAACGGCTTAATTTAAAGCATGAATTACTTTGCCATGTGTTCACAAAAATGATCCAACTCTCTGCTGGAAAAGATGCTGCTGCATGTTATGTTGATTTCAGCAACAACCAATGCACCTCTGCCTCTGCCAGCACATGACAGCCCTAAAGCTGATCACCTCCCCAATCCAATAACCATAGCAAGGGAGGGGGGGTTTCTCCCCTAGCCCACTGCCCCTACCTTGGCAATTCAACAGCCTCGCTTCCCAGGCATCAGGCCGACAGCTCATTTAAGTCACAACAGTGTCACTTAAAACACAATCAAGGGGAAAGATGCACAATAAGCATAATGGACTGCTTCTGCCCTGGAGCAAAGACTTGCGGTCAAGAAGATGGACAATAAATCATCCCGGAATGGAGTTTAATTTGAGTCATAATGTAAGAGTGGGATGGCAGCAATAACTAATTAAGCAGGGAAAGCCAGACAAACCTGGAGCTACAGAAAAGCCATCCTGGTAAGCAAGACCCTAACCTGACACTTTGGAGCAGGGGAACATTCCCATTGTGCCACCAGGTTAGAGAGACGAGATGACCTTCCTGATCTGATTTGCATGCCTCAAGCAAGGGGACTTGACTTGGTTATTTACTTAAGCATTCTGGAGCTTCCGCTATCCGGCAGGCATCTTAACGGGGTGGCTCAAGCTTATTTCTACCCTGTTGATGAAGAACGTTGAATTAAATCTAAATGTGGAGCAGCAGCAACAGTGAATGATGAACGACGTAGAAGGAATCTGTGGACACAGGAGAGGAATTTTGGAAGTTCATTCCGCTAACAAGTCTACAACTTTTATGTGTTACAGAGGTGGAGAGAATGTCTTCGCTCAAGGTCCACAAGGCACTGGTTGCGGAATCCTAAAATCAGTACTGACGGGACTACAGAGTCTCATTTTACCTTGCTCTTCCTTCTCATCCGGAGAATCCCAGTGCAAAACAATTATATAGTCTGAAGTCTGACTGTATAATTTGCAGAGGAGCTTTGAAATTAGACTGGAGGCCATAAACATCCTAAATCGTACATATTGTAAATTTTGCTCAGAAGCAAGGCTGGTTGGGTAACTCTGGGAGTTGAAGTTAACACCTCTCAAAGTGGTTGAGATTGAGAAGCACCAATATAGGCTAATAGCCTAAGGCCGGGGTGGAAAACTATGGCCCCTTTATGATCCGTGGACTTCCAACTCCCAGAGATCCTGAGCCAGCCATGAATTCTAGAAGTTGAAGTCCACAGGTCATAAAGGGGGCATAGTTTCCCACCCCTGGCTTAAGGCATGAACAATAGCCACCCAGCACCACCTTCTGGACACTTCCCAACAGAAAAAAGGTCTCCAAGGTTAAGACCTACTAGATCAGTGATGGTAAACCTTTTAGACACCAAATGCTCAAACTGTGCACACGCTCATGCTCAATCTGAAAGATGTGCACGCGCACAAACGCAGGCACATGCACCAGTGGTGGGTTTCAAATTATTTTAGAACCGAGTCCCTTTGGGGAGAGGGGGCGGTATAAAAATCGAAATAAAGGTAAGGTAAAGGCTATTCTGTAGGTGTGGCCTGTTTTAGAGGAGTGGCTTGGTGGTCATGTGACTGGGTGGGAGTAGCTTGGTGGTCATGTGACTGGGTGGGAGTGGCTTGGTGGTCATGTGAATGGGTGGGAGTGGCTTGGTGGGCATGTGACTGAGTGGAGTGGCTTGGCAGTTATGTGACCGGGTGGGAGTGGCCAAGTCGATGTCACTGAATTCTTTGCCCCGAAGAATGATCTACAAAAAGAAGACATAAAAAAGGAAATTTATTATTTTGTGCACTTACTACTTATATAAGAATAAAATAAGTACACAAAACAATGAAACAGCTACTTACAGAGGAAATATGGCTGTCCTTGCCAGTCTTCAACATTACTGACCACCTTACACATACACTTCCAGCCCCTCTGCCTCTTCCCTCTTCCTGGATTCACTCGACGTTTTAAAAACTCACAGCCTGTGCACAGCACACACTCTTCCAGCCCCTCTGCCTCTTCCCTCTTCCTGGAGTTTCCATACAAAAAGTTTTCTAAGCAATTCAGAGAATCAGTTGTTGGAAGAAATCTCCTTTTGTTGTTTTCCACTTTACAGAGCTAATCCTATAAGGAAGGCAGGAAGGAGACATTCTGGTGTTGCTTCCAGCCTAATCTTTATTGCCCTGTTTACAGAAACTGCCTCTCCGGTTAACCCTTATTACATTGTAACAGCTAAGGCAAAGCGCCCATAGATGGCCTGCCACTGGAGCCACCTTGCAAACGAGCGTCACAACTGGGGAAATTCAGAGCCTGCAGTAATCTGACCGCCTGCATGGAGCACCAATTCATCTCCCCATCAAAGTGGTACCTATTTATCTACTCGCATAGAACATACTTTCAAACAGCTAGGTGGACAGAAGCTGAGGCAAGTGACAGGAGCTCGCCTTGCCATGCGGTGCTAAGGCTTGAACCGCTGGAGTAGAGATCATCATTGGCATCATTAAACCACTGAGCCATTGCACCTTCAGGGGCTCTGCTGAGTGAAAGAGATTAGACAAGTTGTTTATATCTGCCTGCAATGACTCCTGAAGAAATTTGGGGTAGTCTGATGACTGAGTGAAAGAGGGTCCTTTAAACATGGACGCTGGAAAACAATCTGCCTTTAGGACTATAATCTATTAGGAGACTTTCCTGTAAAGATCCAGAGAGGTAAATGAGACAGTGGAAAGTATTTCCCTAGGAGCAGAATATTCTGTCCTGTGGCCCTGCCTATTCAGCTTCAATTTAACTCCATCTGCTAAAAATAAAGCAAATGCGGTGGAAAGAATATCACATTTCCCCAGCAACTGAGATGTTTGTGATTCCTTCCAAGTGACTCCTTACACATGACATCACTAGTTTTTACAGAGTAGGAAGCCCCGGTGGATTTGGGCAGGGTCTGGGAGTCAGGCCTTCTGAGTTTTCTCTTTGTTTGGACCCTAGCTTTCTGTTTGACCTCAGCCGCTCTTCAAGCCGGCGATAATAAGGATGACGTCTCCCATTGGGTTGTAGAGCTTTGCTAATGAAGGCTGGATAGCACTTCAGCGTCCTCTGGAGAACAGGGTTGGGGTGGGAGGGGTGAGAGGCAGGAGCAAGGAATTAGCCCCAACTATTTATGGTATTCGCATTAGCATAAGCGCTTCTACATCTCTCCGTGCAAGTAGGCTTTCTGTTACAAGCTTGTGGCGTGTCTGGAGTTTATTCCGCTGCATCGGTCCAATATGTACATTTAATTTTGATTGGAATTTCTTTGCATCGGTGCATTTACACAACTGCTGCCCAGGTTGGGCAAAAGAAAGAGCCATACTGAAATTTTGAAGTGAGCTGCACATTACAGAAGACTCTGCCAACTCTCATCACCACCTCAGTTCTCTACTGTTTTTATTGCATATGGCACCTTCAGGAAAATTGTCACTAGGGGGCTGGAGCGATGAATTCTGACTGGAAAATGGCTTTAAAAAGCATTAATTGCCAAATTGCCACTCTGTGAGGTCTTCTAGGCCAGTGGATCTCACACACGTTGGTCTCAGGAACCCTTTATGTTCCTAAAAATGCTGAAGGACTCCAAAAAGATTTGATTTATGTAGATCACGGGTGTCAAACTCATGGCATTACATTGCCATCACGTGATGTTCCGTGACATTTTTTTCCGTTCACAGAGCTGGGGTAGGCGTGGCCTGTGGGTGACGCATCCAGCCTGTGGGCCGCCAGTTTGACACTCCTGATGTAGATTGTGTCGATTGATATCTATTGCATTAGAAATTAAAATGGAAAATGTTAAAATATACTTGACTTCACAGAGTCCCTGAAACAGGGTCTTGCTTTAGAGGCAGCCATTTTTGTTGGAGGTGCAGACTGTGTTCCTCTTGTAGGGTATTCTTGCATTGCCCTGCAACTTCCCTCTTGGTAATGGTGCTTTTTGCCTGATTAAGAAAAGGGAAGAATTGTGAGTTCGTCAGTATTGGAGGCAACAGAAGACTTGCATTTTTTAAAATATGAACATTTCTCCTAACTATTGTATGCTTTGTCACAGACCCTTTGCCAATAGACTAGACTAGACTAGAATACTTTATTGTCATTGTATGTACATACAACAAAATTCACATAACACCCAGAGACCAGGCCCATCACACATGACAATTCCCCCCCCACACACACACACCAAAAATTCCCTGCCCTTAAACCACCCAAGCATCCACACAACAGACCAAGTAATGCTGTCCAACAGCTCACTGATAGTAGCCCTTTAGTTCATTGTTGAATGCAATTATAGCACTGGGATAGAAACTATTCAGAAGACGTGTGGTCCGAGTTTTAATAGGTCTTTGTTTTAGTAGTATACATGCTTGCTTGCATGCATGGATACAAGCCTGCACATGTGGAGGGTTTCTATATGTGCACCCGGTGTTCCTATTTGCAGGTGCCTCTTGGATATATTGCCTCCCTGTGATGTGGTAGTATATTCTTCTTGACACCGACCTCTCTCACTCAGCGCTTCTGGCACAATGAAGGAAGAGGCTATTATGTTTATTAAATTGTACTGAAGCTACATTAAAGCAACTGGCAGCTAGGAAGCCTGGTTATTTATGAAACGTACATCTGGAATCACAGCTTCCTCTGTTGGGCTTTAGCTTCTAAGAATATGGAGAGGAATCAGTATTGCCAGACACAATCCAATCTGGTTTTAATTTGATATTCACTTAAAAAGAACATGCCCAGCTGATTTCTGTAGATGTCAGGGGCCAAGAAAATAAATTAATCTTTCCAGCCTGTCCCAAAATTTTTCTCTCACCCAACAGCATCTTAAATACACGGTTTATGCACCTGCTTATTATAATATATATACCAGCTTATTATAATATATATAAAATACAGTATAAAGGAAATATATATTATAGACAATTTATATAGTTTTGATTAGTTTTAACCTTGTACTATTTTTGGGGTGGTTTGGTGAGCTGTGTGAACCCTGCTCTTTCAGTCAGTTGATGATTCGATGTACTCGGCAAATCCAGAATATGGATTAATTCAGTATTCATTAGTGTTGGAAGGAAAATCCATCTGGTTCAGTTCCAAGCTGGGAGAAAGGTGCTGGAAATTAAATGGAGGCTGATTGGAAATAAAGTTAGTTTATTGGTGAAGCAGAACCACCACCAGTATGTGTTTCTGGGACAGCTGACCAAATGGCTGAATGAGTGGATGGATCTTTATAGTTTCTGTAACTTTGAAGTTTGGGATTTGTGCAATATGGGTTTTGTGTCCTGAAAGGGTGTTGGGTAATTCTTATTGAGGCTGATGGATATGCCCTGTGTTAGATTTTTTGGGTGAGGGACTGTTTGCTGTAATCCTTTCACTCTGCTTTTGTTAGCTGTCGAAATTGCTGTAAGAGGTTTCAAAATATCCTGTCTTGAATAGCAATAGCACTTATATACCGCTTCACAATGCTTTTACAGCCCTCTCTAAGCGGTTTACAGAGTCAGCCTATTGCCCCCAACCATTTGGGTCCTCATTTTACCCAGCTCGGAAGGGTGAAAACCTGAGTTAACCTTGAGCCAGTGAGATTTGAACTGCCGAACTGCAGCCAGCAGTCAGCTGAAGTAGCCTGCAGTACTGCATTCTAACCACCGCGCCACCTCGGCTCTTCTACATGTGGTACTGCTTTGCTTATGAATGGAGCCATCTAGATAGTTAGTTTCCTCTTTCAATAAGCTCACTATCTCCTTAAGTGCTGTCATCTGCAGTTAGCGTTTTGTTACAATGTTTTGTTTAGGCATCTGGCTGGAATGTGGAATGGGCTTCAGGAAGTTTTTTATTAGTGTCTTGGTCTTTTGGCTTTTCTAAGGCTTTTCCTCATGGTTAATATTTTATTTGGGATAATGGAGGGGGGTGTTTGATTTCTTCTTACACTAGTTAACGACATTGTACACTGCAAGCATAACCTCTCTTTCCAGAGTAGACCAATGAAAATAGCAAAGGGAATTTCTCAGTAGGCAACATTCCCTGACCATTCTGTTGCACCAAGTGCTAACTTTGTTATTCCCAAACTATGCAAATTCAAGATTATTGAAAAAGAAATGGGAATTCTCCTTAGCCTGCTGAACTGGACATCAGAACCAGGAAGAAAACAAAGAAACATTTCTAACTTAAAGGTAAAGGAAGGCTCCCCTCGCACATATGTGCTAGTCATTCCTGACTCTAGGGGGCGGTGCTCATCTCCGTTATATCTTCGGTGCGCTGTCCAAAGGCGTCTCCGTGGTCATGTGGCCAGCATGATTAAATGATGAAGGCGCATAGAACGCTGTTATCTTCCCATCAAAGGTGGTTCCTATTTTTCTACTTGCATTTTTACGTGCTTTCAAACTGCTAGGTTGGCAGAAGTTGGGACAAGTAACAGGAGCTCACTCTGTTATGCGGCACTAGGGATTTGAACTGCTGAACTGCCGACCTTTCGATCAACGAGCTCAGCGTCTTAACCACTGAGCCACCGCATCTAACTTAACTTTCTAACTTAGCTTCCACCTAACAGTAATGAAAGAGACCATATAATCTCTGATCTTCTACAGGAAGATGCTGATTGACACTTTGATGTCTAGTTTGTCCCAGATGTGGGGAACCTTTGGTTCATGAACTACAACTCCCTGCAGCTTTAGCCTCTGTAGCCAATGAAGAAAGGTGCTGGGAATTGTGGCAAATATTAACAGACCCAAAGCATTTTCCATTCTTTAACTGCTGAAGTCTTCAATGGTCTTCAGTAGTACAAGGATTGCAGAAAACCTCTCCTTCCATATACTGTAGATTTTAGTATCTGCTGCTGTGGCTTAGAGGTGGAGCTCTCTCCTCATAATCAAGAGGTTGTGAGTTCAATCCTAGGTAGAGGCAGATGTAGGGTCTCCTGCTTGAGTAGGGGGGTTGGACTAAATGACCTCCAAGGTCCCTTCTAACTCTTAATCTGTTATGTATTAAGCTCCCTGACCAACCTGGATTCCCCACTCCTACCCCGCTGTACTGATGGTCTTTATAGAAATGCCCCTTTCCTCTTTGAATGTATTTTCTCTTCTGCAGGATTTCTTTTGTAATTTTTTTCAGAGCGCGTATTGAAATAGTGTATAAAAATTGTGGTAGCAGTTTGCTCTTGGTTTAGATTTTGGGCAGCTAGTTATAACAATTGAAATTAATGATGGATTAAGACTTAGTTAAATTTTAATGTGCTATTATGCGGGGGGGGGGGAGTCACCAGTTTGTTAAGAACTGTTGGTTTGGTTTATGTATGAAGAATAAACAAATAAAGGAATTAACAGGTCTTGCTTGAACAGGGTTCACAATAATTGAATGTAAAGTCTGCATTGATCAAGATCTTTCTTCATATTGTTTATGATCTTTTTAAATTTCCTCTTCCATGTGAAAAACACAAAGAGAGGACGTGTAAATAGAGAAGAAATCTGGCTTTTAGACTACCTGTCTTTCAGACTCGTGTTTTCAGGCAATTTTAAGAAGAAGGGGGGAAAAAACCCATCAGCTCATCTGAAAGTAAAAACTCAGATTAGATAAATGCATTATAATATCTATAAAGCACTTCACTGGTAAACATTGTAATTGGTGCCACATAATTATATATGCCTCTCTCAAGAAGGAGAGGTAGGATTTTCAAAGAAATGGGACCCTGAGTCTCATCTACTAAGGAATAGACAAATGTGCTTTTTCAAGAGGCAACTGTACTTGTTTTTCTTTGAAGATGTTTCGCTTCTCATTCAAGAAGCTTCTTCAGCTCTGATTGGATGGTGGGGAATGGAAGTATTTATACCCCTTGCAGACAGCTAGTCACTTGCATTCTTTTAAAACAGGGGTCCTCAAACTTTTTAAAGAGGGGGGGGCAATTCATGGTCCCTCAGACTGTTGGGGGGGGGAGGACCAGCTGGCTAAGTGGTCGTGTGACTGGGTGGGCATGGCTACGTCATGTGACTAGGTGGGCATGGCCAATTTACCAGTCCATTAAACAATGCACACAAATTAAATTTTAATTTGTTTTGCTCCTGGGGGTGCTTTATTTGCTTTTGTTTGCATGTTGCTCTTTTGGTTTTCTTTTTACTAGATCGTTTTTTTCAGTTGTTTAGGAGTCTAGTGGTCCACTTTAGGAAACTCAGTTTTGCAGCAATTCTTCTCAGCCCCAAGGAGCTTATAACCAAGTCTCTCTCTCACACACACACACTCTCTGTGTGTGTGTGTCTCTCTCTCTCTTTATGTTGCTCTCTCTCCTCCCGTCTATCTATCTTCTGGAGGTGGGAGAGGTGAAAAACGGACCTCCCCCACCTCCAGAAACATTCTACAGGCCAAAAATGGGCTATAACAGCCTGGGTTTTTTTGGTCTCTCAGGGCCTCTGCACACCCCGTTTTTCACCTCCCCCACCTCCAGAACATCTGTAGGCCAAAATTGTTGGCCTTACCTTTCAGTTTCAGCCGGCAGGGCTTGCGAAGGTAAGTCCTGTGCTCAGCCGAAGGGAGGGGGCCAGCGGGTAGGCGGGGTGATATGGGCGTGGCAGTCTCGTGGTCCCACATGGGCCAGATTAATGGCTTCAGCAGGGTGTAGCTTGAGGACGCCTGTTTTAGAAAGTCATTGAGGCCACTTTGAAGTTTATCTGTGTTCTCAGGATCACCTGAGTAGTGCAAATGGGTGTGGAGCCTTCTTGGAATTGCCAAAAGGACTGTGTTGTAGACTGGAGATAGGTGATGTTGTCTTCAAAGGAAAACAAGACCATTCAGTTGCCCCTTTGGGACAACCTGGATGACCGAGAATCTCCATAGACATATAGACAAATATGTAGATGTTCCAACTTTAGCAGAGAAAAATGTAGATGTCCCAAATTTAGCACTGATCAAGATCCTTCATATTATTTATGATCCTTTTTATTTCCTCTTGGGGGATATTGAAGAATGGTCTTCAATCAAA
This sequence comes from Natrix helvetica, assembly GCF_964273705.1. NCBI lineage: Eukaryota > Metazoa > Chordata > Lepidosauria > Squamata > Natricidae > Natrix > Natrix helvetica. Next base: position 209,793,598 of record NC_138548.1, on the reverse strand, counting down.
GGAAGAAGCTTATTAGAGGGAAGGAGAGAACAATAGATGATAGTTCAGACCCTGAGAAATGGAAGATGGAAATGAGTTCTTGCTGCAGGATCAGAAGAACATGAGGGTTGGGGACAATGAGCAACAGAGACCTTTGTGGCTGGTCTACCCTTCCCCTACTCTTTCCATTGATTCAGAGCAACTGCAGAACAAACAGAGGCCAAGTACAAAAGAAAAGAAAAGCTGTGCCCACGTAGCATTTTCTGCTGCTCAGAGTCACTCAACAGTGAGATGGTGGCCAATTCTGAAACATATCCCTAAGAAAGTGAGAGAGAAAAGAAAAAACTATTCGCAATTAGCGAAGAAATTATACCAGAAGGGGGTGTGGTTCAGATGGCTGATGCCTGAAGGTATGTTAATATTCTGGGAGGACACAAGAGTGAGAATCAATACAACCATAGAGGCTCAGGCCTTTATGGAAAAAAATAAAGCACTCCTAGATAAACCTGATGATCCTACACCAGACATACAAGACACGGGAGGGGCCGGAGCCCTGCTGCCAGGGGGAGAAGGGGCAATACCAAGAAAACTCAGATCACAAAAACGAATAAGGAAATCGGTTTGATATAAATTGATTGAAATTATTATCTGAATTTACATGCTGACAAATTATCATTATTTAGTATTGAATTATTTGTTTAAATGAATACTATGAGTACGGGGGTCGGGGACACCTTCTACATATTGTAACTGCCAAAATTTGTAACCCATTCCAATACCCTTTTCCTTTTTATTTTTTAAAAAACCAATAAAATTTTGTTATAAAAAAAAGTGAGATGGTGGCCTGTACATTTAATACATACATATTCCCAAGCTCTTGTTTAATTTCATAGATTTTATTCATAGTTCATTAAAGCAGAAAAGGATAAGCTTTACTTTCAGCAGCAGGTCAAATTGCTGTGATTTTCAAGATGGCCTATAGACAATATGCCAAATTCTGTTGTTAAGAGGTTCAGGAGGTTTCTCTCTGAAGATCAGGCTGCCGTTAAAGGCAAGAGGGCAGCCAATATTACTTTCTGGTGGTGGTGCCTTGGCATCCCTTAGACCAGTGTTGGCAAACCTTTTCAGCACACTGAGTGCTGAAATGGAAGCGTGTGCACATTTGTGCAAGTGCATGTGCGCCAGAAACCAGAAGAGCAGCCACCCGGTGCGCATGTGCCTGCTGGTAAAATGATATTCTGGTTTCCGGCACGCGCATGCGCACCAGCCATCTGGTCTTCCGGTTTCTAGTGTGCATATACGTACCAAGTCCACCTGGTTGGTGTGCATGTGTGCACCAGAAACTGGAAGATCATCTTCCCAACACATACATGTGCACTGGGAGGGTGCTCTTCCAGTTTCTGGCATTCACACATGCTTGAAGATTAGCTGGCTGATGCACCGGAACTCGGAAGAGCAATGGGTGATGTCTCACGTGCCCGGAGAGATGGTTCTGCGTGCCACATCCAGCATACGTGCCATAGGTTTGCCATCACGGCCTTAGTCCAAGAGATATATTTGTACCTTTGAGTCAGTGTTGACTTTTGGCGACCGGCTCGACTACTGCCTGCAATTTTCTTGGCAATATTTTAGAACTGGTGTGCCATTGCTTACTTCCTAGGGTTGAGAGAGAGAGAATGGACCAAAGCCATCCAGTTGGCTTTGTATCTAAAACAGGATTAGAATTAATGATTCTTCTGTTTCTAGCCTGGTGCCTTAACTACTATTATACAACAAACTGACTCTTGTTGACCAAGAGATAGCCTATACACTCTTTCGGAAGGCCCCGAAGATGTGGTTCTGCTAGCGGGCCTGGAGGGATGGAGCCAAGTAAATGGCTTGTATAAATATGGGCTGTCGTCGGGATGGGGGTTGGTGGGTGGAGCGCTATTATTTTATTATTGTACTATTTTTATTATTTTCTATATTATTATTATTATTATTATTATTATTATTATTATTATTATTATTATTATTATACGATTGTATCACGGATTTGGCATTGATTACTAGTCAGGCCCCACCCAGGGGCCTAGGACGTCATAACGTATTTTCGTAATATACATGCAGATCCAAGCAGTGCAGCTTTTTGCATTTGACTGATGGTGATTTTGTCAAGTTTTAACTGTTTTAAATGTAATTCCAGTGCTTTTGGAATAGCACCCAGTGTGCTGATTACCACTGGAATTACCACTGCTGGTTTGTGCCATAATCGTTGAATTTCAATTTTTAAGTCCTGGTATTTCGCGACTTTTTCATGTTCCTTCTCCTCGACCCTGCTATCACCTGGTATTGCGATGTCTATGATTGTAACCTTCTTTTTCTCAACCAGTGTGATGTCTGGTGTGTTATGTATTTTGTCTGTTTGTATACGAAAATCTCACAGGAGCTTGACCATCTGATTTTCGGTGACTTTTTCAGGCTTATGTTCCCACCAGTTTGTTTTTGTTTTAATATTATAATTTTTGCACAAATTCCAGTGGATCATTTGTGCTACTGAATTGTGCCGCAATTTATAATCAATGCGCGATTTTTTTTACAGCAGCTGAGTATGTGGTCAACAGTTTCATCAACTTCTTTGCAGAGTCTGCATTTGGCATCATCAGAGGATTTTTCGGTTTTGGTCTTAATGGCATTTGTTCGGATAGCTTGTTCTTGCGCAGCCAGGATTAGTGACTCTGTTTCTTTCTTTAATGTACCTGTTGCTAACCATAACCAAGTTTTTTCACTGTCCACTTTATCTTTTATTTTTTCCAGAAATTGACCATGTAAGGCTTTGTTCTGCCAACTCTCCATTCTTGATTTTATCACATCTTTTCTGTATTCTTGTTTCGCCTGTTGGGCCTTCAGTAGATTTTTGTTCTTTACTTCGATTAATAGATGTTCTTGACTTTCTTTTAAATAATCAGCCAGTGCATGTTTTTCTTCTTCAACTATTTCCTTCACTTGTAATAATCCTCTGCCAACTGATTTTCAGGGCAGGTATAGTCTATCAGTGTCACCGTGTGGATATAAACTGTAGTGCATTGTCATTAGTTTCCTGGCTTTTCGGTCCAAAATGTCCAAATCAGCTTGTGTCCAGTTAACTATACCAGCTGTGTATCTTACAACTGGTATTGCCCAGGTATTTATGGCCTTGATTGTATTTCCACCATTTAATTTAGATTTCAAAATTTTCCTAACTCTGTTGGTGTACTCTCTCCTGACAATAGTTTTTACTTGTCCATATTTGATGTTATCCAACTGCAAAATGCCTAAGTATTTGTAGGCTTCATTTTCGTTGCATTTAATTAGTTGGCCATTGGGCATTTCAATTCCCTCACATGTAGTGATTTTCCCCCTTTTTATGGATACAGTGGCACATTTTTCCATGCCAAACTGCATTGAAATATCGGTGCTGAATACTCAGACTGTGTTTGTCAGTGATTGGATTTCTATTTCTGACTTTCCATAGAGTTTCAAATCATCCATATATAATAAATGTGAAATTTTTTCAGCTTCTTTGGCTGTTTGGTAGCCTAATTTCATTTTTTTAAAGATTACTGATAGTGGGATCATCGCGATGATGAAGAGAAGAGGTGAAAGTGAATCACCCTGGAAAATTCCTCGCTTGATATTAACCATTCCGTAGTTCTCATTCCCTATTGCCAACTCAGTTCTTCATTGTTTCATCGCCTTTTCAGTGAAGGATGTAATATTTTTACTAATGCCAGTTGTTTCTAAGCATTTTATGATCCAACTATGTTGCAATGAGTCGAATGCTTTTTTATAATCAATCCAGACCATATTCAAGTTTGTTTTTCTTTTCTTACAATTTTCTAATATCATTTTATCAATTAGGAGCTGATCTTTTGTGCCCCCACTCCTTCTTTTGTTGCCCTTTTGCTCTACTGGCAAGATGTTGTTTGTTTCCAAATAATCCATAATGTTATCTGCAATAATGCCTGTAAGTAATTTAAAGGTTGTTGGCAAGCATGTTATTGGTCTGTAGTTTTCAGATATTGTTCCTTTAGTTGCATCTTTCTGAATCAAGTATGTTTTTCCAGTTGTCAACCATTCATCAATTTGACCATTTTATAAAATTTCATTCAGTTGCCTGGCCAACATTGCATGTAAACTGGTCAGATATTTGAGCCAGAAACCATGTAATTGGTCATTTCCAGGTGATGTCCAATTCTTTACTTTTTTTTACTCGATTTTTGACCATCTCAGTTGTTATTTCTAATACTTGCATTTGTTTATTACCAATGCTTTCCTCAAAGTCATGTATCCACTTTGCTTCCTTATTGTAGTCCTTTGCATTTTCCCACAATTCTTTCCAGAATTCAGCTGTGGCCTGCTTTTCTGGTTTTTCACTTTTGGAGTCACCATTCACATTAAGACTTTGATAAAAAAAAAACGCCGTTGGTCTGATCGAAATTGTTGATTTTGTTTGTATTGGATGATTCGTGCCTCATATCTCTCAATTTTTCTAGCTGTTGCTGTTATCTGCTGTTTTACAATCTCTACAGCTTCATTGATGTTTCTTGTATCCAATCTATATCTTCTGATTAGCTGATTTATGATTTTGCTGTTTTTAAGCCGTTGCTTAAGTTGCTAGCATCTGCCCTTAATTTTTTGACTTTTTGTTCTAATCGGATTTTCCACTTTGGCTTTGATGCTTTTTCCATTGTGTGCTTAGGTGCTTTGATTTTAATGCCTAGTTCATTAGTGAATATTACAGCTGCACTATACATTAACTGATTCGTTTCCAATATGGATCCCGATTCAATTGTTGAAAGCACTGCATTAACCATTTTCATGATAGGACCCAAAATTGTCTTAGGGACAGTTTTTAATGATGGTAAACGTTGCCTTTCCTCACTAGCCAGAAAATGCTCCATGATCTTGTCCTTCAGTTCTTTTTGTTTTTGAGTTGGTTCATCAATTGGTTCAATGGTAACTGGTTCTGGTGGTAGTGTTGTTATTTCCTCTCCGACAGCTTCCTCTGGGAGTTCTACTATGATTTCTTTAGTTGTGTCTTGAGTATCAGTTATTTCCTCTTGTGATGTTGTTTTTTTTGTTTTGAAATTTGCCTGAATTTCCTCAAGTTCAACTTTGCTAAACACTTTATTCTGTATAATAAATCGCCTTTGATCTGCTATTCATTGTTCACTAACATTTGAATCTGGATATTGTTGTTTCCATAAATCATACATTCGCTTTAAATAGCCTCTTTTTTTTGGCTCTGAGTTGTAATAACAGGCCATTATGGCGCGATTTTCATCTGCACTATATTTTTGTCATTTTGTTGGCTGGTCCACTTATTGCCCACTTGTCGACGGATGCCCAGGGACCTCAACATCCGCCGCGGCCCTTGTGAACCCGTGTGATGACCAATGCGGTATAGAATTTTTATTCGTTTCTTTCACCATGTTGTATGGGTTGGCAAGTTTTTTTTTTTTATGGGGCCAGGTTGCCAACCTGCCCCAACCCTCCTCCTTTCTCATCCGGGCTTGGGACCGGCAACGGCGGAGTTGTTGTTGTTGTTGTTGTTGTTGTTGTTGTTGTTATTATTATTATTATTATTATTATTATTATTATTATTATTATTATTATTTGCTTTTATATTGTATAGGCTGCCTTGAGTTGCCATGGGTGTTTCAACTCTTGCATAGATTTGAGTTCACCCTCTGCATTCAATATTTCAATATATCTGTTTGTTCCTTTTTATATATTATTGCATATGAAAATGCTTCAATAGTTGATATCCAGACTGGAGTTTTTAAGTAATGTAACCTTTTAACCTTCTCTCAATTTAATAGCAAAGCCTCCCTTATATAATGTCTTCTAAAATAACTATGTGCTTTAGTTCCTTTATACCATAAAAAAGCATGCCATCCCAACAGTAAATCATGACCCTCTACATTCAATAATCTAGAGTTTTTTAGTGTTATCCACTCCTTAATCCACATCAGGTTTGTTGCTTGGTAATATAGTTCCCAGTCAGGTAAGCCCAATCCTCCTCTTATTCTAGCATGGAAAAATGTTTACTACATTGGCGAATTGTAAGAAAAGAGGAGTGACCTTCTACATTAAAGATAAAACTAATTTATGCAGATGAAGAGGGAAGAATCTTGATGGTGGAAATTATGGATACTATCAAAAAATACTCTTAATTGCAATTTATGCACCCAATGAAAAACAAGATGAATTCTACAAAAAACTCCACAAAAAAATTACTGACTTGGACTATGTTGATATTTGTATGATGGGAGATTTCAGTGGCATTGTAAACCAGAACATGGACTACAAAATACTCAAAACAACAAAGTTAAATAGAAAATTGCTTCTGAAATCCTTTTTCAGGATGATAGGTGAAACAAATCTAAAAGATATTTTTGAAAGAAAGAAACCCTACAAAAGAACAATATACTTTTTATTCAAATAGACATTCATCATTTTCCAGAAGTGATATGATATAGGCCTCAACGGAACTGATTTGTAACGTACAAGAAATCGAGATTGAAACAAGCACCTGGGCAGACCATAATCCAATCACAATCAAATGGAAAGGCCAAAAGACAAGATCTAGATGGACATTAAACAATACTATATTGAAAGAAAAAGACTGTACAGAAAATGGAAAAAGAACTGCCTTTTTTCTTTAAAGAAAATAGAAAAGAAGATACATCAATGCAGAATCTTTGGGATACAATGAAGGCCATTACTAGAGGTCTGATAATAGACTACACAAGGAAGAGAAATTTAAAGAAAAGACAAACGCATAAAGGTTTAGAGAATAACTATAAGATACTTGAAAAAGAGCTACAGAGATCTCCACTAAAAAAAGATGTTAAAATAAAAATGGACACAATTAAACACAAAATGGATCTACTGGAAAAGGAAGAACTGGCACAAAAAATTAGAGGTGCTAAACAGAACTGCTTTGAAAATGAAAACAAGCCAGGCAGATGGTTGGTATATAAACTGAAAACAGAGAGAGAAGCAAAGAAAATATTGCAGCTAAGAGATGAACAAGGGCAAATTCAGTATGGAAATTCTGAGAAGAAGAAAATTATACAAGACTATTATGCTAAACTCTATGAACAAAAAAAAATAGAAGAGGGAGGAGTTAGAAAATATTTACAGGACGCTAATCTTCCCCAGATACCAGACAAAGCTAGAACAATATTGGAAGGTAAAATAACGATGATGGAGCTAACGGAAGCACTTAAAAAACAAAATAATGGAAAGGCCCTAGGATCGGATGGATTACCAGTGGAATTCTACAAAACACTTGAAAAATCCTTGTCTCTCCCACTCTTAGAAGTTATGAATTAAGTGATGTCTGAGAGTAGAATACCTAAATCATGGTCAGAAGCATACATTGCATTGCTACTCAAGGAGGAGACTGATTTAACACAAACCAAGAACTATAGACCAATTTCCTTATTAAATTAAGATTATAAATTATTTGCATCTATACTGGCAGAGAGACTTTAAAAATACTTAAATAGTTTTATCCACTCTGATCAAAATGGTTTCTTACCAAAGAGATAAATCAAAGACAATCTGAGAATGATTTTGGATACTTTGGAGTATTATGAGGCCCATCCCGAAAAACAAATGGCTTTGATGTTTCTTGATGCACAGAAGGCTTTTGATAATGTGAATTGGCAATTTATGTTCTTACAATTGGAACAGATCAACTTTAGTAAGAAATTTATTCAAGCTATACAAATGGTATATCATAAACAAACAGCAAAGATAATGGTAAATGGAGAACTGACAGATTTTATTGAAATAAAGAGAGATACGAGACAAGGCTGTCTGCTATCACCGTTACTTTTTGTCTTAACATTAGAAGTTTTAAACAGAAAGATTAGAGAAGAAGAAGAAATAAAAGGAATGAGAATTTAAAAAGAAGAATACAGGCTACAAGCGTTTGCAGATGATTTGGTTTTTATTCTTGAGGACCCATTAGAGACAGCATCCAAATTGTTAGAAAGAATAGAGGAGTATGGAAAAGTAGCAGGCTTGAAAATAAATAAAGATAAAACAAAGATTTTGACAAAGAACATACCATTAAGACAAAAGGAAGAATTGGCGAAAGTCTTGCAGATTCAAGTCACAAACAAGGTTAAATATTTGGGGATATACCTATCAGCTAGATGCAGCACTCTTAAGGAGAACATTTATATTAGAAGGAAGCAGCAAATTGCGACTGACTTGATCAAATGGGAAAACCTACAACTATCAATGATAGGAAGAATTTCTACAATTAAAATGAACATTTTACCCAGAATCTTATACCTGTTCCAGACAATCCCAATCAGATTGGGCAAGGACTTTTTTGAAGATCTAAACAAAATAGTTTTGAAGTTTATCTGGCAGGGGGGAAAAGCAAGAATAAAACTCAAATTGCTACAGATCATCTAACTCTCTTGAATTTATGTAATGCAGACTGATTCAATCTAGCCTAGGTTTCACCATCACCACCACCATATAAATATGCAGTTTATAAAGGAAGTATAAACAATGATAGCTTTAGGAGTAGGCAGATCAAACAATTGCCTGGAGCCACATTTTTGAATCCTCCAGTTTTGCCATAATTTCTGTAAATAAAAAAGAAAACTTACATGAAAATAGGAAGAAGTCTTCAACATTAATGATATGATTACCAGAATTAGATGATTTAACTTACTATAACTCATAAGCAAAGGCAAACAATAAGAATTACAGTAACAGACTTCCATGCTTAGATCAAAAGTTGAAAATCTTAAAGTAAAACCAGATTTATCATCTTGATGAAATAGTTTTAAAAAGTTAGTCTTCCATTAGGGGGTCTAACTAATAATGTCTCATCCAGAATCCAAAAACTTTTAAGATCATCACTGCCAACAAATGCCAGTTTTGGCTAAATAGGAATTCCACATCTGATTTTTTTCCAAGCCCATTTAATTGTAATTAGGAATTACATTTGGGACATCTGTGAGAGGAAACACGTGTTCTATTACAAAGCTACATCCCTTCCCTTTTGGCTGCACCCAAATTGTGTCAATTCTCTTATATAAATCCATCTGTCCATCTTCCTGTATTGCCTACAGCTCCTTTAATATGTCCACAGCTTATAAAATGGTAGTGCCATCTTATTAAAAGGCATGGAACAGTGCCCATTCTCTCAGTCAATCAACACAGCTGAAGCTAGCCTGGTCAATACTAGGAACCAATAACCTCTGACAGAAATCAGACATGGTAGATTGGATGCATTTGCTTGTCCTTTGTGAAGAGCTATAGATGCTATCTATGATATATGTGGGCCCATAAAATGGCCTTAAGTAGATCTTGTTTCTAGCTACTGTCTATAATAATATATGAAGTGTACAGGTACATTTGTATAAATACAAACTTACAAGTGTGGGAAATTCTGATACACATACCTACCAATAGAGGCCTCCTGCAATTTTAAAATATAGCTTACTGAAAGATTTGTGAATATCACCATACTGTACATCAAGATCAAACCAATAACAATATCTGCCATTCTTTGGTATCCAATTAAGTTTAGCCAGAACGAGGAAGTTGGCATAATGAAGAATAGTGCAAGTCAATTAAAAAAGAGTTAGACTTAGAATAACTTTATTGTCACTTTGAATGTACACTAATCAGCATACATTAAAATGAAATTTCATTGCATACAGCTCTCAAAGGGTCTCCGTCTCAAAGGAAGGAAGGAAGGAAGGAAGGAAGGAAGGAAGGAAGGAAGGGAGAGAGGGAGGGGGAGGGAGGGAGGGAGGAAGGAAGGAGGGGAGGAAGGAAGGAGGGAGGGAGGGAGGAAGGAAAGTAAGAAAAAAGGAAAGAAGGAAAGAAGGAGGGAGGGAGGAAGGAGGAAAGAAGGAAAGGAAAAAAGTAGGAAGGAAGGAAGGATGGAAAGAAGGAAGGAAGGAAGGAAGGAAGGCAGGCAGGCAGGCAGGCAGGCAGGCAGGCAGGCAGGCAGGCAGGCAGGCTGTTGCCTGGCAAGAAAGAGTCAAGTTTTTCAGAACTCTAAAAATTGAGACAGATTATTATGGAATATATTAAAATGATATCATTTCCAGAAACTCCGACTTTAATGTATTTATTAATAAATGGAGAATGCTTATTTAGTTTCCATGCTTCTAGTTCTATTCTAGTTCTTCCTTCCTCATATCAAAATGGATTATGAAAACTCTGTGCCAATCATGCTTCCTTCATCATGTGGTGGTTTTGAGGGCTTGAGACATATTTACATTTATTGAATATCACATTCTGAGACAACCACCAGTCTGTCCCAAAGATGTTTTTCAAAATGCAGCTGGACTTTCTTAGGGTTTTTTTTCCCTTGAAAACATTTCACTTCTCATCCAAGAAGCTTCCTCAATTCTTCTTCTTGGATGAGAAGCAAAACATTTTCAAGAAGAAAAAAAAACATGGAAGTCCAGCTGCGTTTTAAAAAGCACATTTGGGACAATCGGATGATTGAGAATCTCCATAGAAATTTAGACCAGCCTCTTTCGAGATGCTCAGGAATGAGGGGAGCTGCACAAACTACTCTCTTGCCTTTCCATCCACTGCTTCTCTCAGTTCTCACTTCCTCCTTTCCCTTTTCCAGCCTAATTCAGCCTCTGGCTGTCTCTTACCTCTACTTTAGATTAGGCATCCATGAAGCTCTGGGATTTTATAGCATAGGACTTCATAAATTGTAGTCTATCTGTCTGTCCGTCCCTCTCTCTCTCTCTCCCCTTCTTAATTTTTGGAAGACAGAGAACTGGGTGAGTGTTTATCAAATAGGTTTATCAAATAATTGCAATTTGGCTCCCTGGATGAAAGACTGTCCTCACTTTAACATTAGTTTACAGCCATGTGATGATGCAACCAGACCAATGGTTATAGCAATCCACCTGAAAGGAATTACACAGGGATGAAGTATGGCATACCTCTCTGAAGGTCCCTTTGGGGATTACTTTCATGGGATAAGTGGGTCATCCTGAGGCTGATAGGTAGATTCCCTGCCCTGCTGGCCTCATTGTTTGTAGTTTGCTTTCTGTTATTGTCCTAAAGCCAGGAGGGGGATGTCCCAAGAAATAGCACAGTGCCACGTTAAGCCCCAAATGATGAATGGATGGAATTACTCTGATAATAGCCCTTTAAATGAAGGTGCCACTTGGAGATGATGTATTTCTGTGTAGAGATGATGGATGCAGGCAGATTCTATTCCTTGTTGCCAGAGGCAGTTTGTGCTTGGAAACAAGTTAACAGTGGAACTGGGAGAGGGTGAACAATAGAGAGGGTATTAGATGCATGATGGGAGATGGACCTCCTAGGAACTCTTGAGTTTGGACTTGCTACCAGTGATGGCATCTAGAATTCAGAGTTTCCCAGCAGAAAATACGTAATACTCTGTAATATGTGGCATTATAGGGTCAGAAAGGGCTATCTGAAGGTTCAAGAGTGACATGTCTTATATGTGTTTAATCCAAAATAATTCTGGATGTAGACATTAAGCAAATCATCAGTCAAATGGTCCAACCAAGTCAGTTGCTTGGTTACTTCGCTCCTCCTTTCCCAGCCACCTGTTGGAATGACCTTGATTCCCACAGGAAAACCTTTTGTTTTGACTGCAAAACCCCAGTTAACTATTTCCCTCCCCTTCCCATCTAGTAGCAATCCTGAAGCCTCAAAGATGGCCCCAGCCAAGTTCACGTCAGGGTTGACAGTCAATTTACAACGTTCTGCATTTCCATTACAAGTGTACCAACTTTCTATGGACTAGTTTTGTCTAAACTGCATTTTTAATCCTGTATTCTGTATCCATTTTGTCCCTGTGTACAAATGGGTGGAAGACAATTCTTGCTTTGGGGTCTATTTTCTGGCCTTTCTGCCAACCAATGAACCTAACATAACTGGTAATGCTGGTACCACAAACAGAGAAAGGAAGGCAATAACAATACTTAGTCAATGCCTCTGAAGAGCAACTACATCAGGATATAGCCTATTTTTTAATTAGGCTCCAGGATCATTGAAATAACATAATAATAGAGTAACAGAGTTGGAAGAGACATTGGAGGTCTTCTAGTCAACACCCCGCTCAAGCAGGAGACCATTTCCGACAAATGGCTGTCCAATCTCTTCTTTAAAACTACCAGTGATGGAGTATACACAACTTCTGAAGACAAACTGTTCCACCAGTGAATGGTTTTCACTGTCAGGAAATTTCTCCTTAGTTCTAAGTTGTTTCTCTCCTTAACGAGTTTTCATCCATTGCTTTTTGTCCTGCCTTCTAATGCTTTGGAGAATAGGTTGACCCCCATCTTTTTTGCGCTAGCCCTCAAATATTGAAACACTGCTATCATGTTACTCCTAGTAGTTCTTTTCACTAGATTAAACATACCTAATTCCTGTAACCATTCTTCATATGTTTTAGCCTCCATACCCCTAATCGTCTTTCCCTTCTCTGCACTCTTTCCAGAGACTCGGTATCTTTTTTTTAATATTGTGGTGGCCAAAACTGGATGCAATATTCGAAGGGCATTACCTTACCTTACCAAGGCATTATAAAATGGTACTGATACTTCATGTGATCTTGATTTTATCCCTCTGTTAATTCAGCCTAGGACTGCATTGGCTATTTTATTGGCTGCAGCACACTGCTGGCTCATATTTAAGTGGTTGTCTACTAGAAATACTAGATCTCTCTCAGAGTTACTGTTATTGAGCCAGGTTCTACCTATTCTATACCTGTACATTTGGTTTTTCTTTGCTAAGTGAGAAATCTTACTTTTCTCTACATTGAATTCCATTGTAGGGAATTCCAGGGCCCAGTGTTTAAGTCTGTCGAGATCCTGCTGGATCTTGATCCTATCTTTTGGGGTGTTGGCTATTCCTGCCAGCTTGGTGTTGTCTGCAAATTTGATAAGTTTCCCTTCTCTTTCCTCATCCAAATCGTTTATGAAGATATTGATGAGTACTGAGCTTAAGGCAGAATCTTGGAGCACCCCACTGCTTACTTCCCTCCATGTAGATGATTAATGATTACATGTTGAGTGCAATTTTATAGCGAGAAATCCATCTGGTGGTGATGCTGTCTATCCCACATTTTTCTAACTAACCTATCAAGAATAGGTTCTATGATCTACTTTAACAAATGCCTTCCTGAAATCCGAGTATACTATGTCCACAAGCATTTCGCAGGTCCAGTAATTGAGTCACTTTGTCAAAGAATGAAATAAGATTTGTTTGGCGTGATCTGTTTTTGGACAAACTCGTGTTGACTTCTGGTTATAATTTGCTTGCTTCTAGGTATTCACAGATCTGTTGCTTGATTAGCTTTTCCAGGATCTTCCAGGTATTGATGGCAGGCTGATTGGTCAGTTTAGTTTCCTGGATCCATTTTGTTCCCTTTTTTGATGGGAACCATGTCAGCTCTTTTCCAGTCTTTTGGTGGTTCCCTGGTGCTCTGGGATCTTTGAAAGATATGATTTCATAGTTCCAAGATCATGTCTACCAGCTCCTTTGGAATGCAATCCATCTGCTCCTGGTGATTTGAACTCATTTAGGGTGGACAGGTATAATGCGTGGACCCAACCAAGTAGATTGCAGGTTTGGATTTACCAGTCTGAGTCCAATGTGAACTAACTTTCTCTGTCCCTCTCTCTCTGTCTCTCTTTCTGTTGAGCTCTCTCGCTCTGTCTGTTGACCCCCACGTCTCTCTCTCTCTCTCTCTCTCTCTTTCATATTCTCTTTCTCTCTGTGTGTCTCTCTGTGTCTCTCTCTCTGTGTCTCTGTCTCTGTCTCTCTGTCTCTGTCTCTCTCTGTCTCTCTGTCTCTGTCTCTGTCTCTGTCTCTGTCTCTCTCTCTCTCTCTCTGTCTCTGTCTCTGTCTCTCTCTCACACCACATCCTTTCCCCAATGGCAGTCATATGTGAACTGGAATACTAAAGAGGCCAGAGAGTCATGTTAAAAAAAGAGAAGACTATTGAGAATATGAAAGTTGACATGTGAATTCAGGGTGCTAGGCTAGGCAACTAACCCTAAACAATTCATATGAGGAACTGGGACAAAGTTACCAAGGCAGCAATCCACTTTGTGGCAGGCATAGGAGATCTAAGAGATCACTCTGCTGCTCAAATTGCTCAAAGAGCTGTGTACCCGCACCCATCCGAAAGGGACACTGAGTTTCCATTAAACCTCCACTGCAGACGATGTATTTTTTTTTAAATCAAGATTTGGGTTTGTTTGTTTGTTTAATGTAGCGCTTCCTGTTATGCTCTCTCCTCCTTCCCAAAGAAAGGGGAGGAAAGGAGGGAGGCAGAGAGAGAGAGAGATTTACTGAAGAGGAATGCAATTTGATGCAGTATCTTAGACTCTGCCTGCCGCGTTGCCAGGATTGGAATAAAGAATCCATTAAAATAACAAAGCGCAAAGCAAAAAAGGGAGAGAGAAAGAAAAATAGATCTACGTGCAGAACAAACAATGGTCAATTTGGATTCTAGATAGCAACAGGCACGAAGGCGGGAGAGCTTGGGATACACCAAGACAGCGATGAACGGGGGTGCAATAGGGATGGGTGAAATAAGCTGGAGGAGCCATTTCTTTCCAGCTATTGTGACTATCAGGCCTGGCTTCAAATTTAAAGATAACAGAACAACAGAGTTGGAAGGGACCTTGAAGGTCTTCTAGTCCAACCCCCTGCTCAGCTAGAAAACCCTATACCATTTCACACAAATGGGTGTCCAATCTCTTCTTTAAAACCTCCAGTGTTGGAGAATCCACAACTTCTGGAGGGAAGTTGTTCCACTGATTCATTGGTCTAACTGTCAGGAAATTTCTCTTTAGTTCTAGGTTGCTTCTCTTCTTTTAATAATTTCCATCCTTTGTTTGTTGCTCTGCCTTCAGGTGCTTTGAAGAACAGCTTGAATCCCTCTTCTTTGTGGCAAACATTGGAAGACTGCTACCATGTCACCCCTCATCCTTCTTTTCACTTAAACTAGACATACCCAATTCCAGCAACGGTTCTTTATACGCTTTAGCCCCCCGTCTCCTAATCATCTTTGTTGCTCTTACAATAATACAATAATACAATAATACAATAGTAGAGTTGGAAGGGACCTTGGAGGTCTTCTAGTCCAACCCCCTGCCTAGGCAGGAAACCCTATACCGTTTCAGACAAATAGCTATCCAACATCTTCTTAAAGACTTCCAGTGTTGGGGCATTCACAACTTCTGGAGGCAAGCTGTTCCACTGATTAATTGTTCTCACTGTCAGGAAATTCCTCCTCAGTTCTAAATTGCTTCTCTCCTTGATTAGTTTCCACCCATTGCTTCTTGTTCTACCCTCAGGTGCTTTGGAGAATAGTTTGACTCCCTCTTCTTTGTGGCAACCTCTGAGATATTGGAATAATGCTATCATGTCTCCCCTAGTCCTTCTTTCTCTTAAGCTAAACATACCCAGTTCCTGCAACCGTTCTTCATATGTTTTAGTCTCCAGTCCCCTAATCATCTTTGTTGCTCTTCTCTGCACTCTTTCTAGAGTCTCCACATCTTTTTTACATCGTGGCGACCAGAACTGAATGCAGTATTCCAAGTGTGGCCTTACCAAGGCATTATAAAGTGGTATTAACACTTCATGTGATCTTGATTCTATCCCTCTGTTGATGCAGCCTAGAACTGTGTTGGCTTTTTTGGCAGCTGCTGCACACTGCTGGCTCATATTTAAATGGTTGTCCACTAGGACTCCAAGATCCCTTTCACAGTTACTACTACTGAGTATGGTATCACCTATACTGTACCTGTGCATTCCGTTTTTGTTGCCTAAATGTAGAACCTTACTCTTTTCACCATTGAATTTCATTTTATTAGATAGTGCCCAATGTTCAAGTTTGTCAAGATCCTTCTGTATCTTAAGCCTATCTTCTGGAGTGTTGGCTATTCCTGCCAGCTTGGTATCATCTGCAAATTTGATGAGTTCCCCATTTATTCCCTCATCCAAATCATTGATGAAGATGTTGAAGAGTACTGGGCCTAAAACAGAGCCTTGGGGTACTCCACTGCATACTTCCCTCCATGTAGATGCAGTTCCATTGAGAACTACACGTTGAGTGCGGTTGGTCAGCCAGTTACCAATCAAAATGGACTCAAATGTCTATATACCAATGCACAGAGTATGAGGAATAAACAGGGAGAATTAGAAATTCAAGTAAAAGAGGGCAGATATGATATTATTGCCATTACAGAAACTTGGTGGGATGAAACTGACAAATGGAACATACAGCTAGAAGGATTTAAATTATTTAAAAGAAATAGACCAAATAAAAGAGGAGGTGGAGTTGCACTATATATAAGAAATAACTATGTCTCTACAGAAATAGAGCTTCTCTGCATTCTCTGCATTCTTTCTAGAGTGTCAACATCTTTATTATATCTTGGTGACCAAAACTGGATGCAGTATTACCAAGGCATTATAAAGTGGTATTAACACTCCACATGATATTGATTCTGTCCCTCATTACAATTGCTCCAGGGATAAAAAGCAGCATCTTTGATCTATTGTATTATACAGGTGCATGGATGGATGGATGGATGGATGGATGGATGGATGGATGGACAGGAGCAGGTTATAAGTAGGACTGCCTTTCCCAAAGATCAATTACCTGTTCTACCAGATCAGATAGGGTGGACATGTTCCTAGTCTCTTCCCTTAAACAATACCATCTGATGGGACCTAGGAAACATGCCTTTTTGTGGCAGCCCGTGCTTCCCCTTGAAGTTCAGCAGGCGTCTACCAATGGTGGGATTCAAACCATTTTTACTACCAGTTCTGTAGGTGTGGCTTGGTGGGTGTGGCATGGCTTGGTAGGCGTGGCTTGGTGGTCGTGGCAGGGGAAGGATACTGTAAAATTTCCATTCCCTCCCAATCAGCTGGGACTCAGGAGGCAGAGAATAGATGGGGGCAGAGCCAGTCAGAGGTGGTATTTACCAGTTCTCCAAATTACTCAAATTTCTGCTACCAGTTCTCCAAAACTGGTCAGAACCTGCTGAATACCACCTCTGGCGTCTACCGCCCTAGCTGTCAATTTTTTTAAAATTTAAGATCTGAATTTTCCCCAAAGTGTTGGGATAAGGTGAGAGGGATTAAATGATGGACTGCATGTGAAAGCTTTGGTGCTGGGTTTTTAATGTTTATAATTTTAATAGATGTGTGAATCATGTTCTTTTATTATTGATGTTATTTTAATTGCTGGTTAGGGGCTGCTCAGAGTTCAATATAAGATGGGCGGCTATATAAATATTTTAAATAAATAAATAACCGGGTTACTTAGTGTGTGTAATGCAGAGTTTTAAAATGACAGGCTCTTTTGCACATGTATAATTTTCTTCTTTCTTCCCCATTTTTTTTCCTCCTTCATCTTGCCCAAGCAAAACTCTTGAAACAAAGAGCAGGTTTTAAAAAGTAAGCCTGAGGCTCAAAAATGGAAAGAACAAAACAGGTGCTAAATGTTTCTTGCCCCGTCATCACAGATCTCTACTGTAGCTGAATGAAAAGAGCACTGGGACAGAAAGAGTCTCAGATCTGACTTTGGGGATCCTTAGGAACAAGAGATTCCATTATTTGGGAATGCATCAGTAAGATCTGTCTGCATTCTGATGGTGCAGAGACAAACCACCATTCTTGAAATAATAATTTGGAATGATTCAGACATCCATCGACTATATCAAATTCATACATGAACAAAGTAACAGTCCATCTGATGTGTAATTTTGATGTCAGCATCAACTGTCATAAATAGTCCAGTTTGGTCTAAAAGCCTAGAAACCAGGAGACTGTGATTTCTAATCCTGTTTTAAACATGAAAGCCAACTAGATGACATTGGGCTAGTAATTCTCTATTGGTCCAATTCAGCTCAGAATGTTGTTATTCCAGGTAGAATAACAGGAGGAAGTAGTTTTAGGCATGTTCGTCACCTTGAGTTATTTATAAAATTACTAAAGGTGGGATATAATTTCTTTTTACGATCTTGTAATAATCCCTTAATTTGGGGTAGAGTTTGGGGGACAGAATGGAGATGAATATTTACTGGCCGGATGCTCTTCCTAATGCCTATGTGGAGTTCACAGCATGTATTTTCTCTTTGCGCCCTGAGGAAGAAGCATCTGCCGCTACCTAGGATTGAACCCTCAACCTTCCAAGTGGGAGGCGAGCATCTTCACCACTAGGCCACTAGGCCGCTCTATGGGACATAAATAAATGCATATATTAAATAAATAAATGCCTTTATATTTGTCATTTATTATTTTTATGTCACCTGTTTGTTTTGAGGGGCATTTTTCTTTTTAGAGTATCTTTTAACCAGTGGTGAGATTCAAATAATATAACAACTGGTTCTCTGCCCTAATGACCAACTGGGTAGGCGTGGCTGGGTGGTCATGTGACTGGATGGGCATGGCAGTTCAATGCCACTCATGTTGAGCAGCGCTTCACCTCGCCTGGCCTCTCATGACCATGGAGCAACGGTCGTAAGTGTGAAAAACAATCATAAGCCACTTTGAAAAAAGTGATCATTTAGTGACCATTGTAACTTTGGTCACTAAATGAACTGTTGAAAGGCAATCCTGTAAAAAAAGGCAAATAGCTTCTTTGCTTTCAAAAAGCTGCCCTAAATATTAATCATTAGATTAGAAATGGCGGAATACACACTGAAGATCAATGATAGCCACAGCCGTCATGGAACTAGACCTTTCTGTCTGAATACCTTCCTGTAAAGTGGGGGGGGGGGACAAAGGCTGTTGGGAGGAGATTTCTTCCAACAACCAGTTCGCCGAACTGCTCAGAAAGTTAATGAACAGTTCTCCTGAATAGGTTCAAACTGGCTGAATCCCACCACTGTTTTCAACCAAATTCTAATTATTCATTGACTTAAAGCAGGGGTCGGCAAACATAAACACTCAAAGAGCCATTTGGACCCATTTCCCACAGAAAAGAAAACACCGGGAGCCACAAAGGTCCTAACCGGAAGTCCCGTGTTCAGTTCTGGAGCTGACCGGAAGTTCAGTTCCCCCACCATAGAGTCTCCTCCTAGCGCGGCGTACTTTTTCCTCTACCTGTCATAACCGAAAGTCCTATTAATTGTGGAGACAACTGGAAAACCCTCCCCTTGCCATAAAGTCTTCTCCTGGCACACTGTGCTTCTCTCCCCCCCTCCCCCCGGAAGCTCCTCTCAAAATTGTGGCACCGACCGGTGACGGAGCCGTAGCAGAGGGAGAAAAGAGCCACATCCGGCTCCAGAGCCACAGTTTGCTGACTCCTGGCTTAAAGGATAGGATGGTGGCAAATTATTGCCACTTTAAGTAAGGAAGTAGGATTAGGCATAAAGCAATGTTGCCATAAAAATGATCTTCATTGCCTTTACCTACCTTTCTCCATGGCTGATAAAATTTAACAGAAATTTATCCACATTAAGGCTAGCCTTGGGAATTGTTAAACTAAGGGGACAACATAACTTTAGCTTTGGCATTGTTAAAGATGACTTAAGTCTGCCTCCCATATGGGCTGGGGTTGAGATGGAGAAGACTTCATGGAAATACATTAGAAAAAAGAGATTGCCAGGGCAAGCTTTGGCCATTGTTAGGTACAAGTGGAGAATAGCTCTATGCAGTGAATAAATTATCCTTCCCCAATAATAAATTTGGAACAAAAATAGGGCCTGAGATACAAATCTCAATAATTGACTCTAAAAATCCCATAGCGAAATAGCTATCTCATTGGAAGCAAATGGTGATGTTCGGAGAAACATTTGAACTGTCTGGATATAAAACACATGCCATCATCACTGAAAAAATTAGGCAATACATACAGGTAGCCTATGGAGGAGTGGTGCAGTGGCCTAGAGGTGGAGCTCTCGCCTCACAATCAGAAAGCTGTGAGTTTGATCCTAGGTAGAGGCTGATATTTCAGCACAATGGGGATATATCTGTTGAAAAAAACTCCATATTGGCAACAGGAAGGGCAGCCAGCCAGTAAACACTCAACTCCATTCAGTTTCCCAGACTCCACTCCGCAAGGGATTATGAGGTCATTAAAAGATGATGATGATGATGATGATGATGATGATGATGATGATGATGATGATGATAGACAAAAAAGCCTATGCACAAAAATGGACAAACACAATCATACAAAACCAAACTAAACCAATTACCACATGTATATATAAATGTAAAGGTTCCCCTCACACATATGTGCTAGAGATGTTCATCCCCGTTTCAAAGCCAAAGAGTCAGCGCTGTCCGAAGACATCTCCGTGGTCATGTGGCCGGCATGACTAAGCGCCAAAGGCACACAGAACGCTGTTACCTTCCCACCAAAGTGGTTCCTATTTTTCTACTTGCATTTTTATGTGCTTTCGAACTGCTAGGTTGGCAGAAGCTGGGACAAGTAATGGGAGTTCACTCCGTTACACGGCGCTAGGGATTTGAACCGCCAAACTGCCAACCTTTCTGATCGACAAGCTCAGCATCTTAGCCACTGAGCCGCCATGTCCCTCTACATGTATGTAACATATCTACAGACACAATTCATTTAGTGGCCATTCAAAGTTACAACAGCCCTGGAAAAAAACGACTTATGACTGGTTCCCATGCTTACTATCATTGTGGCATCATGTGGCCTAAATTCTAAAATCTAAAAGACCTCCAAAAATTCTTATGTTATCAAGGACATTACAAATGATGGGATGTTCACATCTGTGGCATGGCTATCTTGCAATTAAGTAGGTCAGTTTGTACCTATGAGCATTTCATTGAAATATGCCTTCTGTTTGAAACAGAAATTTAAAACCACATTGTCTTACCTCAATTTCAATGAGGGCTGGGCAACTGAATGGAGCTAGGAGAATGGCCAGATGCCCTTCCTGTCACCAATGCTGAGTTTTGTCCAGCAGATATATTCTCAGTGTGTCCGGAGGGAGAAATATCTGCCTCTACCTAGGATTGAACTCACAGCCTCCTGATTGTGAGGCGAGTGCCTCTAGGCCAGTGCACCACTGCCAATGAGGGCTGGTAAGGGAGGAAAATGTTTGTTCCAGCACTTGAACAGACAGAGACACCAGTGTCTGCAACAAACCATAATCACATTATCACGGTGAACTGTGTGTGATAGCATCATTCAATGAACAACGAAGTTATTTGTTTGCAATTAATGATAGATGCAAGTAGATCAGGGGGATGATATCATCACAAGCGTGTTGTCCTTTTCCCCTCCCCCTGACCTGCCCACAGACATCCATGCTAATTAAAGTTGAAATTCTGCAGTAAAATGCACTGATTAAGTCCCTTTAAAGTCAGTGAGATTTCGACAGTGCACTTGACTGTACAATAGCATTTTTGATTACGTGACATCAAGTAGCCATGAAGACAGACCCTCTCTAGGATGAGAACAAGCGCTAATCTTCCTTAATGTTGTCTTTAGTCGTGTTCATTTTGAAGAAGTCAAAACTAAATGACTACCCTTGGAAAAACTAGTCAAACAAATGAATGTAGAAAATTGAAGAGTGAATAGGCAAGTATTGAATATTTAAGCCTACCTTAGAATGACTACTCTGCTAAAGCAATGGCTGATATGAAATAAATCACTCAAATCTATAATGAATCATAAATTAATTAAATAAATGTCACTGATGAATATACTCCCTGAGCTAATGAATGGAAAATATCAAACTTTTTGAATTACTAAAGTTGGACTGAACAGAGTTTAGTGAAAAAAACCTTTCCCAATTTGATCTGCAGCGTAACTGAGATGCCAACATAGGAACAGTTCTTACTGCTGATTGCTCTCCTGGAGATTTGGTTTCTTTTATTCTGTTTTAGTATGAGATTTCCTCCATGGAGATGAGAATACCTCCATGCCCAAGGCTCTAGGCAACATGCAAAATAAAGTCACAGTGTAGTACGTCATCATAATAATGCTACAAACAACCACATAAGTTATAATTTGAACTTTTAAAAAGTGCCTTCTCCAGATTCATGTTAGAGATTTTCCATCTCTACACCTTTAGCCTGGAGGCAGGGAGGCAAACAGGCAAGCAGAGAGAGAGAGTGAAAGGGAAGGAGAAAAGAAGGAAGGAAGAAAGGAAGGAAGGAAGGAAGGAAGGAAGGAAGGAAGGAAGGAAGGAGAGAGCAAGAGAGGAAGAAAGAAAGAAGAAAGAAAGAAAGTGAGAGAAAGAAGAAAGAGAAAGAAAGCAAAGCAAAGCAAAGCAAGGAAGGGAGGAAGGAAGGAAGGAAGGAAGGAAGGAAGGAAGGAAGGAAGGAAGGAAGGAAGGAAGGAAGGAAGGAAGGAAGGAAGGAAGAGAAAAGAAAGATCAAAGTCAGAATTCACTTCTTGACCAAATGGGATCTGGTGATGTTTCTTATGAGCAAAAAGATCCAAATATGTCAGGCCCAAGCCCAGAGATGACACCAAGAAATCCAAATGAGTTTGATCCTTTGTTTGCTTACATCTAATGGCCTATCAAACATATCCTGAAAGATACTAGAGGGCTATTCTAAGCCAGCGGTGGGATTCACTTTCCTTCCCTACCGGTTCGTAAATGTGAGTGCACGCACCGCCTTCTGTGCATGCACAGTGCTCACACATTACGTCAGGGGTGGGGGAGCTTCCCACAGCCGCCGCTACCAGTTCACCCGAACCGGAGCGAACCAGCTAAATACCACCTCTGCTCTGAACCTCTTTCCCCTCCCCCATCTAACCTCTGAATCTGGGTGTCAGCGTTCCAAATGTCATCCAGAATTAAATCAGAGTTCAAGGCATAGCTTTCATCAAAGTTCCAATTTAATAAGACAGACATGTTGGTACAAACTGTGGAAACCCGAATCTGAAAGCTTCCTGGGTTCCCACCCAGTTGAAAGTTCAAAACCTTGCTCCCACACCCACAAGTCCATCACATGGTCCAATGTTCCTCTGCCACACTAGCATTTCCACCCATCTAGTTCTGGTCAGGTGCAGAGGTGCGGAGACAAAAGATGACCTTGGCCTTCTAGAAAGGAATGTTTTATTTTGAAAACAAACACATTCTACTCCTTACTATTCCCCCCTCCCTATCCCCCACTAACAAAACAGCATAGAAAAAATAATAGAAAGTGTGGCAGGCCAAAGATCCTAAAAGGAGTATGACTGCAGGCCTGACAGTGGGCCTCTCTCTGAAAAAGTTCTGTGTTGCAAAAAAAAAAAAAAACCCCACCCTTCCCCATGGTCTTCCAGATGCACATTACATCACAAAGTGTTCCCCTAATCCAGTGATGGTGAACCTATGGCACACGTGCCACAGGTGGCACACGGAGCCATTTGTCAGGGCATGCGAGGCGCTGTCCTGTCAGCTGTCCAGTGTGCATGTGTGCGCTGGCCAGCTGAGTTCACCCTTTTTAAAAGCCATTTTTTGCCCTCACCAGGCTCCAGAGGCTTTATAGGAGCCTGGGGAGGGCTAAAAGAGCCCCACCACCACCTCCCACGGAGGCCCTCCGGAGACTTCATGAGCTTCCCTGAAGCCTCCAGAGTGCAAAAAAACGGCCCTACGGACAAACTGGAAGTTTGGGAATGGGGTTCCTGTTTGCTCAGAGGGTCATTTTGACTGCCCCGGAGGCTTCAGAGAAGCCTCTTGAAGGTCCCTGAAGCCTTCGGAGTGCTTAAAACGACCCTCCGAGCAAACTGGAAGTGACTTCCGGTTTGCTCAGAAAGTCGTTTTGACTGCTTTGGAGGCTTCAGGGAAGCCTCCTGAAGGTCCCTGAAGCCTCCGGGGAGGGAGCGGGGGGGTTGTTTTCGCCCTCCCCATGCTCCTATAAAGCGTCTGGAGCCTGGGGAGGGCGAAAAAAGCATGCAAAAATGGGGGGTCGTGCCTGTAGTGCGTGCATGCACACTGGGGGGTTAGCGCATTGCATTATGGGCGCGGCATGCCTGCACACGACCCCCATGCGCTTCCCCCCACTTATGGCATGTGAGCCAAAAAAGGTTCGCCATCGCTGCCCTAATCTATACTGCTCTAGAAGCTCATGATCACTGCCATTTTTATTATAAACTTTGGCCAGATCCTAGAACTGTCCTCGATCAGTGCTGTTCTAGGTTCAGAAAGGAGGAAGAGTGTGAGGGGTCTTTGTTCTCCAAAGACAGGACACAACAGCATAGCAAATATGTGCACAATACTTTATTGCAGCACACACCATCTAGCATTTTGCAAGGTGGTGTTTCCACTTTGTCTCTTAATACTTAGTCCTTTATACTCAGTCTGTCACTACAAATAGAATAGAATAGAATAGAATAGAATAGAATAGAATAGAATAGAATAGAATAGAATAGAATTCAATTCTTTATTGGCCGAATGTGACTGGACCCACAAGGAATTCGTTGTTGGGGCATAATCTCTCCGTGTACATAAAAGATATAAGTGATAAATCAGATCATAGTCATCATAAATATATTCATCATGGATCATAAGATAAAACACTTAGTGATAGTGAGATGCACTTACATTTGCGAACTGGTAGGAAAGGTAAGTGAATCCCACCTCTGCTACAGTTCATCCACTATCATAGTAATGTGTATGAATAGAATACCTGAGGGAAGGGGATGGGAAGCTTGTCTTCATGACTGCAGCTTCTTCTGAAACAAGCAGGTAGCAACCCCAATTTCACTCCCTCACATAGAGAAAGCTTGAACAGCAATAAATTCGGAGAGTGATAGAGATGTGAAAACTGCAAAGTTTTCTTCAAACTCATATTTTAAACTGCATAATGCAAGAAAACAGGCCATCATGTTCTCCCTTAGATGCGGGATGAACATTACCAGCCTTATCAATATTCCCTGCAACATAAAACGAAGAATATTTTGAGGGAAACTTACTCTTGGTAACTACACGGGTGTAGAAGAAGAGCAGGCAGAGCTGGGGTGGAGGCAGAGTTAAGTGTGTCATCAGCTTAGAGTCGTTACGTTCTCACAAATGAAGTCCAACCCCTCTTGAATTCCATTTACCTTTATCTGCACCAATTTAGTATTGAACTTTTGCTGGCTAGATTCATGTGAATAGGCATGAGCAGTAAATTTTCTGAACGCAACTTAATGTATGGTCCTGATCCTTTGAACCTTGGTGCCAAAATAGTCATCTTGGCAATCAAACTGAAATGTTTTTCTATTAGTATCTTCTGGAATATTTTTTCAATTTCCTAATCTAACTGGGAAGAGCATGGGTACATATAGACATCCATACTCAAGCAGGGCTGTTGGCTTTTATATGTTCTCTGGGTAACCGAGTGACAGGGCGGGCAGGGGCGGGGCCAGCCAGAAGTTGTATTTACCAGTTCAGTGAACTAGGTAATATTTCAGTTACTGATTCACCCAAACCTGTCAGAACCGGCTGAATACCACCTCTGGTTCTCCCAGGAGGAACAGCTACACCTCTTCTCTTCCCCCCACCACTCCATTGGGATTTGGTATAATCTGAAATCTATTTCCTGCCTGGCTTCAGCTAGATTAGTTTGCATGCAGAAGCATCTTTTGTATCTGTCTTAAAATAAATAAACTACCGACTCAGATGCTCCCTTGGCTAGCATGCCAATAAATATCTTTCTTTATTCTCTCTCCCCACCCGCCTATTCCTTTCCTAAACAATTAGCCTGAAGAAATATTTGAAGCAATTCAAAAAGCTTGCTCACTTTAATTGGTCTTAATGAAAGGGATTACTCCCAGGATGGAAAATTTGTAGCCCTCCAGGCATTAAGAATCTCTCTTTCCCATCTGCTCCAATCAGCTTGGCCAACGGTCAAGAATTGGTGGGAATTTCTCGTAACGAGCTTCTAAACCTGGATTACATGCCCAGTCTAGCGAGCCTTTTCTCCCTGTTTGGTCTCTGATTTTCAGACTAACAGGCATAATTTCCTGGTGCATTTCTCTAAATCCTTTTCAAATTGCTGGTAGGGTGGAAAATCAATCCCACATGAGGTCGCCTGCCCGCCAGGCCTGTCCATACCTTCTCAATATCTTACGGCCTCCTTCCCTCTCCCTCTCCGCCAAATCCTTTGGGAAGCTTTGCTGAATGAATCTGCCTCCAACACAAGTTCATTTCTCTCGCCCGAGAGCTGGTGGCAGCTTAGGAATGAAGCGCAATCGCCCAGCAAGGACAGACTCATCAAAAGGGCCATAATACAGACAGGGGGAAGAGGGAAGAAAAATCAAAGAAATGTTAGTGCAACGTAACAGCCAATACACAATGTGAAATAGGAAACCGGGAAGGGTGGCTTTATGAGCTCTTGGCTGCAATGAGAAAAAAAGAGAGAAAGAGAAAGAAAAAAAGCAACTTTTAAGGCAGGTGTGCAAAAGGAAGGCCACATCTCCATTTTCTAGATGAGACAGGAAACACGACCCCCCCATTAATCAGAAGCATCAGAGACATTCTTGTTCTTGTTGCTAAAGTCAGAGCAGTTAATAGACTGAGTATAACCAGGGCAAGTGGAGGAAGAATTATAGACTCTTGAGGTTCTCTCCTTTGCAGCAGGGAGATGAGAGCACTTCCAGGCATTTGGGTCACAGCTTGCAGTAAGGTAACTGGGCCACACCCCACAACAGGCCTTTGTTGAAATATGATGTCAACCCTGAAGCTGACTTGGCTGAAGCCATTTTGAGGCTTCAGTGTTGCCACACCCGAGCTGAGGGGGTAGGGAGGGGGGATTAGAAATATCTGGGGTTTTGTACAGGGGTGGGCTTCAAAAATGTTAGCAAGGGGTTCTCTGCCCGGTTGCTGAGTAGGCACGGCCATAGTAGGCATGGCTTAGTCAGCCTCCTGAAACACGGCAGCGGGGGAGAGAGATTTTTTGCTCACTCCCAGGCTTCAGGAGGGTGAAAACTGCCTCCCCAGGCTCTGGAGGCTCTCTGGAGGCCAGAAAGGGGCCAATTTCTGGCCTTCCTGAGCTTCCATTAGGGCTGTTTTTTGCCGTCTCCAAGCCTCCACACGCACTCTGCACTTACTTGCATCCAAAACAGGCCACATGGGGACTCCTGGGAGGGGCAGGGTGGGCAGGGCAAGGCCAGCCTGGAGTGGGATTTGCGGGTTCTCTGAACTGCACAGAATCTTAGCTAGAGGTTGTCCCCAACCCCTGAGGACCCCCAGCAGCCCACCCTTGGTTTTGTAGCCAAAACAAAATATTTTCTCCTGGGAACCAAGGACATTTCCTCAACTGGCTGGAGAGAGGAGGAGTGAAGTTACCAGGAAACCGGATGACACCTTGATTGGAGCATGTGACTGATTGTTTGGGAAAGAGGGGGAACTCTCACTTTTAATTTGGTGAAAACCGTGGGAACATTCAAGTCGATTTTCACCAGCCTGTGCCATTATGATATGTCCAACAAAACTATTCTTTCTGGAACCTACCTGCCTCAGAGTTCTGTTTGCTATGGGCATATTACTTGGAACCCTGACATACAGATGTTGAAAGGAAGCAGGTGTGTACATGTGTCTCCTAGGTGATCCCGTGGGAGGAGTCATTGATGGGATACTCTCAGACCCCATTTGTCTTGAGAGTGAGGTTAAATTGAGGCCACTCCCCACTGCCTCACTTCTTGGCTCCCAGTTAATCTCAGTTTTTCAGCCTAATAGGAGACTTTTTTCTTGGCTCCTGACTTTATTTGGTGTGAGAATTTTCCATCCTTGCCTTCCTCACCTCCTCCCTTGTCTTCCCTGAGTGATTGTGGCTGCGCTGGGCAATAGCTGGGCTTTGAGAGGATAGAGAAGAAGTTGGAAGACTTAGAGCATCTAACAGCAAAATATGATGAAGAAGTTGGAGATGTTTATCAAATGGAAAAAGTGGTGGTTAAAATCCTAAAAATTGAAGAGGAAAATTGTTAGATCTGGGCAACGAAAGACAGACTGCGGACACGAAGTGACTTAACAGCTCTTTATTAATAGTAGTAATGATCCAGCTTGCTCTGTGGTCGGAGGGTTCCCCTTTTATAGGGATCGGGTACGCCCCTCGACCAATCAGAACAATACCTGTTTCGCGCTGTAGCAGCGGACCAGAGGGGAGACTTACTACGATATATGCTAATATCTAACACCCCTCCCCTCCTAGATGGAACGTTGCGGTAGGTAACATAGTCTTTTAGGTATGTGGGTGTTTGTCTTGCTCGGGAGGAGCGTCGTAGTTCGGGTTGGTTAGAAGTGGTTGCAGGATCGGGTGCTTCTCCTGTTTCACGTTCGGGAGGTTTTGTGCCTTCGTTGCTAGGGCGTTCTGGAGTCTGCTCGGTTGCGTTGTCTGGGGTTTGCTTTGCTTCGTGCGTGTTTTCTTGTTCCAAGCTTGGTTCGCAGGTGTCGTAGTTTTCTATGATGGGGCTCTCGCGTGGCTGACTTTCTGTAGGCAGGAAAATCTCGTCTTCGTTTCGAAGGTCTGAGTGTGCTAGGCGACCCCGAAGTTGATCGATGTGCCTTTTCCAGTTCCGCCCATCTTCTAGTTCCAGCAGATACGATTGTGGACCCGTGATGCCAATGACCTTTGCCGGCATCCACAATGTTCCCCCTGCATAGTTGTGGGCGTATACTGAATCCCCTATGCTGAAAGACCGAATTTTGCTTGTGGAGTCTGGGGGAGCTGTGGCAGAGTAATTTGGGTGAAGACGGTCCAGGTGAGACCGTAGACGGCGGCCCATGAGTAGTTCAGCGGGACTCCTACCCGTCGTTGCGCTTGGGGTAATATGCTGAATTAGGAGGTAATGGTCAATGCGTGTTTGCCAATCACCTGGACCCATCCTAGCGAGGGCCTCTTTTGCGAATCGCACCATTCTCTCCGCCTGTCCGTTTGATGCCGGATGGAATGGCGCGACGAGGGCATGCCGAATTCCCTGATCTGCTAAAAACGTTTCGAAATGCATGGCCGTGAATTGGGGCCCGTTATCGGAGACTAGGAGGTCGGGCAGGCCATGAGTGGCGAAAAGTCGCCGTAGAACCTTAATGACTGCCTCTGCCGTGGTTGAAGTCATTAGGACTACATCTAGCCATTTTGAGTATGCATCCACAACTATAAGGAAAGTCTGACCTTGGAATGGCCCTGCGAAGTCGATGTGTATTCGCGACCAGGGTGTTTTAGGTTTCTCCCATTCTGTGGCGGGCGCTTCCGGGGGTGCTGGTCTCGATTCCTGGCATGGGTCGCAAGTGGCCACCCACTCCTCTATTTCTTTGTCCATGTTTGGCCACCAAACGTAACTTCTTGCTAACGCCTTCATTCTAACAATCCCCGGATGACCCACATGTAAAGCATCTAATACATTCCTACGTAAAACATACGGAATAACAACTCGATCCCCCCACAATAAACAACCTTGTAACACTGAGAGTTCGTCCCGTTTTGACCAAAACATTTTGAATTCCGGGCCCACGTTTCCTTTCAGCCACCCCCTCCAAACCCAAGTTTGAACTTGCTTTATTACATTGTCTTTAGAGGAGAACCTTGCAACGTCGTATGAAGAAACCGGTCCAGAGTCCAAACAGTCAATGAGCAACACCGGTACTTCTGGAGTGGGGTCTGGCAGAATGTCAGGTAATGGGCAACGGCTGAGTGCTTCTGCGTGTCCGAGAGTGGAGCCCGGTCGATGAATCAATTTGTATGAATACGCAGCCAGGAAAACAGTCCACCTGGTCATGCGTGGAGAAAGGGAGACTGGGGTGGGGCGGTTTCCCGCCAAAAGTCCCAACAACGGTTTGTGATCTGTAATTAGTTCAAAATCGCGGCCGTAGAGGTATTCGTGGAAACACTTTACTCCAGCTACAGCAGCCAGCGCTTCCCTGTCCATTTGGCTGTAATTCCTTTCGGCCGATGAAAGAGTTCTGGAGTAGAAGGCGATGGGTGCTTCTTTTCCGTCGGGCATCCTGTGGCTGAGGACTGCTCCAACTCCGAAGGGTGATGCGTCGCAGGTCAATACCAGAGGTAGGGTCTGGCTGTATTGGACAAGCAGTGAGTCAGTGGTGAGCAGGCGCTTTACCCCGGCGAAAGCTGCAGCTTCGGATCGTCCCCATTTCCATGGTGCGTTCCTCTGGAGTAGACGGTGTAGTGGCTCAGCAACGGTCGCCTTCTGCCTCAGAAAAACGCTGTAGAAGTTAAGTAATCCGAGGAAGGCCTGCAACTCGGTCTGATTTCGTGGTGTGGGGGCGTCCTGGATCGCCTTAATTTTCTTTGAAGTGGGGTGTATTCCCTGACCATCGATTCTATAACCCAGGAATTCTACGCTAGGCACGTTAATTTGGCATTTTTCCTTTTTAAGGCGGAGACCCTTTTCTCTGATTCTGGCCAAAACAGTTCTGACTCTTTTATTTAATTGCTCCTCGTTTGCAGCGGACACCAAGATGTCGTCAAAATAGGGGACGACTCCCGGTATCCCTTGCAAAAGTCGTTCCATGACGCTCTGGAACAATCCTGGGGCAATGCTCACGCCGAATTGTAGCCGGTTGCATTTGAATGCTCCTCTATGCGTCACTATAGTTTGGGCCTCCGCTGTGGCGCTATCAACTGGCAGTTGCTGGTAAGCTTGTGCCATGTCTAACTTAGCAAATACCTTTCCTGGCCCCAACGAGTGCAATAAGTGCTGTACTACAGGCACAGGATATGCGCTCTGTCGTAGCGCGACATTAATTGTGCATTTATAGTCCGCGCAGATGCGGACTGATCCGTCTGGTTTGACTGGGGTCACGATGGGTGTTTCCCAGCGCGCGTGATCTACCGGCTCAAGGATTCCTTGCTCCACTAACTTATCTATTTCCTTATCTATTTTTGGGCGGAGTGCAAAAGGCACTCGTCTCGGTTTAAGTCGGATTGGCGCCACTTTGGGGTCTAAATTGAATGATATCGGTTTACCCACATACTTACCAAGACCGGGGCTGAACACATCCTCAAACTCCTTAAAAATCTGTTCAGCGCTGCTGTTTCTCACGGCGTTGATTCCGGTGTCTTCTAACCCCAGGGCTTCAAACCAATCAAGCCCCAGAAGGTTCTGTAATGGTGCGCTGGCGATGGTCACGGGCAGCTGGGCTTCGATGTCCTTGAAACGGATGTGGAATGTGCCTTGGCCCACGATGGGGACTTGGTTCCCCTGGTAGTCGCGTAGCAGGACGTCTGGAGCGCGTAGTTGGCTCTTTCTGAGGCTAGGGATAGCCTGTTTCATGGATGCCCATGAAATAATCGTCAGGGTCGATCCTGTGTCAACTTCTAGCTCACAGGGTGAGCCCTCCAAGAGGACTGTGACTCTCAGCCTTTTTGGCCGCTTAGGGCGGACCTGATGTATTGTGGTGAGATACGTTCGCAACTCCTCTCTCTGGGTGAACTCTATCTCATCATCTACATCCTGAAAATACTCTCGTTGAGCGTCTTGATAGAACGCTCTTTCAGCTCTTTGTGTGTATTCTCTCTGGGGATACGCTCGCTCAGCTCCTTGTGAGTAATCTCTCTGGGGATACGCTCGCTCAGCTCTTTGGGAATTTTCTCTCTGGGTATACACTTGTGGATTTCTCTCTGGGCGCCCTTTCTGATTCCGCCAAGCCCCTGGGTTGGGCTTCTGTTGGCGTACATGGGTGGCTGCCATGAGGCAGGGACTCCGCTCCGGCACACTCGTGCGATGTGCCCAAGTTTGTTGCTGTGCGAACAAACAACATTCCTGAACCTACAAGTAGACCTGGGGTGATTCCCTCCGCAACTTGCGCAGGGCGGCAAACGGGATCCGGGTCTCCCCCCAGGCCTCATGTGACTGCTCCGCATCAGGTGACTGTCCTCGAACTCGGGATCCTCGTAGGCGGGGCTTGTGCCCTCGTAGTGAACTTTGGTGTGTCTTGGCGCTGGCTGGTCAGTGTTGAACCAGCGTTGAATTGTCTCCGCTGATCTGTCTGCTGCTTCTGAAGCTCTTGCCTCCTCGAGTACAATCTGTAGGCTTAAATTGGTTTTTGCTAACAGCCGCTTTTGTAGGGAAATGTCTCTCAGTCCGCTAACAAGTCGATCCATAATCTGCTCATCCAGGTCTCTGAATCCACAATGTGTGGCTGCTTTACGTAGGGCTGCAACATATTGGTTGATAGATTCTCCCGCCTTCTGGTTCCTCGTGTTGAACGCTTGGCGGCAAACATGGCGGGAAGGTTTTGGCGCATAATGAGTCTGTAGGGCCTGTTGCAACGTCGCCCATGATACTGCCTGTATTGGAGTAGGCGCGGTGAGGTCTCTGGCCGTATTGAAGACTTCCTTTCTGCAGTAGCCGAGGAAAATGTTTTTCTTCCTTGCATCGGTGATCCCCGTGTATTCGTTCGCTTCGAGGAAACACTCGAAACGAATCATGAAGGCTTCCCATTCGTCGTTTTCTGGGTTGAAAGGAGTGGGGGGAGCATGCATCGCCATCTTCTCTGTTTGAATTTGCCGCGCTGCGGTGATCTGATATGGCGGCCGGAATTTCTGCCGAATTCCTGGGCTGGATCAAATCCGGAGATTTTGGAGGTAGCGTTCTTCGTCCTATCTGCCTCTCGATCCCACCTTCGTCGCCAATGTTAGATCTGGGCAACGAAAGACAGACTGCGGACACGAAGTGACTTAACAGCTCTTTATTAATAGTAGTAATGATCCAGCTTGCTCTGTGGTCGGAGGGTTCCCCTTTTATAGGGATCGGGTACGCCCCTCGACCAATCAGAACGATACCTGTTTCCCGCTGTAGCAGCGGAGCAGAGGGGAGACTTACTACGATATATGCTAATATCTAACAAAAATGAATATAAAGAAATTAAAATTTCTGATATTTATGGTGATTGGTTTGTCTCTAAAAATGGAAAAAGTGGAATACTGAAAGAGGAATTAAATGGAGGGGAAATCTACCCCAGATGGCAAGATACAGAAGAAGAAAAAACAAAAGAATGTATGGATTTAAAGAGAGAAATTTTATTAGCAATATCATTGATAACACTACCGGCAATCAAAAATAAGCTGATTAAGGAAACAGAAGAAGGGCATCGAAATTACATGAGAGATTTTATAAGCAAGGAGTTGCTAAGAGGAGTCCATACAAAGTTGATTAAGGAGACGATTAGAGGACTGACACCACAAATGGCAGAAGATATGAGACTGTTTTGCTACTAGAAAGATACAGGTTGATAGATAGAAGAGCATAATTTAAAACTAGTTAAACTTAGTGAAATTTAGTGACAATAGATATAGTTAAATAAATAATTGATAATGATAATAATGTATACAATGTGTAGTGTTATAATAAGTAATAATTGGATATGAATATTGAATGGTACCCATGAAAGGAAGATTAGAAATCCTTTTGGATTATATATAAAGGTTAATAAAAAAAGAACTAAGATAGATGCAGTTAAGTCTTGATTATTTGGGGGGAAATGTTATGATGCAGGATATAGTTAAATAAAGGAGGGATAATGATAACAACGTATATACAGGTATGGGTACAACATAAGGAAACTGGATGTAAATTGTAAACAGTGGTTTAGAAAGGAGGATTAGAAAACTTTGTTATTAAATATTATGGGTATTTAGCTAGAATAGGACATAAGGATTCAGTGTTATTGGAAGATTTTAGAAATAGTAAATGAAATGCCAGTATGTGGCTATGTATTAAATCTTGGTATATTTTATGATGAAGGACGTTGAAACAATTATAGTCAAATGAAAATGGAGGTACGATGATGGTAACATGTATAAATATCTGAGTTAAAATACTTGAGTTAATATGAATTATGTTTGTTGACTGTGGAAGAGATGCACGAAAGCCTTTTTGTAACCAACTGATACACTTTCTACAGTATATAAAGAAGGATGTGTTGTGTTTGTTTTGAAAATAAAAAATAAAAAATTATTTTTTAAAAAAAACATCAACTGGCTGGAGCTCAGGGCGATCCATCTAGCCCTCTGTCATTTCAAGGAGGTTGAGGGGAAGCACCTGCTGGTGCTGACAGACAACATCGCCGCGAAAGCACACGTCAACAAGCAGGGGGGCACCCACTCGAAGGCCCTTCAGAACAAGGCTGCAAAGTTGGGGAATTGGGTGGAACGTCATCTCCTGTTGCTGAGGGTGGAGCACATCTCAGGGGTGGACAACCTGCAAGCCGACTGGCTCAGCCAAACGACAGTGGACCACGGAGAATGGCAACTGCTTCCTGAGGTCTTCAACAGGATTTGCCAGAGGTTCGGCAGGCCAGTTATGGATCTGTTCGCCACATCAGCCAACGTGCAGGTCCAGAGGTTCATCTCCCGGTACCCAGCCCGGGGTGCAGAGGATGTGGACGCCCTACGGTGTCGTTGGTCGGAGGGCCTCCTGTATGCCTTTCCCCCTCTTCCCCTCATTCCCGGGATCCTCAGAAAGTTGGTAGCGGAGGAGGTGGAGGTCATTCTAGTGGCCCCTTATTGGCTTTGGTTCGCAGACCTGATAGATCTGTCCATGTCCCCCCATGGCTCCAGTTGACCATTTGGCACTTGAGAGGGAACAGTTGAGGGCGACCCAGTTTTTGGCCAGAGTCATTACGACCATCGAGGCCTCTAGAGGAAAATCCTCTACCCACATCTACGATGCCACTTGGACTGCTTTTGTGTCCTGGTGCCATTCCGCGCAGATAGATCCAGCGTAAGCCTCGATACCTCAGGTGTTGGAGTTCCTGCAGGATGGGCTGGACAAGGGGCTTTCCCATAACACCCTCAAGAGGCAGGTTGCGGCATTGGCAACAGTTCTTGGGGGGTTGGGTTCCCGTTCCCTAGCACAGGATCCGATCATTAAAAGGTTCCTCCAGGGGGCGGCCAACCTTAGGCTCCCTGTGATCCATCGTTTCCCCACTTGGGATCTTCCAACAGTCCTGCAGGTGCTGACGGGGGCTCCCTTCGAGCCATTAAGGACGATGAGCCTGCAGTTCCTCACCCTGAAGGTAGTGTTCTTGGTGGCCATCACGTCTGCCAGGTGCATTTCTGAGATCAATGCACTCTCCCCAGGGAGGATCTGTGCACATTCCATGAGAACAGGGTGGTCCTCAGACTGGACCTTTCATTCTTACCCAAGGTCAATTTTCCCATTCCACAGGGCATAGGACAGCAATGGTGAACCTTTTTTGGCTCACGTACCACAAGTGGGGGGAGTGCAGGGGGGCGTGTGAGGGTGCGCCGCACCCATAATGCAACGCGCGACCCCCCAGTGCGCATGCGCGCACAACGCGCGACCCCCCCATTTTACATGCTTTTTTCGCCCTCCCCAGGCTCCAGAGGCTTTATAGGAGCCTGGGGAGGGCGAAAAGAGCCTCCCCCGCCCCCCCCCCGGAGGCCCTCTGGAGGCTTCAGGGACGGTCCAGAGGCTTCCCTGAAGCCTTCGGAGCACTTAAAACCACACTCCGAGCAAACCGGAAGTGACTTCCGGTTTGATCGGAGGGTGGTTTTAAGCATTCCGAAGGCTTCAGGGAAGCCTCCGGACGGTTCCTGAAGCCTCTGGGGGACGGGGGGGCTCTTTTCGCCCTCCCCAGGCTCCTATAAAGCCTCTGGAGCCTGGGGAAGATGAAAAATAGCTTTTAAAAAGGTGAACTCAGATGGCCAGCGCGTGCATGCGCGCTGGCCAGCTGACAGGGCAGCGCCTCACGTGCCCTGACAAATGGCTCTGAGTGCCGCTTGTGGCACGTGTGCCATAGGTTCGCCATCACTGGCATAGGAGATAGCACCATTCAGGAAGAGGGAACGCTTCTGGCATCGACTAGATGTGAGGAGGGCATTGCGCATCTACCTTAAATGTACCTCTCCCCTCCAGAGGTCAGAGGCATTGTTTGTCTCCTTCCAGCCTTCCACCCTTGGGGCTAGGGTATCCTCAGCTACCATTGGTAGATGAATCAGGCCGGCTATTACTAGAGCCTACAAGGATCGCAGCCTTACAGTGCCCACTGTAATTACAGGAGCATGGCCACATCGGCAGTCTGGTCAACCCAAGCACTCATAGAGGATATTTGCAGGGTGGCAGCCTGGGCTTCCCCTACGCCTTTCATCAGACATTACCGGATGGACACTTACGCTTCGGCAGAGGCTTCATTCAGTAGGCGGGTTCTGCAGAGACTGTTAGCACCTCGGGAGGCTCAGGCTTCCGATTCCCTCCCTGGGACATCGAGCGTTGGTATGTCCCATCAATGACTCCTCCCATGGGATCACCTAGGAGACTGTCATTTGGTGTTACCTGAACTACAGGTCTCTAGGTTCCCATGGGAGGAGTCACTTCCCATCCCAATTGGGCGCTGACGCGGGAAGTACCTAAGCGTTCTTGTTGTATTAGGTCAGCTTGGTTCTTGACTGGTTTGATTGTTGTTCTTGTGTTCCGTTTGCTGTTCCTTATCATTCCTGCCAGATTCCTCTCATACCGTTGACCT
Source organism: Natrix helvetica (assembly GCF_964273705.1). Taxonomy (NCBI): domain Eukaryota; kingdom Metazoa; phylum Chordata; class Lepidosauria; order Squamata; family Natricidae; genus Natrix; species Natrix helvetica. The sequence goes on along the minus strand of NC_138548.1, from coordinate 209,757,185 downwards.
TCGATTAAACTGGGAGCCAGGAAGTGAGGCAGAGGGGAGTGGCCTCAATTTAACCTCAGTCTCAAGGCAAATGGGGTCTGAGAATATCCCATCAATGACTCCTCCCATGGGAACCTAGAGACCTGCAGTTCAGGTAAGACCAACTGACATTCTCAAAGACCGATCACTGGATTTCAAATTTAAGAGATGCCTGCCTGGGTACAACATCTTCTTTCCAATGTCAATAGCCAGTGTGACCAACCAGAATTGGGACGCAGAGCCAGTGTGAGGGCATGGATAGGGGGCTGCAGGTGGATTCTCAAATGAAGAGTACAGACAGTCCTCAACTTACAGCAGTTCATTTAGTGACCGTTCAAAGTTACAATGGCATTGAAAAAAGTGAGTTTATGACCGCTTTTCACACTTATCACTATTGCAGCATCCCCATGGTCACATGATCAAAATTCAGACGGTTGGCAAGTGGCTCATATTTATGACGGTCGCAGTATTCTGTGGTCACGTGATCCCTTTTTGCAGCCTTCTGACAAGAAAAGTCAATGGGGAATCCAGATTCACTTAACAGCCATATTACTAACTTAACAAATACAATGATTCACTTAACAACTGTGGCAAGAAAACTCATAAAATGGGACAGACTCACTTTAAAAATGTTTCACTTAACAACATACATTTTGGGCTCAATTGTGGTTGTAACTTGAGGACTACCTGTAGTTCTCCTGGTTCTCATCCAAAGATTTTTTTAAAAAATAGAAGTTTAAATGGGGTGTTTCAAGTCTGCTGGGCTAACCAGCTAAGCAAAATATACTTTTTCACCAGTTGGTTAGTTCGTTTTGTTTTATTTCCTTGAGTTTTATCTTGCCTTTGTTTTCAGACAACTCAAGACAACATGCATACCTGGCATAGATATTTTACACCCCTTCACCAAAATGGCCATGGATAGCCTTTAGGAGGCTTCCAGAGTGCTCCTGGGGGCTGGGGAGGGCAAAAATGAGCGAAAACCAGGCTGTTTTTTGCTTGTTTTTGCCTCCCCAGCCCCCAGAACACTCTACAAGCCTCTTAAAGGCTATTCGTGCCCATTTTTTGACAAAAAACGGGCTGTTTTGGGGAGGTCTGCAGAGTGCAAAAACTTTTTTTAAGATTTGTCTCTTCAAAATCTTGGTGCATCTTATACTCTGAAAAATATGGTATATACAGTAATTTCTAGTTAGCATGTGGTATTGTATCAAACTGGTTTATAGATTTCCAAACACATATATGTACACCTACTGTAAATATTTTTTTATGGGATTTTATTATGATTTTTAAAGAAACTTAATTCTGAAATGGGGCAGAATGGGTCTGCATATAAAGCCTGAATGCAATAGAAAGTAGCATGAAAAAAAGAATTGGCTTTCTATTTCTACTTCCTGGTGACAACAAGAGAAATGCATCCGGCTGCTTCTTTTTAGTGTCTAAAAGGTCTCACCAACTAAAAAAACATTGCTGTGTGCAGAAATCAGCCAAACAGTGAGGCTGTAAGGAACAATTCTGCCCTGGAGTTCCTATATACCCACTAAAAAGTGGTTTCTGTAGGTAGAATAGGTTGTGTGCTTCCTCCAGCCTTTAGCTACTAGGCGCTCGGGTACGAAGAGACGGATTTTTCTCTCCACTCATCCCATCTCTCAGCCCAAGTCATCAATGGAAATAAATCCTGTTAATTCACTGTTTAATTATTGCCTGCTGTTTTATTGTTTGTTTGTATTAGTTCATATGAATTTTTTATTATCGTGAGACAGAAAATAAGCCGCTAAGATTTACAGCGCGAGGGATCCCATTCTGGAGCAAGCCGAACTAAATAACAGAAGAGACAATAGGTGATTTGTTACACAGAGGGAGAAAGAAATAAATAATCATGAAACAGAAGCTGATGGCACCTTCTCTGAAATATATAAATGGAAACTCTGAAATGCCAGGACATTGTTTATAGAGTTACCGCAAACTCCATCACGTTGTGGGTTTTGATTCATTCAAGTCAGAATGCCCTAAATCTCACTGTGGCTCCTGACTGCCATTTCTAACTGTTCTTTATACACTGAATGGTCTGTCAAGGGACATGAACATATTTGCCATTGAACCAGAGGTGGGTTGTTCCCAGTTCAGCCTGGATCGGGTGAACCAGTAGTGGTGGCGGTGGGAGGCTCCTCCCACCCGCTTGGATGCTTCTGCGTATGCGCAGCAGCATTGCGGGTGCGCACAAGCATGCATGAGTGAACCGGTAGTAAAACAAATGGAAACCCACCACTGAATTGAACCCATGGGTATCTGAATAAGGGGATTGATTCTTACTTATGCTGTGAGACTAGGTTTGAGATCTTCCCTAGATGTACACTGCCTGCAGATGAGAACATCTTGAAACAGAATCTTTATCTCCTGAGGATCAATCACAAATGCCACTAAGCAGCCTTGGACCAAGCCTGGAGCTCCTGAGGCCACATCCCGAAACCTAAATAAATCCATAAACATGCCTGTTCCTGGCATAACCGTTTTCTATCCCAGCTTTGCTGTCTGTTGGACTACGAAACCCATTCCCTTCAGCCAGCACAGTCTTGTTCAGAAATGATGTTGTAAATATAATATAATAATAGAGTTGGAAGGGACTTTGGAGGTCTTCTAGTCCAACCCCCTGTTAGGAAACCCTACACCACTTCAGACAAATGATCCAACATCTTTTTAAAAACTTCCAGTGTTGAAGCATTCACAACTTCTGGAGGCAAGCGGTTCCACTGATTAATTGTTCTAACTGTCAGGAAATTTATCCTTAGTTCTAAGTTGCTTCTCTCCTTAGTTTCCACCCATTGCTTCTTGTCCTACCCTCAGGTGCTTTGGAGAATAGCTTAACTCCCTTTTCTTTGTGGCAACCCCTGAGATATTGAAACACTGCTATTATGTCTCCCTTAGTCCTTCTTTTCATCAGACATACCCAGTTCCTGCAACCATTCTTCATATGTTTTAGCCTCCAGTCTCCTAATCATCTTTGTTGTTCTTCTCTGCATTCTTTCTAGAGTCTCCACATCCTTTTTACATCGTGGTGACCAAAACTGAATTCAGTATTCCAAGTGCTCGTAAGCACTTTATAGAAGCCATTACCTTCCCCTTGTGAATTGACTCTGTCTTCTGGTACTTCTGAAGATGGAAGTACTGTTTAGCATTTTAATATTTGATTAAAATATTTGTAAACTATTTATATCCTGACCATAGGCGATCCCCAAGATAGTAAAAGACAGAGTTAAAAACAATATATTATTCCAGAATCAAAATTGAAATAAGAACAGAGAACGGTATGAATCAGAGCTATGCAGCACATCAACAGAGAAAATTCATTCAAAGGAATACCCTGTAAAGAAAATGAAACCTTTGAGTTTGGCAAAATGATGATGATCAGGAGCTTGCAAGGGAGCAGCATTAAGGGTATCCCATAAACTGGGAACCCAATGACGGAAAACCTATCTCAGCTATGTCCAACAGCAACAGGGTTACTTAGCATGCGGTGTGCAAAACCATAAGCATTCTGGCCATATTCTAAAGAGGATGTTTGAAGGCATCTTTTACTTCTATTTTCCTAGCCTCGTGTTTACATCAGGACAATTCACAGCCAAAAGATCACAGAAGAATGATACAACTGAAGACCATTGAAGGCCTTGAAGTTGTCAGTCAAGACTTAGCACTAGGAAGCAGGTTAAAATAGAAACATGCCCTTTATCTGGTCACCCTCTATGAAAAGACACTTCAAACTTATGATAATTCTTTGTAAATTTGCATTGAGCAAATACAAGCCATAGACATTTCTCTGGAATTTAACTTCAACTCATTAATTCATTTTTACTTTCCCACAACTGCTTGTGAAAACAGCTTACATGCTAAATTATACTACAGATCAATGGAATGCGGTTTTGATCTCCCTGGAAGCTCTCTAACCACCTCCTAACTTGAGAACACCTCAGAATAACAATGCAGGTATTCATTTCGTTGACAGCAAGGTCATCACTTTGGGACATACACGCGTGTCTCTCCCTGACGTCAAATTCACATGGCTAAGAAATGTGTGAATTTGGAGTCATGCAGCGTAAAGAACGGCACCTTTATTTTGCTTCTATACTCAACTATATTACCCAGAAATGAAAAGTCAGAGAGCAGCTTGGTTTCACCAGCAATTCCCATAGTCTCTCTGAGGCTGGGAAAAACTACCAGTGTGATTGGAAATGTTACTGTTGAGTATCCACAATCTCTTGGCTCCCTGTTGGCATTTCAATAGAAGTTAATGTAAAGAAAGTTTGATAATGATTCCAGGATACTAATTTGGAGGTTCCTTAGCTGGACATTCATGTCAGCCTACATACAAGGTAATCCTCAACTCACAACCATTTGTTTATTCACCATTTGAAATCACAATGACACTAAAACAGGTGACTCATAACCATTATTTCCACCTTCAAAATTTGGATGGTTGGCAACTGGCTCATAAAAGTAAAGGTTCCCCTCGCACATATGTGCTAGTCGTTCCCGACCCTAGGGGGCGATGCTCATCTCCGTTTCAAAGCTAAAGAGCCAGTGCTGTCTGAAGATGCCTCTGTGGTCATGTGGCTGGCATGACTAAACACCAAAGGCGCATCTAACGCTGTTACCTTCCCACCAAAGGTGGTTCTTATTTTTCTACTTGCATTTTTTACATGCTTTCGAACTGCTAGGCTGGCATGAGCTGGGACAAGTAACAGGAGCTTACTCCATTACGCGGTGCTCGGGATCTGAACTGCCGAACTGCTGATCTTTCCGATTGACACCTTCAGCGACTTAGCCACTGAGCCACCGCATCCCTTAACTGGCTCATATTTATGAAAATTGCAGTGTCCCGGGGTCATGTGATGACCTGCTGTGAACTTCTGACAAGCAAAGTCAATGGGAAAGCCAGATTCACTTAACCACTGTGTTACTAACTTAACAACTGCAGTGATTTACTTAACAACTGTGGCAAGGAAGATCATAAAATGGGGAGAAACTCACTCTTGCTTAGCAACAGAAATGTGGGGCTCAATTCCTGGCTGTAGGTTGAGAACTACTATAACCGCCTTCCCTACTATGTGTCCCCCAGATGGGTTCAGACCTGAATTCCTAAGAATTATATTATTAATATAATTATATATTAATTATATTAATTCCTAAGGATATTTCACAGTATTTTCACGATGGATTTACGAATGTATTGTTTAAACAAGGATTATGGGCAGCTACACAAAAAGCAAACACACAGCAGGCTGCTCTAGTCGCTAAGCAGCATTTAGTATCCTACATTTTTTCCCCTAAATAGTGCATCTGCTGAAACCTCTCAGCAATACTGTCAGATAACATTTGCCTAACAAGGTTTTCCCCAGAAACCTAGAAGGAAATTGTTGTGTCCCCTCCATTTGCTACCTGCTACTACCCAGGAGTACCCATTTCTGCCGCCTCAGGCTGTACCAAAGCCATTTTTCTGAGACTGGACAGTATGATTCTAAGCATTTTTTTCCTTAGGAATGAGCCCCCAGTACTATAAGCTGGCTGTGTAACTCTTCCCTACTAGCAAATCACTATGCTATATGAATTCAGTTTAATAGCCTCTCGGGAATGAGAGGCAGATGGGAGCTCCTATAAGGATATGGAGGAAGGGGGGTTGGGGAAAAATGGATGTATGGGCATGTCGGGTGTCAGGGAAGCTGTTGAATCAGGCAGCACCTGAGCTGTTGCATCTCCCATTAATGAAGCATTTTATCACGGTGCAGAGAGAGGAATCCCAATTCGGGATGATATATGCCCAGTGATGGCTAGCTGCCTCCACAAGCTATGATTCTCCTTCAACTTGAATAATATTTTTGGAGAGGCCATAAAACATGCCATTCAAAAGTGGTTCATTGGAGAACACCAGCACTCTTAAGACTTAGCAGCCTTAATGGTGGGGGCTTAGCCAGCAAAACACTCAAGAGTTTGTTGGAAGGATGTTGTTGAAGGGAGAAGCTCAGTTACACTTATAATAAGCCCAAACTCTCATGCAGAACATGTTGCTAAGGTCTGTTCCTAGAATAATATATAAGGTCTTTATTTCATCCTGTGGTGTTTGCAATTTAGCAATAGCAGTAGCATTTAGACTTATATACTGCTTCACAGTGCTTTTTACAGCCCTCTCTAAGCGGTTTGCAGAGTCAGCCTATTGCCCCCAACAATCTGGGTCCTCATTTTACCCACCTCAGAAAAATGGAAGGCTGAGACAACTTTGAATCAGTGAGATTTGAACTGACGAACTGCAGCTAGAAGTCAGCTGAAGTAGGCTGCAGTACTGCACTCTAACCACTGCACCGCCTCAGCTAACCTTTACCTGCAATTCACCAAATAGACTTTTCAAATCCATTACTGAAAAGTTTACAGATTATGCTAATCTACAGTTTGTTTACCATACATTATAACTGGCCAGCTCCAGATAATATATTAGGCTTGATTCATGGATTACACTAAGACAAAATGACAGAAATCCTCTTATAGAAAATAGAATATTTTATTTTTATTTTTTATTTTTTTATTTTCTTCGAATTTCTAGACCGCCCCCTCTCCCGAAAAGGACTCGGGGCGGTGTACAGTCCACACAACAAACAATAAGTATCAAATACAAATATAAATACAGATATAAATACACATAAGGAGGAGGTTAAAAATTTAAAAAGAACTGTACGGAAGAATATAAATCTGGTTCTAAAAACCCTAAAATCAGTTAAATTTTAAAACCGTACCCTATAAATAACCAGGTAAGAATATGTTTCCAGGAGGTAACAGTTGTCACAATTATAATTATGCCAGGCCAGCTAATCGAAACAGGTGAGTCTTCAATTTTTGTCGGAAGGAGCGGAAGTCTGTGGTGGTTCTGATATCGGGGGGGAGGTCATTCCAGAGGCTTCGGCCCATCACAGAGAACGCCTACTCCTTGGCGTCGCCCGCTGGCATTGCCTAGTGGACGGCACCTGGAGAAGCCCCTCCCTGTGAGAGCGGATTGGCCGCAGGGATGTATGTGGGAGGATGCGATCCCGCAAGTAACTAGGTCCTGTGCCATGGAGCGCTTTAAAGATGGTAATCAGGACCTTGAAACGCACCCGAAAAACTACAGGTAGCCAGTGCAGCTCGCGCAGGAGAGGTGTTACATGGGAGTATCTAGAGCTCCCCATGACAACCCGCGCGGCCGCGTTCTGGACTAGCTGTAGTCTCCGGGCGCGTCCCAAGGGAAGCCCCATGTAGAGAGCGTTACAGTAGTCTAGGCGAGACGTCACCAGCGCATGAGTGACTGTGCGTAGGGCATCCCGATCCAGAAGGGGGCGCAATTGGCGCACCAGGCGAACCTGGTGGAACGCCCCCCTTGCCACGGCTGCCACATGGTCATCCATTGACAGCCGGGCATCTAGGAGGACGCCCAAATTGCGCGCCTGTTCCACAGGGGGCAATTGCTCGCCCCCTATGGCCAGCGATGGGGTCAGCTGGCTGAACCGAGGCGCCGGTAGCCACAGCCACTCAGTCTTGGAGGGGTTGAGTTTGAGTCTGTTGTCCCCCATCCAGACCCCGACGGCTTCCAAACACCGGGACATCACTTCAACGGCCTCGTTGGGGTGGCTCGGGGTTGAAATGTACAGCTGAGTGTCGTCAGCGTACAGATGGTATTCAACCCCAAAACCACGGATGATCTCGCCCAGTGGCTTCACATATGTATTGAACAGAAGGGGCGAGAGGACCGACCCCTGTGGCACTCCACAAGAGAGTGGCCTCAGGGTCGATCTCTGCCCCCCCGTCAACACATATTGCATCCGGCCGGAGAGGTAGGTGCCGAACCACCGCAAAACGGTGCCTCCGACTCCCATCCCCTCCAGCCGGCGCAGTAGGATACCATGGTCGATGGTATCAAAAGCCGCTGAGAGGTCTAATAGGACCAGGATAGAGGAATAACCTCTATCTCTGGCCCTCCAGAGATCATCGACCAACGCGACCAAGGCTGTCTCTGTGCTGGGTCCGGGTCGGAAGCCGGACTGGCGTGGGTCTAGATAGTCGGATTCATCGAGGTGACGTGGAAATTGCTGCGCCACCACATTCTCAACAACCTTCGCCAGAAAGGGAAGGTTGGAGACTGGACGATAATTAGCTAGCTCCATTGGGTCGAGCGAAGACCTCTTGAGTAAGGGCCTCACCACCGCCTCTTTCAAGGCAGATGGTATGGATCCCTCCCCCAATGAGGCGTTCACCAGGCCCAGAAGCCAGCCTCGTGTCACCTCCCAGGATGCCAGTACCAACCAGGAGGGACACGGGTCCAATGAACATGTGGTGGGTCGCAGCCGTCCACGCAACCTGTCGTCGCAGCCGTCCACGCAATATGTGACCCAAGCAGCTTTGAGGTCCTTTTAACTGGTTTAATTCCTCCAATTGTTCCCTGTTTTAAGAATCCAGCATTGAAGCTAGTCTAGGAACTTGGCAATTCAGCCATCACAGCAGTGAATGGTCAAGGGAGCTGGATTGACACAGTCTCCTGAAGCAGGTTTAATGCAAAGAGAAAAAAAATAGTTGGGTTGCAGAATCTTGGAAATCAGAGAAGTCATATCCAGTCCTCATTTATTGGTGAATATATTAAGGTGGTGTCTCTATGACCCCTTTGATCTCTTTTTCACAGACTCCTTAAGGGATAGGCTAATTATTTCCGTAATATATAATGTTGGAATGTCCATCTGGCCCTCATTTACTATATTTCCAAAATTTCCTTTTTCTTTCCCAGAGAATCCCATTAGAACTCCTCTCACTAAAGTCCCATACTGGGGATTTTGCAGGAGAAATATTATCAAAGGGCACGTGATACAATAGCAGAGCAATCACAACTCCTACCCTCAAAACGACACTATAGAGCACTGCACACCAAGACAACTGGACACAAGAACAGTTTTTTCCCGAACGGCATCACTCTGCTAAACAAATAATTCCCTCACCACTGTCAAACCATTCACTAAGGCTGCATTACTATTAGTCTTTTCATCGTTCCTACCACCCATCTCCTCCCACTTATGACTGCAGGATTGTAACTTTGTTGCTTGTATCCTTACAATTGATAATGATATTGATTGTTTCCTGCTTATTTGTACCCTATGACTATCATTAAATGTTATATCTTATGATTCTTGACGAATGTATCTTCTCTTTTTATGTACACTGAGCGCATATGCACCAAAGACAAATTCTTTGGCAATCACAATGGGCCCATAAAGAATTTTGTTCTATTCTATTTGCCAGCAGAGTTCTGTCTTAGATATCTCAAATTTGAAAAAGGATTTCAAATAACTAGTAAAGTGAAAGATTCTTGCATCCAAACCTTGCCGAATACCAAGTAAATAAGAATCAGGGTCTCTGACCCCCATCTATACTACTTGGAATAGCCCTCAGGGAAAGGAAGAGGACCTTCATGCCTCCTACTGATAAACATTGCAGTTGGTCCAGAAGGTACCATGATTAATGATATCAAGGGGTGTGGAAGGGTCAAGGAGAACCGGGATAGTTGCACTACTGCTACCCTGTTCTGCCAGAGATTAACAAATTTGATCAATGTGTCTCATACTACACCCCAGTCTGACTTTTGTTCCAGATAATCTGCTCTCCTCCAGAGATCTTTAAAGCTGCAATCCAATCACCTTGGATCCAACAAACTTCCTTATAATGGGGAAAAGTGTTAATTTAAAAAAAAAATATTCAATGAAGATTCTGAAAAAGCACCTTTGGGACAGCCATGATTTGGATGACTGAGAATCTCCATAAACCTTTAGCTCTGCACTTTGGGATGAACACCTCTGAATAGTGTGGGAGTATGAACAGATTTCCAGAAAAATTGCAGACTACAGGAACCATTTGAACTTCAGTTTGAGATGCAGTTTGAGATGCAGAGAACACAGACTCATCCTCCACAGTCTGTGCCTATCGTCAACAGTGAAGGGACACAGGGCAGGAAACATCCGGCAGCCAAGAAGTCTCCACAGGCATTTGCACTACTAAGGTGACCCTGTGGACACAGATAAACCTCCAAGTGGCCTCAAGGATTCTCTAAAAGAATGCAAATGACCAACATGTCTGCAAGGAGTATAAATCCTTCCATTCCCCACCATCCAGCCAGAGTTGAACTGGATTCTTGAATGAGAAGCGAAACTTCTTCAAAAAAACAAACCAACAAGGAAGTCCAGTTGCCTCCTGAAAAAACACCTTTGGGACTATTTTTTATATTGCGTTCCTGTTGTTTGTAAGCCACCTAGAGACGCTGTGAGCAAGTAAGCAGCCATATAAACTTACTAACTAAATAAATAAACAAAAATTGAACATTGGGCAAAAGTAATTCAGTATCACTGAGTACAGCAATAGGTATTTTTACATTTGTTGCTGTGAGAATGTGTGTGTGAATCTGTCTTGTACTATGCCTAGATATAAGCGCATATAATGCACTTATATCTAGGCATATATATATTCTACAGGTTCTACATTTAGGCAACAAAAATGGAATGCACAGGTACAGTATAGGTGGTACCTTGCTCAGTAGTAGTAACTATGAAAGGGATCTTGGAGTCCTAGTGGACAACCATTTAAATATGAGCCAGCAGTGTGCAACAGCTGCCAAAAAAGCCAACACAGTCCTAGGCTGCATCAACAGAGGGATCGAATCAAGATCACGTGAAGTGTTAATACCACTTTATAATGTCTTGGTAAGGCCACACTTGAAATACTGCATTCAGTTCTGGTCGCCACAATGTAAAAAAGATGTGGAGACTCTAGAAAGAGTGCAGAGAAGAGCAACAAAGATGATTAGGGGACTGGAGACTAAAACATATGAAGAACGGTTGCAGGAACTGGGTATGTTTAGCTTAAGAGAAAGAAGGACTAGGGGAGACATGATAGCAGTGTTCCAATATCTCAGGGGTTGCCACAAAGAAGAGGGAGTCAAACTATTCTCCAAGGCACCTGAGGGTAGAATAAGAAGCAATGGGTGGAAACTAATCAAGGAGAGAAGCAACTTAGAACTGAGGAGAAATTTCCTGACAGTTAGAACAATTAATCAGTGGAACAGCTTGCCTCCAGAAGTTGTGAATGCCCCAACACTGGAAGTCTTTAAGAAGATGTTGGATAGCTATTTGTCTGAAATGGTATAGGGTTTCCTGCCTAGGCAGGGGGTTGGACTAGAAGACCTCCAAGGTCCCTTCCAACTCTACTATTGTATTGTATTGTATTGTATTGTATTGTATATGAAATGAAAATGCTAATACTGTAACTCACTACATAGTAATCAGAAGGTGGCTTTGAAATCTGGCTTTTGAAGACAGGTAGGATGCTGAATGAATACAACAGTACTTCAATGCCCCATTACATGCTACATATATATCATCCAACTCTATATGGACTTCCCAAAGCTGCTTTTTGAAGAGGCAACTGGACTTTCTGGTTTTTCTTTGAAGACCAGACACTTCTTGGGATGAGAAGCGAAACATCTTCAAAAAAAAACAAAAAACCAGAAAGTCCAATTGCCTCTTCAAAAAGCACCTTTGGGACAACCATGAACTGGATGACTGAGAATCTCCATAGACATCTGTATGGATTTGTATTATAGCCATGAAGGCTGCAAAATTATAGGAGGTGCAGCCAGACAGATCTGGAGAAAGACTTTCCTCCAATCAAAAACAGTTATTAACTCTGTTGGAAATATTCCAAGGACTTGGGGATCTGAAATATGTATTCAGTTTTGTGAGGTTTGCCAAATGTTGAGGAGGGTTTTTGAAACAATTGATGCTTTTACCTCAGAACAGCAAATCATTTTTTTGTCTCTATTTTTAGGAATTCCTCATATGCCGTTTCATGTTTTACGTACAAATGATGGCCTCCAGCAAGGAAGAGGGGCAATGATCACACAACCAGTTTTGTAATTCTAATTTTGTAGCCCCTCCCCCAACCCCGCCCTTTCGTTTTCCTCGCTTGACAAATGTCCACCTGTGAAAAAAGAGACCGTGCGAGAGAAGGAACCCTGCTGTCTTCCCTGAAAAGGGCCATAAGGGAAACCTCTGGGTGCAGAATGATGGAAATATCATGAAGTCAGCTCACATTGCCTCAGACCCAACATCTCTCCATCACCGGTGTGTTTGGGTGTGTGCGTGTATGTGTGTTTGTGTGTGAGGAGAAGCAGGTACATGCACCTGTCCCACATCATTATTTTCTCTGTCAGTTCCCTCACTACTCTCACCCCTCCAAAGCATTTCCTGGGAAGTGTATATTTTACCTTGACACCTCTTTTTTATTTATTAGCCTGCGGCTGGTGGTAGTAATAACATCCCTTGGCTGTGTATGGATCAGGAGAATGGAGAGAAAGCAAACGCAGTTTCCCCCTCCTCTCCCCTCTTTTCTTCTCTCTTTTTTCATCCACATCTGCTTGGGCACTTGAGAGGGGTGGGGGAGAGGAAGGATTGAATCTTATTTTGAATGGTAAAATTAACATAAAAACAAACATTCATGCAAGCTTCCATTCCAGAGTTGAGGAGAGGTCCAAAACAAAGGAATGCCACTTGGAGTAATTTCCTTTTAAGTGTGTTCTTTGGTGTAAATGTGCAAGTTAGAGAGCCACATGCATCTTTCCATGTTCACTCTGTGTAAGGAACGAACACTGAACAAAATAGATAAATAATTGGTAAAATAGATGGACAGCTTGCTTAAATATAACGCAACTGCACATGCCCATAGAAATCAAAGGGATTGTGAGAATCTACCCTTTTGGCAACCCAGGGCAGGGGTGAAATGCTACCGGTTCAGACCGGTTTGCCTGAACCAATAGTAAAAAATGCTACTGGATCGGGCAAACCGGTATTTTTGATCATCAGCTGGGCGATGATCAGCTGTGATGTGCGATTTACATTAGCTAGAATTGTCAGATTTCCTGCTTTCTAGCTAACCTAAATCGCGTGGCACAGCGTATTCCGCCCCCCCCCCCCGCTGTTCTACTTACCTTTACAGACTCAGAAGGCTTCAAAACATTCCTTTTTTAGCGCTGTGTGGGCGTGTCTCAGGCACGTATGCGCACAAAGCTCACGCTCGGTATCAGACTCAGCGAACCAGTAGCAAACTTCAAAGGATTTCACCACTGCCCAGGGTATGTGCTTCTTGTCACATGCCCTGCACTAAAAACAGAACTATGAGAAAGGATTGTGGCAAAGAATAACAACTATACAGATAGTCCTCGACTTACAACAGTTTGTTTAATGACCGTTCAAAATTACAATAGCACCGAAGAATGTCCAACTGGCCCACATCTGCCACATTTCCAAAATGTCCTTTCTTGTTTCATAGTTTTGTTTTTACAGTTACCACCTTTTCAGCATCCCCATGATGATGTGATCAAAATTCAGATGCTTGGCAATTGGTTCATATTTATGACCGTTGCTTTGTCCCAAGGTCATGTGATCCCTTTTTGTGACCTTCTCACAAAAGCAAAGTCAATGGGAAAACCAGGTTCGCTTATCAACCAGGTTACTCATTTAACAACTGCAGTGATTCACTTAACCACTGTGGCAAAAAAAAGTTGTAAAATGGGGCAAAACTCACTTAACAAATGTGTCACTTAACAGCAGAAATTTTGGGCTCAATTGTGGTCTGCATTGTTAGAGGAATCTCTGCTTGTTTATTCCACTTTCAACCCCATATTTTGAGTTGGGGTAACCGATCAGGAGAGCCCCATGGTCGAGGCTAAAGGAAATTATCTACCGGGAAGAGATTCAGCTCAGGAAATGTAAGGTAGCTGAAGGGTGCAAGCACCTAATTTAAGCAGAGGATCTGTGTTTTATAGCTACCCCACCTGTTTCATAAATGGTTGTAAACACCACTTGAAGCAGTCTAGTTTGTCACATCAACTAAATTATTCAGTCCGCCAAAGGGAGAAAACCTCATAATCTTGGCAATAAAAATAATACAGTAGTAATGATTTATTAATAATTATGAATTTTCTGCTTTTTTATGAAACCAAAAATTGGCAGGAAGGGTGTGCCCTTTTCCCTCCATCCTATTTCTCCATTGCTACCTTTTCCATACAGAACTGACTTGTAAAGGTAAAGGTTCCCCTCGCACATATGTGCTAGTCATTCCCGACTCTAGGGGGCGGTGCTCATTTCCGTTTCAAAGCTGAAGAGCCAGCGCTCTCTGAAGACATCTCCATTGTCATGTGGCTAGCATGACTAAATGCCAAAGGCACACAGAACGCTGTTATCTTCCCACCAAAGTTGGTTCCTATTCTACTTTATTTATACATGCTTTCAAAGTGCTAGGCTGGCAGAAGCTGGGACAAGTAATGGGAGCTCACTCTGTTACACGGTGCTAGGGATTCGAACTGCCAAACTGCCGACCTTTCTGATCGGCAAGCTCAGCGTCTTAGTCACTGAGCCACCATGTCCCTGAACTGATTTGTAGGGCTATGTAAATCCTTCAGAAGGAATGCTTTGCAAAGTATGGGAGCATATAAAAATGCACCTCTCTTTAAATCAATGAAGAAACAGCTGCTTTTTCTAAGCTGACATAGCTGTTTTATAAGCCCTTCCTGGTTGCCTCCACATGTTTGCACAGCTACTGGGAAAAAAGGAAGACTCATCAGAGACTGTTAGGCCATTTCTATTAGTAAGATATAGACATGCATACACAATGCATATGTTTCTTGATTTATGCTTGTATTGTACTTTTCAAAAAAGAGCAATTTGATATTAATTAAAGACACAAATCTCAGTACTTATAAAAATAAGCATAGCTGGATAATAAAATAACAATTGAAACAATAGCTAACAATACTACACAATGACACAACAGTACAAACACAGATACTTTAGTTATCTTTGCTTACAGCTTGTTTGTCTTTCAAACAGTAACCTGAGCCAACTAGCGATCATTTAGTAAAAGTGATGTTACACCGACACTACACAGACAATCAGATTTGATTACATCTTTACAGCTAACTGAGAACGAGTACATTTAATTAAGGTAGAAACTTAATGTTACAAAAAGCTCTGATCTTCTGGCTTAACAACAACAACAAAAAGACAAAATCTCCCAGTCATGATAAAGAGAGATGCTTAACTTCTTCCCTTTGATTATTTTTCGACTCTTTTCTATTCACAAGAGGAAAAATAATATTCCTTGTATTATTATTTTTTACTCTGCAGACTAATTTCTCAGGAGGAGGAGGAGGAGGAGGAGGAGGAGGAGGAGGAGGAGGAGGAGGAGGAGGAGGAGAAGTGGAGGAGTACATTAGTTGAAGGATATCTCTTCTTAGGCTGATGATCTATTCTACATCTTGCTCACTGCCCATCAAATTTTACTTTTTTTAGAATCTTTTGCTCTGAAGCAAAACAAATGAGAAGCTAACTTGTGGCAAAGCAAGGCATCACTTCTAGCATAACTTGCATTTTCAGCAATGACTTTAGGTCCCACATTGACCTCAGAGATAGAGGTACACAGGATAGGAATCTGAAACAGCGGATGATACAGATATGGTTGAAGGCACTTATCTACCCATCAATAGCCTAAGAAAGGATGCAGTACCTCTGCCCAATACATGTCAGAACACTACATACCCCTATTCAGAGCCCTTCTTAGAAGATAACATAGTGGATGGCTGGAGCCCAGGAGATTGGCTTCTGTCAGCCAGGTGTTTTATTCCCAGACGCTACCAGCATAACAATGCCTTTGAAAGAATGGCCCTACATGTTCTCAACATTCCAGATGTGGCCAGTATCTGGGGAGAAAGTTGCAAACTCTGAAAGGACATGCAGAAATGTAGGTATTTTTATTGCCTTTGCAATAGGTCTCATCAGAACCTCTCAAAATGAAAGATGCCTTTTAATTAGAATAAAAACATTCCCAAATATACCTGCACCATAAATGGTGTTCTCTGTTATGTTTCCCTTTTGAATGGCAAGAAGCCAATTTGCCCAAGGCTACCCATGCAAATTATGGGTCATGATAGGGTTTAAAATGTGTAATAAATAATAAAATATGAGAGGAGTGTGATGGCTCAGTGGTTCAAGATGCTGAGCTTGTCATCTGGAGAGCCCAGGTTCCAGACTGAGCGCCACATGACAGGGTGAGCTCCCCTTCTTGCCCCAGGTCCTGCCCACCTAGCAGTTTGAAAGCATGTAAATGTGAGTAGACAAATAGGTACCACTTCAGTGGGAAGGTTACAACATTCCATGAGCCTTTTGCATGTAGCCATGCTGGCTAGATGACCTCAGAAAATGTCTTTGGACAATGCTGGCTCCCTTGGGCCAAGAAACGGAGATGAGCACCATGTCCTAGAGTCAAACATGACTGACAGGGAAATCTTTACCTTTTACTTTCCAATATGTGTGTTCCTAGCGTATTTATATTCACTGAGCAGACTATATTGACTCTATTAGTTCTTTTGTCCCAGAAGACTTATTTTGAATAACCAAATCGGTCCCTGTCTCCCTAGTTTATCCGTTTGCTTGCCCACAAACTGCAGTGTGATCCAGCCAAGGTTTATGGAAATGTAAAGACGATATTTCCGTTTCAACTTGCTTTCTCCTTACAGGTGGCATGAAGGAAAGCATCGTGATTACCATTGTTCTTATCAAAGAAAGACATTAGAAAGGAAGGAAGGGGAGGAATAAGTATTTCAACACAATTGATGGCAGAAATAAAATTAAACATCATAGTCAAGTGGCTGACAATTGAAATCCCATTGTTCAGTGCTATTATTGAAGGAGAGTTTTATTTTCTATTTTTTTGGCTCATTGGTTCAATATCAAAACAGCAAAAGAAAAAAGAAAAAAACCAACCCAATCTATTTTTTTTCCTCCAGCTTCTGTATTTTTATTTGTGTGTGCAGATGTGTGCTGCTGAGGTCAGGCACAATAATTCTTTCATCTCTGGAGAAAGATTCTCAACGTGTCTCTTGCCTTTTTTTTTCTTTTCAAACTGCTGAGCCATCAGATCTCAAAGGTAACTCGGAGCAGAGAAAGGAATCCATAAAAGAATAGGAAATTCAAACAATTCCATTTTGCCTGATATTTATTGCACTCCATATTGAAGGTGGGAGGGGGAGGAGAGAAGGTGGGGGAGGTTTGTGTGTGTTTTTGCTTATTTTCCATTCCGCCATTTCAAAATTGAACTGTAAAAGTAGCTCTTAAAATATTTCCCTTCCAAGAAACAGAAGAAACCACCTGGCTTCCCACCTGTAATTAACAAAAAAGGAGGAAGTGACTAGGCTAAACTGAAGCGGATCTTAATTATAATAATTAACAATGGAGGTACAGCTGCCTGAGGTTGTGAGTAGCGCCTAGGAATTAAAGATTTCCATATGCCTGCGGTGGGGTTTTTTTTTTTTTTAGCGACGACATAACTGATTTGGTTCTTTCTCACTCCTACCACCCGGTGTCCACCCCCTCCTGTGTCCAAGCATCTTCTGAGGGTACATTAAGCAACACAACTAACATCTGTCATGTGTGATCTGCAGCCTTGTTATGAGAAGGCCAGCCGGTTTGGGCAGTGGGCCACAAGGCGGGAAGATCTGGGCTCGGCTCCAAGATCTGCCATTGGCGTGCAGAGCACATGACCTCAAGCTGGATTTCCAAGGACATTAAAAAGTTTCAAAGGCCTCTTCTGAACTGCCCAGCATCTGAAAATCTGCTTTTATTCTTCTAAAAAAATATATCCAATATTCATCCATACATCCCTGCGACCAATCCGCTCGCACAGAGATGGCCTCCTCCAGGTGCCGTCCACCAGACAGTGTCGAGGGGCGGCGCCTAGGAGTAGAGCCTTCTCTGTGGCGGGCCCAGCCCTGTGGAATGACCTCCCCCCGGATATTAGGAATACCTCTGACCTCCGCTCCTTTCGTGTAAAGCTCAAGACCCACCTTTTTCAAGTTGCTGGCCTGGCTCAACTTTGATCCAACTATATCGCTCCTGACGGGTTTTTTTATTTGGGGTATTTTAATTGCATTCAATTTATTTAGGGGTTTTTAAACATTGTGTTTTTACTTGTTTTTATCTATCAGTTCACCTCCTCCTTGTATATGTCGTATATATGTCTTAGTATATGTTTTGTTATATGTATGTCGATATATTTATTTCCTATGTTTTGTTGTACGCCGCCCCGAGTCCTTCGGGAGAGGGTGCGGCTAAGAAATAAATATATTTATTTATATTTTTATTTATAACAGAAGGGTGAACCTAAAGGGACGATGTATGCTAGGCAGCCTTTTCAGTGCCTAAACAGTGTCCATCTTCTCAATTATTCTCTCCCTCCCAGTCCACCTCCACCTGAGCGTGTTGTTGTAGGATAACCAGGCTGTCAAACTGTAGAGAAAACAGCCCTGCCTTTCGAACCCTCGCAATGCATTCTCCTGGGAACAAATAGTCTGTCTAAGTGCGTTCAACGCCAGGCATTTCTTAGCAAGATCCACTTTTATTCATTTGCTGCCATTTTCCCCATTTCTGATTCAAGGGGAAAGTGCAGCAAAATGTGGCTACATGTAAGGCACCTGTTCACGATGCCAGGTGGCTATTCGCCGACTTTTCTAGAATATTCAATTCTCCGCTATCCACTCCTTCACTGAAAAATAAAAACAGCAGTTTATAATGATACCTTCTCCTTCAGCAATCAGCAAGCATTCAATGCCACTCATCTTGAGCAGTTCCCAGTTGGCTCAGATGGGTGATCCACTCTGATCTTTCCCCCACTCTTTCCTAAAAATATTTTTGAACTTCTGTCAGTCTTTGGGCTACAGATACCTTTTGTGTGGATGTTGCTGGGAAAAACATTTAAACAACATCTTTTAGCCAGTGGTGGGATTCAAATAATTTAACAATCAGTTCTCTGCCCTAATAACCAGCTGGGTAGGCATGGCTCGGTGGTCATGTGACTGGGTGGGCATGGCCAACTCAACGTCACTCATGACAATGGGCGCTTCACCTTAGCTATTACAATGTAATAAGGGTTAACTGAAAAGGCAGTTTCTGTAAGCAGGGCAATAAAGATTAGGCTAGAAACAACACCAGAATCTTTCCTTCCTGCCTTCCTTACAGGATTAGCCCTGTAAAGTGGGAAAAATACAAAATGAGATTTCTTCCAACAACCTGTTCTCCAAACTGCTTAGAAAATAATAATAATAATAATAATAATTTGGATTTATTAGCCGCTCCCTTTCCAAGTAGGACTCGGGGCGGCGTACAATGGAGCATAAAACATAAAAGATATATAACAGCACATAAACATACATAAATACAAAACACACATACACGCATACACGCATACACGGAGGAGGTAACAAATTTCATCATTTAGACAGCTAAAAATCAGCATTAAAATACCCCAAATTGTAAAAACCCAATATGCAATTAAGAATTAATATTTAAAGACAATTTAAAAAACAGTTAGGAGGAATAAGAGAAATTACGATTGAGCCAGGCCAGATAATTGAAAGAGGTGGGTCTTCAGCTGTACACGGAAGGAGCAGAGATCGGAAGTAATCCTGATGTCACGGGGGAGGTCATTCCACAGGGCTGGGCCCATCACAGAGAAGGCTCTGCTCCTGGGTGTCGCCCCCCGGCACTGTTTGGCGGACGGCACCCGGAGAAGTCCCTCTCTGTGTGAGCGAATTGGTCGTAGGGATGTGTGGGGCAGGATGCGATCCTGCATATAACTAGGCCCTGTGCCATGAAGCGCTTTAAAGATCATAATCAAAACCTTGAAACGCACTCGGTAGACCACAGGAAGCCAGTGCAGCTCGCGCAGGAGAGGTGTTACAGGGGAGTATCTAGTCCTCCCCATAATCACCCGCGCGGCCGCGTTCTGGACCAACTGTAGTCTCCGAGTGCATCTCAAGGGAAGCCCCATGTAGAGAGCATTGCAGTAGTCCAGGCGAGACGTCACTAGCGCATGGGTGACTGTGCGTAGGGCATCCCGGTCCAAAAAGGGGCGCAATTGGCGCATCAGGCGAACCTGATGGAAGGCCCCCCTAGCCACGGCTGTTACATGATCATCCATGGACAACCGGGCATCCAGGAGGACGCCCAAATTGCGCACCTGTTCCATGGGGGCTAGTTGGACGCCCCCGATGGCCAGAGATGGAAGCACCTGGTTGAACCGGGAGGCCGGAAGCCACAGCCACTCCGTCTTGGCAGGGTTGAGTTTTAGTCGGTTGCCATCCATCCAGACCCGTACGGCCTCCAGACACCGGGACATCATTTTGACGGCCTCATTGGGGTGGTTCGGGGTGGAAATGTATAGCTGAGTATCATCAGCATACAGATGATATCCCACCCCAAAACCACGGATGATCTCGCCCAGCGGTTTCATATATGTGTTGAACAGGAGAGGCGAGAGCACCGATCCCTGTGGCACTCCACATGTGAGTGGCCTCCGGGTCGAGCTCTGCTCCCCTGCCAACACACGTTGCGTCCGATCAGAGAGGTAGGAGCCAAACCACCGTAACACGGTGCCCCTGACTCCTAGCCCCTCTAGCCGGTGCAACAGGATACCATGGTCGATGGTATCGAACGCCGCCGAGAGATCTAATAGGACCAGGATAGAGGAACAACCCCTATCTCTGGCCCTCCAGAGATCATCAACCAATGCGACCAAGGCCGTCTCCGTGCTGTGCCCGGGTCGGAAGCCGGACTGGCGCGGGTCTAGATAATCATTTTCCTCCAGGTGACGTGGGAACTGCTCTACCACCACACTCTCTACAACCTTCGCTAAAAAAGGAAGGTTGGAGACAGGACGATAATTGACTAGGTCCGTCGGATCCAGGGAAGGCTTCTTGAGCAGGGGCCTCACCACCGCCTCTTTCAAGGCGGCCGGTAGAGACCCCTCACCCAGCGAGGCGTTCACCAGGCCAAGGAGCCAGTCACGCGTAACCTCCCAGGATGCCAGTACAAGCCAGGAGGGACACGGGTCCAATACACATGTGGTGGGTCGCAGACGTCCACGTAACCTGTCCAAATCCTCGATGGCAACCGAGTCAAACTCCTCCCAAAGCGGTCCCTCAAGACTCGCCACGGGCGTCTCTACTGAACCACTGAAAGGGGCCCATCCCATCCGGATTTGAGCGACTTTGTCCTGTAGATATTTCCCAAACTCCTCTGCTCTGCCCTGTAATGGGGCTTCCCGTGGTCTCTCAAACAAGAGAGAGCGGGTCACCCGAAACAGGGCGGCAGGGCGGCTATCTGCAGACGCAATAAGAGCGGCACAATGTTGACGTTTGGCCACTCTTAATGCCACAAGGTACGTCTTCAAAAAGGCTCGTGCCTGTGCTCGGTCAAGTTCGGAACGGGAGGATCTCCAACGACTCTCTAGGCGTCTCTTGTGGCGTTTCATCACCCTTAGCTCCTCGGTGAACCAAGGTGCCAGGGTGGTTCGTCGCCGCAGGAGAGGCCGCAAAGGCGCCACCCGGTCTAGGACCCCGGTAGTCGCACTATTCCATGCGTCTACCAGGTCCTCCACTCGGGGGCGGGTCAGGTCCACAGGGGGTGGCCCAAGTTCCGTCTGGAACCTATCCGGTTCCATCAGGCGCTTGGGGCGGAACCATCTAATACCTTCCAGTTCCGCCTCCTCGCGGCGGGGGGTAGCACCAGGGAAGTCCAGCCGGAGAAGTGAGTGATCCGACCATGACAGGGGAATAATGTCTAGGTCCCCTATTCCCAGATCACTCGTCCACTGGCCAGAGACAAAAACAAGGTCCAGGGTGTGGCCTCCCTCGTGAGTAGGGCCCTGAATTAACTGGGTCAGGTCCATGGCTGTCATGGAAGCCATGAACTCCCGAACCCCCTCAGACGCTTCTCCCATCGACGGCAGA
This sequence comes from Natrix helvetica, assembly GCF_964273705.1. NCBI lineage: Eukaryota > Metazoa > Chordata > Lepidosauria > Squamata > Natricidae > Natrix > Natrix helvetica. The sequence goes on along the minus strand of NC_138548.1, from coordinate 209,735,284 downwards.
TTAAAATCCCCCATCACTAAAAGTTTGGGGGTCTCAACCGCCACCGATGAGATCAGCTCAAGGAGTTCGGGCAGGGCCGCTGAAAATTAACAACCGGTTCTCCCGAATAGGTGCGAACTGGCTGAATCCCACCACTGCCTTTAGCTCAATAATTGATACAATTTTTGTGACAGTCATTCACCTTTAAAATAGGAGGGTGATCTTAAAATCACAAAAGTATTGTGATAGATGCCAGTGAGGGTTTTTTTCATCTGTCAAATTTTCTTTCATGGCAGGGAACAACATAAATTCAGAGCCTCTTCCTTTTATGTAAATATAGTTTAGCCTTCTAGGTGCAGCTGAACTATAACTTCCAGCTTCCATCACTATTGACAAACAGGCTTGATACTTCAGTCACATCTGGAGAACCAGCAATTCTCTTTGTCTGGCATATTGAATGTCAAATTGGGGACTTGGGGAAAGAACTTAAGGAGTCAAATATCTTTTTTTTCTGAAAGCCAAAAAGCAAGCATTTATTTATTGATTTGGTTTTTTTTTTATTTTGACATTTATAACCTGCTTAATCCACTATGTGCTAATCATTCTCAGACTTTACTCCATTAGCCTCTGCCTTTGCCTCCCCCTTGGCTTCCCAGCATTCAGTCCCCATTCTCCTGTTGCTACCACTGCCACCAAAACTCCCTTTGAAAGTGGGAGAAATGAGGAGCAATGGGAACATTTTTGGTGGATAATTCAAACCAGGATCACATCTCCATTCCAAAAACTCACACAACTCAAAACACTCAGTTCCAGATTCCTGCAAACACAGTTTTTCCGCTTGCCATCTTGCCATGAAGGGCAGAGAAGAACTTTTAGCATGAAGCATCCTTAATATATTCAGATATTTGCTTAAACTTCAGCATCCTGGGATTTCTATTCAACACAGGAAGGCAGTGGACAATACAGTACACTCATCCCACCTTTAGAGAGAAAACCTAAATCCAAGGACATCGAGAGAGGCTGCCACCATAATAATAACTATTGTCATTTTCTCTACGGTAGTGTAAATGAGCCACCTTTCAGATGAGGCCATGCAGAGCAGAGTTAGCATTGGGAGGTGGGAGGGAGCAAGAACAGTTGTGCCACTACCTTGTCTGATACTTCAGTGAGAGGTCAATTTCATAATAGTTTAATCAATAGATTAATCAACTAAAGATGTAATTAAAGAATTGAGGACCAGTTTGAATGAGCTGCAAGTTAAAAGTATCCATATTAGCTTTTTCAGAGATAATTTGGATCACCCTCTATGTGACTAACATAGGGAATGAAAAAAATATATTAAAGATGGCCTCGCCTTTTAATATTGAGCAGTAGCTTTTGTTTATTAAGTTATCTCAAACTTTCTTCAGTATCTCAGAAAAATACTATATTGGATACAGATGCAATTTGGTGATATTGAAGGAAATGTGAAATAGCTTAAATACAGCAAGGCTAGGCTGGCATGCAAGTGTATTTAAATTTCAATCCATAGAAAGGTGGAAAGACAGATGAGTTGCCATCTAAAAAAATCTTTACTTATTAAAAAAAATACTATATAAATTATTTTTCCTGGTCTTTCTGCTTGACACCTAATCACTTCTCTTTCTCTTTTCCAAACTCAGTAACTGTTTCTTGACTGTTAGCACAGTTTGTGTAGAGAAACTAGAAACAGAATTAAACTTTAGGTCAGCATGAGAGATATTTAAAAAGCTGATGTGACTTCGCTGAGAACTTCCCAATGCATTCAAGGCATCAATGCCCTTGGCCACTTAAGGCCATCATTTTAATATCCCACAACTGTCAGTGGTGAGAAATGCTGGAATTGTGGTTAAGCAACATCAATCCCTCTCCTGAAGTAATACTAAGGTTCACTATCAAACCCCTGCTAGTTAGTTGGCTGTGTTGTATCTCACTTGTATCATCTGAAAGAATAGGCACTCACCTATTTCCTTATCCTCACATAAACATTCCATAAAGAAAATTGTTACCTGTGGGGAGAAAAGTATGGGAGTCATGTCTAGATTATTCTGGTGGGAATCTGCCATTCTTGTAGTTTATATCAACTCGCAAAGCATTCTTGGTCTGCTCTCGAGTTGCCATGAGCAGGAGGGGGGAGAACTAATGGAGCAACTCAGCAGCCACTTCAGAAGCACATTCCACGCATACCTTTCTCAAGGTTGGATCTCAGATTACTGGACCCAGCCTGGGAGGCCTGCTTTTTACAGCCCGCAAAAGTGCCTCATTGGACAATGTGATTTATGACACACTCTGGGAGGAGGGGGGAAATGGGGTCATAATTAAACTGTAAATCATGTGCAGCAGAGTTGACTACACTTGGGAATGTGCTGACATGTTGCTCCTAATAAATAACTGGATTTCTTTGAAACTTGGTTCGAGGCTCATGAGTTAATTAGAACATCCGTTGGAACCTGGCAGTTTAGGTATATCAAAAGTCAAGTCTTTATTCTTCAAGTGAAGTTCAACACCTGGCAACTACATAGACTCCATACAGTTTTCTTGAAAACAATATAGACATACTCACTGCCTACTTCTGAGATGCAGCTCGAATGATTACGTAGAGAATGCCAGCTCTTTGTTAGAACGTAGGTTCACCCACAGAACTGGTTAAAAAGGATGTTTTAAAGGAAAGACTGTTTAACGCAGCATAATATCAAATTATGAAACATCCTCTCGCTACATGCCTGTGGATGGATCATATTAATTGATTAATAATTTAATCCTCCTTTGGCTAAATTTGGAGTATAAGAACTAGGAACAATAGAATACTGCATCTTTTCGGCTTATACAGTAGATATCATTTTGTTCATTATTAACTACAGGATAGGTAGAGAATTTGTGGTCTGTCAGACGTTGGAGGTATCCAATTTGGTTAGTCCCAACGCAGTATGTCCAATAGACAGGAACGTCCAATAAATAGGAATTACAGGAATATATACATTGCTACCACATGTGGAGATTCCTCACTCCTGAGCTAGAAACTCTGACACATAATCTTTTGAAGGAGATTCTACCCCAGAATTGAGCACTATAATAAATGTGTTAGTCTTTAATGTACTCTAAGATTCCTTTTCTTTGACAGAAAACAAACTGGCACATTCCTACATGTTGCCCCCACACATCAGTACTTAAAGGAAAGGATTTCAGGTGAAAGAGCTTGGACATTTTCCCCCTGGAAATTAAACACAGGAGCCATCTATCTTTGCATCATGTTTAGGGTGATAATTATCCAATGTATGCATGTCCACATTATAAACTGGTGTTCACTGTGCTGCAGTAGAATTTTTTTTAAAAAAATAAACAAGTTCAATATGAAGTTATCTTGTATATAAAGTGATCTAAAGTTGCACCGATTTGTCTCTGATTTACACTGGTCTTTTCTTGTAGGGATCCTTTTTCTGGAGAAGAAAGTATGTGTAATGATGCTCATGAATGTAACAGCATATGAAGGTGATATGTACTTTCTACACTGTTATTGGCCTTACGAGAAAGAAGCCATAAAAGGACTATAAATATATAGAAAGGCAGCTATTTAAGAGATGCCAAAAAAAAGGTGCTGTGATGCACAGGCTTTTATCTTTCCTGTTGAATTTCTGCTATCTATGTTTAATGGCCCACAAGTCTCACCCAAAAATAAAAATGGCAACCTATAATGGTTTCCCGAAGGACTTAAGTAACAATGTGATTCCACTCTGCCTTACACCTTTAGAAAAAGTGCCCATCAGGACTCATGTATAGCATTTTAGATGTAAAGCCAAAAAGCACTTTTAGGCAGCATGTGCTTGCAACATGTTTTCCCCCCCCTGGATCATATGACAACTACAAACAGTAATCACATAATCCTGGTGAAAAATACACTGCACAACTATAGTCCTCCTCACATCAATTTCTCTGATTTTGTATGGAAATTATTACACAGGTGATAAGGTAGATCAGCCTTCCTAAAAATAGAATAGACTAGAATAGAGTAGAGTAGAGTAGAGTAGAGTAGAGTAGAGTAGAGTAGAATAGAATTCTTTATTGGCCAAGTGTGATTGGACACACAAGGAGTTTGTCTTTGGTGCATATGCTCTCAGTTTAGGACTTCTCCAGAATTGTAAGCCACTCTGGACATTAGTTCCACTTGTATCCATGCTAAATAAGCATTGATTCATATGCAGATACTCGTTTCTAGATGAGCGAATCCTCATCAGTACTTCATAACAATATAAAGCAATCAACAACAAAAATAATAGAACCATTTTAATTTTTTTTAAATACCTAGGTATCAAGAGTGGGAGCATATCAGGGGTGGGTTCCTGCCAGTTCCAACCTCTTCTATAGAAGAGGTTCCACAAATCTACCATGCCATTTAGAACCAGTTCCAGCTCCCTCCCCCCGCCTGTCCGCACCACGCTTGCCCCACCCACCGCTCACTGATTGGCTGGCTCACCAATCACCCCGCCTGCCTCTAAGAGTCCTATCTAAACCTTAAAGTCTTAAAGCTGTCAAGTTTGAACACCCCTGGGGGGGTTTTTCTAAAGGGTTAGGGATGCAAGGGTCTTGTAACTTGACAGCTTTAAGATTTGCGTGCTTCAAATGCCAGAGTTTCTGAGCCAACATTTTGGTTGCTAAGCAAGAGCAGTATTAAGTGAGTTTCACCACATTTTACAAGTTGGCCATGCCCACCCAGTCACATGACTGCTAAGCCACTCCCACTCAGTCACATGGCTGGCAAGCCACTCCCACCCAGTCACATGGCCGGCAAGCCACTCCCACAAAGCAGTCCATACCTACAGAAGAGGTTCTAAAAAATTTTGAAACCCACCACTGGAGCATATGATCTTCCACACAATTTCTCAATTCTGTGGCAATTTTTCCTCCAGATTTAAAAAGACCCTCAAGACATTTGTGGGTCAGAGATGGCAATGTGCCATCCATGTGCTCCTGGAGAAGACGAGCATGTCGGCATGGTTAAAATGAGGCAAAACCTGGTCTCATAGTGAGGAAGAGGCCTTAGCTTTATGGTTACAGGCGATATTCATCTTCTCACATAGAAGTTCTTGGTTAGTAGGATCACATTTAGTAGAAAATGAATAGCTCTTTCAGATCCACAAATCAAATCCAAATATTTACTTCTGCCAGAAAGCATTTTAAGTCCCGGGTCTTGTACTGCAGAATAATGCACTTTGCTTTAGGTTGCTTTCTAAGCTTGGGGCTGTATAGGCCAGACCTGGTCCTTTGCACGTCCCGTTTTTTCACACTGGATATTCTCATCGGTTCCAGGAAAGTGAATGCCTGAAGCAAGTGCACCTTATTCTTCTCTCCTCTAATTGGAGACTTTTAGTTGTAATTATTCTAGTCGTCGTAACCATCGCTCGTCTCACAGCAGCGATTGACAGATGGGAAATCTAAAGGATCAACAACTTCCACAAGCAAGCCATCACAGTTATAGTTCTGTCTATTTGTTAGTTATAATATACGTTATTTTACACAGAGAAAATATAGCACTTCATACAAATTCATCCCAATGGGTTCAGAGATCACTGTCAAGATGTTCAAGCAGAAGCTGTGAAAAATGTTCTCAGTGTTTTTGAGGTCACCATTTTTTTGCCCTGTATGATTACAAGACCTTTGCTTATGACCCCCAATCATTTTATCTTAATCATACTTGCACCTTGATTGCCTATCACTTATCCACACCTCTCCACATTCTTATAGCATCACTTGAAAGAAGACTAAAATAATAAAAGAGGACGGGGGTGGGTGGGGAGAAAGAAAGTCCAGCTTCAAAAACTGGGCTAGGAATAATGCATACAAATGAAAGGCATTTATGTGAAATAAACAATTGTGCGCATATTGTACTGGTCTGAATAATTCATTCTGCAGAAACTCATCTGCTAGGGAGCTCCTTCCTTTCACTACCTGCCATCTTCACTGCCTCCTGGCTCCAAGCCTATGTTTGAAACAACAACAGCAGAATATGAGAGAGAAAGAGAGAGAAATCCAGAAAACGCAACCATCTTCCAGCTTCCACAGATATCTGGTCAGTCCTGATATTAAGCCAACTACAAATTTGTTCTTCCTTTGTTACAAAAAGCAAACAGGGACAAGTAAGTGGTGAGCAGTTTCTGTGTGTTGAGGGCTAAAGAGGACTGAGGATAGGTCTGATCCTACTGATAATTGTCCAGGCCTAAACCTATTGGTATTTCTAATGGCCATTTATTTAAATTCAGTTTAATGACTGGAGATGTGTCTTTATATACAGGGGCCCTGCGTGCAGGGGCCCTGAGGTAAGCCGGTGTGGGGTGCATGGGGCAGGGCCACCTTCCCCTGCCTTGCAGCAGTGGCATTGGTGCACCATGTGGCCTCCTGCCCTGCCACAAGCAAGCAGAAGAAGTGGGCCTCCCATACATGGGGGAGGGAAATAAGACACCCCTCAAAAAATAAGCCCTAGTGCTTATTTTGGGACCCAAAAGAAAATAAGACCCAGTCTTATTTTCGGGGGGAAATGGTATTCTCAAGCCAAGTAAAGTTGCTATTATGCAACTGTTGCATACTTGTTGTGGCCCGCCAGCAGCCTGTGGAGCTGATAGCATATTTGGACAGTGAGGAGGTTGGGGGGAACATGGGCCAGTCCTGGAGTCTGGGGAAGGCTCTGATGAGGGCTCTGTGAAGCAGAGAAACAGCTGAAGCCTGTTCCCAGTGTGCACATGTGCAGAGTTGCCAGACGAAGAGAACAGCTAAAGAATAGGGGTCGACTTGGGAGTAAGGTCACAGGTGGGCGATGAATGGCCCCTCCCAGAGGAAATAAAGAGGAGCAAAAGGGGAGTGGAGTTTGCAGGAGACAATTAGTTTGCTTAATTGGTTCGTGACTCTCCGAGACTCCTTGCCAAGTCTTGCAGATTTCAGCCTGGCAGCTGTCCAAGCCAGATAAGGTCTGTGACTGTAAATCCTCCCTTGAAAGACTTTGCTGGATGTGAATGAGCAGAATTCACAGTAAATTAATAAAAGGGTTTTTTGTCGGGACATGGAGTTTGCTTCCTGCACTTGGGAAGCCTCGGTCAGAACAATGCTTTTCTCCATCAGAAGACCCTTGAGACAGTCATTCCTGACCTGGTCATCTCACAATGAAAGTATTGCAATGTGTTCTACACGGGGCTGCCCTTGAAGCTACACCCAGCTGATTGAAAATGCAGTTGCATGAGCAGTAATGGGCACCTCTCGTTGCACCAAGTGTCACCACTTCTACACGAGCTGCCTTGGCTGCCAGTTGGCTTGCAAATGCAATTCAAGGCATTGGTTATTACTTATAAAGCTCTATATGGCATAAGGCCATGATGGTGAACCTATGGCACGCGTGCCCAAAGTGCCGTTCCACTTCCCGGTTTCGTCGAGCCTGCATGTGTGCCAGTAACTGGAGGACTAACTGGTGAGCACGCATGCCCACGGAGGAAACTGTAAGTTCATTTTCCAGCATGCGCATGACCCCCAGGCAGCTCCTCTTCTGGGTTGTGGCCCAGACAAGTGAGTGCGCACTCCCTTTTCAGCATTCAGTGCCGAAAAGGTTCGCCATCACTGGCATAAGGCCTGGATACCCAGGAGATAGCTTGTCTCCAATCATTTCTGCCTCTCCAGTGCATTCCAGCCATTCTGGCTGGACTTCAGATTGCTTCCATTAATTTTTGTCATCTTGTGGGACCTAGGAAGGGTGCCTTCTCTGTTGCGGCCCCCACCCTCTGGAACCGCATCCCCTCAGAGTTAAGGATGGCTCCCTCTCTCCTGAGATTCAGAAACACTTTTAAAATCTGGCTTTGGCCCATTGGAATGGCCATTTGCTATTCGTTTAATGGCCCTTGTTTTGTTTTGTGGATTTTGTCATTAGAGCATGTGAGTCTGCCCTGTCTGTTGATTTCATATTTTCAGCTGTCTTTATGTCTCTTTTAGTTTTGTGCACCACCCAGAGTCCCCTGGAGAGAGAGAGAGAGCCAATAAATTTACATAAATAAATAAATTTATTTCCAGATAATACCAATTATCTAAAGGAAACCAATTTTGACAACTTAGTGGCCTTCGGAGGCATCAATTCAGATTTAAACAAATTAAATCTCAGGAAAGGATGCCAGCACCAACTGGTGAATTAGAGTAGTTAAACGGTTCTATATTAGAATATATTAGCTAATTATCTGCATATATTAGCTTTTGTGATTATATTCCCATTTTTCTTATTGTTAGGTAAAGTGGCTTAAATGCAAATAATTCACTTACACCATGTGGTCAATATATTTATTTATTTATTTTATTTTATTTGTTTGTCCGATATATACAAGATAGCAGTTATAGATATAAACAAACATAAACAAAGATAGTAAGTACAGATAAATGGGGACAGAAAGACAGGGACGGTAGGCACACTGGTACACTTATGCACACCCCCTTTACGGATCTCTTAGGAATGGGATAAAGTCCACAGTAGACACTTTGAGGTTGAAGCTGTGAGGGTTTGAGGATGTAACAACAGAGTCGGGTAGAGCATTCCAGGTGTCTGTTGCTGAAGTCATATTTTCTGCAATCGAGTTTGGAGCGGTTTACCTTGAGTTTTACCTATTGTTTGCCCGGGTATTATTGCAGTTGAAGCTGAAGTAGTCATTGACAGGTAGGACACTGTAGCAGACAATTTTGTGTACTATACTTAGGTCAGACTTTAGGCGGCATAATTCTAGGTTGTCCAAGCCTAGAATTTCAAGCCTGGTTGGCATAAGGGATTCTATTGTGAGTAGAGGAATGGAGCACTCTTCTCGTGAAATACCTCTGGACCCGCTCAATCGTGTTAATGTCCGATATAGTGTGGATTGCCAAACTGAATGTCAAATGACAAGCATAAATTGAGAAAAGGGATGATTTGACTGAAGTCTCTTCTGTCCGTGGTGATGTTCCTCCCCACAACCATCTCATTTGTTTTAATCATTCACTTCCTCGTGACTTATTTGGCAGCACCATCTGCCTAAACCACCATTCTGAGCAGGGAACCCCTTTGAAAAACGTATATTCTAGTTCAGACAGAAAGCAAGGAAATTCAATGGAAGAGTTTCTAGCATTTTCCAACACTATTTCCTAACATTGGGGTAGGAATCACTATCTGATGTTTTCCCCCCAACAGGTCATCAGAATTTTTTTTTTAAAAAAAAAATCAAAATTGCATGTTGATTTGTGGGAAGTTGAAACTCAATTCTTCTGAAGGGTTGAGGAGGCTGATCCTTATGATTAGAACAGGGGTGTTGAATAAACTAGGACTAGATCCAATTGCATCATATGGATTTGTCCTATGATCAAGATGCCTCATCTGGAAGAGCTCATTCATATGTGGACTGGAAACCTCAATGAATGAAGAAGACAACATAACTCTCTTTAACTTCACTGAAATGTTTCCAGCAACCTATCTTAACTAAATAAAAGAACTGTCGTATCACCTGGTGAATGATAGAGAAAGTAGGCAGTTTTTACCAGTGCCCCTCACCTCCATTCCTAGTCAGCTTGAACCATGAGATGGGCAGCAAATAAATTTGATAATATTGGCATTGACAAAATCACGTCCGGTTAATTGCAAAAGACAGCTTTACTCGGAAAAGCTTACATTCTGTGACAATACCTTTAAACACCATCAAACATCCACATCTGCCTTAGGAAGGTCTTGATAGGTGGACAAACATGCCAAGTCTACTCTGAACACCTGGCTGGCTGTGCAATGAACCATTAAATAATAACACAAAACCCTGCAAAATAGAAATAAAATGACTGTGGCAAAAGAAAGCAAGGATAGTACCAATAGTGATAGGCACCTTAGGGGCAGTCTCAGAATAGCTGGAAAACATCATTGGCATTGACAAATCACCATCAGTCAATTGCAAAGGGCAGCTTTACTTGGAACAACTTACATCTTGTGACAATACCTTTAACACCAAACAACAACAACAATAACATCTGCCTATCCCAAGTCCTTGGGAAGGATCCGAAAGGTGGATAAAAATGCCAAGTCCAATCTGAATATCTGGCTGACTGTAAGACCAACCATAATAATAATTTATAGCACCATCCCTAAACATTATGTTTGATCTGACACTTTGGTTTCTGTTCCTGGTTATAACCAGCTCATAACAATTTATACCCAATCCTGTTTCTTGCATAGTCTGGCACTTGGTTCTCTTTCATTGGATGTAGTGAATGTTGAGAATTTATTTACCCCAGTTGCTAAATAGGTAGATTCCCTACGAACATGTTGGTAGGACAGGTGGCAGATCAATGAGTTTTCCTGGCGCACTTTCTTTTGTTCTTTTGCAGTGTTGGATTTCCAAAAGAAATGCTGGAAGCTGGTGATGCTACAGAAAGTTCTTCTAATGTCAGATTTTCCTCTCCAAGAGGAGCTTTGAAAATAGTGGCACCTCCAACCCACAGCATGCTGCCCATCAAGTAGGATCCCCCACTCAATTATTGCTATTGTTAAGCAATTCAATACCAGAACTCTATTGGCAAAATCACCTAGAAATCTAGCCGTGCCAATCTATCAAGGTACTTCATTCACTCAGTACAGCAAATCTCCATTGTTGACTTTCTTCTTGCTTTTCTTGCTCACTAGGAATTCGCAGTGAGGTGTATATGATAGGGTGAAAGGCTAGATTTTGCCAGATGCCAAGGAGCGAGGATTGATTCAAGTCAATTCATCTGGAAGGGTAGCTAAATATGGGGAAATCCAGTGTCTGACAAAGGGCGTGCAAATTATATTATCAGCCTGAATGAAATGTTTGTGGGAGGGGGCTGTGCGCAATAAAAAATGTTATTTTGGGGGCTTCTATGTGTTACCAGACACAGATGGGCTGAAATCTCTTTTATCTCAGCCTACATGTAAGAAAATAAGTCTTCAGCATAATAGACATTTATGGGTAAATAATTATATTAAAGAGACAGCTAGTGATAACTTATGCTCGGAGCAAGCAAACTGTATGGTGTGTAGGCTGCCATTTTGGGGGCACCTAAGTAAAAAAAGATGGCTGATAACAAGCAGGCCAAATACAAATGGGTCTCATAACCTAATTGGTTAGATAGATGGAAATTAGAATTAACATCTGGTTTTGGATTATATTCTCCAGGGAAAGGATCACGTTTTTTCAAAATGAAAAGAAAAACAGTTTCTAAACTAGGCATTCCGGGGTCACTGTTAGTGTGCTCTGAGAAATAAATTCATCAAACCAGGTTAAGTCCCATGCACCCAAAATATCCATAAAGTGATTTCTGTCCCGACAGTTCTCTTGATTTGCCTTCTTCCAATCAGTCTGGGTTAGCGGTGAATAATTCATCTCATTGAGTCCTGTAGTCCCTTCTGATTTAAAGATGAACCTCAGTTTAGTGAGCTATGGATTATCTATAGAATTTTTACAGACATAACCCCATATGATGTATTTCCAAGAAGCCCTGGGGAAAACTTGTCTAAAATCCTAGAAAGTTGCTGTGGATCAAAGCAGGATTTTTTTCAATCTCATGCACTCCACTTAGGTTGGGTTCTAACTTCCATAACACCAGCAAACAGAGCCTTCAGCCCATTAGATATGATTTCTCAGATAATGCCAACTGAAGCTTAATGCAACTGGAGAACAGCAAGTTGGGAAAAGCTGGGGTGCTTCCCATTCTCAAATGTTATCACTCTTGGAGTTGTTGGGGGTCTCCCGTACACATAGCCACCGGGTCTGATATGCCTTAGATTTTTGAGATAGACCAAGCAAAATGCGACTCTCTAGATGGACATTTTCTAAGCACTCAGCTCAACAGAGATGTGCCCTGCATTACTCAATGAATATATTAGTATTTCTTCCACCCAACCTTGTTGAATAGTAATTAACACAGAAACTAAGGGTGGCAAATTGCTATTGGTGCCTTTTTAGGAAATGATATCAATAGCACTTAGACTTATATACCACTCCACAATGTTTTACGGCACACTCTGGGTGGGTTACAATGTCAGCAATAATCTGGGTCCTCACTTTACCGATCTCAGAAGGGTAGAAGGCTGAGTTAACCTTAAGCAGATCAGGATCGAACTGCTGGCAGTCGGCAGCATTAGCCAGCAGTGCTGCATTCTAACCACTGCACCACCACAGGTTAAATCAAGTGCCTTCGACTTAAATTTGGAGAGAGAGAGAACTGCATTACAGCACCTAAAAGTATTAGAAACCAATGTAAATCAGTCCTTTGGCTTTTGTGCATTTTATACACTAAAAGAGCATTCTGAAAATGGATATGAGAGACAGATTACTGTACAGAGCCTGGTGTGGGCCAAAGGGCATGTGCATGCAAAGTTCCCATATTCATTCATTCTCCTTCTCTCTTATGCGGAATCCTGCCTCTTACCATCACTCCACCAAATTCCAGCAGCATTGGGTGTTGTTGTTTTTTTGCTAGAATAACATTACACTTTTTATTTCAAAAATTCCAAAAAAATAGAAAAAGAGGAACAAACATACCCTACTCCCTCCAACACTGTTGCTGATTCACTGCTACACCTATGACTTTCAGGGGCTGAAAAAAGGAATACTTTCAAAAAAGATTTTACACCCAGAGTTGCTTGGCCTCCCTTTGCTACATCTCCCCACTTTAACCCCACAACCCTCGTTTAAACAGCCAGGTCATGTGGCACTTTGGGTGAAACCTTCCTGAAACCAAGGTTTAAATAAAAGCACTCTGATGGGTTAGATTCTGAACTGGAAGAGCAGGAGTGGACATAGGCTGATTTTGCTACTCAGGAACCAGTGAGGTTCTTTGAATCTGAAGATCAAGCTTAGTAAGAAGTGGAGTTGCTGGAGGAGGAGCCTGCAAGTCAGGAACAGCCAGGTAATTGGCCATTTATTACAGAAGCTTAACTGTAGGTTGGTTCTCCTTCGGAGCCACTAGATACTAGTGCAGGGGTATCAAACTCAAGGCCCGGAGGCTGGATCTGGCCTGTGGGGTGCTCAGATCTGGCCCACAGGGCCTCCCTGAAAACAGCAAAACTGGCCTGTGGTGCCTCTGCCCAGGAAAACAGAGCTCGGGAGGGCCACGGGCGGCCCTCCCAAGCTCCATGTTTCCTGGCAGAGGGTTGCAGGAGGCCATCACAGCTGAAAATAGAGCTCGGGAGCCCGTTTTTGCTGACAGAGCGCTCGGGTCACCACAGGTGCCCCCAACATTAAGGTGACCAACCGTCCTCCTTTAGGGAGGACAGTCCTTCTTTTGTAAGTTCTGTCCTCCCTCGAAAAGTGTCCTCCTACATGTCCTCCTTTTCGATATTTCCAGTAATTATGAGACGCATGCGCTCCACACGAGAGATCTTGAGATAGAGCGCCGCGTGCAAGTGGCTTTGTTTATCAAAACACGACACGGCACGTCGGCAATTGAATGACTCCCGGTAATTATTTCTTTCTCAGTGAATATTCAATAATACAGAGGCAAGTACAATTCACGTTTTATTAATTCATTAATTTATCTATTTAATAATTTGGTGAGGCAAGTGAGGCACAGCCTAACCTCTCATCATCAGGGCAGCGAGTCATTCTATGGGAAACTTGCCTTTTGGGAGGAATGACCCAGCTTGGCTCCCGCTTTCGATCTGCCGCCCAACGACCGAACGGAGAAGCGAAGAGGCAGGAGAGACAAAGCAGGAGCCAAGCCGAGTCATTCCTTCCAAGAGGCAAGTTTCCTATCGAATGACTCGCTGCCCTAGACTCGAGGCTCCAGTCCAGGCTGCGATGCTTGCAGCCCCCTGTGGTGCTTGCAGTCCTCCAGGGACTCCCAAGCTCGGCACCAGAGAGCCGCTGCGAGAGAGGCTGGCCAGGTTGCCCGGGCGGCGGCAGAGGTTCCCTTTGTTCTTTCGGGTGTGGGAAGCGGGGGGGGGAGAGGCTTCCTCCGCTCCGTCCGCTCCCCATCTGCCCTGCCCTCGCCCGACAAACGCGCCCCGGATTCCGCGCAGCTCTGGCAGGCGGTGCCGTGGCTGAATCCCAGGGCGGAGGGTGGCAGGTCGCAACTGAGCATGCCTGACTGTGGAATTCTGGGAGTTGAAGTCCACAAGTCTAAAAAAATTGCTGCCTCACTAGCTATAAACCTCACTGCAAATATGTATACTTTTATTTACAAGTTGTAACCCTGTTGTCAACAGAAGTGTAAAATAATTTAAATTTAAATTTTAGTGAAGTTATTTGCTTATGTTAAAGTTTCAGTTGTAATAATTAATTTTATTTATTCATAATGTGCTTGCATCGTTCGTGCAGCTTTATATTTTATTGAAAAAGTTTCACAATGCTAAGATTTCATGCGCCAGGACAAAATGCGAGGCTATTATTAAATCAGTATTTAAAAATTACTGTGATAAAATACTTACAGCAGACTTGAAAATTGCAGCATTTGTAACGGTTTTATCTGATGCATCAAATCATAATGAAACCAAATTGTATCCAATACTAGTAAGATATTTTAATGTTACCAAGGGGATTCAAGTAAAATTTTTAAATTTAGAATCCATTGAGGGTGAAACTGCTGAAATTTTGTCAAACCATCTATACAGAGTAATAAATGAAAACAATTTGAAATCCAAAGTTGTTGCACTAACAGCTGATAATACAAACACAAATTTTGGTGGGCGAAGACGCAAAGGGGTGAATAATGTGTATGTAAAATTACAACATTTACTCCAAAAGAAAATACTAGGAATAGGTTGTAATGCACATATTTTGTCAAATGCAATCAACACGGCGTCATGTGCCATGCCAATTGATGTAGAAGTAATTATAACTACGATTTATTTGTATTTTAGTCGTTTTACCGTTCGTGTGGCTACTTTAAAACAATTTTGTGAAGAAGCGAATGTTGAATACAAAAAACTTTTAGGATATTCAAAAGTTAGATGGCTTGCTCTAACACCTGCTGTAGAGCGTGTTCTACAATTATTTGAGCCTCTCCGTTCATATTTTTTAAGTTTAGACAAATGTCCTAAAATCCTGGAATCATTTTTCAATAATGAAATATCTGAGATATTAATGTATTTTGTACATAGTCAAGCATCTATTTTTCACAAAGCGATTCAAAAGATTGAAGGTGAACGCATTTCAGCTACAGAAATTTGTCTTATTTTGAATGACTTTATCCTTCAAAATAAATCTCGATTTGAAGATAAATTTCTTCCTTTAATTATAAAAAGAAAATTGTCAGACTTAGAGGAATCAAATCCGGGCATAACGGAAAAGTTTATCAAAGAAGTGCAGAATTTTTACCAAACATGTTTTCAATATATCGAAGAACGGTCTGAAACAAATATCACGGGAAATAACAGTTTTCAACAGTGTTTTTTTACTTCATCGCAAGTATATTGGACAGATATTGAATCTTGTGTTGAGTTTTTATCTAAAGAAATGCCAGACATTAAAATAGACGACAATTGTCTCTTTGAAGAAATTAGAAGACTGAATGTATATTTAAGTTCTGAAAAATTAATACAATGGGAAAATCAATATGTTGAAATTGATAAAAGATGGGTGGATATTTTCAGCCATTTCAAAAATGAACATATTCCATGTGAAAATTTATTTATACTTGTTCAATTTACGTTGTGCTGCCCTGGAACTAATGCAGCAGTTGAAAGAGTTTTTTCAATTGCCAATGATTTTTGGACAAGTGAGAAATCGAGATTGAATGTTGATACTCTAGCTGCAGCACTTGCTGTAAAATTCAATATGAAGGATATTTCTTGTTCAGATATTTCCAATATATTGTTAGAAGATGATACATTGACAAAAAATATTAATTCAATGGAAAAGTACTCATTTAAATAATAATTAACAGGCATGTAAGCATAATTACAATATAAAATGTTACAAATGTTTTATTATGCATATATCATATTTTAGTGTATTATTATTGCAATGAATAAAATATTTCTTTTATTTAC
The DNA here is from genome assembly GCF_964273705.1 of Natrix helvetica. NCBI lineage: Eukaryota > Metazoa > Chordata > Lepidosauria > Squamata > Natricidae > Natrix > Natrix helvetica. The sequence continues at coordinate 209,719,308 of NC_138548.1, read as the reverse complement.
GATATATTTTTTCCAATTTATTTGTCCTCCTTTTCATTGTAGAAAAGTTGGTCACCTTAGCATTTTGGACAATAAAACGTGTTTTGTCCTCCTTTTCATTGTAAAAAAGTTGGTCACCTTACCAACATGAGTGATGTCGAGCTGGCCATGCCCCCCTGGGGGCCCCCGAGGTCAAACACAACCCTGAAGTGGCCCTCAATGAAATCGAGTTTGACACCCCTGCTCTAGAAGAAAAGATCCTCAACTCTCACACATTGTCAGCCCTATGAGGTAGACCAGACTAAGAAACCAATTGTAATGGTATGAGGGAATGGCCTTGGAAAAGGGAGGAATAGCCACAGATTAGAAAATGGTCAGATAATAGGCAGCTGAACAGGAATGAGGACATGACCAGCATCTCAGAAGGGGCCCTCCCTAGTTTCTTGGATTATAAAGGTGAGAGGGAAAGAGACGTATTTTCAAACGTGCAAGATTCTCTTAAAGTAACGTTACAATAAAATCAGAGCTAGTACTCCTGGGAGTACTTCTTGTCTGACAACTTTCAAGGTTGATATCAGCTTTGGAAGTCTGAAGGTACTTTCTCCCCTCTCATTTTTACAAACCAAGAAATTAGGGTGTCAGACCTGGATGCCATTTTTTACCTTTGGAACTTCAGGCCTGCCACATTTTCTACTGAGGGAAAATGGGAGGGGGGGTTACACAGAGTGCGGGTGAGATATAGTCAAAATAACATTCTTTCTCAGAAAATCAAGGCCGTCTTCTCCTGCAGCTGCGATGAGGTGACTGGGAGGTATCTCCAGTTTTGGATGGTTCCTGATTGGATCCTGTGATGGACATGTGGGTGCTGGGCATGGACTTGAACTTTCTTTTGGGTGGGGAAACATGGAGACTTTTAGATTCGGGTTTTCCCAGACGTGCCAATATGACATCTCTAATAAAATGGAACTTTGAGGAAACTCAAGCCCCAAAGTCTTCTTTCGTTAGGGATGTTACTTGGAACCCTGACATAGAGAGGATCCCTTCTGAGATGTTTGCCCCAGAGGTTGCATTCAACCAATTCTGACAGGTTCTGGAGAACCAGTAGCGGAAATTGTGATTACTTCGGAGAACCAGCAAATAGGCTAGCCCTGCCCCTGCTGCCTCCCAGCTGATCTTCTTTTGTTGCCCTGAACAGGAGAACGGAGCTGGAAAGCAGGTTAGTGGGGTGGAGAGAGAATGGGGATTTTGCAGTATCCTTCTCCCAGGAGTGGGAAGGAATGGGGATTTTGCAGCATCCTTCCCCTGCCACACCCACAAAGCCATGCCCACAAAGCCACACCATGCCCACAAAGTCACGCCCACAGAACCGATAGTAAACAAATTTGAATCCCATCACTGTCATGCCCACATTCCTTCTGTGGGTTCAGCGGCCTCTTATCTGACCATGTGCCTCTTCCTCCTCTCTCCCAACATCATTCCCACGTACCATTACACCCATGCCATATAGGCCAGGACTTACTTTAATTGTTACAGCCATAGCTTCAGAATCTTACAAGTCTGAACATGCTTCCCTCCTCCCTCACTTGATGCCATTCTCCGTGCCTTCTACTCACGGACACACAAGTGAGTGAGTGAGTGAGTGAGTAAGGTGTTCAATGAGGTTCCTCAAAGGAAGAAGCATGACTCGGGAAGATAGGCATGCCTGAATCAGTGCTATCAAGAAAGGCTGGACGGTCAGATTTCTGTCAACAAAAAACTTTTTTTTAATTTTGGACCTGGTTCTTTGGGTGTATGCTGCTTCTGACTCTCTGATTAATCTTTGGATCTGTACAACTGTCCTCAGCTATGATTTGAGATCTTGGCTTTATCTACACAAAATCTCAGCTTCTGAAATAAGCTTGTTTGGTGGATTCCCCCCCCCCCTCCTCATTGTCTCTTGCATTCTAATGCTCTGAGGAGATTTACAACTCTCATTAAGATCTGTGATCTCTATCTGACTTTCGGCACTTGTAACCGCTACCAGCAGTGGTATGTTTTCCCCACATGTTCTGTTGAAACAAAAAGAAAGTCACATAAGAAGTCAGCAGGCAGCAAAGTTCCTTCCAACCAAGAAAAGCAGATGCATTTAATGACCAAGGGAGCTAAACTAGAAGCTAACTAGCTCTATAACAAGCAGAGTGTCTCCTAAAATGGCCCCTAGAGGGTGCTGCTGAGAAGTCTTCCTTAAGGATGTCATCCCAAACTTACAGTTCATACATTACGGTTGATGCCATCCTGATGCAGAATTTTACATTTTTTACTCACATCTCAGTTGTGTCTGGACAAAGGAGCCACACGCACAGATCAGAAGACCAGCATCTTCTAAATAAGGTTGCTTAAGGAATTTGATCTGTGAAAATTCCAATATATATTGCCTTAATCCTGGCTTAAGGGGTAAATCAGAATACAGCCCCTCTCTGGCTTTGGGAAAATTTCCAAAACATCGAAGATATATCAAAATAGATTTACAAGGATGTATTTCCCAGATAATTTATTAAACTGAAAATTAATTCTGAGGGCGATCCAAAGGATAAGAAATCAAACTGAGAGGGGACGGTGGCTTGCGAGAAAGCACTGTATCATGTCTGGCACCTATTTTGCTTCTTACGCACAGATACACAAGCGAGTAGCAAATGAGGGGAGATGCTAATGTTCTCTCCTCTTCCCCTGCCCTGACTCTGATTCCCCAAAGATGTATATATTTTCGCCCAATCAATTAGGAAGAGCCTTGTAGCACCTTGAGAAGTTATACGATTGTCTGTGATAGCCAGGAGTGCATCTGCCAGACTTAAGATATATGCACTTCACCCCCTCCTTCCCTCTTTTCCAGATATTGCTCGTCATGTTTTTTTCAAGTAAAGGGAAAGATTGCTCCGCACTCCAATGATTGCTAAACTCGAGTTTCTGCAGCGGGCGAGCTGCAGCAGGGAAGAAAGGATGCAATTTGTCTTGGGGAGTGGCACTTGATCAATTCTATTTCAAAACTCTAATTATATCAACAAAGAGCTCTACATGGTGCTGCTGGCTGAGATTCAAGAGGGGGAGTTTGTTTTTTGTTTTGTTTATTTATTTCCAGGCACATCCAAGAAGTTCTCCCCTTTGTCCTTTTTAGACTTACTGGGAGAAATGAGGTCAGGTTGGAGGCGCATCAGCATAATGGCTCATGTGGGGGAAGCAGGGAGAAGGAGTGGGATTGCTGGGAGCTGTAAATATAGTTGGGGCGAGAGCTGGAATAATAACAGGCAAGACTGAAATTTGGGCAGATGGGGTGGGAAGGAAGAGGCTGGACTAAAGTAAAATAAGGTTTGCACAAGCCTGCTTGTAGCCTGGCTACTTTCACGTGTGAGCAGCCCATCGTAGGAAAGCAACAACGATGATTAGGGGACTGGAGGCTAAAACATATGAAGAACAGTTGCAGGAATCGGGTATGGCTAGTCTAGAGAAAAGAAGGACTAGGGATGACATGATAGCAGTGTTCCAATATCGAAGGGATTGCCACAAATAAGAAGGGATCAACCTGTTCTCCAAACCACCTGAGGGTAGAACAAGAAGCAATGGGTGGAAAGTAATCAAGGAGAGAAGCAACTTAGAACTGAGGAGAAATTTCCTGACAGTTAGAACAATTAATCAGTGGAACAGCTTGCCTCCAGAAGTTGTGAATGCCCCAACACTGGAGCTTTTTAAGAGAAGATTGGACAACTATTTTTCTGAAATGGCATATAGAGTTTCCTGCTTGAGCAGGATTAGAAGACCTCCAAGGTCCCTTCTGACTCAGTTATTCTGTTAATATCTTAGATCAGCTTTATCTAATGCTGGCTGTGGATTCTGGGAGTTGAAGTCCAACATGTCTGTAAAGCACCAAGTTGAGGAAAGTTGGCATTGCTTTGAGTGTTATATAACGGGTCATGCAGTCAACCCACATGTCCAGTTGCCCATAATATTAAAATTGCTGTCCAAACAACAGCCAGCCTGCATGTCCTGTGAACTAGCCCAGAGTTCCATAAACTGGAGAATAGAATAACTGGGTAGAGTGTATGAGTTAAACTAAAGATTCATCCTTGAAAGTTGTTTATTATACAATCCATGGTTGCGTAAACAGAGGCATAGAGTCAAGATCATGTGAAGTATTAGTACTGCTTTATAAAACCTTAGTAAAACCACACTTGGAACACTGCATCTAGTTTTGGTTCCCACATTACAACAAAGATGACGAGACTTTGGAAAAAATGCAGAAAAGAGCAACAAAGATGATTAGGGTACTGGAGGCTAAAACATACGAAGAACAGTTGTTGAGTATGGCTAGTCTAGAGAAAAGAAGGACCAGGGGTGACATAATAGCAGTCTTCCAGTATTTGAGGGGCTGCTACAAAGAAGAAGGGGGGGGGGTCGTCAACTTATTTACCCAAGCACCAGAAGGCAAAACAAGAAACAATGGATGGAAACTAATCAAGGAGAGAAGCAACCTGGAATTAAGGAGAAACTTCCTGAGGACAATTAACCAGTGGAATGGTTTGCTTTCAGAAGTTGTGGGTGCTTCATCACTGGAGAGTTTTAAGAAGAGACTGGACAGCCACTTATCTGAAGTGGTATAGGATCTCCTGTTTGAGCAGGGATTTAGACCAAAAGACTTCCAAGGTCCCTTCCAACTCTATTCTATAACTAACGTGAAACAATTAAAGAGAAAGAGAGTTGCCTGCAGCACATAGACTCTTTCTCTCAACAACACACACACACCCCAAACACAACTACTTCAAAGGCATTGGAACTGGTTAGTCAATTATGCCCTGTTTAGATGTGATTTTCGAAAGTCCAACAATTCTCCGAACTTTAGGAGAGAAGGACAGTTGAGAAAGAGACAGGATCAAAAGTATTGGGCTGATATTTGGAGGAGATAGTAATTGCAACTGGAGAGGGAGGCCAGAGGAAAGAGTATAGACAAGGAAGAGTGGGAGGGAGGATATGAAAGCTATATTATTTCAGGGAGAGGTTGATACCTACATTGGCCAATCAGCCAGATTCTCCCCCACCCACCAAAAAAAAAGGACCAAGTAGATTCCCAAAGCCACAAAGCTTAAGAGTGTTAACCTGTGGCAAGGTCAACTCTGTAGGTTCAGAATTTGACAGAAAGCGAAGAATTCAATTTTATAGAACTTTGTTTTCCGTCTGGAAGGGAAAAAAAGCGAGTTATTATCTTTTAGAGACACGAGGCTGAGCTTGTGAGTAATGCTTTCTGAAATTTATGAAATTCCCCAGGGGCCTGTCTAGACCTATTTATTTTCAAAACCATTTATGTAGCATTTATCAATAGGTTTTCCATGGCAATTTTTTTTTCCATACAAAGCATCTTAACATAACAATCAGCAAGAGAAGCACTACGGTGGGGTCACTCGGTTTACATCTTTCAAGAGCCTGGATACTAGTGCGTTTGGGCCACACAACCCCATCAGCTTTAACCTAACCGGGCAGTCGTCTTCTCCCTCTCTTTCTTTGTTCAATAAATTTAAAAAATGTATGCAAGCCCCAGGCCAAGCATAGATGTTTCTCATTTAGAAAGAAGGGTTCAGAAGATAGGGGAGCATTGGATTCAGCAGATCCAACCTTTTTGCTGGCACATCTCTCTTGGGCCCCCTTCAATTCTGGGGTGGAGGTGGAGATGGGGTGGAATTCCAGAGACTCGTTTTAAAACAATGAGAAAAATAAAGCAAAATACTAGGGGAAAAGCAAGCTATATAAATGGGTCAGTCAAAACACACGAAAAAGTTACGTAATGTTGCACCAGATTCATGCAGTTTATACAGTAATACCATGATTATTATGAACAGTGCTGTTGCATGAAACTAACACTTGCCATAGGGATGGGAACTGCTTAGTCCCCCCTGCCCACTTCACACACACATTTTTATGTCACTCTAAAATCTCTTCCTCTGCTCCCATAAAACTGCCTTGTTCAATGAGATGAGAAAAGTGATCAGGGTAAGTGACTGGAAAACATCATTTTTTCCTTTTGTCAGGGTTCCAAATAGCATCCAAAATTAAATCAGAGTCCAAGGCAAAGCATTCCTCAAAGTTCCAATTTATTAAGAGAGCCATGTTGTCACATCTGGGAAAATCCGAATCTGAAGGCTTCCTGGTTTTCCCACCCAGTTGAAAGTCCAAGATCTTGCCCCCACACCCACAAGTCCATCACATGGTCCAATCTTCCACTGCCATGCTGGCAGTTCCACCCATCCAGTTCCAGTCAGGTGCAGAGGTTCAAAGACAAAGGATGACCTTGGCTTTCTAGAAAGAATTTTGTTATGGCTACATATCATCTAACTCAGTGCAATCTCCCCTCCCATTTTCCCACAATAGAAAATGCATAGTGGAATAATAGGAAGTGTGACAGGCAAAGATTTAAAAAAAAAAGACGTCTGCCAGCCTGTCACCCTTGTTTTTCTGATCAAATTTGTACTCTCCCACCATTGTTCCTCACCACCTTTTAAGGATGACTTTGTTCCCTACTCTAACGAGATTTCCCTTTGAACGTGTCCTCTGAAGACTGTCCAGGTCAAATCAAGTACTACTATGCTAAAACTATTTTGCAATTTTTCAAAAGTTTTCTTCCCTTAGTGGAAAAAAAAAAGAATTATATTCAAGTCATGCTTGCTTCCACAGCAGATCTATTAAAATTGGAATGCTACAAAATCATTCTCAGGTTGTCTGACAATTTCTTTGAAATATATCTTGGTGATATTTCCATGCTTACTTTTTTGTTGGAGATGTGATTATTGTTTTCTGTTGCATGTTGCTCCTTTTCTTTGAATTCTTTCTGGCTACCTAATTTAAAAAAAAAATCAATGGAGAAGCTTCACGATGCCTTCTTAAAGGATTTAATTGAAATAGGTTTGGGGGCCTTCTGAAAATTGCTGGAGATGGTTACACAATGGATGATGGCACATTCCTAAACTTATAGAAACCTAGGTCAACTCATAATATCAAGTCAAATCTTACCTACTTAAGAGTACATTGTGTTTCTGCTTATATGATAGTACCGTACGTCTTTCAACATGTCCTTCTATATTGGTGTATTTTCATGTGCTATTTGGTGTATACAAGTAATTGTCAATTTACATCTATAATTAAGACCAGAATTATGGTCATAAGTCATGCTGGTCATTAAGTAGATCACCATGTGACCATGCCTGATTGTACTACCTTTTTTGCGATGGTTGCTAAGCAAATCACTATCGTTGTTAAGCAAATACATTGTATGCAATGAGGGTTTTTTTCCCCAGAAATCCAAAGTAAACAGCACTTTTTGGTCGAAAACATAAATTCAAGCTGGTTGTTGAGCACCAAAACTACAAACACATGACGGCAGGGAGGTGGGATAGTTGATGGAACTCTACATTTATATCTTAAGTAGCTCCGGGGAGGTTTGTTGTAAGTTGAAACCTACCTGTGGTCTCTTTTTACGAATGGCACTATTCTGTCTGCTCCCTCTAAGGCACGAGTGTCAAACTCAATGCCCAGGGGCCGGATCTGGCCCATGGGGTGCTTAGATGTGGCCTGTGGGGCCACCATGGAAACAGCAAAGGACCAGCCCACAGTGCCTCTGCCAGCGAAAATGGAGCTCGGGAGAGCTGTGTGCAGCCCTCATGAACTCTGTTTTCGCTGGCAGAGAGTTGCAGGAGGCTGTCACAGCCTAAAACAGAGCTAAGGAACCAGTTTTCACTGGCAGAGCACTCAGGCATTCCCAACACGAGTGACATCGTGCCATGCCTACCCTGGCCCAAGGTTAACCACAATCCTGATGCAGCCCTCAATGAAATCAAGTTTGATACCCCTGCTCTAAGACAATACACTTGAATCTTGGCTGTATGATTTTATACATTATATGTGCTCTGACCGAGGCTTCCCAAGTGCATGAAACAAACTCCTTGTCCTGACAAGAACTTCTTTTATTAATTTACTGTGAATTCTGCTCATTCACAGCCAACAAAATCTTTCAAGGGAGGATTTACAGTCACAGACCTTATCTGCCTTGGAGAGCTGACAGGCTGATATCTGCAGAACTTGACAAGGAGTCTCTGAGAGTCACGAACCAATTAGAGAACTAATTGACTCCTGCAAACTCCATTCCCCTTTTGCTCCTCTTTCATTTCCTCTGGGAGGGGCCATTCATCAGCTGGCCTTACTTCTAAGTCGATCCCTATTTTTTAGCTGTTTCCTTCATCTGGCAACTCTGTGCATGTGCACACTGGGAACAGGCTCCAGCTGTTCGTCTGACTCTGAAGGCAGCTGATAGCTGGCATACGGCTCTGGCTCCCTCTCTGAGCCCTCATCAGTGTCTTCCCCAGACTCTAGGACTGGACCATGTTCCTCCCCAACCTCCTCACTGTCCAAATCGACTGCCAGCTCTGCTAGCCCCTGGCGGGCCACAACACTTTGAGACTACATGACTGAACACAGTATTTATGTCTAATCAGTGCCTAAATGGAAAAGGTGAAAAAGCATAAATTACAGGGTGTGTGATGAAGTTACAACACAGGTTTGGTCACACACCCTTGTTCTCTCCTTGAAGATACCTATGTAACTACGGTAGGTGTTTCTCCTTCTCTGCAACAAGTTGTAATCAGTAAACTCTTCCTGTCATTGTATTCCTGTAACACTCATTTCCTTTACCCATAATCCTTCTCCTGGAGTCACATCTGGAAAAGGGGGAAACCTTACTGCAAAGTGACATAAGAAGGATCCAGAAATGTGTAAGGGATGAAGCTGGTGATGCAAAAATCAGCAGCAGCAAAGGCAACCAAGGCCATCAAGAGCAGGAGGAGTCAACTTAATGGCCACTTCACAACCTGTGGACTTCAACTCCCAGAATTCCTGAGCCAGCTGACTGAGGAATTCTGGAAGTTGAAGTCCGCAGGTCATAAAGGGGCCATAGCTGCCCACCCTTGATCAAGTATCCATTGATTTGGAAAGGCAGGGGGGAAAGGCAGTGGTCAAACATGTCTGTGGAATACAGCTTCATTGTTTGTCCGCATTAAAAAAAACTTCCCTGGCAGACTCTGTCTGCGAGTCTACAATGTAGTAAGCCAAATTCTAAACAAGAGTTTTTAAGTGTCTGGAGAACCACAATTTAAAGTCATGCCAAGGTACACAGCCTAACAAAGAAGTCTCTGCCACTGGAGATGACACCAAACTTAGGCATCGGCTAAATAAAGTGACTTTGCCTGGCATGGTACCAATTCCTAGCTTCAGTTGGTACATCCATCTATAATATGCATATAGCAGAAGATACCCAATGCATCCCAGTGATGGTACCTGGCACAGTATATGCTTTTGCTAACCACTATATTGTCTGTGCTCCCTTCCTACCCCCTCTCTCATCCTTTTGTAGTAAATACCCATTAGGAGATATTATCTGCTGCTATGTAGAAAAAAAACTAATTAGAATTACGTTTAAAGCCAAACTGAGCCTCTGTTCCTTGCTCGTATAATAGTTTAACAGGCCTCCTTTCAGACACACGTTCTGTCAATCTACAAATCTTTTGTTAAGAGTAAATGGATACAAATAGCTGTTTTCCATATGCACAGCAATATCTGTTACTGCCTGGAAAATTTGCATGGCTAAATGTAATTTGTATATTATGTCATTTATCAAAAAAGTGGGGGGGGGGAGAAAAGTGTGGAGAAAGGGAAGAGAAGTGATCAAAAGCTAAGGAGACAAAGAGAAAGGGAAGTGAATGTCCTGGGAAGGAAGGAAGAAATACGCCAACTATCCCAATGTTTTTTTCTGACAGATTTTAATAATGAACGAGGATCAGTGAGGAGCACTTATGTGAAAACTGGTAAAAACCCTATGGGAAAGATTTCGGTGAATTCCCACAAGAATATTCAGCACAACCTTTTGCTCATGTGTGAATCACACTGTTAAAAGAGACAGACGTCTCACATCAAGGTTCTGGCATCAACAAGTTCTGGTGAGAAATATCCACATTTCTCACTAGAACTTGTTCCTTCGTGTTGCTTAGATCAGGAAATAGCCACAGATCAGTCCCAGTTAATAAACTCACCTACAGATATTTGATAAAGAATTTTGCCATTCTTCTACTGAAGGGTTATTCTTTTTCCTCATCCAATTACTAAGCAACTCTGTACTTCTGTGGCATATGCAAGAACTCTTTAATATGAGCATCTTGAGCAAGAGCATCTGAGGGAGGTCAAAAGAGTCAAGACAGTGGCAGGGACTGGGCAGTTGATGTTCTTGTACATAAAAATGGTGCCGGTTCCTATTGCCTGTTTGATCTTGTTGGAAGAAATGTCCTTCTGGGTTCGGCTCCAAGTGGGGAAAAAGACACTGGAGACATGGAGGCTGCTTGGAAAGATGGTTTTAATGGTGGACAGGACCACATGGCTTGAGTCCTGAACAGAAAAGGTGATCACATGCTTCAATGTTGGTGGAGAAGAAGAGAAGGGAAGAGAAGAGAGGAGAAGGGCTTGCAGGGATTTTTATAATCTGTTCTGCCCCACCTATCTGTTTCCTGTTCCTGTGTAAGAAATGTATTCTGATTGGTTGCCAGACTCCCATGGGCCTGTGCAAGGGCAACCCTCTAGGCTGACTTTGAATCCAGGTTTGATTGAGTTCAGATGCCATGTGGTCAGTTGAATAAAGGCTTATATTATCCTGCCTTAATCCCATCACTCTGGAGTTGAAGAGGAGAACTCTTTATTATGTAAAGTGGACTAGCTTGGCCTTCTTAATGGCCCATTGACAAAGTGGGGATGGGCTGGAAGCTGCAGGAATTTACTTTGTGTTTAAAATGTGTTTCTCCCTTTTTTCACATCCAGGAAAATATAATATTCTGCCTTATCAATATTTCCTAGGAGATTTCATTTTTCTGGGAGAGGGCTAGGTGATAACTTCCAACAATCTAATGGTAAAGCACCAGGATAGAAACTAAAAGACTATGAGTTCAAATCCTGCTTTACCATGAAAGCCATGGGTTTGTTGTTGGGGGAGGGGGGATAAGAGAAGGAAGGAGTATTAGGCAAGCTTTGTGCCTTAAGTTATTTATAAAAAATAATAAAGGTGAGATATAAATAACTACATACATACACACATGACTGTGGCCACCATCTTTGTTTTTTCACTTTGTTTTTTGCCAGCAATGCCTCTGATCCTCAGTGGGCTTCAGTACAGAGGAAGGAAAACGTGCGCAATACTTCTATGTTTTTTGTTTGTAAGAATAGTTGGGGTATGAGAGAAAGAATGATTGATGTACACAGAATGGAATCAATTCAGGTTATAACTGGGGTACCTTCTTTTACAACCCAAATATGTGTTCAGTACATTACATGTATTTTGGAATTGTTGGGGGAAAGGCAACAGTGCATTCGATTGCGGTACGTCAGATTGCAAGGTGATTTCTACAGTAGAGATCCTAGCTGGTGTGAATAACGTGAAGCAAGTATGGAATAAAACTGGGTTGGATTGTGTTTATGGCACTTGGGCTGGTTCTGCCCTTCAGCAATGAATGTTGCCTAATGACAGGCCTATGATGAGGACTGGTAACCTACTCTACAACGTCTCTATTTTACTGATCTGCTTTATAGTGATCAAAGCTATGATGAGCAGATTGGTCACTTTATACATTCATATGGGCACAACTGTGTTTTATGGAAGACCGTGGTTTCCATTCAGGGGTGGTTTTCACTTACCTTCCCTACCGGTTGCAAATGTGTATGCGTCCACGCATGCTCCTGGCCTTCTGCGCTTGCACTTTGCTCAAAAAACATCCCTAAATAGAGCTGGGGCAGGTCAGCAGGCCCACCCGCGATTTCCACTACCGGTTCCTGTGAACTGATCCACGGCAGAATACCACCTCTGTTTCCACTATAACACATTGGAAAGAAGGTGATTTGATCTTGTGCAATTGAGTAGAATAAAGAAATTGTATAATTATAAATGAAAGTGCTAAAATAGGTGTCAAGAGGTATGAATCCTTCAGAACCCAGGGTTCTGAAGGAACTGGCAGACGAGATCTCAGAACCACTGAACTATATCTTTCAGAGATCCTGGAGCTTCTGTTTTGCTCAGAGGGTTGTTTTAAGCGTTCCAAAGGCTTCAGGGAAGCCTCCGGACAGTCCCTGAAGCCTTCGGAGCGCTCAAAACGATCCTCCGAGCAAACAGGAAGTGACTTCCGGTTTGCTCGGAGGGTCGTTTTGAGCGCTCTGAAGGCGTCAGGGAAGCTCATGAAGCCTCTGGAGGGCCTCCAGGGGGGCGGGGGAGGCTCTTTTCGCCCTCCCCAGGCTCCTATAAAGCCTCTGGAGCCTGGGGAGGGTGAAAAATGGCTTTAAAAGGGGGTGAACTGAGCTGGCCAGCGCACGCATGTACGCTGGCCAGCTGACAGGACAGCGCCTTGCGGGCCCTGACAAATGGCTCCAAGTGCCACCTGTGGCACGGGTGCCATAGGTTCGCTATCACTGCACTATACAATATGATGAGCTGCCATGGTGCAGTGGTTAGAGTGCAGAACTGCAGGCTACTTCTGCTGGCTGCAGGCTGCCTGCAATTTAGCAGATCAAATCTCACCAGGCTCAAGGTTGACTCAGCCTTCCATCCTTCCGAGGTGGGTAAAATGAGAACCCAAATTGTTGGAGGAAATAGGCTGACTCTGTAAACAGCTTAGAGGGGGCTGTAAAGCACTGTGAAGCAGTATATATAAGTCTAAGTGCTATTGCTATTGTTTTGCTTCTATCCAAAGAGAGCTACAGACTATGTAAGCAAAGACAATGAGGAATGGTTAATATTAAAAGAGGCAGGAGAAATGGTGAACAATTCTATTGGAAATAAGAACTTGCTTTGGAAATGGAGGATTAAATAAGGAGCTACCAGGAAAGAAGAGCAATTGAGGATAAAACTGAAGTGAGGAAGTGATAGAAGGATTCCCTTGTAAAAGAATGGTGGGGTAACACAAAAGAGTAGAAGAGAAATCAGTCCTTTAGTTTTGACCTGAAATCGGCCTGAAGGTTGAAATAATACTTTACTATTCCATTACACAAGCAGAAAGGTAACAGAAGTAAATGCACAAATTACAGAGGGGTTAGTTTGTTAAATGTACCCAGGGAGTTATTTCACAAGATTCTATTTTAAAGAGTATGCAGAAGAAATAGGTGTGCAAAATTTGGAAGCACTGTACAAACTAGCTGTTCGTTCTTCAACAGGCTCTCAAGAATGGTACGGGTGTAAGAAAGTTTATTGTACATTTGTTCTTTTAGAAAAAAGCATATGACAAAGTGAACGGGCTTGAAATAACATAATTTTTAGGTGAATATGGAGTTAGAGCTTGATTGCCAACATGACAGTAATAATATAAGATAGAAATAAAGCATGCATATGAATAAAAGGAATGCTTAATGAGTAGTTCCACAGTCAGCAGGAAGTGAAGCAAAGATGTATCAGGTCCCCTTGGTTGTTTAATATATTACAGATAAAGAAATGCTTGTAGTGATAGCAGAAGTGGAGCTGGGGACATGAATGGATGTGTACTTTTATATGCAGATAATGCAATATTGTTGTCCGAGAACATGAATGATTTGAAATGAATATTAGATAGATTCAGCATCAGAGAGTACAGATCTGAAAATTAATGCATCAGAGGCCAAAGTAGTTTTGTTTGACAGAGAAAATGGAATGAACAATTGCAAGTTATACACAAATGATAAAAATCTAGTGTGGGCTGCTGAATTTGCGTGACTTGGTAGAACATTTACTGCTTCTTTCATGCCTAGATCACTCTTTAAACTGCCAGAATGAAGCCACATTCTTGGGCTTTGTCATTGGCCAAAAATAAGTCATTATTGGCACACGTTTCTGGTAGTAGTCAACATACCAGCAGATGACCTGGACTCTGTACCGCTCCACATTCACACGGCATGTTGTTATCTGCAAAGAGACTCCAATTGAGTATACTGGTTTTATATTTAGCTACTCCAACTCTCAACCTATTCAGGGTCCTCCAAGAAGTATAAGGGAGATCAGACCCTATAGAATAGAATAGAACAGAACAGAACAGAACAGAACAGAATAGAATTCTTTATTGCCGAAGTGCGATTGGACACACAAGAAATTTGTCTTTTGTGCATATGCTCTCAGTATACATAAAGAAAAATAAAATACTTTAATGTTATTCCTTGCTTAATGGTCTCCTTCCTCCATCTTTTAATTCAATTTTGTTCTTGTGTACATTCTTGAGAACATTTACTAAAGTTAGGGAAGAATGGAAGAATGTTAAGCCAAGCAAATCCTGTTAAAGTCTTGGATAATATGTGACCTGTTGTGAGTAATAATGCTTGTCATGAGGAGCAAAAATGGCTGTGTGTAAGAACTTGCTCACTTTGTTATATGGAAGTGAGAGTTGAGTATGTCAGAGGAGACATAAAAATAAGTTGAATCCAATGGGAATGGAGGTAGTTAAATGTATATAATAAAACAAAAAGATGTAGAATTAATGAATTTTTAATGAACATAATTGGAACACAAGACTGACAGTTACAAAAGGCATACGAGGAGGTTGTTTGATTACATAAGAATTCAGGAGGATCAAGGAGGAGCTGAAGTCGCGACGAGATGACGTGCAATCTCAATGCTCTGAGATCGCAGTTGATACTTTTGCCACTGGGTGGTCCAAACGGACCTAAACTGTCCCGCAGAGACGGTGAACAGGAAAAATACGTCTTGCTGATCTCAGGGACATCACAAAGTCCCTGATTGATCCAAGAGAAGTTCTTCAAGCCAGTGACAAAAAATTCAGCTATTTGGCTGATGAAGTCGGGGCGGCTCCAAAATGGAAGGATATAGAAAGAGAAAGTGTTTCCAGCTGGTGAGGAATTTTTACTGTTTTAAAAATGACTGCCTATAAAAAACATAAAATTCATTTAAATTGGAGAACAGAAGAAATAAGAGGTAGAATTAAATTTGGAATGGTTTTGGACAGTGGGTTATCTTACTTTTAAATGCTATCTTCATGGATGGAATGTTAGGGTTCTAAATACCATGCAGAAATAAATCATTGTCCAAGGCAAAACATCCTTAAAGGTGCAATTTATTCCGCAGGCATGTTAGTACGGCTATGAAAAATTCCAACTCTGGAAGTACATCCTCTGGGTTCACCCAGTTGAAAGTTCATGATCTCTCCCCACACCCACAAATCCATCACATGTTCCAATCATCATCTTCCACGCTGGCATGTACACCCATCTTCTTCCGGCCAGGTGTCGACGTGCGGAGACAAAAGATGACCTTGGCTTCTATAAAAGAATGTCAACAATCCATTCTACAATCCTACTCCTTTCTATTCCCCCCTCCCAACTACTACACTATTGAAACAGCATAGAAAATTATAAGAAAGTGTGGCAGGCCAAAGATCCTAAAAAGAACATAACTACAGGCCTGACAGGCGGCCTCTCCTCAAAAGAAAAACGTTTCCTGCAAAGAGAATAACATAAAAGTTAATATAACAAAATTAACCACCTCTTCTCCACCCAGGGGAACCCTTTGACTTCTCGGGAAACTTCCCATTGAATTGCTTTACTAACTTCTCCACTTTTAGGTTCCCACTGTTTACCCAATTAACTTCAGACCAAGGGTAACCCTTCCAATGCACTAAGTACTGTAAGCAACCCCTATTCAGCCTGAAATCTACAATTTTTTCCACCTCAGATTGTGTTTCCCCTTCCATTACTAAAGGAGGAGATTGAGCTTGGGTGGATGCTCTTCTGTTAGACCCAATTACTGGTTTCAACAAGCTACAATGAAATTCTGGGTCAATTTCCCCTAGACTTCTGGGTAGACTGAGTTGAACTGTAACTGAGTTAACTATCTTCACTATTGGGAATGGACCAAGAAATTTTAGACCCAATTCCTTGCTAAGCATTTCTAATCTTATGCATTTGGTAGATACAAAAACATTGTCCCCCACACGGTAGGGGTTTTGGAGCGAGCGATGTTGATCATCTTGCTTCTGGTAGGCTTCTGCCGCAACTGCTAGAGCCTTCTTCGTATTCTCCCATCCTTTCTTTAGCATGTCCATCCATTCACTCAAAGACATGAAAGAAGGAGGTTCTCTAGGCAACTCAGGCATGGCAACAACTTCCATGCCACTGGTAATCTGGAAACCCGCTAATCCTCTGCTGCTGTGGACCGCATCGTTGTACGCCACTTCGGCGAAGGGTAGCAAGTCCGACCAGTTGTCTCGCTGATAGTCCACAAAACACCGGATGTATTGTTCCACCACCACATTGGCTCCCTCTGCTGCGCCGTTCATGCTGGGATGAACCTCTGAGCTCAATTCTTGTGTGGACCCAATGGATCTCAGGACCTCTCTCCAGAACTTGGTTGTGAACTGGACTCCGCGGTCTGAAATGATCCTCTTGGGTACTCTGTGCAGGCGATAAATGTGTTTCACAAACATTTTCGCTAATTCGTATGCGGATGGCAATCCTGAGCAAGCAATGAAGTGTGCCTGCTTAGAAAACAAATCAATCACAGTCCAAATTACTTTATGCCCACTGCTGTCTGGGAGTTCCAGGATGAAGTCCATTGCGACCTCTTCCCATGGCCGTTTCAGGCTCTCTGCTGCAGGTGCTGTAGGTTCTGGGCTCTTGGATCCAATCATCCACGGCTGGCCTTGTTCCTCCTCCGAGGCCTCCCCCTTGGTAGGACTCTTCGTCACCATAAGTTGGGGATCCTCTTCCAGAGGTCGTTTAGGCTTTTCCCCCTCCGAGGCCTCCCCCTTAGTTGGACTCTTTGTCACCTTAAGTTGGGGATCCTCCTCCGGAGAATGTCTGCCCTTTTCCTCTTCCGAGGCCTCCCCCTTGGTAGGACACTTCCTCACCTTAAGTTGGGGATCCTCTTCCAGAGGTTGTTGGCCCAGATGACTCTTCTGTGGTGGCATCTGGGACCCTCTCTTTACCGCCGTGGTGGTTGATGCGCACGTTTGTGGCATTGGGGCTGGAGCCAAGCACTCTGACGCTATGTGGCCAAGTTGACAACAATGGTGGCATTTAATTGGGCCCCACGAGGAATGGAACCTAGTTACATCTCTAAACTCAGGAACCATTTCATCACACTGCCTTGCTCTCCAACTTGCAGCTGCCCCCTTGGTAAACCCTTCTTCCATGGTGGAGATTGCTTCTCTGTAGGAAGGTGGAGTAAGAACCTTTTGGGGCATTGCAGATGCACCTTGTCCCGCTTCCCATCTTGCAGGCCTGGCTTTGGTAATCCCTTCTTCCATGTTGGTGATTGCTACTCTGTAGGAAGGTGGGGTAAGAACCACTTGGGGCCTTGCAGGCGCACATTTTCCCGCCATCCACACTGCAGGCCTCTGTTTGGTAATCCCTTCTTCCTGCCTCCTTTGAAATTCCCATTTTGAAAGGGAATCTTTCTCCCAGCTAGTTGCAGGGTGATAAGCCATTTCATTTATTGCCGTCTGGAAGGAGCCCAAACCTCTGTTCTAGGTTTTTTTTTTTCCCAAGCCTTGTTTCCAAGCTGGAGGGAAGGAGGGGGAGCATGCACTCACATTTTGATGAAGAAGTACGTCTGCGACCTTCCTTCGTCTTGTCGTGTCTCCTCCTGCATTCCTCCTGATGCAATTAAACTGGAAGCAGCATTCCATTGCCTTTGAAGTTCCGCACTCAGCTTCTTATCACCAAAAGCTTCTCATTTATTCTTCGCTGATATTTACGCTGTCCCGGTCAGCATTGGGAATGCCGAGACCCCATCACCAGATCTTCCATCACCAGCCCTTCCCCCTTGAGAGGGGGAGGGTGCTAGTGAATTATTTTGAAGTAGAGAGTTGGAATAATGTTAGGGTTCTAAATACCATGCAGAAATAAATCATTGTCCAAGGCAAAACATCCTTAAAGGTGCAATTTATTCCACAGGCATGTTAGTATGGCTATGGAAAATTCCAACTCTGGAAGTACATCCTCTGGGTTCACCCAGTTGAAAGTTCATGATCTCTCCCCACACCCACAAATCCATCACATGTTCCAATCATCATCTTCCACGCTGGCATGTACACCCATCTTCTTCCGGCCAGGTGTCGATGTGCGGAGACAAAAGATGACCTTGGCTTCTATAAAAGAATGTCAACAATCCATTCTACAATCCTACTCCTTTCTATTCCCCCCTCCCAACTACTACACTATTGAAACAGCATAGAAAATTATAAGAAAGTGTGGCAGGCTATTTCTATTCTATTTTTTTTCTTTTACTATTCTTTGTAACCTATGGACTAAAATTCTCCTCTTTCATTACTGTGGGTGTAGAGTGATAAGAAGAAAAGCACACAGATGTTCCTTTGAAGTATATTTTTAACCAGAGAAAGATGAAAATGAAATGTGATTGTGAATCTATGCTTAATCTTGTTAAAACCTTTTAAGATAGAGCAGCAGTGTTTGTTAGCTGGAGATAATGGCACAATCTCAACAGCAGAAAGAAGTTTTAAGTCTGTAAAAGATATTCTCAAAAATACAGAAACTATCAGATACACGTGAGAGGATAGAGAAGAAGTTGGAAGACTTAGTGCCTCTAACAGCAAAATATGATGAAAAAGTTGAAGATGTTTATCAAATGGAAAAAGTGGCAGTTAAAATCCTAAAAATCAAAGAGGAAAATGAATATAAAGAAATTAAAATTGCTGATATTTATGGTGATTGGTTTGTCTCTGAAAATGGAAAAAGTGGAATACTGAAAGAAGAATTAAATGAAGGGGAAATCTATCCCAGATGGCAAGATACAGAAGAAGAGAAAACAAAAGAATTTATGGATTTAAAGAGAGAAATTTTATTAGCAATATCATGGATAACACTACTGACAATCAAAGATAAGCTGATTAAGGAAACAGAAGAAGGGCATCGAAATTACATGAGAAGTTTTATAAGCAAAGAGTTTCTAAGAGGAGTCCATACAAAGTTGATTTAGGAGATGATTAGAGGACTGATACCACAAATGGCAGAAGATATGAGACTGTTTTGCTACTGGAAAGATACAGGTTGATAGATGGAAGAGTATAATTTAAAACTAGTTAAACTTAGTGAAATTTAGTGACAATAGATATAGTTAAATAAATAATTGATAATGATAATAATGTATACAATGTGCAGTGTTATGATAAGTAATAATTGGATATGAATATTGAATGGTACCCATGAAAGGAAGATTAGAAATCCTTTTGGACTATATATAAGGTTAATAAAAAAAAGAATTAAGTTAGATTCAGTTAAGTCTTGATTATTTGGGGGAAAATGATATGATACAGGATATAGGCAAATAAAGGAGGGATAATGATAACAACGTATATATATGTATGGGTACAACATAAGGAAATGGGATGTAAATTGTAAACAGTGATTTGGAAAGAAGGATTAGAAAACTTTGTTATTAAATATTATGGATGTTTAGCTAGAATAGGACATAAGGATTCAGTGTTATTGAAGGATTTTAGAAATAGTAAATGAAATGCCAGTATGTGGTTATGTATTAAATCTTAGTATATTTTATGATAAAGGACGTTTAAACAATTATAGTCAAATGAAAATGGAGGTATGATGATGGTAACATGTATAAATATCTGAGTTAAAATACTTGAGTTAATATGAATTATGTTTGTTGACTGTGGAAGAGATGCACGAAAGCCTTTTTGTAACCAACTGATACAATTTCTACAGTATGTAAAGAAGGATGTGTTGTGTTTGTTTTGAAAATCAAAAAAAAACTTTTATAAAAAAAAGAATACAGGAGGATCAAATCACAAAGCAAATATACAAAGCAAGAATGAATGAGTCAAGAGGAAGGAGATTAAGAACATTCTGTTTGGATTAGTTTGTGATCTTCAGGAAGATGGAGAAGACATTTAAAGTATAAAAGGCAGTGTATAAAGCAAGGGTGTTGTTGGGGGAGGACAGTGTGACTGTCTTTGAATTTGTATCACAGTGTAGACTTTAATCCAGTCCACCAAAGGATTGTTTGGGTAAATGTACCTAAATGTACTTATTTAGATAACATAACTGTGTGCAAAATGGCACATATTAAAATGAAATTTCGATGCCCGCTCTATATCCACACACATCCACACACACCTTTTCTAAAGCCTTACCTGATCATGATTTATAAACTGGGGGGAAAAATACCAAGCTGCTTTTGGAAACATCAGCAGAATAGCTCACTTTGATCTGTACCACTTATAGTTTGTCTCTTTGGCTTTCTCTTTATTCGCTCACTGACATTGTCATTGACCATAGCGTTATTTACCCTGGGTCCTATGTCACATCATTAAGCCTTCCCATTTGCTGATCCTTCACAATGCTCCCTAAAACCAACTCATTATTTCTCCACATTTTCCTCCATCTTCACAGGTTTCAAATATGAAGGCTGAATGAAAGGTAATACCTCAAGAGTATAAATTGGCAAAAAAAAAAAAACCCGAAACAACTGGCTTGCTAGAACCAAGGTCTCAAACACAATGAATATGGGGAGGGGGGCCACATAACATTTGCTAAATAGTGGACCACTTTCATACAAATGCAAACATGCAGCAAATGTTAAAAAAGAATTGAAAAATAAATTTGTTATTTGGAACATACAGGATAACATTAGTTAACATTGTGTCTCTGTTGAGGCAACCAACCCCATTTCGCTTTGGCCAGGGATTAAGTAATTTATTGTCCAAATCAGGATACTTTTAGAGTGATAGGAGGTGCTTAAAAAACCTAAATGATAAAAATATCAAAATTAATATTTCTTTTTCCTGTGTTTCCCATTGGCCTCATTTTCTATCCAACCCCCCCTCTGGCAGTTCCGGGTGTGGTCCTTTGTATCACTGGAAGGTGGACAAACCAGTGGTGGGATTCAATTTTTTCTACTGCCGGTTCTGTGGGGCTTGGCTTGGTGAGTGTAGCTTGGTGGGTGTGGCAGGGGAAGGATACTGTAAAATCTCCTTTCCCACCCTACTCCAGGGGAAGGATATTGCAAAATCTCCATTCCCTCCCGATCAGCTGGGACTCCAAGAGGCAGAGAATAGATGCGGGTGGGGCCAGTCAGAGGTGGTATTTACCGGTTCTCCGAACTACTCAAAATTTTCACTACCGGTTCTCCGGAACTGGTCAGAACCTGCTGAATACTACCTCTGGGACAAACACACTGATTCAGGAATGAGAAGCAAAAGGCACTGAAGTTGGTATTTGCTATGTATTGAATGTATATAATTGTGTTAAGCCAGGGGTGAAATTCAGCAGGTTCTGACAGGTTCTGGAGAATCGGTAATGGAAATTTTGAGTAGTTTAGGGAACCGGCAAATACCATCTCTGGCTGGCCCTAGAGTGGGGCCAGCCACTCTATCCTTCCCCCAGGAGTGGGGTGGGAATGGGGATTTTGCAGTATCCTTCCCCTGCCAGGCCCACCAAGCCACGCCCACAGAACCAGTAGTAAAAAAAATGAATTTCACCACTGTGTTAAGTCCTGCTAAAGTGAAACTAAGCTTTAGATGACCCTCACTATTACTCCAACTGTTTTGGAGGGAAAGTCTGAAGATTCATATTTGGGTGGGTTTTTCAAGCATTATGATTGGTTAAGACCCTGTGGGCCCATAGTATAAATTTCAGGCACTTGCCTGCTGTTCCCCAGTTCCAATTTTGAGTCAATAAATGCTGTTGTAGCTATGCTGGTCTGGTTCTTGCCTACTGAAGCCCACTATACAAATATGGATATGAATCTTCAAAGTTTCCTTCCAAAACAGTTGGAGCTAACAGTGAGGGCCATCTAAAGGTTACTTTCACTTTAGCAGGGCTTAACACAACTATATACATTCAATACATAACAGTATTGGTGAGAGGACCAAGTAAAGGTGATGTCAAGCGACCCTTTCCCCACTATTACCTTGCTTACAATATCCCTGGGCAGCTGTTGTGATTTTATTTTCCATGGCATGGTTTGTACAGCACAAGCTTTGCTTCTCTCCCCCGGCACCAGCTTGCATGGCATTAGCTTCACTATGCAAGTTGATGCTGTGAGACAGAACAGGAGCCAGTGCTGTGCAAGCCAGCACTATGAGAGAGAAGCCAGTGCTGCAGGAAAGGGTGCCTGGAATCCAAAAATCTGGGATAAATGAAACAAAGCAAGGACATATTTAGCACCTGTTCTTTTGCCTTAGTTGGCAGAAAGCTGCTATGAGAAAGGTTTGTGGTGGCGTAGTGGTTAGAATGCATTATTGCAGGGTAATTCTGCTGACAGCCAACTGCCAGCAGTTCGATCCTGACCGGCTCAAGGTTGACTCAACCTTCCATCCTTCCGAGGTTAGTAAAATGAGGATCCAGATTATTGGGGACAATATGCTGACTTTGTGAAACGCTTAGAGAGGGCTGTAAAGCACTGTGAAGTGGTATATAAGTCTATGTGCTGTTGTTGTTGTTTGTGAAATGGAAGCTTGCAGTGAGTACTCATCAGCCTGCTTTAAGCAATGCAAGTGTGATTGAATTATTTACTGCTGAACGGTCCCTCCAATTTCAAATTAACCATTAAATGTGAGTTGGTGATGTGATGGTTGCGGTGACATGAGTGACACCATGTGTCATTGAGCCCAAAAAATATAAAGATGATAAACTGGTTAAGAACTTATTTGAGTGACCAAGAATGAAGTAGATGACCTAGGACAGCAATCACATGAGAAAGGTTTATGAACTGATTACAGACAACTGGTGGATCACTCAAGAAGAAATTGTTGTCAAGCTTGGCATTTCTCATGTGGCATCACATTATTGATGTTCTTCAATATTGGAAGCTTTATGCTGCTGACAAGAGATGAAAGCTTCAAGAGTTGAAATTTGCCCAGACTTGTTTTCACACTACAAGAAAGTAGGGGAGGAATTTCTTCAAAGCATTGTGACACCTGATGAAACACAGACTCATCATTGTGACTCAGAAATGAAGTGTCAGTCCATGGAACATTATCATAAAGCTTTACCTGCAGGGGACAAAATAATCAAAACCCAGGCTTTACAGAAATGTTCATAGTTACAGATTTTTGAGGCATAGATGGGTTATTCTATTTATCTCTTCGAGCCTGGCACCTCTATCAACTCAGAGCACTCTACTGCAACACTCAAAATTTTGAAGCAACAATTAAGCAGTGTCTGGAAGCAAAAGGAGAACATTTTCATGGCGCATGACAGTGCTAGGCCTCACAGCACTGTGCCATTCAAGAAGCCATTGCAAAGTTGAATGTTGCCATCTTACTCCATCCAATACATAGTCTAAATTTTGTTCCATGTAATTTCTACATTTTTTTCATGAGTACTTTTGTGGAATCTGTTTCATTACAACCAAGTTAATGTTGTAAGCTAGAGTCCCCTTGTGGTGAGATGGGCAGTGAGCAAGTTTAATAAATAAAAATTAATGAATAAAATAAATTACCGTATTTTTCGGAGTATAAGACACACCTTTTTCCCCTCAAAAAAGAGGGTGAAAAACTGGGTGCATCTTATACACTGAATACAGTATTTTGGCCTCCTGAAACCCTGTCCCTTTTGCAAAAATGGCCATGCATAGCCTTTAGGAGGCTTCCAAAGTGCTCCTGGGGGCTGGGGAGGGCAGAAACGAGTGAAAAATAGGCTTTTTACTCATTTTGGGAGGGCACCCCCCAGGAGCACTCTACAAACCTCCTAAAGGCTATGCATGCCCCCTTTTTGACAAAAAAACGGCCTGTTCTCATGAAAAACGGGCCATTTTTGGGAGGTCTACAGAATGCAAAAACTTTTTTTTAAATTTGTGTCTTCAAAATCTTGGTGCGTCTTATACTCCGAAAAATACCGCAATACTGAAAGAACTGGCATTATCTAGTTGAAGGGACAGAGTATTAAGTTCTTTCCCAATGGCTTGAAAAAGCTTGCCAATCATTGGCAGAAGGGGTGCAAAAAGTGATAGGCAATATGTAGAGAAGTCCACACAGGCTACACGGAGATGGAGATGAATTCTTTTTCATTCAATGCTTATATATATTTATTTGTCTATATGCTTGCAAGTCAGGCCTCTCAAAAACAATTTCAGTCAGTCATTGCTCAGTCTGAGGTAGCCAATAAGAGTGAACGCTAGCAAATTGGACATAAATAGGAACAAATAGAAAATAGGAGGGAGGGAGGAGTATTAGGTATGTTTGCCTTCTTGAGTTCTTTATAAAATAAATAAATAAAATAAAGTAAATAAAATAATCAGTGCTTTCTTTATCAGTTTTAGTTGCTAAGCATGCCGCCCTCAGAAATTCTCGTGGTTAATGAATTAACAAACCATTTTCCCCTCACTCATAAAAAGATAAATGTGTTTCTGTACCCTGTTCCTCAACCCATTTCATCTCAGGTGTCTACATAGTGATTTACAAAATATTCTTGCTGATATCTGGGAGGTTCAAAGAGAATTTTGATTTTAAGCCGTTAACAAAAGCACTGAAAACCTTCAACAGTTTTCTGTTCGATGTGGTGCTGTATCAGTGTTACAGAGAGAAGGTGTGTAGGTGACATACTAATGTTCTGTGAAATGCGTTATCCCAGAAAATCTTGAGCATGTTTTATAGCACCAAATCCTATGAGAATGGCAAAATTACATTTTTCTCCTAGCTGGACTGAATGAAACACTAGCTAGACGGAGAGCCTGGATAATGGGAAAACCCACTCCAAGCCCCAAATACAAGGTGAACTTGTTGGAATATGAATTTCATTGGTCTCTGGAGTGAGGAAGAGAAAATGCAAAGGGATTTGCAAGGATAATGAAATCCTGAAACAGAGGTTTGCAATGCGTCAATAGCGATTTGCAGACACCATGCAAGCTATGTCTATGTGTCTGTACACATAGCAACATAGAAAAAAAATAGCCCTTGGCAATGCTCCATAGCAGTGGTTCTCTACCTTTTTTTTCACCACTGACCCCCCTTTAAATATATTTTCTGGCCACAGACCAAGGCCACGAACCCCCAAGACAATTCAAGATTGAAATCATAATGTTTCTTCAAGACTTCATGAACCCACTGTCACAAATGTCATGGCACCCCAGAGTCTATGGACCACAGGTCTGGAGTGGGTTGCTGCTGGCATTACTGCAGGTTCGGTGCATTCACAATGTTGCGCTCAGGCATTCGCAGTTGCCCATAAATAGGTCTGCGCATGCGCAGAACATTACAAAATAGGGGAAAGACATGCTGCGCTGACCAGGGAACTGGTTTGGAGCCGTGGCAGGCCTGGGTCGCTGCCAATTCCAGCGACTAAGGCCGGCAAACCACAACCGGTTCAGCCGAACCGGTCCGAACCGATAGGAACCCACCTCTGCCACAGGTTGAGAACCACCATTCTATAGTATAATGAAGCTTTGGCCCTTCAGAAATTGTGAATTGCAATTCCAAATAGTGACTCAACGGTGAGGGATACTGGAAGTGGCTTTCAGCAACAGGTCCCTGCAATCTCTATAGACCCACATGTTCCCTGCAACCCCTACAGCAGTGATGGCTAACTTTTTTGTTGTCGTGTGCCCATAATACAATGTGTGTGCAACACTCCCCCCCCCTGCGCCCTGCCCCTTTGCACATGTGACCCCCTGTGTGCCTCATTTTGGGCCTAGCAGGCCTCTCTGAAGCCTTCTGGGACCAAAATTAGGGCCTAAGGGATGCACCACACCCCCATGCTCCCCCTGCCCTCTGCACATGTGCGTGCAACCCTCCACCCCCTGCACATGCATGCACATCTCCCAAATCCAAATCCCCCCCAGCAGAGACTCAAAAGACAGCTGGCCAGTGAGAGGCACGTTCGTATAGGCAGTGAAGCTGAAGTGGGGCGACAGCTCGCATGCCTGCATGCCATAGGTTCGCCATCATGGCCCTATAGCATATGGCCCCTCCTTCTGATTATCTCATTTTTTTACCTCTGATTTCCATTGTCTTTCCTTTAATTTCCATGTCTTTTCATGTCTCCATATCAAGGTAGGGAAATCCAATGTTCCCTGACTATAATTTCTAGCACAATTCAACCAACATGGCCAATGGTGAAGGATGTTTAGAACTTTGATTGAGTGGCATCTGGAAGGACAAAGACTTGCTGTGCTCTGTATTTGGTATCTCTTCCTTAACATTAGCTGCATTGTTTTGTGTGTGGTTTTTTTCTTAAATCCTGGCCAAATTGCCAGATTTTCTTTGCTTAGAGAAGCTAGACACAATTTCCTTTATTCTGTGCACTTGATGAAACATTGCACTAGCTCAGGCAGTATTGGCAGTTTCGCCATGAAAACATAATAGAGAGAAATCATAGCCTTTTCCAGCATGCATTACAAATGGCTTTATGATCTTGCTTCCCAATCCATTCACAAGCTAAGTTAGGTGAAGAGGAAGTAATGACTTGCTCAAGGACACCTGTGAGCTTTATTGAATGGAAAATGGAAATATGATATGAGCCATTTTGATATCTAAATCGAAATGGCCATTTCACTGGTTTGGCTGCATTTATTTCTAATTCTGTTCACTTCTATTCACTAATTCCATCACTGAACTGACAGCATAATTCAAGAGTTCGGGGAGAGCCTAGGATAATTAGTTGCTCTCCTGAAGTAAAATACCTAATGGTACTTCTCATAGTTTGGAAATAAACAAAAGGTTGACAAATTGATGGATCACGGGCTGCATCACTCCACTATCTACCCTAGAGTCATTCTACTGAATCTAATTTTCTCTTTTATCTGCTCCAGTCATAGAATCCCAGAACATAAGGTTTGAAAAGGACCCTGTTTCCAAAACAATGCTAATCTAATGCTGCCCTGGTCACATCATACCAGGAATACAGTGTTCAGTTCTGGTCATTCCAGCACAAGACATTTTGCTGGGGGCTGCAAGAAAAAGAGAAGAGCAGTGAAGATGATGAAGGCTTGGAAGTTGTGAAGAAACTGTGAATGTTTAGCTTAAAAGGAGGTTGCGGGGAGACAGGATAGCAGTTTTCAAATTCTTGAAGATCTGTCAGAGGCATAACATAATAACAGAGTTGGAAGGGACATTGAAGGTCTTATAATCCAACCCTCTGCTCAAGCAGGAAACATTATACCGTTTCAGACAAATCATTGTCCAATCTCTTCTTTAAAACGTCCTGTGTTGGAACACCCACAACTTCTGGAGGCAACTTTATGATTAATTATTCTGTCAGGAAATTTCTCCTTAGATCCAGGTTGCTTTTCTCCTCAACTAGTTTCCATCCATTGCTTCTTGTCCTGCCTCCAGGTGATTTGGATAATAGGTAACCCCCTCTTCTTTGTGGCAGCCCCTGAGATATTAGAATACTGCTATCATATCAGCACTAATCCTTCTTTTCATTAAGCTAGACATATCCAATTCCTGAAATCGTTCTTCATTTGTTTTATCCTCCAGTCCCCTAATCAAATTTGTAGCTCTTCTCTGCACTCTTTCTAGAGTCTCAATGTCTTTTCTATATTGTGGTGACCAAAATTGCAATATTCCAAGTATGGTCTTATCAAGGCATTATAAAAACGGCATTACCACGTCACGTGATCTTGATTCTGTCCCTCTATTAATGCAGTCTAGGATTGCATTGGCTTCCCCCCCCCCCCGCTAGGAATGAGAGCATGAATTTATTCTCCACAGTTCTCAAGAGTAGGACTAGAAGCTACGGGTGGATGTTTTACAGAGAAAGATTCCCCCAAATAAGGAAGAGTTTCCTGACTGTGAGAGTTATAAAGTAGAGGAATAATCAGCTTTGTGGAGTTGTGGGTGCTTCATCAAGTGGACGTTTTTAATCAGAAGACTAGTTGATAAACCGGCGTTGCCCCGGTATTTATTTATAGGCAGGAAATGTCTGGACCAAACGTAATTTCTAATGTTGGATTCTCCCCCTTACCAGAGGGAGCCCCCTTGTGGAGTACTGTGAAGCACCATGACAACTCCACTGCACTGTACAGTAGAATCCAATTTACGGCAGTACAGTAGAAGCTATTTTAAGGCACAACAGGCTGTATCTTAACAGAACACATACCCCGAGGGGTGTTAGGGGTGTCTTACCCCCACAGTATTTGTTTCTAGATTAAGTCATCTGTGTACCAGGTTTGAATGAAATTGCTTAAGGCGTTCCAAAGTTATGCTGGAACATACACACACGAAGCCATGTTTATATATACAGAAGAGTAGATAGCCATTTGTCTAGGATGATCTGAGGATTCCTATCCCAACAAAGAATTGGACTTGAAGACTTCCAAGGTCACTCTAATCCTAAGATTTTATGATTCTATCCAATCTTCCCAGCCCAGGGAATCCAATAAATCTTGATTTTGCTATGAGACTAGTGACAACAGGATCTTTACTTTTTAAAATTCCCCAAAATGATTCTGCCCTGGCATCATTTGGGTACCATTAGGGGTAATATGAAAAGTGATTAGACCTAGGCCATCACAAGCCAATAGATCTCTTAGGGCCACTATCAGATGATAACGCCAATGGAAATTCAAGGGGGACATATTGAACACAATATCTCCCTGCTTCATCCAGGTTTACACCTTCCATTTGATTACACTGCACTTACTAACAGTAGTGAGCAAAAGAGATGTTATCATCTCGAAATCCTTTATTTAAGTAATCAAGAAAATTCAAATATATCTTGGCCCATCTATTCTAATGACCCAGAAGATCCAGAAGTAATGCCAAATATGTCTTGAATGAAGCTTACCTTCTGTTGATTTCAAGGGACATCTGTGTTGTTTTCTTGGGAGCAATACAAAAATAATTGGCTCTTTCTATCTTTTAGAGATATGGATGCGGTGGCTCAGTGACTACGGCCAATCAGAAAGGTGGGCAGTTTGGCAGTTCGAATCCCTAGTGCCGTGTAATGGAGTGAGCTCCCGTTGCTTGTCCCAGTTTCTGCCAACCTAGCAGTTTGAAAGCATAGAAAAATAGGAGCCACCTTTGGTGGGAAGGTAATAGCATTCCATGCACCTTTGGCGCTTAGTCATGGTGGCCACATGACCACAGAGACGTCTTCGGACAGCACTGGCTCTTTGGCTTTGAAATGGAGATGAGCGCCACCCCCTAGAATCGGGAATGACTAGCACATATGTGCGAGGGGAACCTTTACCTTTACCTTACTATCTTTTAGAATGCTTTTTCAACTTTCCAGTCCCACCCATAGTCCTGAAATTTCCTTCTGGTTTTCCATCTGAGTACAATCAGATCCCGAGATTTAATTTGGGAGATTAACAGTTAAGTGCTGCAACTACAATGAAACATACTCATTGTTTCAATCTCTGTGAGACCTAGAAATACGGCAAAACTACACATTGTTTTAGTTCATATTTATTTTCCCTGGCATCACAGCTCTGTTCCTTTTCAGAGTCAAAACAAAATTTTGCTAGAATTGTGACAGCCTCTCTCAAACTTAAGACTTCTAGTTGTGTGGGATCACAACTCCCATCATTCCCAGTTAGCCAGACTAGCTCCTCAGCTGACCAAGAAGGAGGCCACTTAGAAATTTTAGCACATCTGTAGATTGCGAGTTGAGAAAAGTGGTATTAGATTCTGCAGTCTCTACTAGCAACTGCCAGCCTGTATTAACTAAGGAGCGGTTTGTTTCTATCCAAGCAATCAAGCAGAAAGGGGAAAACACACACATATGCACGCACCTATCATATATATAAACCGTGCAGGTTGATGGCCCCATCAGTTATAAATGTCACCTCCGCCTGGTGTGAAATGTAGGGGCCCAGAAGCAAACGTACCTGTGTTTTGTTTGTATGAAAAATAAAATTAATTGCTGACTGGCATATGGTGAAGAGACACGCATTTTGTCAGTTTTGGCAAATAGCTGCAGTTCAGCCCTGCAAGGGGAATGAAGAAGCGCAGTCGTGAAAATTGTACACATTTGAAGGCTAGCATCGGAATCTGATCTTATAATGGGACTCTCCAGAGCAAGGAAGATGGGACACGTTCTCCCCTTTCGCATTTGATTCCTCAGAAGGCAAGCCTGGGATTTTATCATAATAGGCAGCTTAGATACTTAGATTGAAAGATCTATATCAGTCTCCCAGGAAAACTACTGATCTTCCTATCTTTCCTTCACCCCCCCCCCCCACCTCCTTTAGGAAAAACAAATAAGAAAATTAATTGCAAGGCAATGGCGTCTTGAAAAAACCTGCCAGACACACAGATCAGCATCGAGAGCTTAGTCCCCCAGTGCACAAAAGGAACTTTCAAAGGCGTGGGAAGAAGAACACTGTTCTTAGTTAGGAGTAATCCTGCTGTTTTGAGGCACAGCTGTGGTGCCGCAGTGATTAGAATGCAGTGTTACAGGTTAGTTCTGCCGACTGCCAGGGGTTTGATTCTCACTGGCTCAAGGTTGACTCAGCCTTCCATACGTCTAAGGCCATGATGGCAAACCTATGTCATGCGTGCCAGAGGTGGCACGCACAGCCCTCTCGGTGGGTACGTGTGCCGTCGCCAGCTGCTATTCTGGTTTGTGGCATGTGGATGCGTGCCGGCCAGCTGATCTTCGCACATGCTGAAGTCCAGGAAAGGAATGAAAAATGTAATTTCCTGAGATCCCCATTCTTGACAATGGGGGTGCCATTCAAATCCAGGCATGAAGCACATAGGGCAGTGATGGAAAGATTTTCGGCACCGAGTGCCCAAACCAGAATGCACATATGAGCTGGAACCCCAGAAACTCAAAGGCCAGCTGGCCAGTGCACATGCATGTGCTGGCCACCTGGTCTTTGGGTTCCCAGGGCTCCAGCATGTGCAAAGACCAGGTAGCCAGTGAACATGCATGCTCTGGAAACCAGAAGATCAGGTGGCTGGTGCATGCATTAGCACCGGCCAGCTCATCTTCGAGTTTCTGGGGCTCTGATGCGCATGTGCGTTCTGGTTTGGGCACTGTGCCCAAAAGTTTCATTACTGTTCTAAGGTCAATAAAATGAGAACTCAGGCTGTTGGGCCAATATGCTGATTCTGTAAACTTCTTAGAGAGGGCTGTAAAGCACTATGAAGCAGTATATACATCAAAGTGCTATTGCTATTGCTATTCTGAGTGTATGGCTCACAGGAGCTCTTGATTCTTCAGCCAACCCTCCCACTTTCCAGGCTAATGTCACTGACTTCCCTGCATTCAAACCTGTGGTGACTGGTCTGTTAAGAGTTTGCAAAAGATTGTCCAATTGCCCTTGCTTTAATTTGGCCTTCCCATTGTACATCCCATTCGTTCTCAATCTAAGGCCATCTAGGTGGGTTGACTTGTCCATCATCCCCAGCCAATATTACCAGCTCCTGAAATGAGTTGATAAGAGCTACTGTTGGATATACGGGTAGTCTTCAGCTTACAGCCATAATTATTTTTTTCACACTTACTTGTTTTTGTTATCTATATACAATTATAGGTATACATTCACATAGTTATTATTCTTTTTTTACATTCCTGGTTCTTAGACATTTGTCATTCCATTTATAGAATTATAGTATTCCATTTGGGTTGCTTTGTTTACCATCCCTCACCAGTTTTGACACCACCTTCTTCTCCCTTTCTTTTCTCCCTCCTTCCCTTCTCTACTTCCTTCCTTCCTCCTTTCCCTTTCTTCCCTTACCTCTCCCCTCTTCCTCTCTTCCTCTTCCCCTTCCTACCCTCTCTCCTTCTCTTTCTCTCCTTCTCCCTTCCTTACAGCCATAATTGAGCCCAACATTTCTGTTGTTAAGTGAAACATTTATTAAGATGTGGAGACTCTAGAAAGAGTGCAGAGAAGAGCAACAAAGATGATTACGGGACTGGAGGCTAAAACATATGAAGAACGGTTGCAGGAACTGGGTATGTTTAGCTTAAGAGAAAGAAGGACTAGGGGAGACATGATGGTAGTGTTCCAATATCAAAGGGATTGCCACAAAGAAGAAGGGATCAACCTGTTCTCCAAAACACCTGAGGGTAGAACAAGAAGTAATGGGTGGAAATTGATCAAGGAGAGATCCTTGATCTCTCAACTTAGAACTGAGGAGAAATTTCCTGACAGTTAGAACAATTAATCAGGGGAACAGCTTGCCTCCAGAAGTTGTGAATGCCCCAACACTGGAAGTCTTTAAGAAGATGTTGGATAGCCATTTGTCTGAAATGGTATAGGGTTTCCTGCCTAGGCAGGGGGTTGGACTAAAAGACCTCCAAGGTCCCGTCTGATTCAGTTATTCTATTCTTCTATTCTAAGTGACTTTTGCCGCATTTTACAACTGTTCTTGCCATAGTTCTTAAGTGAATCACTGCACTTAAGTTAGTAACACGGTTGTGAAGTGAATCTGGCTTTCCCTTGACTTTGCTTGTGAGACGGTCACAGAAAGTGGTCACATGAACCCAGGACACTGCAACCATCGTAAATATGAACCAGTTGCCAAGCTTCTGAATTTTGATCACATGACCACAGGGATACTGCAACAGTCATAAATGTGAAAAACAGTCACAAGACATTTTTTTCAATCCCTTTGTAACTTCAAACAGTCACTAAATGGACTGTTGTACGTTGAGGACTACCTGTATTGGAAAGGCTGGAGTAAGGTGCTAGAGATATCTCCAGAGCCGTTTTGTCAGCCCTCTTCATTTCGTCAAAGGGGCAAAAACACTGAACACCCCCTGCCCCCCAAGAAGCATCTGAGAGCCTGGAGTCTCCCAAAGCATTATCCTCCTTCCTTCTTAACTGGCCTTCCTCTTCATGGACAATATGTCCTCCTTTCCCTTGAACACAAGGAGATTCTCAGCCCCGTTCTGACCTTCTTCAGCACATCTGAACCATCTGCAGCCAAGCAAGCCACGGTCCCAGTTTTGGCTGCTGCAGATCATGGAGCAGGAAGGGAGAGGGGGGAAGCGGGGTAGATCAATGAAGTCCAATGGATGAGCTCTATAACTCGTCCTCAAACGCTCGACTGAAGGATTCAAACCTTGGCTTTGGCTCAAAATAACGGAACCCCCTCCCTGCCCACCCGCCTCCCCTCTCCTGCAATCCTACAAAGGCCCCACCCCACCCCAAATGGACCCGGCACCCCTATTCCCGCGCACAAGCTCAAATCCGCGACTACTTTTCTCTCTGACTCGTGTGACTTTTAAAACTTCTCTTCGCATTTACTCGGGACGCGAGCCCCGACCCTACGGCTCCCCCGTCTCTTTCCCTCGTTCACGTCCCACCAATCTCCCTTCCTCCACCACCACCCTAAAAAAGGCGGAGGAGTTACAGGGGGACCCACCCCTCCTTCCCGTCCTGGAGGCGGGGGCAGGCGCGTCTGGGATGCGCTGGGCCGGCGGGACCAACTGTGGCAGCCTCAAAAGCCAAGCCTTCGAGCCGAGGGGACTCCCCAAAGCCTCGCAGCGCGACCCTAAGAAGGAAGGGCGCACCGTTGAGGATCATGTCCTTTCGAATGCGGCAACTCACGCGGTTTCCAACAGTGAGTCCTTCCTTTCTCTCTCTCCTATCTCCCTTGTGCGGCCCTGGAGTCCTCGTCCTGTAACTAGAAGAGTCCCTGAATCCCATTCTTCGTTCCTAATCCCTAGATTCTTAATCCTTTTCTCCTGTCCCATCAAAGCCTTCCCTTCCTTCTCCCTTCCAGTGACTTGTTGCAGGCATGAAGTTTAACAGGTGGTTCTTTCTTCTGGGAGAATGGGAGAGGGGAGGGAAAGGACCCAGTTGAGGAGAAGGATGCATAGGTGCCCCAAGCGGAAGAAAAGTGGTGAAATTTCACCCATCTTAACAGGCAGATGGGTGAGATTCCCACCCACGTTTCCATCCTCCTCAATTCACACAAGTTCAGGTGAGCCGTCAAATTCTTTGGTTCAGTATCTCGATCGGCTTCACTGCTTCTCTTTTCAAAGGAAGGAGCCCCCTTCATAGGAAAGTTAGAGTCTTAAAAACTCTAATACTTTTCCCCCATGCAATAGGAGCAAAAATGGAATCATAAAGCTAACTAATACATCACAAGCATAATATTCCTTCCCTAGTTATTACTTTTAAATAACTGTATATAAAAACATTCTCTTGTATTTTTTTTCCTGTCATTTTTGACGTTTGTCTTTGCTTGCTCTTTTTTTTAAAAAAAAGTTCATAACGAGGCAAAAGAGGAATTGCTCCCTAATGTCTTACAATCAGGAGCACAATTAGTCACTTTTTCTGGGAGCACTGAATACATGGTGGGAAATAACATGGCTTTTTATTATTGTTTTATAATATTGTAATAAGGGACACGGGGGCTCAATGGCTAAGATGCTGAGCTTGTTGATCAGAAGGGTCAGCAGTTTGGCAGTTCAAATCCCTAGTGCTGCATAACGGGGTGAGCTCCCGTTACTTGCTCCAGCTTCTGCCAACCTAGCAGTTCAAAAGCATATAAAAATGCAAGTTTGAAAAATAGGAACCACCTTTGGTGGGAAGGTAACAGCGTTCTGTGCGCCTTCAGCGTCTAGTCATGCCGGTCACATGACCATGGAAATGTCTTCGAACAGCGCTGGCTCTTCAGCTTTGAAGCGGTGATGAGTACCACCCCCTAGAGTCGAGAACGACTAGCACATATGTGCGAGGGAACCTTTATCTTTTTAAATATTGTAATTAATATTTTCATCCTTAAAAAGAATCCGAAGGCAGGATAGTTCCACTTCTTGCCTATCCAAATTTTTTCTTGGTGGGAACATTATAGAGATATTCTCACACATGATTTTGACAATTAGACTATACATATAAATGATATTAGGATAGAGAACATGTAAATAACAGCCATTATTTTATTTATTTATTTATTATTTGTTTGTTTTTTTATTTGCCAGATCACAAACCTTATGACAATATAATATTTTTGTCGTGGATGTTAAAATTAGCATGTATATGAATACAGTCCTGCCCATTTTATTATATGGAAGTGAAAGCTTGGTGTGTCAGGTAAAGCACAGAAGTTGAATCTATTGGGAATGAGATATTTAAGACTTGCATGGGTTATGCAACAAGGGGAAATGGGGCCAAAATGAATGGGTGATGAATAGTAGCAGATTGAATGCGAGCGTGAGTGACTGGTGCAAAAGAAGCAACATGAAAGAACTCTTAAGGCTAAAATTTAACCTTCTTGACTTTCCCTAAATTCAAGATAATGCAACAAGAAATTATTCTGAGAAAATTAATAGTCACATTTTTCCTTCAAAATATATTTAATAATAAGGAATGGAATGGAATGGAATGGAATGGAATGGAATGGAATGGAATAGAATAGAATAGAATAGAATAGAATAGAATAGAATAGAATAGAAGAATAGAATAGAATAGAATAGAACAGAATAGAATTCTCTTTATTGGCCAAGTATAATTAGACACACAAGGAATCTGAAATCAACATTCTCAAAAAGACGGTAAACAGAAAGAATATGTGCTTGTGTCACATGTGTCTAAAGTATAGATGTGGAACAAAGTGTGTAGAATCAGAGAGGTGGCATGAAATAAAGTACATGAGTAATGTGGAGTAATTATACAAAGGCAAGCTGGCCATATAGAAACACCTAAATCAAATCTAGACCTTTCGCATATTTTTCTAATACACTGTACATTTTCTAATTCCTTTGCAGAAAGTCATGGGTAGGGAACCTAAGGTTCTCCAGATGTTGTTGGACTACAACAATAACCTCAGATGACTGAAAATGTATTTAGTGTAATGGGAACTTGCAGACTGAATATGGTGGTCTTTCTCATTTAATGTCCTTTATGCTGTTAGAGCCATAACACAGTGTGTTTCCTTTTTCACAGTAATAGTATTGTATATTGTTAGGGATGTAACCCTAGGCTTGGCTTGACAATGTTTATAAGCTATGATTGTAACAAATGTATTCTGTTACTTTAAATGCTTAAGAGATGTAATTGGTTTGTTACCTCAAGCAGCCATAAGAGGCAGCCAGAATGGCTGTTAGCTCTCTGTTTTGTTAGACGCTGGTCGGTGTGTTGTGAGGTATTGTGGTTTGCTACTGTTAGCTATATTTTGTGTGTTAGACTGACTATTTTGATAACTGATTTACTGAACCGTGTATGACTTGGACTGTTAACTGAACTCTGAATACCTCTATATTTCTACATAGTAAACTACTATATTTTTATACTATTCGGTGTCTCTGTATGCTGGTTTGTGCATGTTCTTCCATACCACTCTCATTACGCTTTTCTGCATACTCGCTCTCCTAACGGGGAGCTTAATTACTTAAGAGCTATTGTGGCTAATTCAATGATTTGGAGGGGGGTGCTCTGAAAGTTAGCTACCTTAGGCCAAAAACTTACTTAAACCAAGCCAATTAAGTATTTAGTAAATAGATTATTGCGTATGTATCTACTGTTCCTCTTCTGAGACACGTTCAAAGCTACAAAGCTATTTTAAGGGGCTCTGGGATCTGCAACCAATGCTTAGGACTCCATGGCCCTCTGGCCTCAAACATCATGCACTTTGCCATAAATTCTAATTGTCGCCTGCTCAAACTTCCTACTCTTTGCTCGAATCTTGGTCCAGGTCCATGTAAATAAAAATATAAATATAAAGAGGAAGTGGCCTGCCTTTGTCATCTTCTGAGATTGACCTCCCAGTCTAACCAACCTCCCTGGGAGAATAGCCTATGTATTGCTCCAAGAGGTGCTACCAGAAAGGAAAAAAGGCAGCAAATAACATTTGGCTCTTTTTCCTTTCCTGACTTTTCAAGTGACAGATCTACAAAAAGACAGAGAAGGGTAAAAACATTGGCGCCCTAGCTTCTGTATCAAAAACCTTCTGCTGGACACCTTTCTAGGATTTTGTGAGGAAGAACCTCCTTTAAGGGACGCGGTGGTTCAGTAGCTAAGACACTGAGCTTGTCAATCAGAAAGGTCGGCAGTTCAGCGGTTCGAATCCCTAGTGCCGCGTAACAGAGTGAGCTTCCGTTACTTGCCCCAGCTTCTGCCAACCAAGCAATTCGAAAGCATGTAAAAATGCAAGTAAAAAAATAGGAACCACCTTTGGTGGGAAAATAACAGCGTTTTGTGCACCTTCAGCGTTTAGTCATGCCGGCCACATGACCACGGAGACTTCTTTGGACAGCGCTGGCTCTTTGGCTTTGAAACGGAGATGAGCACCGCCTCCTAGAGTCAGGAACATCTAGCACATATGTGTGAGGGGAACCTTTATCTTTAACCACCTTTTGTTACTGGATTTCATGTTGATTCAAAGGACAGTACTATTCATCCTGTCCCTTAAGTATAACTTAGAAGGATTCAGAACAGCTGCTAATTTTCTCTGTGTCTTTCCAAAGACTATTTATTTATTTACTTATTTGATGGCCCAAATCTTAGAACTCTTTGCTGCCTGCCTCCACCTGGATGGGAAGCTTGTGTATATTTAATGCTGTGTACTTTGTTCCCTAACCCTAGACATCTGCAGCTGGCGTGCACACACGATTGGCAAGAGGGGAGATTTGATGTGTTATTTACCTTGTTATATCTGATGCCTCTAAGGGGTTTTACTACACTCCAGAAATAAATCAACACACAGCAGGTTTTTAGCCTCCCGCTCACACACACCAGCCTTCCCACTTTAAAAACCAGCTTAAGGTTTTAAGGATTTTTTTTAATATGTTCCCAATGTTTTGTCATCTAACTGATCCACAGCCCTACCTCATTTTCAGGATTTCAGTGACAACCCACTCCCCCCATTTTTCCATCCCTCAAAACGATTGTCTCCTTTTCCATCAAAAATTCATGACAGGGATTTTGTTTATAAAAATGAATAAACCCTAATAAATTATATATGCCTCTGAGGCCTTGATATAAATACAATTTCTCTTCTCATGGGCTAAAGAAAAAAGAAAGAAAATGGCCTTATTTAATACATGCAAATATGCACAAACACATAACGCAAACGGCGTGTTTTTTTCATTCCCTGCAGAGTGGATATTGAATACCCGAATAACAGATTTTTCTTCAAGGGTCCTTTCCCACCCATCCCCATCATAGATTTTTTTTGTACTTCAGCCTATCTGAGGAGAAATCTTTGTTCAAACATTGGTCCTTGACTTTGAAACCCCTGCCTCCAAAACAGACTATCCTGTTCCACAAATTAAATTGCAATTAAATTACAATATCAGAACTCAGCACTGGTAAGACCATTCTGTCACTGCTGCAGAGAACAGCCTATTTTATTCTCAATACCCTGTGCATATGGAGGACCAACATGTTGAGAGAAGAATTCAAGTTCTCACTGATACATTAATTTTCTCTGTTGAAGAAGGACTTCTTCCCTTTATGAGAAGCAGTTGTGTGTGTAACTAAGAAAATGTGTCTTTGTGTTTGTGTAAAACACTCTGAGCACAATTTCAAAGAGGCACAGTTTTGTCATCTGCTACACCAACAGAAGAAAAGCAAGATTCTGACATCCTACCATTGGGCATCCTGTTCAAGACTTAGCCAACTGTCAGGGCTTAAAGCAGCAGGAATGGAAGTAATAGGAAGTATAGCAATAGCATTTACACTTATATACCGCTTCACAGTGCTTTACAGTTCTGTAAACAGTTTTCAGAGTCAGCGAATTGCCCCCAATAATCTGGGCCCTCATTTTACTGACCTCGGAAGGATGGAAGGCTGAGTCTACCTTGAGCCTGGTGGGATTTGAACTG
The DNA here is from genome assembly GCF_964273705.1 of Natrix helvetica. NCBI lineage: Eukaryota > Metazoa > Chordata > Lepidosauria > Squamata > Natricidae > Natrix > Natrix helvetica. The sequence goes on along the minus strand of NC_138548.1, from coordinate 209,680,608 downwards.
CCAAATTGCAGGCAGCCAGCAATCAGCAGAAGTAGCCTGCAATACTGCACTCTAACCACTGTGCCACCGAGGCTCTTATACAGGATGTAGGAAGCCGATAAAGGCAATCCTTAGTTGCACTTCTCAACAACAATAAGGCCCTATGGCTTTCCCTCTTTAATTTGGCCCAACATCAGCATAACAGAGGAAAAATAATAAGGTGATGTAGGAGTTCCTTGGAATGGCAGGAAGGAAGGAAGGAAGGAAGGAAGGAAGGAAGGAAGGAAGGAAGGAAGGAAGGAAGGAAGGAAGGAAGGAAGCAAAGAAAGAAGAAAGAAGAAAGAGAAAGAAAGAAAGAAGAAAAAAGAAAGAAAGAAAGAAAGAAAGAAAGAAAGAAAGAAAGAAAGAAAGAAAGAGTGAGTGAGTGAGTGAGGGAGGGAGGGACCAATTACAATAAATTGGGGTTTTGAATGGAGGGTAGACATGTAGTAAAACATTTGCTTTGGTTGCAACTTTGTATTATTTTCAGGACCTTGGATAGAGTTTGCCCCTCTCAGTGCCCTATCCTTCCTCTCTCTTTCCCCGGTGACATTCCTCTCCCATTTAATCATTTGCACCTCTTGCTCTAGGATCCATAACCTTACTGTTTTCTTTTCTGGAGTTCACTAGAGTATGGTGTAGCCTAGGAAACTGTCCAGTCTCTTCTAATGATGTTTATGTTTAAATAATGTGGCACCCCACCTGACAGATATAATTCAAGGAAATGGTTTAAGTAATGGCAAGTTTTGATACTGCTCCTTCTGAATACCAGCTGGGTCTTTTTGCTTGCTTGTATAAGCCAGTGTATTATCTTCTGGTTCAAAGGTTAATACATTGTGGAGACTAGGCAGGATGAGACCAGGAACCTTGGGGTCCTACCTAATGTTAACCAAATAGGTGTTAGTAATGCAGACCTAATGATCTAGAAGGGGTAGCCATCCTTGTTTCCAAGGGTTTCATGGCTTTTTTTAGCATCCTCTTCAGGATTTTGCCCTTAAGGGCATAGAGTTTTTTCTGAAAGGTTAGGATAAATGCAGAAGTTCTGTTTGTATACCAGCTGCTCTGTTGCCGAGGGACATCTTGGCTAAATTGATTCAGAGCCTTTCAGGTGCTACCAGAGCTTTGATCTGTTGTTCAAAGCACAGACATATTTCAATAGTATGGAAGAAGGATTGCAATGGAAGCAATGTGCTTTAGAACAACAGTCCCCAACCTTTTTGGCACCAAGGACTGGTTTTGGAAGAAAAATTGTCTTCCAAGGATTGGGAGTGGATGGTTTCATGCACAACCTACATCCTGTGCATATCCAGGTAAAGCTTTGCTGGGCCATACAAGCGACTCACCTGCCAGTTATGGGTCACAGGAGTCAGGGACCCCCTACTCTAGAAGATTCATAGGAATACAAGTTGAGTTTGGATTCCAGATAACAGATATTTGAGAAATTTGGTTATCCATGTGTCAGTAGCTTTAAAAATAAGTTATTGCAATGTACTCTTTATGAAATAGCCATTGAAAATCCACACACAGCAACTAGTAACCGATTTTGCATTGATTCCTGAGCCTATTATATTAATTGTAAAAAAACCACCAAACAAACATAAACCCCCATCTCTTCAACCATTTAGTCCAATAAGATTGAGTGAAACTCAGAATGCTTTTATTTGTCGTTTGGGACATTGTTTGCACCATTCTGGATTCAGTAAGCAAAAGGGATTCAGAAGATTCAGGGGATGGTGCTTTATATTACTAAGTTATGCCCAAATTTTGTCTCTAGAATACCCTAAAGCAAAATTTTGCATGCAGCATTTTGGAATGAGTAGCAGGTACTGGTATCTGAGGACAGGTCAAGAACAAGAAATGGAAAAGAGGCTAATGGGGGAGGGGGGGAAAGAAAAATTACAACCATTTCTTTCACAGCCAAAAATGATCCATACGCATTTCATTTCATCAGATAGGCCCATCCCTATCTCCAAGGTACCCCAAATTTCCACGTAATTTTATGCCAAACATTCTCACTTGAGATCTTTTAAATTCCATGGTTTAATTACAGAACATCTGTTTAACATGCAGTCAATTTTGGCAATACTGCGGATGAGAAGCGGGTGAGTTCTGCCATTCTGCACAGCACTAGCAAAGTTTTTAAAAGGCATTCTTGAATTCCTACCCCCCAAGAAACTAAAAAATTGGGAGCGGTCATGTTTACCTGAAAAAGATGCCAGAAAATAAGGGGATTCATCCTGAAAAAGAGGGGTGCTTGGAAATCACACAAATGGTTAATTGCAAGCTTCTTTCTTTCTTTCTTTTTTAAACTGAGGCAAATGGGGCAATGTAGGCTGCTGAAGAGATTCCTGACACACCATCCATTATCTATCATCAGCTGTTTTTGCACCATCCGCGCAAATCAGCATTTTCACCTTGCAACAGCTTCTCCTGCTGTTGTGTGGTCGCACTTCCTAGGGTGCCCAACTGCCTCAGCCTGCGATTAATGCCAACTCCACATCAAATCCCCACCAAGCCAAGCCACAAAAATATTTAAAATCCCACCAAATTACAACCTCAGAATTCTGCTGGTGGAAAAGAAATAGAGTAGAAAATAGCCATCTCGATAAAATAAAGCTAGAAAAGAGTGGCTGCTCTATAATTTCGTGGCTGTGGATTTTGAGGGCTTCCAACATTGTATCTAGCAAGGGAGAGAAAAGTCTCACCATCTAGACCAGTGGTGGGCAACCCGCGGCTCGCGAGCCACATGCGGCTCTTTACACCCTTTAATGCGGCTCTTCTGTGTGCCGGGTGCCCGCTCCCCTCCCTCCGCTCGGGCTTCAGAGGGAAGCTTCTGCAAAAGCCCGGGCGAGTGACAACCAATTTTGGTCCTATGACTGCAGAATGCTGCAAAATACCATAAATGCAGGCCAGTTGTTGAGTGTTTCAAATGTGATTGGAACACTCAACAAGGTGACCACAGTGTGTGTGTGTGTGTGTGTGTGTGTGTGTGTGAATGAGACAGACAGAGAGAGGAACAGAGAGAGGGAGTGAGGGAGGGAATCAGAGAGAGACTGACAGACAGACACACACACACACACAGACAGAGAGAGACAGAGAGGGGGAGGGAGGGAGAGAAAGATAGACAGACAGAGAGAGAGACACACACAGAGTGAGTGATTAAGTGAATGAGTGAGAGACAGACACACCCACATACACAGAGTGACAGAGAGAGAGGAAGGGAGGGGAGAGAGACAGAGGGAGAGACAGAGACAGACACACACACACACACACAGAGTGAGTGAGAGACAGACAGACAGACACACACACACAGAGTGACAGAGATGGGGGAAGGAGGAGAGAGAGACAGAGATACAGAGAGAGAGACAGACAGATAGACACCCAGAGAAAATGACAGAGAGACAGAGAGGGAGGGAGGGAGAGAGAGACAAAGAGCCAGAGAGAGAGAGAGAGAAAGAAAAAGAAAAAAAGAAAGAAAGTGGGAGAGAGAGATGAAATTAAAAACAACAACATACAAACCTGACTTACTCAAACTATCCAAGGAAATGCAAGGCCAATGTTCACATTAGTGGTTGTGACTTTGTCAGTCATTGTCAGGATGTAATTTTCTCTACATTGTAAGGCAAATTTTATGGAATTTAACGTTATCGATAAATAATATCGTTCTAAAGTTTTTGTTTTATTAGTTGTGTTATTTGTATCCTCCCGACCTATGTGGATACTTGCAAGCAGAATATTCTCAATAAAAACTTATTGAAACTAAAAACAGTGTACCATCCTATGTATTTTCGGTTTTAAAAATGTGGCTCTCAAAGTAAATTTCAATCGTGGTTTTGGCGAGATTTGGCTCAGTTGAAAAAAAAGGTTGCCCACCACTGATCTAGACTAACCTAGATGGAAGTCAGAGTTGTAGTCTACCTTCCATCCTTTGTATCCATCATTGCTTGGATCATTTCACAATGTTGTCCCCATTCTCTTAGTAGGATAAGAGTAACTGCCTTCCTTCAAGCTACACCACTGTCCACCTACTCCAGGGTTTGGGGGGGATTGTGCTGATAACCAGTGACTGTGGCTAGTTACAGACACAGTTTCTTTTTCTCATCCATGATTTGTCTTTGATCTTCATCCTAATGGCTGCCATTGTAACTTCTGGCACATACAATAATGGAAATGAGAAGGGTTAGGAAAAATCTGACATTTCTCCAAGTATCTTCCATGCTTCCTTCTGGAGGTACAGCATATCAAGAGTAGCAGTACAGTACCAATACAGTGTAGCCTTAGTAAGGCCACACCTGGAATACTGCATCCAGTTTTGGTCACCACATTGCAAAAAAATATGTTGAGACTTTGGGAAAAGTGCAAAGAAGAGGCGCTGAGATGATTAAAGTCCTGGAAATTAAAACATGAAGAATGGTTGCAGGTTTGGGGTTTGGTTAGGCTAGAGAAAAGAAGAACTAAGGGGACACTATAGTAGTATTCCAGTATATGAGAGGCTGGCACAAAGAGGAGGGGGTCACTTTATTTTCCAAAGCACCAGAGGGCAGGACAAGAAACAACGGATGGAAACTAATCAAGGAGAGAAGCAACCTGG